>NC_060120.1:646901179-647526179 GCF_021461395.2 Schistocerca americana | reverse complement strand
TTCAGAAGGATGTAGGTTGCAGTAGGTACTGGGAGATGAAGAAGCTTGCACAGGATAGAGTAGCATGGAGAGCTGCATCAAACCAGTCTCAGGACTGAAGACCACAACAACAACAACAACAACAACTCTATGTCATTATTCAGTCATTTAATATCACTAATGCATGCTCTTTAACTTAAATACATTCATGTATACATTGGGTGTTAGTATCAGTTACTATAATACGGTCTGTATCGCACTCTTTGTTATGTGTCATTCCATTCTGTTTCTTTACATCCCCACCCTCCCCACCCACCCCAAGTATCACCAGGCCATAGTATGCAGCACACAGCAGAACGGGAATATGTTATACAATATTTTTAACATCTGTATCTAATTGTATTGCAAATTGGTAGCAAGTATTATCATCTAAGCATATAATGTACTCACAGTAAGTAAAGAATAGTTTAAACAAGTATATACACAGTACCTTAACATACATTATTAAATGTTACTTCCTTTTCCATATGTGTCTTCTCCCTGTACTTCCTCCTCTCCACAGAATGGCCAGTACAATGGGAATTCATAATCAACATGTTATCAGTAAGCATATAACTCCTCCTAGTGATTTTTCAAAATGTTTTGTTTTCTCTTAAACAACACATAGTTAAAATCATACAAGTCTGAATAGCATACACTTCAAATTTAAATGGCTCAGGTAATTTAGGCATAAGCCAAAATGGTATCACATACACTTTCCTAACAAGTACAGTATTTTATTCTAGTAAGCAGGATGCACACATGGCATGTGAAGCCAAAGTTACAAAATCAGGTAAACTTGAAAAGTAATACAAACTAAATTAAATTCCAGTGTTTTCTCATCTTTAATAGTAGTAAGTACTGTGTAATATTGTGAGTGAACTTACATTAGCTTTTTCTGTATCATATAACTTTCATAATCATGACGTAACATCTTCCACAACAAAACTATCATTGGGAAAATTATGTATTTGTATTTGTAATGGTCATTTCATCATCTTGAAAATGTGTGAATTGCATTTACTCATAATGACATATATTCAACTTCAGCATTTTGTGATATTTTCCAAAATGGTGTTTTATACGAATACGTGTTATTGTGTAAGTTTCAGAGTTCACTCAGGATACTCTAGCAGAATAATTACCATTAGCACTGTTTTAAAATCGTCATACTTATGTAAGGCACATAGCATTTTTATCTACATGGTCAAAGGTATATATATAAATACATAAATTAAAATTTGAACATATTTCAGTATCCATAAACTTATCTGAGTTCTCCTTTTTCAAAGGTGTAGCTAATTTGTCACATAGAAATTTCTGTCCTTTCCTCTATGTATCTTCACAAATCTAATAAAACTGTTGCATCCACATCTAAAATACTTCACATATCCTTCCTTTGTTTGACATTGGAATTAGCAAGGGTTGGCAATAACTAACAAGAGAAAAAACCTTCACAAATTCCTTGATATGTAAGGGTGTTAGTTATACATACGTAGATTTATGTGTTTCATTTCCAGATTGGCATATAGCAAGTTTCACAGTCAGTAGTAACATCAGTATTTATGTAACTTTATGATAATACTATCAATGGTGTTTTGTAAAATAAGTACCAGAATATCATTATTTTTACTAAGGTAGAAACAGTTGGGAAGTCCAGAAATAACAAGGCTGACGCCCTTCCACATAAGAAAATCATCCTAGTTGATGTACCACTATGTGTACAAAGAAAATTTATAGATTAGATTAGATTATTTTCATTCCAATTGATCTGTAGCAAAGAGGTCCTCCAGGATGTAGGACATGGCAGAAAAACAATAATACATGACGAATATTTACAATTAAATCAAATAAGCTAATGTACCTTCCATAGATCCCAAGTGGAATTATTATTTTCTTCTTTTCTTTTTTTAATGAACACTATATGAAAGGATCATTTTGCAAACACTCATTTACTACGATTGTATTAATGCACTGAATTTAAAATTAAAAAAAAGTTTTTATTTATAAGGTAATAAACATATAACAGAACTACTACAATACTTATTTACAATGAACACACTACTGCACTTAAATGGTGCAGAAGTTAGATTGTGTATAGACACACACACACACAAACAGTTAGTTCTACTGAGAAATTCATCAATGGAGTAGACAAGCTGCTTGTGTCTGTGTATGTGCGGTTAGATATGTGTGTGTGTGCGTGAGTGTATACCTGTCCTTTTTCCCCCTAAGGTAAGTCTTTCCGCTCTCGGGATTGGAATGACTCCTTACCCTCTCCCTTAAAACCCACATCCTTTCGTCTTTCCCTCTCCTTCCCTCTTTCCTGATGAAGCAACCGTTGGCTGTGAAAGCTTGAATTTTGTGTGTATGTTTGTGTTTGCTTGTGTCTCTATCAACCTGCCAGCGCTTTCGTTTGATAAGTCACATCATCTTTGTTTATATATATATATATATGTGTGTGTGTGTGTGTGTGTGTGTGTGTATGTGTGTGTGTGTGTGTGTGTGTTTGGACACACACACACACACACACACACACACACACACACACACATCAAAAAAAGTTTTGCATCACCCCGGTTCCCGGAACTCCTGAAGATAGACATTGACTGTGGATATTGTATGACAGACACAGACCATTTGACTGTTCAGAGATGTCACCAAACCTACCCCAAGATGTAAACAACCATGCACGAGCAGCACCTATTAGACAGAGGGGTCCAACAGCTGATCACTTTCAGTCCTTCCACGAGGAAGGAGGTACACGGCTCATGGTGTCTGTAGTTCAATCATGCCTAGATGTTCAATGCCATGGTTCGATCGCGTCTGCATTATTACTTAGTCCTTAGAAGGGCTCTCTACAGTGGAAGTGTCCAGGTGTCTTGGAGTGAACCAAAGCAAATGTTGTTCAGACATGGAGAAGATACAGAAAGGCAGGAACTGTCCATGACATGCCTTGCTCAGGCCACCCAAGGATACCAATGCAGTGGGTGACTGATACCTATGGATTATGGCTTGGAGGAACTCTGACAGCAATGCCATTATGTTGAATAATGCTTTTTGTGCAGCCACAGGATGTCATTTTATGACACAGATTGTGCATAATACACTGCATGATGCGCAACTTCACTCCTGACATCCATGGCAAGGTCTATCTTTGCAAACACGACACCATACAGCACAGTCCAGATGGGCCCAACAACATGCTGAATGGACCACTCTGGATTGGCATCACGTTCTCTTCACTGATGAGTGTTGCATATACCTTCAACCTGACAATTGTCAGAGACATGTTTGGAGGCGACCTGGTCAGGCTGAATGCCTTACGCATGCTGTCCAGCAGTAAGGTGGAGGTTGACTACTGTTTTGGGGTGGCATTGCATGCAGCCAACGTACACCGCTGGTGGTCATGGTAGGTGCCATAATGGCTGAACGACACGTGAATGCTATCCTCTGACCAACAGTGCAACCATATCGGCAGCACATTGGCGAGGCATTTGTCTTCATTGATGACAGTTCTTGCCCCATCATGCACATCTTGTGAATGACTTCCTTCAGGATTAAGACATCGCTCAACTAGGGTGGCCAGGATGGTCTCCAGACATGAAGCCCACCGAACATGCCTGGGATATGAAACTTCCTGGCAGATTAAAACTGTGTGCTGGACCGAGACTCGGACTCGGGACCTTTACCTTTCGCGGGCAAGTGCTCTACCATCTGAGCTACCCAAGCACAACTCACGCCCCATCCTCACAGCTTTACTTCTGCCATTACTTCATCTCCTACCTTCCATACTTTACAGAAGCTCTGTTGCGAACCTTGCAGAACTAGCACTCCTGAAAGAAAGGATATTGTGGAGACATGGCTTAGCCACAGCCTGGGGGATGTTTCCAGAATGAGATTTCCACTCTGCAGTGGAGTGGGTCCTGATATGAAACTTCCTGGAAGATTAAAACTGTGTGCCGATCCAAGACTTGAACTCTTTCCAGAGCACTTTCCCACAAAAGGCAAAGGTCCCAAGTTCGAGTCTCGGTAGAGCACTTGCCCACGAAAGGCAAAGGTCCCAAGTTTGAGTCTCGATCCGGCACACAGTTTTAATCTGCCAGGAAGTTTCATATCAGTGCACATTCCGCTGCAGAGTGGAAATCTCATTATGCCTGGGATAGATTGAGAAGGTCTTTTTATGGACGGCATGACCCACTAACTACTCTGAGGATATATTCCGAATTGCTGTTGAGGATTGGGATAGTCTGGACCAACAGTGCCTTGATGAACTTGTGAATAGTATGCCGTGATGAATACAGGCATACATCATGGCAAGAGGATGTGCTACTGGGTATTAAAGGTACTGGTGTGTATAGCAATCTGTACCAGCACCTCTGAAGGTCTCGCTGTATGGTGGTACAACATGCAATGTGTGGTTTTCATGAGCAATAAAGAGGGCAGAAATGATATTTATGTTGCTCTCTATTACAATTTTCTGTACAGGTTCCGGAACTCTCAGAACTGAGGTGATGCAAAACTTTCTTTGATGTGTGTATATGAGTAATTTGAGTAGGCACATGATATCAAGTATTAAAATGATCACACTACTTGCATTTCTCATTAGTTGTGTGTGTTTACAGGTAACAAATATATTGGCTGAATAAGTGTCTAGTTGAATCTTGTGGTCCGCTATGTGTCTTTGCATAAGGATAATGTGTATGAAACATTTCATAACAAATGATAACAACACTATTTCAAAAGACTTCAGACTAAATAAAAACTTCAAGTGTGTGCATATATCTCATGAATGGTAGAGTTTAACTATGATAACATGATAAAATGACAAAAATTATACTTCATTGAATTATGTTCTCAAAAAAAAAAGGTCAACAATGTAAGGAAAAGATAGATTGGTACTCACTTAAGGGTGACACATTTAGTTGCAGACAGGCACAATGAAAAGACACTTACACACTAACTTTTGGCCAAAGCCTTCATCACAAAAGGAAACATCCATACATTCATTAATGCATGCAAGCAGACCTCATACACACTAATGACTGTCATCTCTAGTAGCTCGGATCAGAATGAAACAGTCACATAGAACTGAAGCAGCAGTTTGGAGGAGGTTGGGAAGAGAAGAGATAGCAGGATATGAGTGGGGACAGAGAAGAGTGTTGTCTGACAGAGAATGCAGGGGCAAGACTGCCAACAAGTGCAGCATCAGGAGACTGTGGGGCATTGAGGTGGGGAAGGAGGGGAGCAAACAGTGAGCATAAAAGAAAAGGAGTGGGAAAGGAGCATGACAGATTGGCACATTGGCAAAGCATGACACACAAAGGGGGTGGAAGATGGGAATAGGGAGGAGGTGACAGGACAGCGAGGGGTGGAAACTGTTGGGTGAAGGGTGTGGTGACACTAGATTACTGTAGGTTGAGATTGGGATAACTGAGTCACAAAAATTTTAAGTATAAACCTACAGCAGTTCAAAATTCTCATTACAGAAATTTCATTTTAGATGGCAGTGTTATATTAAGCTTATTATTTTTTCTTAAAATTATTATATGGCAAAAAAACTGTTTAGTATACTATCAAGCTATACAACACCCAACATTTTTGCTACACCAGTGACAGTTTTCTGGTTTTGCTACACATTGAGCAACCTCCAAATTTCTCCTCAAGCATTACTCTCTCTTGACAGTTCAGCCTTGCTACAATAATTAGTCAGTTAGTGTAAAATACTTGTGAGGAACATTACTTCAGCTCAGACATTTTCCAAAACTAACTGTAGAGGCAGTACATAACAACAAAACAATTAATTTTTGACGGACTAATTAAATTGGATAGATAAAAAATCTACTCACCAAGCAGCAGCTGAACAAACACATAAAAGAAGATTGTAATTAGGCAAGCTTTCAGAGCCAGTGGCAGGAAAGGGGGGAGGGGGAGGAAAAGGACTGGAGAGGTCTAGGATGTGTGACAGTTTTCGAGAAAGCGAAGACTTACTGCACAGGATGAGAATGAGATTTTCCTTCTCATCCCGGGCAATAAGTCTCCAATGACCGATGGTTTTAGGAGACTTTTCCAAAATCTACCCATTTTTCTTGTCTTCTCTAGTCCTTTTTTCTCACCTCTCTTCCTTCCTCTTCAACCCTTCTGTCTGAAGAAGGAGCCACTGACTCCAAAAGCTTCTTTAATTACAACCTTCATTTATGCGCTTGTTCTGCTGCCACTCGGTGAGTAGACATTTATCTGTAGAGGCAGTATGGTGCAGGTAAGACATAACAGAGGTTCAACATTGTGCAGAATGATAATAATGCTTTAATATAGGGATATTTTCACAGTAAAAGGTACACATCTCTTCTGGTTGGAAGCTATTCACACACTAATATCTGTGGTACAGTCACAAATATTCCACTTATTGTATATTAGTGTTACATATGCAGCACGTCCATCCCCCCTGCCTCTCCCTCCCATAGTGTGGAACACTAAAGGGAAGATGAGAGTTGGACTAATGAGTGCTTCAGCATGTGATTAACTGATTATGCCAAGGCTGACACTTTTTTGAGTTATGACCAGACCTTTTCTCAAAGTGATGCTGCACAGATATGCATGACCAGTTGTGCTATGGCTGGCACTTCTGCTAGACATGACTGGAATGTTTCTTGAAGTTGGGGTGGGTGTTGTGTTAGTGCTGAACAAGTGATATGGCTGTAGCTGAGTTTGGAAGTGTCTGGTGTGCCCATGTGGGACACCAGCGGTACAGCAGAAGAGACAGAGGTGGGATGCCAATGGCAAGGAAGTTGTCGTGTAGAGCCCTTGCTTGCCAGAGGGACTTCTGATCAAAGGAGTGGTTGACATGGACCAATAATTTATTTGCTGGATCAAACTTCAATGAGCTAGGTTTGCACAGAGGCCATCTATGGTGAAGTGGGGACGATGGAAAGGCAAGAAATCAGGATACCAATGTGTTTTGGATCATGGTTGACATTGGTGTAGATGGAGATGCAAATACACAGTCTGGCATTGTTGTGGTGAACTCATTATGATAAGAGGTGCTGAAATTGTCATTGGTGGTTGAAGGCAAACTACATGACTGAAAGTGGGTGAAAAGGGTTATGTTGTGGGCAGTTCCTCCAATGTGTTCCGGGTGTAATGTCATAGAGCATCAACAATGTGTTGTAGGTGTATGGTAGTTGAACATGAATGTAGCTGAAACTTCCTGGCAGATTAAAACTGTGTGCCCAACCGAGACTCGAACTCGGGACCTTTGCCTTTCGCGGGCAAGTGCTCTACCAACTGAGCTACCGAAGCACGACTCACGCCCGGTACTCACAGCTTTACTTCTGCCAGTACCTCGTCTCCTACCTTCCAAACTTTACAGAAGCTCTCCTGCGAACCTTGCAGAACTAGCACTCCTGAAAGAAAGGATATTGCGGAGACATGGCTTAGCCACAGCCTGGGGGATGTTTCCAGAATGAGATTTTCACTCTGCAGCGGAGTGTGCGCTGATATGAAACTTCCTGGCAGATTAAAACTGTGTGCCCGACCGAGACTCGAACTCGGGACTGGTAGAGCACTTGCCCGCAAAAGGCATAGGTCCCGAGTTCGAGTCTCGGTCGGGCACACAGTTTTAATCTGCCAGGAAGTTTCATATCAGCGCACACTCCGCTGCAGAGTGAAAATCTCATTCTGGAAACATCCCCCAGGCTGTGGCTAAGCCATGTCTCCGCAATATCCTTTCTTTCAGGAGTGCTAGTTCTGCAAGGTTCGCAGGAGAGCTTCTGTAAAGTTTGGAAGGTAAGAGATGAGGTACTGGCAGAAGTAAAGCTGTGAGTACCGGGCGTGAGTCGTGCTTCGGTAGCTCAGTTGGTAGAGCACTTGCCCGTGAAAGGCAAAGGTCCCGAGTTCGAGTCTCGGTCGGGCACACAGTTTTAATCTGCCAGGAAGTTTCATATCAGCGCACACTCCGCTGCAGAGTGAAAATCTCATTCTGGATGAATGTAGCTGACTAGGTCAGTGTTATTGTGTGAAGACTGGCAGCAGGTGGCAGTCAAGCTGCATGGCAGTGAGTCATGTGGAAGAAATGAGGCAATGGTGTGCTGCACAGCTGGAGGGGTGTGCAGGATGATGCCAGTGGTGGGGTGACTGAGTGGAGAGGTGGCATGTTGTGTACTAACTCGTTTGCCTGGGGTCATTGGCTGTGCAGGTGCTGGATAGAGAGAGGAGTGGGTGTGGCCACAGATAAGGTGGACGTGACTGGTTGGTGGGACCAGGGCCATTCACACCCTCTCATTGTCACATCATGATGGTTGTGTGTAAAGCCCATGAGTGATGACACACAAGGGTGAGGGCAGTGCATATGTCATTTTGTTGTGTGAGTAATGTGTTCTTTGTATGGAGTGTGTCTGATGATGCATAGCAATCAGCATAACATTGATAAACCACCAAAAGCTCATCAGCCAAGGAGACACATTCCTTTAGTGTGTCAACAAGTGTATGAGTGTCTTCTTCCTGTATGTCTTGAACAGTTGATGTACCAGGTAGGATTAGGGGTGCCAAGGTGAAAGGTCCTGGGATGTAGCAGCCCATGTCAAATGCAGGAAGATGGCATATTATATGACCAGCAAGAGGTGAAAGTGGTGTAAGAAGTCCATTCCCAGGTGCAGTTGTGTGATATCTTTAAGAGAAAATGTCCATATGAGGTGTGGTGTAGGGTGTGGATCATGGATCTGTGCACAGTGATTAATGAGGAGGTAGCCTCTTGTGGTTGCAATGCCATAGGTTTGCCCTTGCCAATGAGCCATCGACCAGTAGTGAGTCAATGTCTGAGCTTGGGCCCACTGAAAGGTAGTTAATCAGAAGCTAGGAGGCAGGTGGCACAGTTGAAAATATGGAAGTGGGACCAGTGGAGGTGGAAGCCCCACAGAACATTTGCCAGAGTCCAAGTCTATGAGAAGATCATGTTCATGTGTTCAATCAGAGATGTGAAGTCTGGTAGCAGTCATTGTCAATAGAGTGAGACTAGATTCACTCCAAATAGAGCATTGAGGTGATTAGAACAGTCTTCTCAATTAGGTGAACTTGTTGTGGCACTATCGAGATACACAAGACAGGTGATTAGTAATGTGCAGTGTTGTTGAATTGGACTCATATGGATGGGATGGTACATGGAGTATAGTTGTTAGGTGTCATGCAGTTAACAGTATCCTGCACAGGCATGAGTGCAGTGAGGTCTGTGGCAGGTCATGGCTGTGTGGGCATGACGTGATTGGAAATGTTACGTACTAATATGAGAGTGGCAATGTCAGTCGTCAGTGGCGTAACATTGCCGCACAGCCATGATGCGAATAGTGATGATCTGCATGGGGTCAAGTGTGGCAATGCTGGCAGTATTCTGTGTCATTCTGGGCATGAGGAAGTGGAGGTTCGTTGATATTGTACGTAACATGGGCATAGAGACATCAGAGTTGATGGTAGTTGGGTGAGTCAATCAGATTTTTCCACTGTGTGGAAATAAGCACATCAAGACTGATGCTGTGGCAAATGGCAGCCAGCAGTTGTGTAGTGTTTGCACAAAATAGCAATTGCAATGTGGGCCAACAGTTGTTCATCTGTTACCTTTGATTGTTCGGCACTATTGCCAGAAGTAAAAACACAGTACTGAGTCACATTAGTTGTAGACTTGATCATTGCAGGCTGCCAAAGAGTTGGTTAAGAAGCACTGCACTGTCCAGAATGAAAAACAGTGAGATGCATGTGAATTTTGGCACACAACTGTTTTGCATGGATCACATTGTCATAGTGTAGTACCAAGTTTGGTGTGCATTTGGCACAATTTGCAGTCACAGTGTCACCAACATAGTGGAAGCATGATATAACAGAAGTATGACATGGTATGGGACTTTAATAATGCTTCATTAGACAAATATTTACATAGCAGGAGGTACACAGCTATTCTGATTAGAAGCTAAGAATGCACTAAAGTCTCTGGTCAAGTAACAGGTATTCCAGTTTTCATACATCAGTGATGTATTCTGCGATGGATGTTACCATATACCATTTCTATAACTTTCTCTATCTCAAGACATACTGTGTTATAAACCAGTTGAATGTTGTTAGTATAGTTCTTGACATACCTATCAGCCACTCAGTCAGCTCAGTACAACCCTTCATCTTATTACCAGATACTAACATTTACTACAAGGCATTACATACCACAGTAAAGAATAAAGTTCCCTAATATGTAGCAATCTAATCATAATCATCATCTTCAAAACCCAAAAATTTTTTCTATATCTCATCAATTTCTCATCAAATCATAAAAAACCTCCCTACATATCATCATCATAGTAGCATATACATAATCCAGCAATATCATATCATCTTAATACTCATAAATTACATCTCACATTTCAACATATATGCACTAGATACTACTTCCATAATTATCACAAAATATTCTGTCTATAGTATATCAACTCTCCAGTTGTTATCCTTCAGCACAAGTTCAATACCTTCAAAAATGATAAAACATCTTTAACACAATTCAAATATTATTTCAGTTCACACACAAAGCTATTCATATAAGGCATACTGGTAATTTTCAGCTATTATAGTTTTCAAATATTACATATGTGTTCTCACAAAAAATATCCTCAATCTAATACCCTTTCACAGTTAAATGTACTTGACATAATAGACCTGTGTTCTTTAGGTTTGAAGTCTTCAGCTTAGTATGCATTTCTCACAACAAATTTATTGATGCTCTCACTATATTAGTTATATCCAACTGCTGACCATAAATCTTTAAAATGACTGTAGTAAACCAACAAGTCTGACTTTCCCAGTTACAAATAAAGTACAAATGTTCCCCAAGTATTTCCAAAATTTGTGTTTATGCAACTTCTACGCAACCTCACAGCACAGTAATTCACAGTACAGCAAATTAAAATAATAATAATAATAATAATAAATGAGAAAGAATGTTTCCCTAAAAGACAGCTAAAATGTATACCTTTGAAAATGCAAGACAACTTCTCCACTACATAAGCATAAATGTAAATGTATCTTTCAACCAAATCAGTGTAGCAAAGCACCTTTAGTGTAACCATGTTTCAAAATTTCACTGCATTAACCAACTGAATTCAAACTTCATTTCAGAAACATACATGACTTTTGGACAAATAAGAAACAAATGTCTCATTATTACTGATCTGTAGCTATACTTGCAATATTATGCTCTGTGTGCATCTAATACATACTGAAGAAGGATAGAATGACAGCAGAAGATTCACAGCACTCCACAAGTACAAAATTAGGGCAGAAACAATCTGTTCTGAAGGGGGCAGTGGCTGCAGCTAGAATGTGCAGAAACTGGCACTCAGTGCCTACACCTGGGCCTTGCAACATGACCCCACCATCAGCTGTGTGACATTTCCCCATCACCAGTGCAGCACCCACTTCTGAACATGAGCTATTGCCCACCCACAGAAGAGGCCAGTGGTCCAGTGGCTGCATAGATACACAGAAAGTAAGCATCATGAGACCTTGCCTAAAGATGATGGGTATAAAACTCACTGAAATGTTGTAGCAAGGTGACACCACATCTCAGGTGATCATCCAAGAAGATTTTATCAGTGGAGTATATTGAGAAAGCCGGAGGTGACATATCTCACACATGGCACCTTACAATGGTTGTTGTTTGGTCCACTCTTGTTCTTGGCATATGTAATGATTTTCTAGGGGCATTGCAGGCCTGTCAAAAAACTGTAATATTTGCTGATAGCACTAATATACTGACAAAGGGACCAAAGAGCTGATGTAAGTAAAGTCTTTGTTTTAAAAATGAATGCAGTAGGAATATTGTGTGAAATTAGTAACTAAACATCTTACTGAAGTGTCTTCAAAGACCTAAGAATTCTGACACTTACATGACAATGCATTTACTTGTTAAAAGTGTTTGTTGTTAATATCAAGAATGAAATTAGGATGAACTGCGGAATTTGCAGCCACAGTACTAAAAATGCCAAAAATTGTCATGTTGACTATACATTCTTACCAGTTCAGAAAAAGAGTTCTATGTTCTGGTCAAAAGTCTAGAACAGATTCCCATCAAATATTCCACATATTCATAAACAACTTTATAATGAACTTTTCATTGCTTTGCAAGTATATAGACAACTAATAGTGATGTACACAAAGCCACATAAGTACCTTGATGAAGTAGAAGTATTGGATAAAAATAGTATCTGTGTAGTAGAAAAGGGGTAAAAGTGGTTTATGGATGCCAAATTGTAGTGGTTTACCATACTTCGTTTCTTCACGTTTGTTGTCCTGTCGATGTACTGGCTGAAAAAAATAGGGGTTGGACGTGCAGCACTGTCTACTGTAAATGATGTAGCCAACAGATGCACAGTTGTGTTTCACAGTCTTTTACTTTCACTTTTCACAACCATCCCTTCCTCCCGCCCCCCCCTCCCCCCCCCCTCCCCCCCCCCCCTCAATATTACAAAGTTATATACGGCCAGTACACTATTGATCTAACTTCCCCTAAGCCTCATTAATAGTTTACAGGTGAACATTCACATATTGCTACAATAGTTTACTGTTGAACATCTATGAGCAGTAAAAACATAACTACATAATTCACAGTTCTTTTGGAATAATCAGGTACCTATGGAACAGACACTGTCATAGCTTTAACACATGGCCTATTGGTGTAACACTTATTTCACTGTTAAGTTGATGCATTGTTGTCATTCTAACCAACACAAGTTCCTTGTCTGAAACTTGGCCATGGACTGACTGTCTCGTGACCAAAAGTCAGACCCCTATATACAATCACAATAAAAGGCCCTGAGAGTACACATTGTTTAAAGCTAAATTTACAGAAATTACTATTAAAACTTAACTCATTAAATTAACTGACTACATCGAAAAATTGGTTCTTTTTAACAGTTTCTTCTACTACTGAGTTTAAGCTGAATTATTTGTTTAATCATGAAATTAGCATATATAGTTACACAAACAATACTTTTGACAAAACTGTTAATTACCTGGGAATTAATTAACAGCTGGCTTTGTTAATATTTTTTCAATGAGAGACAAATAGATCCTTTTATAATACTATTTGTTGTTCTTTCAAATGTTTGTAATTAGTACAGAATGCATATTTGTTTATACATCAATAATAAAATTTAAGTTATGAAAACATTACCGATTTCACTGATGAGAGATACTATCTAGGAATAGTCAAAATAAATTAGAAAATTACTTACATAAAACTTAGCACAAAATTAGATCTGGTGTTATTTACTTTAAAACTGAGTGCCAACCTTCCTCTCCTATGGGAATGCAGATTATACTCATGTATGTTAATGGTAATTAGTTCAAAAGTGAAAAAAATGAATTTAAGTAGTCACATGGTAAAACAAGAGGGGAAGCAAAATTATCCCAGCTTGCTTCACCACAAAATGAAACACCTTTTATCTGACTAATTTCCAAATTTATTTTATTTGGCTAACAGTTTTAGTGATCTACTACAACACCTTCAGGCCCCTGACAGATGTGTAGGAAGATCCACCCTAGGTTCTGGTCAAAACAGGGGCCAGCAATACTGGTATTAATAGATTTCTTCTTGCTATAGCAACCACTTCAATCCAGATGTTGTAGTAAATCACCAAAACTGGTAGCCAAATAAAATAAGGTTGGAAACTAGACAACTAAAAGGTGCTTTATTTGACTTCCTATATCAAACAGCTGAGTCCTGCAGCCATCTCTGAAAAGATTGACATACAGAGAAGAGTGGTTGTTGTCAAACTACTCAGTTTTCTTGTAAAACACACACACACACACACACACACACACACACACACACACACACACACACACACAAACGAGATATATTCTGCCCACGTGCTACGGACCTTGCCTAGATGGGGTGGATTGTGTGTCTCAGTGTTACAGATAACTGTACTGCAGGAGCAACTACAACTGAGTGGTATCTGTGGAGAGGTCAGACAAGCATGTGGCTCCTGTGAGGGGCATTGTTCATTTCAGTGGTTGCAGGGGCAACAGTTGGGGTGACTAACTGATCTAGCTTTGTAACTTTAGCCAACCTGGTCTTGGTGTGTTGGTATTGTGAAAGGCAAAAAGCAAGGGGAAACTGCAGCAGTTACTTTTCTGGAGCGCATGCAGCTCAACTGCATGGCTAAATGATGACGACATCCACTTGCATAAAATATTCCAGAGATGAAATAGTTTCCCATTTGAATCTCCAGGTGGGAACTAGTCAGGTGTATGTCATCATCAGGAAAACTAAACTGGCATTCTACAGGCTGGAGCATGGACTCTTAGATCACTTAATCAGTTAAGTAGATTAGAAAATATTAAAGTGGAAATAGATAGATAGAAATTAGGTGTAGTGAAGTTTGGCAGCAAGACAAACGGGAGTTCTGGTCAGGTGAGTACTGTTGTAAAAACAAAATCAAACAGGTATAATGCTGGAATAGGTCAAATAATGAATAAGAACATAGGAATGCTGGTAAGATACTATGAACAACATAGTGATTGCACTACTGTTGCCAAGATAGTCATGAAGCCAGCACCCATTACAGTAGTACAAAATTATATGCCAACTATATTTGCAGATGATGAATAAATTGAAAGAATATATGAAGAAACAAAAGAAAATATTCAGACAGTTAAGGAAGAGTAAAATTTTGTTTTTTGGGGGGACTGGAATATGATTGTATGGAATGGAAGAGAAGGAAAAATGGAAGAATATGGACTGGGGAAAAGGAATAAAAGAGGAAGTTGCCTGGTAGAATTTTGCGCACGAGCACTGTTTAATCATTGTTAATAATTTGTTTAGTAGTAATAAAGAAGATTGTATATGTGGAAGAGAATTGTGGGCCGTGGAAGGTTTCTTTAAACAAGATGAAGAAAAAAATCCACACTTGGTGGTCTGCACACTACTCCTCATTCTAGCCCAAGAGAAATGTGTGTCTAGTAAAACTTAATCCCACAAATAGGTTTAGTAGAAATTTGATTTAAAAAATGAGGCTCTGCTAACACTGCAACAGCATGCAGCATGGCAAAGAACAGGTAGCATGAACTCTGCACTGTACCGGAGCTGTCCCATTAGCTCAGTGGCATGCAACAGTGCCATGGAGAATTATATACTCACCGATCTTTGAGGTTTCTTTTTTTTTAGTGAAAGCATCAAATTGCATCCAATTTACAACTCCACAATGTGGTATTTTGTGCATTTATTTCTGTTGCTGTTAGCTTTATCCTTTGTTTAAACATTAACATATTGCATGAACTTCTTAATATGTAAATGAGCACTTTATTTTGTCCAAAACACAAATAAAGCCAACATAAATAATAGTGGATACAGTAGCATCATCTGCAACCAGTGAGGTACAAAAAACACAATAGGTAGGCTGCATTAAATTGCTCATTATGCTACATCCTGGCTTATCTTCACTGGGCTGGTACGTACACATACAAATAACTTTAACTTAAGTGAAGAGTTCAAAGAGACCACCTTGCATTTTCAGACACTCTGCCACTTGCTGGATTATACTTTGCTGGACCCTACACAATACACATGCATCCGTGATTGCCAAAGTGGCATGCACCGCAGCTATTAGGTTGTGCACATCTATGGGTGGAGTAGTATAAATTTGTTCCTTTAAATGCCCTCGCAAATAAAAACCTAGTGGCTTACAATCCAAGGAATGTGGAGGCCAAAACATTACACCTCCACAACCAATAAATTACCCTGGAAATTTTTTGTTTAAATAGTTACACACATTCATTACAAAGTGTGGTGGTACTCCAACATACAGAAATCATAACTGTCATCGAACACCATGTGGAACATTTTTGTATGCACTGGGCAAAGTATTGCGAAGAATCTTATGATACTTGGCTGAATTCAACTTGTCTGGGGCCCAGAAGCTCTCCTCCCATGGTTCAAGACCATAGGTTTATGTCAAAGACGCCTGAAAGCCAAGTTCATGGGTGACATGTGGATTGTGTTTCAACCAATTATGGCTACTGTGGAGGTTGAAAATATCTTCACAAGTGGAGCTAGATTCCTCAGCCCACATCACATTATTTGTAAGATGTTTGCTATTTCCCACTTGGTGTAAGAGCCATTCACATAACTATATTCGTCAAATGTCATCTTCTGGCTACTGGTGATAAGTTAATGTGTAATGATATGGGTGCAGTTCTTCATCATGCAACATACTAAGAACCAGTCTCTGAGATATCTGGAACTACCTTGAAATACTACAGGTACTTTGCCGAGGAGATTGGTGAATGACTTCAAGAACAGTGCCCCCTGTTGGTGGAATACGTCTGGTCCTTGGTCAACCACTGTCCATTACTTGTAGATGATGATTACTGGTTTCTCAAAGGTATTATTCTAGGTGACAAAAGCAATATTATTGGAATGGTGCCTTTGAGGGTACCATGCACCATTGGCACGAACATCAGCTACTTGGTTGCTGGATGTACCCAGCACCAAAATCATATTAATGAATTCATTGTTTATGAACTCCACTGGGAAGCCACCCAACATATACTTGATTGGACTGGTTGTGGTTGTGCACTGTGCAATTATTAGACACATGCATTCTGCTTAACTGATCCACTGGTCAGTGACATGTGCCAAAAGGATGTCCCGCTTGTGAACAACAGGAACTAGGGAATGGACACTTAAGGGGAAAAAAAGGCCCTTGATGAAGATTTGAACCATAGCTCTATGGTGGATATGGTTTAGATGTCCAAGGAGTCTACTCTACTACTTAATATAAATATTTCAGTTAGTTAAGTAAATAAACGAAGTGCTTGCATTAACTGCTGTAGTCTGCTAAAGTTTTGAAACTACACTCCTGGAAATGGAAAAAAGAACACATTGACACCGGTGTGTCAGACCCACCATACTTGCTCCGGACACTGCGAGAGGGCAGTACAAGCAATGATCACACGCACGGCACAGCGGACACCAGGAACCGCGGTGTTGGCCATCGAATGGCGCTAGCTGCGCAGCATTTGTGCACTGCCATCGTCAGTGTCAGCCAGTTTGCCGTGGCATACGGAGCTCCATCGCAGTCTTTAACACTGGTAGCATGTCGCGACAGCGTGGACGTGAACCGTATGTGCAGTTGACGGACTTTGAGCGAGGGTGTATAGTGGGCATGCGGGAGGCCGGGTGGACGTACCGCCGAATTGCTCAACACGTGGGGCGTGAGGTCTCCACAGTACATCGATGTTGTCGCCAGTGGTCGGCGGAAGGTGCACGTGCCTGTCGACCTGGGACCGGACCGCAGCGACGCACGGATGCACACCAAGACCGTAGGATCCTACGCAGTGCCGTAGGGGACCGCACCGCCACTTCCCACCAAATTAGGGACACTGTTGCTCCTGGGGTATCGGCGAGGACCATTCGCAACCATCTCCATGAAGCTGGGCTATGGTCCCGCACACCGTTAGGCCGTCTTCCGCTCACGCCCCAACATCGTGCAGCCCGCCTCCAGTGGTGTCGCGACAGGCGTGAATGGAGGGACGAATGGAGACGTGTCGTCTTCAGCGGTGAGAGTCGCTTCTGCCTTGGTGCCAATGATGGTCGTATGCATATTTGGCACCGTGCAGGTGAGCGCCACAATCAGGACTGCATACGACCGAGGCAACAGGGCCAACACCCGGCATCATGGTGTGGGGAGCGATCTCCTACACTGGCCGTACACCACTGGTGATCGTCGAGGGGACACTGAATAGTGCACAATACATCCAAACCGTCATCGAACCCATCGTTCTACCATTCCTAGACCGGCGAGGGAACTTGCTGTTCCAACAGGACAATGCACGTCCGCATGTATCCCGTGCCACCCAACGTGCTCTAGAAGGTGTAAGTCAACTACCCTGGCCAGCAAGATCTCCGGATCTGTCCCCCATTGAGCATGTTTGGGACTGGATGAAGCGTCGTCTCACGCGGTCTGCACGTCCAGCACGAACGCTGGTCCAACTGAGGCGCCAGGTGGAAATGGCATGGCAAGTCTTTCCACAGGACTACATCCAGCATCTCTACGATCGTCTCCATGGGAGAATAGCAGCCTGCATTGCTGCAAAAGGTGGATATACACTGTACTAGTGCCGACATTGTGCATGCTCTGTTGCCTGTGTCTATGTGCCTGTGGTTCTGTCAGTGTGATCATGTGATGTATCTGACCCGAGGAATGTGTCAATAAAGTTTCCCCTTCCTGGGACAATGAATTCACGGTGTTCTTATTTCAATTTCCAGGAGTGTATTTCTATTTAATTACTTAAGATTTCAAGCAAATTTAACAGGGTGCCACTTTAACACACTAGTTAGAGTAAAATCTCTGTTAAGTTAGTTAATAGAAAAATGGAATACAAGAAACATATGTAATAATCATTCATTTCAAGAAGATGTAACTGTCATTTGTAGGCTTAGACAGAACTCTGTTTCCAGGGACTATGGACTTCTAACTGAAGCCTGGACTGTACTTGAAGGTCAAATGTCATGGACATTACATATTTAGGTGCCCTAAGTATGTGAGAAATGACTGTAAAAAAGTTGTGACACTAATGAAGTGCCAACATTCAGGCAGGAGAGATTTTAATTGGTGTAAAATAAAGAGAGGTATCCATAGTGAAAAAAGAAAATTTTATAAATGAAAAACTATTTTGCTCTATTTTGAAACGATATAATTTTGTCACATCATAGAGTTTGATTTAATGCATGGTGTGAAATTCAGAGCTTTTTGTGACATTTTAAATAACTAAATTCTGCGAGACATGTTGTTTACTCATGAACATGATCATTTTGTTACAAGAGACTCATTATAGCAAAATCTGACTCAGCTATTCTAGAAGAAACAACCTGTTCATAAACTTTTGTGAAGGATAATTAATAATTACCATAAACTGCCTACAGTTGTGAATGATGTGTGCGTGTGGACTTTCCTGACTTCATACAGCTTACAGTAAGGCTTGGTAGTAACTAGTGTATGCAAGCTTACTGTAATAGAGTGGAACTTTACACACATAAGTATTTTCATTGAACTATTATCAACCTTTCGCCAACAAAACAACTTTTAGTGTGACTTGGTATTATGAAGCATACAGCTGTTTGTTCTGTAGTTTTTTCTGGTTGAGAATTGTGTTTCACTAACTTCACAGAGGTTTGCATGTGAGAGGAGATTCACCACAAGGTGAATAGTTGCTGATATGACTCTGTTGTACAGAATTGAATATAGCATGTTTCCTTAATAAAGAAAAAAAGAAAATAATAGGGAGAGTCAATTTTCTGAGAACCACTGAACAGTTCTTTGGAAAGGTTCATTTACAATCTCTTCTGTTGATCTCTCTCTTATGGGATTTATTATAACAGTGTATCACCTGCAAGCAGCAGCAGTTCTGACTGCTGATTGTTTAAAGGAAGGCGATTCACATAAATAAGGAACAGTAATGTACCCAAAATTGAACACTGCATAGGACTATGTCCCCAGTCACTAAAATTTTCTACCATTTCAACATTATTTGAATTGTTCAGCTCAACATTTACGACTTTGCAGTTAACAGTCTGAATACATTTATAATTCAAAAACTCTTATTCATTATACAGCCAGAAGTAAAAAATATAATATAATGCACTGGCTACTGAACAGGGACAAGATCCTGCAATCTCTGGATTGTAAGCAATGATTGTTGAAATATTAATTGTTTTCTGTCTCCATCCTAAATATTGGACAATGAGAATACAAAGATAAAGAAGGATGTCACCAGTAAAAACGGAATAAAATTATTGAAACTGAAGAAACTGTTCTCCAGAGTCCAGAGACAAGTAACAGAACTTAACAGAATGGGTACAGAAGTACGGTATGTCAACCAAAGGTAGGTTCAAGAATATTCCACTGACCATAGCATGTAAAAGCAATTTTGCCAAAATATCCTGATCCTTAACCTGCTTAAAACCTTTTACAAGCTACAATATCTATGGCAGAGTTGAATTTGCAATGCATTAGTAAACCATTTTTGCATACCCAACAGTGACATAATAGTAAGCCATCTTGTCAGGAATGTGTTTCATGAGTGAAATTTTCCGCAACTATAGAGTTTCTGTTTAATTCAGTTTCACTCTGTACCTTTTACTGTCAGTAAAACTGGTATCATCTGCCAATGAGAAAATTAACACTAACATTAGTGATCATGCAAATATTGAATCAAAACAATGTATTAGAAGAGGAAAATAACAATGAATCACATGATGATGGCAATATACAACTGAACTCAACTGCAATGAGTGGATAGAATGTTGACCAAATCATATCACATAGCTCTAACAGTCATTTACGTTCATTCACAATCCTCAGTAGGGAATGTCTCTTTTCAAAATAATTTGGATAGAAACAATGCAACAGATGTAGGAAGTTTTCTGAGCTCGAGACTGAGTGAACAGAATGGACAAACATACATACACGTGCTATATGCATATTACACAATCATCATCATCATCATCATCATCATCATCATCATGATTCACCAGCATCAACCATAGAAGAGTATTTACGGAAATTAATACAAATGAGCACTGAGTTATGTACAGACATAAGTACAAAATTCACAAACTTGTCGAATGGTCTCCACAAATTGAGATCAAAGTCTCAGTACTTTAGACCAAAAAGTCAAAAATCATCTAAAAGTTTTGAGCAAAAAATTAAGTAAATGCTGCTATGTGCCAAGAATGCTTCAGGAATGTTGCAACACTGAATCATTGCTGTGTGCCTATTGTGCTTACATGAACAGTTTGCTTAGATATAGTGTGATCTTCTGGGGAAATACAGGTATGGCAAAACAAGCTTTCAAACTTCAGAAAAAGGGCTATTAGAATAATGAAAAGGGTTCCCTGCAGAGTGTCATGCAGGAAAATATTTAAAGAATATAAAATAATGACTCTTCCTAGCTTATACATCTATGAATGTGTATGCTTTCTGAAAACTCAACAGGAATTTTCAACATTAAATAACCAGGTTCATAACAATGAAACAAGGAATAGGGATGGTTTTCACAGAGAGACCCACAAAGGAGCTCTCTACCAAAAAAGTGTAAACTACCAGCCCAAAAAACTTTTTAGTGCATTGCATTCTACAATAAAGAAAATTACAGAACTTCATAAATTCGAGGTAGATCTTAAACAATTTTTACTAACACATAGTTTTTATAGCATTGAAGAATATCTGAATATGGAAAAGTAATATTATTTATATACACTGATATAAAATATTTGTATTTATTGTCCAAGTTTTAGAAACAAATTAAAGATAAGAAACTACATTGTAATTGACTACATCCATACAATGCATATTGTTAACGGATGAATAAAGAGATTGATTGATTGATTGTCATGACACTTTTGACTTCAAGAATTTGCTACTAACTTGGACACACATTTGACAGATGCAACCAACAAATTAGATATAAAATTTACTAATTGTACAATCGGCTAGACAAAAAATTTCCTAATATGAGTGAAGATCAAGGTTAAAGTGCACGTCAAGTAGAGGAACTAGCAACATCACATGGTAGTTTACAATGTGCTCATGAAAGCTTAGCTCAAGAGGTAACAACAATTCAATCACATGTATCAGAATTGAAGACTGCATGAGAAAATTTACCAGATGTCATACAAAAACTCACACAAGACTTAGAATTCTGACTTTAGGACAAACTTTTTATGAAAATCGAGTACAAATGTGTGATGTTTTGTTCATTGAAAAGTTGGCAAAGAGGAAGGAGAGTATGGTGTAACTGGCGGAGAATTGGGATATAAGTGCATGGTAGAGGGTACTCAGGGTCCAAATAAATAAGAATGTTAAAAGATAAAATGAGAGAGCAGAGGCTGGTACCTTTGTCAGATTAGATTAGATTAGATTAGATTAGATTAATACTAGTTCCATGGATCATGAATACGATATTTCGTAATGATGTGGAACGAGTCGAATTTTCCAATACATGACATAATTAGGTTAATTTAACAACATACTTAAGTTAATATAACTACTTTTTTGAGTTTTTTTATTTTTATTTTTTTATTTTTTTTTATTTTTTTAATATTTTTTTCTTAATTTATATCTAAAAATTCCTCTATGGAGTAGAAGGAGTTGTCATTCAGAAATTCTTTTAATTTCTTCTTAAATACTTGTTGGTTATCTGTCAGACTTTTGATACTATTTGGTAAGTGACCAAAGACTTTAGTGCCAGTATAATTCACCCCTTTCTGTGCCAAAGTTAGATTTAATCTTGAATAGTGAAGATCGTCCTTTCTCCTAGTATTGTAGTTATGCACACTGCTATTACTTTTGAATTGGGTTTGGTTGTTAATAACAAATTTCGTAAGAGAGTATATATACTGAGAAGCTACTGTGAATATCCCTAGATTCTTAAATAAATGTCTGCAGGATGATCTTGGGTGGACTCCAGCTATTATTCTGATTACACGCTTCTGTGCAATAAATACTTTATTCCTCAGTGATGAATTACCCCAAAATATGATGCCATATGAAAGCAATGAGTGAAAATATGCGTAGTAAGCTAATTTACTAAGATGTTTATCACCAAAATTTGCAATGACCCTTATTGCATAAGTAGCTGAACTCAAACGTTTCAGCAGATCATCAATGTGTTTCTTCCAATTTAGTCTCTCATCAATGGACATACCTAAAAATTTGGAATATTCTACCTTAGCTATATGCTTCTGATTAAGGTCTATATTTATTAATGGCGTCATACCATTCACTGTACGGAACTGTATGTACTGTGTCTTATCAAAATTCTGTGAGAGTCCGTTTACAAGGAACCACTTAGTAATTTTCTGAAAGACAGTATTGACAATTTCATCAGTTAATTCTTGTTTCTCAGGTGTGATTACTATACTTGTATCATCAGCAAAGAGAACTAACTTTGCCTCTTCATGAATATAGAATGGCAAGTCATTAATATATAATAAGAACAACAAAGGACCCAAGACTGACCCTTGTGGAACCCCATTCTTGATTGTTCCACAGTTTGAGGAATGTGCTGATCTTTGCATGTTACGAGAACTACTTATTTCAACTTTCTGCACTCTTCCAGTTAGGTACGAATTAAACCATTTGTGCACTGTCCCACTCATGCCACAATACTTGAGCTTGTCTAGCAGAATTTCATGATTTACACAATCAAAAGCCTTTGAGAGATCACAAAAAATCCCAATGGGAGGTGTTCGGTTATTCAGATCATTCAAAATTTGACTGGTGAAAGCATATATGGCATTTTCTGTTGAAAAACCTTTCTGGAAACCAAACTGACATTTTGTTAGTATTTCATTTTTACAGATATGTGAAGCTACTCTTGAATACATTACTTTCTCAAAAATTTTGGATAAAGCTGTTAGAAGGGAGATTGGACGGTAATTGTTGACATCAGATCTATCCCCCTTTTTATGCAAAGGTATAACAATAGCATATTTCAGTCCATCAGGGAAAATGCCCTGTTCCAGAGAGCTATTACACAGGTGGCTGAGAATCTTACTTATCTGTTGAGAACAAGCTTTTAGTATTTTGCTGGAAATGCCATCAATTCCATGTGAGTTTTTGCTTTTAAGCAAGTTTATTATTTTCCTAATTTCAGAGGGAGAAGTGGGTGAGATTTCAATTGTATCAAATTGCATAGGTATGGCCTCTTCCATTAACAGCCTAGCATCTTCTAATGAACACCTGGATCCTACTATATCCACAACATTTAGAAAATGATTATTAAAAATATTTTCAACTTCTGACTTTTTGTTCGTAAAGTTTTCATTCAATTTGATGGTAATACTGTCTTCCTCTGCTCTTGGTTGACCTGTTTCTCTTTTAATAATATTCCAAATTGTTTTAATTTTATTATCAGAGTTGCTGATTTCAGACATGATACACATACTCCTGGATTTTTTAATAACTTTTCTTAATATAACACAGTAGTTTTTATAATTTTTGATAGTTTCTGGGTCACTACTCTTTCTTGCTGTCAGATACATTTCCCTTTTCCGGTTACAAGATATTTTTATACCCTTAGTAAGCCATGGTTTGTTACAAGGTTTCTTACGAGTATATTTAACTATTTTCTTGGGGAAGCAGTTTTCAAATGCATTTACAAAAATGTCATGAAATAAATTATATTTTAAATTGGCATCAGGTTCACGGTACACCTCATCCCAGTCTAACTGCTGTAGGCTTTCCCTGAAATTTGCAATTGTTAAATCGTTGACTGAACGTACTACTTTGGAGGACTGTTTAGTATTGCTGAATGGAGCTATGTCATATATTGTAACCAGCTGTGCACCATGATCAGAAAGACCATTCTCAACAGGCTGAGCATTTATCTGGTTAAACTTATCTTGGTCTATAAAGAAGTTATCTATCAGTGAGCTGCTATCCTTTACCACCCGAGTAGGAAAATCAATAACGGGTGTCAAATTGAAAGAACCAAGTAATACTTCAAAGTCATTTTTCCTATTACCCTCTTTCAGAGAATCTACATTGAAGTCCCCACAAATAATAATTTGCTTCCCCCTGTCTGACAGATAGCACAACAAGGAGTCCAAATTTTTCAGAAATAGATGAAAATTTCCTGATGGGGACCTATATACAGTTACAATTATAAATGTGCCTTTATTTAATTTAAGCTCACAGGCACATGCTTCTATATGTTTCTCTACACAAAACTTTTTTGTTTCTATACTTTTTGCACAATGATAACTTTTGACATATATGGCAACTCCTCCTTTCTCCATATTTTCTCTCATTACATGTGCAGAGAGCTTATAACCACTTACATTTACCTTATCCATATCAGTAACAATGTGATGCTCAGACAGGCATAGTATATCTATTTCATTCTCAGCTTCTAAATCTTCTAAACAAACCAGAAGCTCATCTACTTTATTCTTTAAACTCCCAATATTTTGATCAAATATACTTACATTATTTTTAATTATACTTTTATGAGAACCTTTCCTTATTCTAACATTTGCAGTACTTTCCTGTCTGAGTTTCTCATTGTGCTTAGGCCTAGTTCCTATACCAGTGGTCACATGGTGTTCAGAGAGGCAGATTATGTCAACTGGGTTGGGTGACTATAATTCATCAGTTGACACGAACTACCTTCTGCAGCTAATCAAAACAGAAAAGCAATAACAGACAGTAGTCATGCGAACATTGTTTCGTCAAACATTATGATAAAAGCAAAGTAGAGCTGTTTGCAAACAATAAAATGTATGTGCCAGAGTCACCATGCCCACATTGCTGCCTCAGAAAAGACACAGCACTGTGTCGCAGATGATGACGTAATGCCTGGGCTATCATCAGTGGTAATAGAAGATGGTCTAATAAAACATAGACAATTCCGAGTCTTCTCTCAAGAATCCAAGAAAGTATATCCCGTTGTCTTTGTGAGAGCTTTCAGAAATGCTTTACCTCAGCTTTGGACCGAAATACAAAAGATTCCGTTCATTATTGATTTCATGCAATGTGATGCTCAATTATGGGCACCCGAAACAGCAGATCATTGTTGAATAATTTGAATAGGCCTTGCTAGAGAAATACTGGTCACAGGTAATATAGGAAAGACTATGAATGAAAGTTTTTGACCCACAGCCATGTAACGTAAAACAAGGCAAACTGCGCCGATATTTTTAAAGATACCACTGATCAACAGTGATTTTGTTGCCAATTAATTGACAGTGAATTTAGGGTACCTTTATGGCGCTGAATTCGAACATGTCACTCGGTTTGCTAGATTGGCACTATTTATTGTGGTAAACAAACAAAAATTCAAAATATTAATTAAGATACAATGTGTACACAGTCAAATGAAAACGAGAAAAAAATATGAAAAGGATCACAAAAATGCAGATTCATTGTTGATTCAGCATGTAACAGAATAAGAAAGAAAAAAACAGACGGTCTTTTAAAGACATTACAATTACTATAAGGAAAAACTCAGCTTGTGTGATTTTCTCTTGTGTTGATGGTCAGGACAGTCACACTGAAGATCCCAGCAGTAATCTGCCATCATGTGGTTTTCCCAACTACCATGATATCGTTCTTCCATCACCTGAAAATCTTGATGGCATTTTCACCTTGCTCCTCACTGCAGTCACCAAGATTTTACGGAAATCTATCAAGATGGCTGTGGAGTTAGTGAATCTCGATACTCATATTAGCCCCCAAGCTTTTGAAGTTCTTGAGCATGTTTTGCACCAGTTCCTCATAATTATGTGTTGAAACCAGAGACAAAACTGCTCCAGGCGGATGCTTCAATGCCATTCATAAATTAATTGAATTCCAAATCATGTATGAGCTTCCGGATATGGGGACCATCAAATACAGGCCTACCAGCTTTTAATTTTCCAGTACTGAGTCCAGTGAATGATCTGCATATATATTTGAAACTGTAACTAATTTTGTCCACTGCTTTCACTAATTGCTTCATTAGACCAAGGTTGATGTGAAGTGGTGGATGAATGATTTTGTCCTGTCAACTAATGGTTCTTTTAGGATATTAGCTGCTCCTACTGTAAAGCTATCTCTTGATGACCATGAAACTTTTTCCCAGTAATCATGTTTTGCTCTGCTGTCCCACAAACAGAGCAATGGAATTATGTGTATTCAGTTTGCTGTCCAAGCAAAAATATAACCATTTTTATATCAACACAGATAGGCCATTAGTGTTGGCTGTAACGAAGTTTCTGGAGAATCATCTGGAAATTTTCTGGATGCCAATTGGAATAGATGCATAGCAATTACCATTTTGCAGCAGCACACATTTTAGGCTTGTGGTTGAGCAATCGATAAAAAGCATCCAGTCTTGAGGTCGATATTTTGGTAGTCCCACTTTTAGTAGTAAACCAGGGATGTCACTGCAGTAAACAAGTGCATCATCTTGACTGAACTATGGACGTAGATCTTCTCTTGTCTGGTAAGTCGTGATTTTTGTTCTTGGTTGTAGACAATTCTTCTCATTTAGTCCAGATGCCAAGAGTTCAGAATACATTTAGAAAGACCGAGGTCTCTTATCAAATAATTAAGCTCTTTCTGAATGAAAAGCTGATGTCTTGTGTAACTTCCTTCGTATTCACTTTCACTACTACTAGTGCTCAAGTCCTGCACATGATCACCATCTGAAGGAAGGAGTTTTAGCAGAATGGTGAACAGTGGTACAGGAATGTCATAGGTGTATGGCAGAGGTTGCCTTGCTGATTCTAAATGGGGATATTCACACTTATGCTTGTTTTAGTGATTGAAACCTTTTACACTGACATTGCAAAAATAACAATCAATATGTTGTTTTTTTTGCTCTCGCCACACCATTGACACTCCAAAGATTAAACCCCTTCGTTTACCATTAGTTCACAGTCGTAAAGACTCGACACAGCAACTGGAGCAAACTCGTCAAAGCAACGGCTTCCAAGAAAGAAATAATAGAAATTGCAATACAGGGTACTGCAGCTCATCATCAAGATATAGCCATAATGGCTGGAATAATTGACACGGTCCCTGCGATAATAGTCCTCAAGGGCACAGGAAAGGGAATGAACGCGGACGTATAACAGTTATGAAACTAACGGCTATGGGAGCATTATAAACGAAAATCAGCAAAACGCTGCCCCCAATTAGGCCTATGTGCAGAACGGAACATGGAAAAATATGAATCATGTTGTAAATATTGTAGAAGCTACTCAAGTTACTTATTGGAGCGACAGCACCCGACCTCCCCAGAACGTAAACGGCGAACAGTCTGCCCCTAGACCATTCCGCCCCCCCCCCATCTGTCCCATGTCACGCCTTCCGCCAACCGAAAACTGGAGTGGTGGCATGATGGTAATAAATAATTATTTCTTGCAGTATGACAAAGAAATCAATGTGTGAGATGATCTATACAGGGTGTTACAAAAAGGTACGGCCAGACTTTCAGGAAACGTTCCTCACACACAAATAAAGAAAAGATGTTATGTGGACATGTGTACAGAAACGCTTGATTTCCATGTTAGAGCTCATTTTAGTTTCGTCAGTATGTACTGTACTTCCTTGATTCACCACCAGTTGGCCCAATTGAAGGAAGATAATGTTGACTTTGGGGCTTGTGTTGACATGAGACTCATTGCTCTACAGTAGTAGCATCAAGCACATCAGTACGTAGCATCAACAGTTTAGTGTTCATCACGAACGTGGTTTTGCAGTCAGTGCAATGTTTACAAATGCGAGGTTGGCAGATGCCCATTTGATGTATGGATTAGCACGGTACGTTTGTATCGAGACAGATTTCCAGAACGAAGCTGTCCCGACAGGAAGACGTTCGAAGCAATTGATCGGCGTCTTAGGGAGCACGGAACATTCCAGCCTGTGACTCGTGACTGGGGAAGACCTAGAGCGACGAGGACACCTGCACTGGACGAGGCAATTCTTCGTGCAATTGACGATAACCCTAATGTCAGCGTCAGAGAAGTTGATGCTGTACAAGGTAACGTTGACCACGTCACTGTATGGAGAGTGCTACAGGAGAACCAGTTGTTTCCGTACCACGTACAGCGTGTGCAGGCACTATCAGCAGCTGATTGGCCTCCACAGGTACACTTCTGCGAATGGTTCATCCAACAATGTGTCAATCCTCATTTCAGTGCAAATGTTCTCTTTACGGAAGAGGCTTCATTCCAACGTGATCAAATTGTAAATTTTCACAATAAACATGTGTGGGCTGACGAGAATCCGCACGCAATTGTGCAATCAAGTCATCAACACAGATTTTCTGTGAACGTTTGAGCAGGCATTGTTGGTGAAGTCTTGATTGGGCCTCATGTTCTTCCACCTACGCTCAATGGAGCACGTTATCATGATTTCATACTGGATACTCTACCTGAGCTGCTACAACATGTGCCTTTACAAGTACGACACAACATGTGGTTCATGCACGATGGAGCTCCTGCACATTTCAGTCGAAGTGTTCGTACGCTTCTCAACAACATATTCGGTGACCAATGGATTGGTAGAGGCGGACCAATTCCATGGCCTCCACGCTCTCCTTACCTCAACCCTCTTGACTTTCATTTATGGGGGTATTTGAAAGCTCTTGTCTACGCAACCCTGGTACCAAATGTAGAGACTCTTTGTGCTCGTATTGTGGACGGCTGTGATACAATACGCCATTCTCCAGGGCTGTATCAGCGCATCAGGGATTCCATGCGATGGAGGGTGGATGCATGTATCCTCGCTAACGGAGGACATTTTGAACATTTCCTGTAACACAGTGTTTGAAGTCACGTTGGTTATTTTCTGTTGCTGTGTGTTTCCATTCCATGATTAATGTGATTTGAAGAGAAGTAATAAAATGAGCTCTAACATGGAAAGTAAGCATTTCCGGACAGATGTCCACATAACAAATTTTCTTTCTTTGTGTGTGAGGAATGTTTCCTGAAATGACTACGAAGTCTTTCGCGACAAAGTCCTTGCATAAAAAGTTCTCGGTTTACTTGCCGAGTCAAATTTGGATAAAATCCCAAGCTTTCGATGACTAACTCCGTCATCTTCGTCAGGGGTAAAACTGACTGTCGTGGACCGTTTTTTTTCCCTTTATTGTTATTTTAATACCTGAACAATCAGGTACGCTGTCAGCGGCATGCTACGCCGCTCTTCAGCCATAGTGTTGACAATAACAGTACACAGAATGGAGAATTAGAATGAACATAGTGACGGGCAAAAAATAGTGGTCACAGATACACAAAAAACACGGAGCCGTTCACACTCGACGATAATGACACTGAAAACACGTTGACACGGCGCACATAACACTGATGAATCCGACGGCACAAGTGAACGTAGAAGCGTGACGGCGGACACTAAAAACACAAAACGACGTCACTCACACGAGACACTAATGGCAATGATCTCCAGCGCGCGAAAGTGCACGTAGCGTGTGCGAGTCCAGGGACCTGTCAAGAGGGGAAGAAGGGTGAGGGGGGGTGGAGAGGGTGGAGAGGGGAGAACAAAGATGCCAATGGCTGAGGAGATGGGAGGAGGAGTAGAGGGACAGGGGAGGGGAGGCCCAGGGGAGTAGTGGGGAGAAAGGGAGGAGGGAGGGAGGGTGCTCAAAGGAACAGACACAGGCAGAGGGAGGGAGGATCAAAGTTGGTAGGAGGGGTAGATGGAGGGGAGGAGGATATCATCAGGGAGGGGGAGCTGGTGGAAGCCACCTTGGGAGAGCGTAAGGAGGGTGGAGAGATGGAGTCTGGGTGGGACATGGGAATACAGGCGCGGCAGCGGGCGGGGGTGGGAGAGTATGGGTGAGACAAGCTGATGAGGAGGATCGAGTTTGTGGGAGGTGTACAGGATCCATATCCTTTCAAGGAAAAGGAGGAGGTTGGGGGAAGGGGAAGAGATCGTACAGGATCCGCATGGGGGAGGGGAGACGGATGCAATAGGCGAGGTGGAGAGCATGGCGTTTAAGGATTTGTAGGGATTTATAAAAGGTAGGGGGGGGGGGGGGGCAGAGATCCAGGCCAGATGGGCGTAACAAAGGATAGGGCGGATGAGGGATTTATAGGTGTGGAGGATGGTGGAGGGGTCCAGACCCCACGTGCGGCCGGAAAGGAGCTTGAGGAGGAAGAGTCGGGAGTGTGGCTTGGCTTGGATTGTCTGGAGATGGGGAGTCTAGGAGAGGCGACGGTCGAGGGTGACGCCAAAGTACTTAAGGGTGGGAGTGAGGGCGATAGGACGGCCATAGATGGTGAGATAGAAATCAAGGAGGTGGAAGGAAGGGGTGGTTTTGCCTACAATGATCACCTGGGTTTTGGAGGGATTGACCTGGAGCAACCACTGGTTGCACCAAGCAGTGAACCGGTCGAGATGGGATTGGAGAAGGTGTTGGGAGCGCTGCAGGGTGGGGGCAATGGCAAGAAAGGCGGTGTCATCGGCAAACTAGAGAAGGTGGACGGGGGGGGTGACGGCGGCGGCATGTCTGCCGTGTACAAAAGGTACAGGGGGGAGAGGACGGAGCCTTGGGGCACACCAGCGGAGGGGAAAAAGGTGTAGGAATCCGTGTTATGGATGGTGATGTAGTAAGGACGGTGGGAGAGAAAGGAGCCGATCAGACGGACGTAGTTAATGGGAAGGGTGAAGGTTTGGAGCTTGAAGAGGAGACCGGAATGCCATACGTGGTCATAAGCACGTTCGAGGTCCAGGGAGAGGAAGATCGCGGAGCAACGGGAATTAAGCTGGTCGGTAAGGGGATGAGTGAGGTGAAGGAGAAGGTCGTCAGAAGAGAAGGATGGCCGAAAGCCACACTGGGTAACGGGAAGGAGGCGGTGCTGGCGGAGATGTTGGTGGATGCGTCGGGTGAGGATAGATTCCAGGACCTTGCTGAAGACCGGGGTAAGGCTGATGGGACGGTAGGAGGAGACAGTGGACGGCGGTTTGCCAGGCTTAAGGAACATCAGGATATGGGAGGTTTTCCACAGGTCGGGGTAGTAACCGGTGGACAGGACTACATTGTAGAGCCTGGCCAGAGTGGAGAGGAAAGCGACAGGAGCCTCACGAAGGTGACGGTAGGTGACACGATCGTGACCAGGAGCGGTGTTGCGTTTTGTGCGGAGTGTAGCAATGAGATCCTGTGTAGTGATAGGGGCACTGAGTTCCGTGTGTGCAATGTTGTCCAAATACTGGAAACCAGGTGCGAGGGGAGGGACAGAGGTGTCAATTCGATCGTGGACATCCGGGAAGAGGGACTAATCGAAGTGGGGATCATTGGGGATGAAAAACACTTCGGAGAGGTAGGAGGCAAAGTGATTGGCCTTACTAAGGGTGTCAGGGAGGGAGTGATCATCATGGAGAAGAGGATAGTAGGGAGAGGGTTTAGTTCCGCAAAGGCGACGGATGGTTGACCTGAACTTGGACGAGTTGATAGGTAGGGTAGCATTTAAATGGGTGCATGTCTGTCGCCAGTCCCGGCGTTTCTTAGCCGCGAGCAAATTACAAATGTGTCGCTGGAGTTGCCGGTGGCATCGTAGTGTGTCCGGGTCACGTGTGCGGAGGAAGGCACGGTAGAGACGGCGGGATTCACGGAGGAGGAAGATGGCCTGTGGGGGATAAGGTAGGACGGTGGGGGTGGATGGCGACAGTAGGGACGTGGGCCTCCACGGCCTCAGACAAGGTCCGCTGGAGAAAGGAGGCGGCATGGGTTACATCATCAGGGTGGTGGTAGGTGAAAGGGTGGCTATCGACCTGGGTGGAAAGGGTAGCCCGGTAGGCATTCCAGTTGGCATGGGAATAGTCATGGACGTACTTAGGGGGAGGGTCATTGCGAGGGTCGGGGCGGGAGTGACGACCGTCTGAAAGGGTGAGGAGGACAGGGAGATGGTCGCTACCAATAGGCTCCAGGACATCCACCGTTATGCGGCCAAAGAGGTTGGGGGAGGAAAGGATAACATCGGGAGTGGAGTTGGATTCAGGACGGGTGTGCTGGGGGATGGGGTGAGGTCGCCTTGAAAGGAGGAGAGGAACCGATGCCACCGCCGTAACTGGGCGGCGGAACGACTATGGATGTTGAGTTCGGCGGCGATCACGTAGCAGGAGAAGGTGCGGTCAGTGTGGGAGAGGAAGTCGAAGGGAATAGGGGCGTTAGGGCGGACATAGATGGTGGCGCAGATAACGGTAAGGCCGGGGAAGAAGAGACTAAGGATCAGGTGTTCGGTGGGATCAGGAAGGAGAGGTTGGAGCCGAACGGGGATCTGGCGGTGGTGACCAATGGCAACTCTGCCACGCGCAATCGGGAGGGGATTATCGGAGCGGTGGAGGAGGTAGGGCGAAGTGTGGACGGTGTGGTGGGGTTGGAGGAAGGTTTCATTGAGGAGGAAGGCATCCACACGGTGGGCGGCAAGGGTGTGCAGGAAGAGGTTCTTGTTGGCGGGAAGGGAGCAGATATTGTTGAAAAGTATACGGTGCTGTCGCGCCATGTCAGGGATTTAGACAAGGGTGTCAAGACGGGAGAAGGTGAAATGGGCCTGGTTGTTGGAGTAGGTGGGGTACATTTTGAGTTGGAAAATGGAACGAGCGGCGAGGGATATCTGATGGAGAGTGTGGGGGCGCTGAAAAGGATAAACATTCTGAAGGACGATGGTGAGGAAGTCGTGGACCGGTAAGGCTTCCGGTTTTATAAGCAGTGGACGGCTTCTCATCGGCTAGATGACGTCACGGTGAAACCGGCGTGTACTGAGGTGGCGGCCTCTGTATACATAGATTTTGTTTGCGCGCTTTATCCAGCGTTGCTTGCAGCGCCATCCATCGCAACGGGCGGAGAACTGCGAGGAATGTAAGAAGTCTCCCTCTGCGCTCTTTCTTATTCATTTGCGCGCTTCAATTCATTGCTGAGTGCATAACTGGAGTCTCTGTTGAAATTATTTTCACAAAGTCTAATTTCAACTGCTTCCCTGATGACAGAATCCCAACAGTTTGAAATGTGAGCAAGTAGTCTTGTTTCATCGAATAAAATCTTATGTCTACTTAACAAACTGTGCTCATCCACGGCTGATTTTTCTAGATACCTGCATTTCAGGTGACACTGATGTTCCACACAGCGATTGGCAACAGTTCTTATAGACTGGCCCACATCCTTTTTGTGACACTCGCAAGGAATGCTGTAAATTTCCGGTACTCTCTGGCCGAGATTATCTTTCACGGGTCGCAGCATTTCTTTAAGCTTCCTGGGTGGCCGGAAGAATGTCTGATTCCCTGCTGGCTGAGGACTCTGCCGATCTTGCTGGTCGTTGCACCGCAGAATGGTAATTACGCAATGTGTTGGTCCTCTTGATCTGTTCGAACAGCGTCCTTCCTAGGTTTCTTCGCTATGCTGAATACCTTGGTACACAGAGCAAGGACTGTTTCGGACAAGGATCATCTCGGGTCCGAGATTAACCATCTAACGACGGTATTCAGAAAAAAATGGATATTCTGATGGTGATATCAGATGTGCTGGTGGGGAGAAAATCAGATGGACGTCTCGGACATTCTGTGTACAGAAAACCGACGCATACAGATTTATATGTAAACGCGCGTAGTTTTCACCACCCAGCTCAGAAGAGAGCTATGTTGAATACCCTGGTACACAGAGCAAGGAATATTTCGGACAAGGATCATCTCGGCTCCGAGATTAACCATCTGATGACGGTATTCATAAAAAATGGATATTCCGATCGTGATATCAGATCTACTCTGACGAAGAAACCAAGGAAAGACGCTGTTCGAACAGATCAAGAGGACCAACATATCGCGCGGCTACCATTCTGCGGTGTAACGACCAGCAAGATCGGCAGAATCCTGAGCCGGCAGGAAATCAGACCAGTCTTTCGGCCACCCAGGAAGATTAAGGAGATGTTGCGACCCGTGAAAGATAATCTTGGCCTGAGAGTACCGGGAATTTACAGCATTCCTTGCGAGTGTCACAAAAAGTATGTGGGCCAGTCTATAAGAACTGTTGCCAATCGCTGTGTGGAACATGAGCGTCACCTGAAATGCAGGTATCTAGAAAAATCAGCGGTGAATGAGCACAGTTTGTTAAGTAGACATAAGATTTTATTCGATGCAACAAGACTACTTGCTCACACTTCAAACTATTGGGACTCTGTCATCAGGGAAGCAGTTGAAATTAGACTCTGTGAAAATAATTTCAACAGAGACTCCGGTTATGCACTCAGCAATGCATGGAAGCAAGCAAATGATAAAGAAGGAGTGCAGAGGGAGGCTTCTTACATTCCTCGCAGTTCTCCGCCTGTTGCGATGGATGGCGCTGGAAGCAACGCTGGATAAAGCGCGCAAACAAAATCTGTGGATACAGAGGCCGCCACCTCAGTACGCGCCGGTTTCACCGTGACGTCATCCAGCCAATGAGAAGCCGTCCACAGCTTATAAAAGCGGAAGCCTCACCGGTCCACCCCCCGTCCACCTTCTCCAGTTTGCCGATGACACCGCCTTCCTTGCCCTTGCCCCCACACTGCAGCACTCCCAACACCTTCTCCAATCCCATCTTGACCGGTTCACCACTTGGTGCAACCAGTGGTTGCTCAAGGGTAATCCCTCCAAAACCCAGGCGATCATTGTAGGCAAAACCACCCCTTCCTTCCGCCTCCTTGATTTCTATCTCACCATCTATGGCTGTCCTATCGGCCTCACTCCCACACCTTGGCGTCACTCTCGACCGTCGCCTCTCCTAGACTCCCCATCTCCGGACAATCCAAGCCAAGGCACGCTCCCGACTCCATCTCCTCAAGCTCCTCTCCGGCCGTACGTGGGGTCTGGATCCCTCCAACATCCTCCACACCTATAAATCCCTCATCCGCCCTATCCTTTGTTACGCCCATCCGGCCTGGATCTCCGCCCCCCCTCCAAATCCTTGAATGCCATGCTCTCCGCCTCACCTATTGCATCCGTCTCCCCTCCCCCACGCGGATCCTGTACAATCTCATCCCCTTCCCCCACCTCCTCCTTTTCCTTGCTAGGATACGGATCCTGTACACTTCCGGCAAACTCGATCCTCCTCATCCACTTATCTCACCCATCCTCTCCCACCCCCACCTGCTGCCGTGCCTCCATTCCCACGTCTCACCCGGTCTCCATCTCTCCACCCTCCTTACCCTATCCCAAGCTGGCTTCCGCCAGCTCCCCCTCCCTGATGATGTCCTCCTCCCCTCCATCTACCCCTCCTATCAACTTTGATCCTCCCCCCACTTCCTGTGTCCTTTCCTTTAGGCACCCTCCCTCCTTTCTCTTTCCTTTTCCCCCGTCCCCACCCTCCACCCCTCTTCCCCTGGGCTTCCCCTCCACCTTCCTCCCTTCCCCCTATCACTCCTGCCCGTAGCATCTGCTCTCCCTTCTCCCTCTCCCACCCCCCTCCTCTCTCTTGGCAGGTCCCCGGACTCATACATGGTTAGTGAACATCCGCGCTCCGGAGATCAACGCCTCGTGTTCTGTGTGTGCCGTCATTTTGTGCTTAAGTGGTTCAGTGTTATTCGTTTTGTGCATCTACGTTCACGTGTGACAATTTTCGTCTATGTATGTGTCGAAGTGTCTGAACAAATTTTATCTTGGACTCTACGCCCGTGACCGGCTCCATGTGTTTTAAGAAGTGTTTGTCTCCATTTATATGTCCACCGTATTTTTTTCTCTAAATGTCTTCTTTGGTATCTTTTGTGTTTCCTCTGAGGCCCAAGAGCGGCGTAGTATGCTGCTGCTGGCCTGCCTGTACACAGGTTTCAAAATAACAGTAAAGAAAAAAAAAAACCGGTCCACGACAGTCAGTTTTACCCCTGACGAAGATGACGGAGGTAGTCATCGAAAGCTTGGGATTTTATCCAAATTTGATGCGGCAAGTAAACCGAGAACTTTTTATGCATGTTTCCTGAAAGTTTGGCCGTACCTTTTTGTAACACCCTGTATACAGATAAGACAAATGATATAAAAGGAAGTACAGGTGATGGTCAATGCCAAAATTGGAACACTAGATATACATGTGATACTAGACAAAGGAGCAACTAAGATTCTTGTTTCGTGCAGCTTGTTAAATAAAATAAAAAGGAAACGAAACCTACCTACTTTATCTGTGCAGATCGCCATGTTTTAACAACAATAGGAAACAAGTGGAAGGGCATGTCAGTGGCGTAGCTATGTAACGAAGGGCCCATGGGAAAAAATGAAACTGGGGCCCTATTTATACTACAGTAAATACTTTACAGATGCAAAACTAATTCATCATCAGCTCCTTGCCGCCCACTGCTTGTTATAGTAAGGCAAACCTACTTACTACTAAGTAAATTATTATGTGTAACACAGCTGATAATATTTCATCGCACTTCCTAATAATACAGGGTTATTCTAAATGATGGATCCATTTTCAAAAATTCGTATGTATTCAAGTACAAATCCAAAATGCACAAGCTTTATACCAATGAAAAGAGGAAGTGTCAAAGTTTTTGTCGGGCAGCGTCGGGCGGGCGGTGATGATTTCAGAAGTGGCCGGTAGAGTTCGAACGGCAGTAGGGCTGTCAATCCATTTCACTGTCAATTGTGAGTGAGATGGCGACTGAAGAGTACAAGGTTTTCTGCTTTCTTGAGATCGTGATGAGTGAATCGCAAATTGCAGTGCAGCGGGCATTTCGTACCAGATTCGTTATTTAGTCACCAACTTGCAAAAGCATTAGCCATTGGTTTAAGCTGTTTAAACAGACTGGGAGTGTGTGCAAAGGAAAAAGCATGGCCGATCGTGTGCGTCAGAGGATGATGTCTAAGGGATTCAAGAAAGTTTTGTGCGCAGTCCTACTAAGTCTACCAATAGAGCCAGTTGAGAACTTGTAATACCGCAACCAACTGTATGGAAATTTCTGGTACAGCGTTTGCCGTACGAGCGTTACCTATTACAACTTGTGCAGGTTCTCAACCCCAATGACAAGTTATTAAATTTATTAAATTAATATCAAGCAGTATGGAAAAAAATTTGAAACTTCCTCTTTTCATTGGTATAAAGCTTGTTCATTTTGGATTTGTACTTGAAGAAATACGAGGTTCTGAAAATGAGTCCACCATTTAGAATAACCCTGTATTGTCAGTGTAAAAGTATCTGTTTGTTACGCTTTCACGCTAAAACTACTATCTGGATTTTGATGAAATTTTGCACTTGAATAGAGTTCGACATGGGTAGGACTTAGGATACTTTGATACCCCTAAAAGGATCCCGTGGGATAATTTTCACTTTTGGTCCATACTGGGCGAGCGACGCCGTGGGCAGAATCTTGTAAAACATAAACAATGAATAAGTATCATTCAGCCACAAAAACATAGCCCCTTGTCGCGAAGCACGCTGGGAAATGCCTGCGGTGGTCCAGAGGTGCGGGGAGGCGGGCTATTGCCAGTGTTGCAACTCACTCCTGCAAAAAAGTGAGCTCAGTGCGCCATACTGATCAGCCTGATTTCGTTTAGAGCTACGATTTCCGTTCGGTAATCGTCGGTAAGCGACGGAGGCAGGGGCTATGTTTTCGAGGCTGTAGTAGATTACAGTTGATACAATAGGTAGACAATATAAGAAGTACACAATTTTATTGCAATAATCTATTTTACAATCTTTTTCTAGCTTCAGTTTTTGCAAAATCATCAATAAGTACCATTAAATCTAGACTTGATGCGGCCTTGTTTCTGCTATGAGTGCCAAATGCCGGAGTCAAGCTTGACCTCTACAATTCCTTAAATAAGTTTTGATTATTTTTAATTTGCTGAATGGTCTTTCGGCTATAGTAGAAGCGAGAAGTATTGAATAAAATAGTAAAATGGCGGTAAACACTTCCGAAATCTCGCGTTCTAGCACTGCATATTCGGTTATAATTTCCTTACATAATAAGTGAAAAGTATGTCAGTCAATTTAGGTAGAACAAGGTGATAAATATTAATAACCTGAAGTGAAAAATTAGGGCCTGTTATATCAAAATATTTACTTTGGCACATTTTTGTAATAAAGTTTTTTCAGCTACAACGAACAATAATTACGGTGTTAGTAAATTGACCATATGATAGACTGCAGTCATGCCAGTAAAACGTGTATATGACTGAGGTGCTATCGTACCCAGTACATTTGACAAAACAGTAACTTTAAATATTTTTTCCTTGTTTCGAAACTGGTGGTCAGAAACAAGTACATTTAAATGATTTTTAACGACATTTTCCTGTTTTTCGTGAAAATTGGGATCTATGTCATACATTTTTGCAGTTTCACTGGCTTTGGACTTGAATGATTTCTATAAATCATTTCTATAACATATCAATTTTATTTTAACAGTTGCTGAAGCTCTACTTGCCTCGTCCAAATCCAATAGCGTTTTTGTAAAATCTTCGAAATGTAATTGATGTCATTCAATATTTGGTGCATGAATTCACGAAGGAATACGAACTCGAAAATTAGAGATTTTGGTTTAATACTTCCTACTTCACTATGCTCATCTTTATTGGAACTCTTCAAATGATCAAATGTGTGTGAAATCTTATGGGACATAACTATTAAGGTCATCAGTCCCTAAGCTTATTGTTGTTGTGGTCTTCAATCCTGAGACTGGTTTGATGCAGCTCTCCATGCTACTCTATCCTGTGCAAGTTTCTTCATCTCCCAGTACCTACTGCAACCTACATCCTTCTGAATCTGGTTAGTGTATTCATCTCTTGGTCTCCCTCTACGATTTTTACCCTCCACGCTACCCTCCAATGCTAAATTTGTGATCCCTTGATGCCTCAGAACATGTCCTACCGACCGGTCCCTTCTTCTCGTCAAATTGTGCCACAAACTCCTCTTCTCCCCAATTCTATTCAGTACCTCCTCATTAGTGAGGATCTACCCATCTAATCTTCAGCATTCTTCTGTAGCACCACATTTCGAAAGCTTCTATTCTCTTCCTGTCCAAACTATTTATCGTCCATGTTTCACTTCCATACATGGCTACACTCCATACGAATACTTTCATAACGACTTCCTGACACTTAAATCTATACTCGATGTTAACAAATTTCTCTTCTTCAGAAACGCTTTCCTTGCCATTGCCAGTCTACATTTTATATCTTCTCTACTTCGACCATCATCAGTTATTTTGCTCCCCAAATAGCAAAACTCCTTTACTACTTTAAGTGTCTCATTTCCTAATCTATTTCTCTCAGCATCGCCCGACTTAATTCGACTACATTCCATTATCCTCGTTTTGCTTTTGTTGATGTTCGTCTTATATCCTCCTTTGAAGACACTGTCCATTCCTTTCAACTGCTCTTCCAAGTCCTTTGCTGTCTCTGACAGAATTACAATGTCATCGGCGAACCTCAAAGTTTTTCTTTCTTCTCCATGGATTTTAATACCTACTCCGAATTTTTCTTTCGTTTCCTTTACTGCTTGCTCAATATACAGATTGAATAACAGTGGGGAGATGCTACAACCCTGCCTCACTCCCTTCCCAACCACTGCTTCCCTTTCATGCCCTTCGACTCTTATAACTGCCATCTGGTTTCTGTACAAATTGTAAATAGCCTTTCGTTCCCTGTATTTTACCCATACCACATTTAGAATTTGAAAGAGAGTATTCCAGTCAACATTGTCAAAAGCTTTCTCTAAGTCTACAAATGCTAGAAACGTAGGTTTGTCTTTCCTTAATCTTTCTTCTAAGATACGTCGTAAGGTCAGTATTGCCTCACGTGTTCCAATATTTCTACGGAATCCAAACTGATCTTCCCTGAGGTCGGCTTCTACCAGTTTTTCCATTCGTCTGTAAAGAATTCGTGTTAGTATTTTGCAGCTGTGACTTATTAAAGTGATAGTTCGGTAATTTTCACATCTGCTTTCTTTGGGATTGGAATTATTATATTCTTCTTGAAGTCTGAGGGTATTTCGCCTGTCTCATACATCTTGTTCACCAGATGGTACAGTTTTGTCAGGACTGGCTCTCCCAAGGCCGTCAGTAGTTCTAATGGAATGTTGTCTACTCCCGGGCCTTGTTTCGACTTAGGTCTTTCAGTGCTCTGTCAAACTCTTCACGCAGTATCGTATCTCCCATTTCATCTTCATCTACCTCCTCTTCCATTTCCATAATACTGTCCTCAAGATCATTGCCCCTGTATAGACCTCTATATACTCCTTCCACCTTTCTACTTTCCCTTCTTTGCTTGGAACTGGGTTTCCCTCTGAGCTCTTGATATTCATGCAAGTGGTTCTCTTTTCTCCAAAGGTCTCTTTAATTTTCCTGTAGGCAGTATCTATCCCACCCCTCGTGAGATAAGCCTCTACATCCTTACATTTGTCCTCTAGCCGTCCCTGCTTAGCCATTTTGCACTTCCTGTCGATCTCATTTTTGAGACGTTTGTATTCCTTTTTGCCTGCTTCATTTACTGCATTTTTATATTTTCTCCTTTCATCAATTAAATTCAATATCTCTTCTGTTACCCAAGGAGTTCTACTAACCCTCGTCTCTTTACCTACTTGATCCTCTGCTGCCTTCACTACTTCATCCATCAGGGCTACCCATTCTTCTTCCACTGTACTTCTTTTCCCCATTGCTGTCAATTGTTTCCTTATGCTGTCCCTGATACTCTGTAAAACCTCTGGTTCTTTGTTTATCCAGGTCCCATCTCCTTAAATTCCCACCTTTTTGCAGTTTCTTCAGTTTTAATCTACCAGACGGCTTCCTCTTGCATTTCTTTCCCCCAATCTATATTCACCTACTATGTTTCCTTCTCTCCCTTTTCCTACTCTCGAATTCCAGTCACCTATGACTATTAAATTTTCGTCCCCCTTCACTACCTGAATAATTTCTTTTATCTCATCATACATTTCATCAATTTCTTCATCATCTGCAGAGCTAGTTGGCATATAAACTTGTACTACTGTAGTAGGCATGGGCTTCGTGTCTATCTTGGTCACAATAATGCTTTCACTATGCCGTTTGTAGTAGTTTACCCGCAATCATATTTTTTTTTATTCATTATTAAACCTACTCCTGCATTACCCCTATTTGATTTTGTATTTATAATCCTGTATTCACCTGACAAAAAGTCTTGTTCCTCCTGCCACCGAACTTCGCTATTTCCCACTATATCTAACTTTAACATATCTATTTCCATTTTTAAATTTTCTAACCTACCTGCCCTATTAAGGGTTCTGACATTCCACGCTCCAACCCATAGAACTCCAGTTTTCTTTCTCCTGATAACAACGTCCTCCTGAGTAGTCCCCGCCCGGAGATCCGAATGGAGGACTATTTTACCTCCGGAATATTTTACCCAAGAGGACGCCATCATCATTTAACCATACAGTAAAGCTGCATGCCCTCGGGAAAAATTACGGCTGTAGTTTCCCCTTGCTCTTTCAGCCGTTCGCAATACCAGAATAGCAAGGCCGTTTTGGTTATTGTTACAAGGCCAGATCAGTGAGTCATCCAGACGGTTGCCCCTGCAACTACTGAAAAGGCTGCGGCCCCTCTTCAGGAACCACATGTTTGTCTGGCTTCTCAACAGATACCCCTCCGTTGTGGTTGCACCTACTGTACGGCCATCTGTATCGCTGAGAGACACGCAAGCCTTCCCACTAACGGCAAGGTCCATGGTTCATCGGGGAGGGGGGGGGGGGGGGGGGTCCCTAAGCTTACACACTACTTAACCTAAATTATCCTAAGGACAAACACACACACACCCAAGCCCGAGGGAGGACTCGAACCTCCGCCGGGATCAGCCGCATAGTCCATGACTGCAGCGCCTCAGACCGCTTGGCTAATCCCCCGCGGCAGGAACTCTTCAGTACTATTTCTGATAATGCCTTGATTATATCTAAGAAACGAAGTTTTATTCCAGATATCGTGTTAACTCTACTAGACCATCCAATCGAATTTAATTTTTTTAAAGTGGCTTCTGACTCCCCAGTGAATTTCGACAGTGGATCCCAACACTTAATGCTCTTCCCGACAAAATTATCTAAGTCTCTGTGGAAAAAATCTGTACTTTTGCACAACTGTTAACTGCATCATTTATCACTAAATTCAAATTATGACTGGTGCAATGTACAGACTCTGCATTTGGATGGATATTCTCAATCTGTTTTTGTACAACGTTATAAATACCACTCACCACACTGGCCCCATCATTGCCTTGACCCAAACAGGTTTTTTAAATCAATATTTTTTCAATAAAAAATAATTTAGTCAGCTGCTTGACTAAATCTGCTGCGCTACGTTTGATTACTGCATAAAAGCCTAGATATAATTATTTTACTTCTATATCGATTTGTTGTCCTATTCTGATCGCATAATTAGGGCATATCGCAAACCAAGGCTTAGATTATCTACCTCCGATATATCCTGTGTTGTGTCCATTATGGTGGCGAAGAACGGTGATTCTCTAATTTGTTCTAGCAGCTTATTTTCAAGTTTGTTCCCTAAGCACTCAATCATTTCATTTTGAATTGTTTGACACAGATACCTTGTAGATCCTAAAAGGAAAAAGACGTGATTTTAAAAATGTCTTTGAATATACACAATCGAAAAAAAAAGTTAAATAAAATCTTAGAAGTGAAACTGATTACCTTTAGGCATTTCCATAGCTTTAAGCAAACTGTGGTCATACCATGCGACAAGATCTACAATGGACAAAAAACTGCCGTGGTATCCTTTCTCCTGATTTAACTTCTCTCGATGTCCTCTGAAATGAATGAACTTTATGCTAGAGTAGTTATGATATCGAATAACCTTGTAAGAACCATTTTCAAAAATGACGCTTTTTTACGAATTTCATATTTTTGTTGATATTATCATTCCTTTTCCAAACTTTGTACACAGCACATGCTCCGACAGCTACTCGAGGAACTGAGTTTCTTAATTCTTTCTGATAAGTGCTTCCAGTCCCGATTACCCGCACAACATACATTATCCCTTTGCGAAGTAAACAAGCGGCAAGGTTGACAATAGCCAGCATCTAAAACTTGGGGATAACACAGTCAAAAACGATTAACTGGTCCATACTTAGAAACTGAAACGTAGTACGGTGTCAAAAAATACCTCTTGTTCTGGCGGGGATCTTTAGAAAATGATTCTGAAGGCTGTAACGATCCTATATAAAGCATAAGACGTTTTTCTTTATCACTCAATATCCTGTTTGTGAAGTTTCGCAAGTCATAGGAAGTTTTATTTACCTTTTTGATGGGTGCATGGGTCGACGGTTCATTCCCCGTTTCGTATGCCATGCAGATGTCGTTGACATGATAGGGTGTCATCATCTCGGCCGGCGGTATTTTTAACTACAACTATTGTCAGACTGTCTTCAATAGGCTTCTCAATGGATACCACATTATCTGAGTCACAATCAATACAAATATTTGGGCTGGAAGTACTTGTAGAAGGATGAGCAAAAATTTTCTCGCTTTTGGTTAATTTTTGTTTAAGTTCTTCTTTTTCCTGACGTTGTTTTTGCATAAACGCACCACCAGATTTGTTTTTTTTTATCCGTGATTTTAGTTCACTTCAACAAAAAGTGTAAAATCCAAACAAACAGTCCTAACGCTACGCATATGTGTTCGAGTCTAATACTCACTGCACTGTACTGACTGTATACACTGTTAAGAATAAACCTGATGTAAACGCTGCGCTATGTCTACTTCTGCGTTTGCTGGCCTGAGTGGCCGTGCGGTTCTAGGCGCTACAGTCTGGAGCCGAGCGACCGCTACGGTCGCAGGTTCGAACCCTGCCTCGGGCATGGATGTGTGTGATGTCCTTAGGTTAGTTAGGTTTAATTAGTTCTAAGTTCTAGGCGACTGATGACCTCAGCAGTTAAGTCGCATAGTGCTGAAAGCCATTTTGAACTTCTGCGTTTGCTGTTACCTCATTGCCCTGTCATTTACATGGAGCTTAAAGCACGCTCTCTCAAGTACACTAAACGAAAATAATAATAAGACACGTAGTGCTGTAATGTTGCCGATAAGGCCGAAAACGGTCTCACAATCGCACACATGTATTACCGGCGCATCTGTGCTGACTGGCCACCCGCTCAATGTAACTCATAGTTTCGTGAACATCTGCAAGTAATTTGCAGAAACGACGATCGACAGAGAAACAAAGAAACAGCAAATGCTAACTGATTTAAAAAAAATGAATTAAAATACTGCAAAACTTCGGAAACACGCACTTTAACAATCAGGTGAAAACCATATGTCACTTCCGAAAAGATCAGGTAATGAAAGTGAAGCCACAGAAGGCAGTGCTTTCCGTCATTAAGCCATCCGGCCATCTTCTAACTCCCTCGATATCTGTGTTCGATGGATACAGCCGTACAAGTCACCGCTGGAGCTATTATTTGCTCCACTGAAGACGAGCCGATCACTAACACAATCCACAAAACCATCCACAAGACGGCGATCCACATCTTCTTCTTATATGAAATTCAGAGTGCAGTTCGTTGCAACTCTTTATCGGGATCTATGGTTAAGGATCATTAGCTTAGGGGAATTCCCTACACAAACAGGTCAGTTACTATGCTAATGCCGTATTATTACTTGTTCACTACGACGTGGCCTCTAGCTGCCGCGGGGAATTCTGGGACCGAGCGGAGTAAGGGCTTGGCAGACGCGAGGAGGAAAGATAGCTGCAAGGCCTGGTCTCCTTGCTAGAACACGTGATTGGCACGGTAACCACTGCTCGGACGTGCTACATTTTTTTTTGAGAACATCGGGGGGAACAGATGTTTTTCAGAAGGTGTTGAGCAAATGAGAGAGGCAGGGACTTGCTTCTCAATGGTCGCGGAGTACAGTCGCTAGAGCTCTTCTGTTTATACAGAGAGAGCAATTAGTTGTAAGAACGTCCAGAAACCCAGGCGAAACTTTAAATTTTCGCGGACGTTAGACAATCACTGGAGGACTTGAGGTCATCTTTCGCAGTACGATGCTTCAGCGGCGCCCGCACGCAGATGTCAGTGTCTTGTCTTTCGACAGCTATATCAGTAATGTCACGCAGCTTCGGCAAATTCAGAAGCCTATCAATCGTTTTCACGACCATATTTCTTCATAGCAGCCTTGTACTCGCAGCAGTCACTCCCACTGTTCATTGCATGCTTAATTATATCTTGATGCGAGAGATCAATCAGTGGAATGATACAGCAGAGTGTACTAGATTGGCATCCTTACACTCACAGTAGCCAGTCTATTGGTAAATGTGGCACCTCTCGGTTATGGTGGCTACGATTGGCAGACGGACAACTGCCGCCACCTTAGGCTAGCTTGCAAAGTAACAGAGTAAACATCCAACTTTAGGATTCTACTCATGTACAATGGTACATATATGCCTATTATGTGAAAATGTGTGCAATTATGATTCAGCTTCAAGAGACAGATACTCGATGGAGCAAGTAAGGCAACAACTAACAACTACTGAAGATGCAAACATGAGAACATGTTATAAGTTACATAATGGCGTTTTGTTTTATTGTCAACGTCTCAATCTGGTAACTGGTGTGTCTGTTTACCCCAAGCATATGTACACAGTTTTACCAGAATTCACGTAACTCGTGGGATCACTATGCTGTAGCCAAGTGTGCTCAGAAAATAATGTCATACTGGTATTTCCCTGACATTAGGCGTCATCGAGGTCATCAAGGAATGTGAAATCTGTCAAAAGACCTAGCACTTAAACAGATCACAATTCAATTAATTACATCGTATTATACCAGTAATGTCCCTTTACCTCATATCAGTCAATGCCGAAAGAACTTTTCCGATGGCAAAAGGAGGAGCGAAATATGTAATAGCCTTGTATGATGTGTTTTCTAAATATCTGCAGGTGTATGCAACTAAAATTTTAACGGCAGGGCCTATAATCAAATGAATCATGAGAGAATATTTTGTGAGAGTGGGAAAACAAAAAGCTATTCTGACTGATAATGCAACTAACCTCACAAGTGCGAAGTGGAAGGAATGTTTCAAGTCACGTAACATAAAGTATATTTAGGTACCCAAATTTCTTCTTGAGGTCAGCCCAACAGCGTGGGTATTTTGTGGGTTTAACTGTTTTATCAGAACATATGCACCACACATACACACTAAGTGGATTGAATACTTGACACCTTGTCAGCAAATAGTAAATAATTTGCCACACTTATCAACACAAATCAAATTAATGTATGAGAAGTATAAATTAGACGACTGGGTTAAAACCTTACCGAAATTTTCTGAGAAAAAGATACCGTTAGAAGAAAAGGTTAGACAAGCATTAACAACGTTGGAAGCAAAGACACAAGTTGGGAAAAAACAGTACGATAAAAGAATAGGTCACACAACTCTTTTCACACTGGGCAGAAGGTACTATTGCACACACTCCTCAATCTATCAAACACAAAATTCTTAACAAAAAATGGCAGTTGTTGTGCACAGGACCGTACATTACACACACAATATGACATCCGGGATGCTATTTGCTGAGCAACCTAAAAGCAGGGAAAATATGTGGATTATGTCCACATAAAGATATCAAAGAATTTATACACTAAACATAACAGTTCAATGAACCTCAACCAGTTCAGCTTCTACAGCCTTTATGGTAAATCCAACAATCTATAATACTTATACAAATGTGGAGAATCTATCTGAGAGTAAAAAATGAGTACACTTCTAGGATGTGACAGTTTTGCTTAACTGAAGACGAAATAATCATAACACTTTTGAAACGTATTGGAGAATGTGATAATGAATGTTGGACGAGGTATAATCCAAGGCAACTACGAAGATTCTTTGGAATTTGTTATGAAATTTTGTTATCCTATTCACTGTGAAATGGCAATACACAAACTGCAAGTTAAATACAATTCTGGAAACAGTGAATGTGAATGACAACAATAAAGTCTGGCAGCCTGCGCTTGGCGCAGCACGAGAGGAGGTGTTAGCTGATTGGCGACTCCATGTTGTCTTGTGCACTACGACCAGTCTATGTGATTGCCGTAAGCTTAGTGACAACAGTGCATCCCAATTTAAGTTATACAATACAGCACTGAAGATGGTCACTCAGTGACAGAAAATCGATTTTGCAATAGTAAAAAATATACGACCAATGCTGTCTCCTTTTTCAAGGAGTTAGCTGAGTTATGGATGGCAAACATTCCCCCCTCCCTCCCCATTCCCTCTCCCCTTCCACTTTTGACGAAGTCTGCAGTCAAGGCAACTAGACACTAGTCTGCTTTATGGAGTTGGGGTTGGGTTGATTTTGGGGAAAGAGACCAAACAGCGAGGTCATCGGTCTCATCGGGTTAGGGAAGGATGAGGAGGGAAGTCGGCCGTACCCTGTCAAAGAAAACATCCCGGCATTTGCCTGAAGCGATTTAGGGAAATCACGGAGAATCCAAATCAGGGTGGCCGGACGCAGGATTGAACCGTCGTCCTCTCGAATGCGAGTCCAAAGTGCTAACCACTGCACCACCTCGCTAGGTCACTAGTCTGCACTGGCCATACTCATGCATGCACTCTATACCGAACGCGCCAGTGCGCTGCTTAGTAATGATTGAATGTAAGACATAGTGCGTCTTTCAAACATTAACTAGTGAAAATTGCAAAATACGACGTAATTGCACAAAGGAAGTACTATGAATAAACCACATTAAGCAAACACTGGCACACACTTAAGAAAAAATTACAGGAAATTCGAACCAATGCAGTAGAAATTTTTCCGTTACCTATATAATTAGTTATAGGAACAAAGAATACACTTGAAAACCAGTGTAGTAACCATAAGAATAAACATGTATAATGAGTATTATTACTGCACACTTTGTATTGTCTACACAAATATCGCTAGTATGAAACAATTAATGTAATGACGTGTTCATTTTGTCATGTCATTATGAGACAAACTTCAACTTCACATGTACGACCGTATGTAGACGTAGGACTTTGTACAAGAAGAAAGATACATCAAAGCAAGAACCTATATACAAAGGAATTATTTACACAGAATGAGCTACGTTCATGAGCAATGAAAAAACAATTTACAGAAAGTTTACGATTACGCTAAGGTAATAAATAAAGCAAATGTTAACGAGTAAGCTATGAAGAGGAACAGGGTAATGAATATAGTGGTAGTACTAAAATTAAGTTTAACTTATATTAGACTACCTACAGCTACATACAATAAGAAAGAACTATGATATTTATATAAAACTACAACTGATTAAGCTATGACAATTACAAAATACTATACACTATTCTATTGAAAACTGCCTCTACATTAAACTGAATACAAAAAACTAATGTACTGCATAAGGAAAGAATTTAAAAAATAAGAAGAAAATTTAATTAATCATACGTGATTTAAAAGGCAAAAACTTTGCACATCTACCAATTACAAGCCTCGAGGTAAGTTAGGCCGGGAACACACTTGGCGTTTTTGTCCGATCGGAATTTTTACCGTCGCCAAATTAACATTAATGTAGCGTTTACACACTGAGCGGTAGAAATACGGACGCCACATCAGTCGATCACTGACCACCATGCAACAAGCGTCTATGTAATTGTCGTTTTATCATATTACAAATAGTGTTGTGTACAACATGAAGAGAGAAGAAATTCTTGCATTATTGTTATATCGTCGATTGAAGAGGAAGCGAAAAAATAGACTTATTTGGGTTCATCCGATTAATGAAAGGAGAGACAAAGTTGGAACCTTCTACATTTTGTTTCCTGATTTAAGAAACGATGAAGAAAAGTTTTTCAATTATTTTAGGATGTCAATCTCGTCATTCGACGAACAGCACCACCTGCTGAAAAATCATATACAACGGAAAAATACTAGACTGAGGAATTGTATTCAACCGGTGGAAATGCTGGCAATAACTTAAAGGTAAGTAAAATTGAGAGTTGGGAATTAATTCACCACACAATTTTTAGATTACAAAACCTTTATTTCTGTACAGAATAAGCTACAGCATTTTATTACATGTTTAGCAATATTTGATCATTGCGAATTACAATTCAGCAAAATCAGTAGTGCAAAATCATTAGTGTTCGTTGAAGATAGTGAAGTTACTGAAGGGCTGCGAGATTGAATATTATCATTCCTGATCATTTGAGAATAATTTTCATAATGCTGAGCAGCAGAATTTTTCTGCTGAGGTGCGTTTGGAATTGGTTGGAAAGTTGCGATTGGAGAGCAGTCATTTGTTGAAGTGGAGTACTTGTAAACTGCGGTGAACGCATGTTAGTCGTAAATGCTTTTTATGGCATCTGGGGAACATTGAAAGGTTGTTTAAACTTAATATTTGATGGCTGATTAAACTGCTGGATCTGGGAAGTAGATTGGTTGTATACATTATGGGTTTGAGGTATGGAGGGGTATGTATTTTTAATTTTCGAAATGCTTTGAAGAAATTCCACTTGGCATTGAAGCCACTGAGTGGCTTGAAACTTGTCTACATCAGGCAACAAACTTTCGAAGAATGACAGTTTGTGGTTTTTTTTTCAGCTTCTCTTTTCTGTAATGTCTGTAAAATTTTTAAGTCGACTTCATCCATTTTTTTATGTTGCCTTGTAGGTGGTTTTGCTTTTGAAGCAAATGTTTCGGCTGTTACTTCACCTGTAGTCAATGCCGAAGGTACTGGTGTAGCACTTAGCTCTTCACTATCATAGTCTTCATCTACTTTGATATAGCTTTCTTCTGTTTCTCTTTCCTCATATATTTTTCGCAGACACTGTAGCGCATTGTTGAATATGTACTTTTTTCCTTGGAGGCATGTGAATCAATTGCTTTTGATTCTTTGTATTTTTTTTTGTGATTTTATAAAAGCATCACGTAAGTGTTTCCACCTTTTCATCACTTCTCTACCTGAAAATAAAATATTTGTAAGGCGAAATAAGAAAGTATTGTGAAAAAGTAGAACTTGTTAACTATAATACATGTGTTGCATTGATACTAAAATAATGTTTTTACTTCTAGGTATTAGGCCAGTGGATGCACTTTTACCGACCTCCATTATTCGTACGGAACTGGAATATCTGCAGCGAGATTGATTGTTAAAGAGGTCGTTCAAGCTCTGTGGCTAGTTTTGCAAAGTGAGTGCATACCACCACACACTAAAGAAATCTGGGAGGAATCAGTAAATGGATTTGAATCAATAACAAATTTCCCTCATTGTATGAGGATGGAAAGCACATCCGTCTCGTGTGTACAGCGGGAAGTGGCTCTATATTCTTTAATTATAAAGATTATTACTCAGTTGTGTTAATGGCTATCGCAGACAGTTCGTACCGATTTACGTTCGTGAACATTGGAAGTTACGGAAAAGACTGTGACTCTTCTATTTTCAAAGACACTAAGCTGTGAAAATCAATTGAATGTGGTTCACATAATCTAACGGAAGACATGTGCCTACCAGGAACAGAAAGCCCGAAAGTACCTTATTTCTTTGTTGCTGACGCTGCATTTGGCTTACATAAACATTTGTTGAGACCTTACGCTGGTACTCAATTGACTGTTGAAAAGAGAGTATTTAACTACAGACTGTGTAGAGCAAGAAGGTACACAGAGTGCGATTTCGGAATACTCAGTAACAAATGGCGAATTTTTCATCGTCCCTTGAATGTACAACCTGATTTTGCTACTGATATTGTCAAGGCCTGTATTGGCCTTCACAATTAAGCTAGAGATAGAGGCGGGTACGTAGCTGAGGATGCTGCGTCAATTACAGGACTGTAAAACAACCGAATAGCGTGCTACTCAAGAGGAGATTTGAAAGCCAACAACATGAGAAACATTCTGTGCAAGTACTTCGTGTCAAGTGTTGGAGGCATTCCCTGGCAGATGTCAAAGATCTGAGGACCAGATACGTGAAACCAGGAAACATAAGCATAACATTGTGGACAGATTTGACACCGTTTGGCATAAAAAATAACTCCAATCTCACTGATTGGTATAATTCGACATATAACAGGTACTATGTACATTGAAACAATAAAAATGTAAAATAAATGCAATGATATCGAAAAATAATTTAAAGATTATTGATTACTAGTTGAAATGCTATTTTACTGACATTAATAGTCTTACATGTATTGAATGTAATAGAAATGATTTGTTAATTACTTTTATTACTTTTGCTTCGGCGACATTTCGAAATTGAGAATTTCTTTATCAAGCTTTGTTTTAAAACATGATGATAATGTAATTTATTCATTACTACTATGACTGTCCCCTTATCTGCTGATGTTATTGTAAGATCTTTGTTGTTTTGAAATTGTACTTTAGTGTCTTGTTTTCCCTTTTGTGTAATGTACGGTGTTTTTAATTTGTTTCTAAAATTTTGATTCTTTGCATTTGTTAGTAAGTTTAAAACTGCAAATAAAAAATAAATTTAAGACCGTTAAGGATAATTCAGCTTTTCAAAATCATTCCTAAGTTGAAGACAAACTTCATGCCAGGCACTCCTTGTGGCGTTCCTATCTTTAAAAATGTCCAAGGTTTTGTCCCAGAGCTCAGGCCTTTCTTGTACAAAATGAATTAATAACTCATTATCAATTACAGCCACTTCGGCCATGATTAAATCACACCACTATGCCACTCTTAACGCGTACACAACAGCGGTCGAAGGCAGACTGGACGATGAGAGTGTAACAGCGCATTTAGTCACGTAGGCCACCATTTCAGCGGAGACGTTAAAAAATCCGTCGATTGTAGTGGCAGTTGGCGGCCGAATTGCTGTCGTCTGCGTTAAAGAATCCGATCGTCCAGTTTTCCACACAATGTCTGCGTCGCAGTACTATCCTACGCGCCACTACTGGTACGGCGGCGACGGTAAAAATGCCGATTGGACAAAAATGTGTTCCCGGCCTAAGAGTTCATTCTGGAAATAAACGTTATTTACACAAACACAGTGCAGCAGGAAAATTCCCTTCAAAGTGTGCATAAGAAAATCTGAAATATTGATAAAAATATACTCTGAGAGATAAGGAGGCGAAACATTACTAGCAAAAATATTAAATATAGCTAGTTGTACTTACGAGTGCATATGTTTCAATGAACATGCTGACTGACCTACGGGCAGTTATGCACAGTTAAGGAGTTATGAAGTAATAAGAATTTTGCATGGAATGATGCAAAGTAGCACGTCTTGCTTGGCGAAAGGATTGAATTGCAGGTGGAAGGTACCAAATAAAGGGGACTCCCCTCATATCAGTTTATAAGTTATGTATAATTGTGACAGTGTGCGATTTTACGGAAAGGAGGAAATATGTGTGTGTGTGTGTGTGTGTGTGTGTGTGTGTGTGTGTGTGTGTGTGTTTTGGGGCTTACGGGCGCTCAACGTCGGGGTCATCAGCGCCCTGACACACATTAAAAGAAACGAATGTGGACAAACTTAGTAAAATGGAAGCATACATGCAAAGAAAGCGGGAAAAGATGAAAAATGCTGTATAAGAAAATAAAACGCAAGCAAAACGAGAAAGGAGCCTCAAGGATGCCATGGTAAATTGTCACTAGCAGGCCACTTACGTAAAATATGGGCGAGCCAGTCACCCTGTGAACAAATGAAGACCCACTCACTAAAATTTTGGTAAAACATTTGACATGGCACAGAGCTTTAAAACTTTAACCACATCCGTTTGAGTATTTCCTAAAAGAGATGGCAGGTCGGCTGGCAAGTCAGCCGCGGCCCGCTGGTCAGAAAATAAAACGCAATCCAATAAAACGTGGCGCACAGGGACCTGGACGCCGCATGCAGCACACATTGGAGGGTCCTCTCGCCGGAGCAGGAAGCCATGCGTCATAGGGCTGTGGCCTATCCGAAGCCGAGTGAGGAGAACCTCGTCCCGTCTATGGGCCTGAAAGGAAGTACACCACACACGCGTTGTGGGCTTCACTAAACGGAGCTTATTGTCAGTCATTTCCAGCCACTTATCCTCCCACCGACGCTCAACAGCGAGGTGAGTGCGTGCAGGGGGATGGCACACTTAAATACTTGCGGATCGGATATGTAGGTACATTTATATTCAGTACGTTGAAATAAACAAAACACGAGTGTAGCTGTGCCACCTAAAGAGTAATAACACGTGCAATGGGCCTCGCTTTAATTTACCCTACGTGTTAAGTGATTATGTCTACGTTTGAGTGCTACATCCAATGCCACATTTCATGGTAAATTAAGAGTTATGTTCACGTTGCACAAAGAGTAATAAAACTAGCGTTGTAGAAAAAACTGAACACAGTGTTAAGACACAGGGTTACCAGTGAAACCGAACATAAAATGCAAAAGAAATATATATAAAATATATGTATGCATATATCGGTTTGTAGCAGTGTTGCCAGTGAAACTGAACATAAAATGCAACAGAAATATATATAAAATATGTATGCATATATCTGTTTGTAGCATAAAAAGACGGTTTCAACAGTGATTATATGAGTGAAAAATATGAATATTAAACAAAGGATTTTAATACATAGATAGGAATATGAGAAACACTTTGCTGTGAGCAAAACATGGATTTACAACCAGTATTTCACCTGTCTTTGTAGGAAGTAGCGCTAATTGTTTGTGAGAACAAATACTAGCACAAGAAGATCCATGATATTTTTCTTAAACAGAAGTTGCTTCATGTAATCCTATGCTTTTCCTTTCCTTGCGTAGTGGTGAAATTGTTCTTGACTGTCTTGATGACAAAATCAGTTTCCAGGTTATTACGAGAGATGCAAAAATTTTGAGAAGTAAATTCTTCACTCACAGAAAGAAATAGAAAGGAGAAGTTATCTTAGAGCTAAAAATAAAGGTGTCAGCAAAAATTCATTACGAGGAACCTCGAATTAGAATATAGATAAGATTTTCTTGTAACTGTGCTTATATGACGTTTATTTGTTTCACGCCTTTGTAAATATGTTCAAGGATATTTTTTAAACTTGTAAAAACCAATATTACGCGACACCAGACGTATTAGAAAGTGGAAATACGTGTGAAGGAGTGTCTGTAAGTAATGAAACGTACCACAAATATGTGAAGCTGCCACCTAGTGGTTAGAAAATAGTGCTGTGCGACGATTCTGGTCCGCGATCACTAAGTGATTCACCATCCGCAATGCAATTTTAACGAATCTGCAGCGCCGAGCTGAATAAGTGGAATAGTGGCACATGTGTGGTGATGGAGCACTCACCAAATGACGAACACTCACCAAAATATCGACGAAGATTTCATCCAGACGTAAATGGTTAGATGGTTCAGCAGGGTCCTTCAGCCCCGTAATGCAGTAGAGACTGTCGAAGATTACGGAATCCATAGGCAGGTGTAAATAGTCACACTTAGTGGGCATTACGAACTGTTCACACTCCGTCACGCGCGCGGTGCGGAAAACAATAGCCGCGAGGAACTTCAAACAATGTAGTCAGCACATGCCGACGACTCAACGACAATATAAAAACAAAGGACAGTGAAGAAGCAAATTTTGTTGGCAAATAAAGGTGAGATACGCAGTTGTCATACATGTAAATAAAGAAAGATAAATATTTCATTTAATGTGAAAAAGGACTACGCGATGTAAAACAAAATTGGTAATATTTTCCTTGTATATGTAAAATAATTTATTGATTTGCAATTTTAATGTAGTGTAACAAAAATTTTGTAAAATATATGACACATAAAGAATTTGATAAAAACGAGGTTCCCCCACAGCTGACACACATAAGTGAAAGAGTATATTAAAAAATAATATGCCAATAACTGAACATCCAAAATAAGTGGTTCTGACCCTTCCATGAAAGCAGACGACTACACCTTGCCCTCTGGATAAAAACGTAAAATGTACAGATTTGTATAAATTCATAAAAGAAAGAAATCTTGTAATGTGTGCTGTGTATATGAATCCACAGCCCAAAGTAGGGAGCAAGTGTAATGGCACTTGCTAGATGTTTCCAAAGAGGTACACGTAAGATAAAAAAAGGAAGCGATGCGCTGCAGCAAAGATGAAAGAGATGACTATCACTTTTTTTAAGACGAAAAAAAGAGAAATCTTTGGTGTGTGTTGACGAAGAGAGGGTGCGAACAGTTTATCACTCTTCCTGCTGTAACAGTTTTGTTAATAATATTGTATTCTGAGTTAATGTAAACAACGTGAAGTGAATTACAGTGCCTGTATATTTATTTGCTAAACAGTTCATCCCAACGCATCGAAGTATATTAGTTTCTTTCATTAGGCGGCACGCTCAACAATTAGCAACTTTTCCGGGGGCTGTATTCGAGACGACCATCGCAGCAGAAAGAAGAGGTAAAGCTTCCCACTGAGACGAAAATACAACTAAGAACATTTATTATTAAATTTCCTACGAAGTTTATTTCAGGTATGTTTGGTGGTGTCTCTTCAGCAGCTGGTCGTAATAGCATTTAATTAATTTCCGTTTATGGGTTCATATTTGAAAGTCAGGAAACGTTTCAAATTCAAAGACTCTAATTTATTATCCAGCCAGTAGTAAAATATAGAATACGGAACTTTCAGAATTCTATTAATTTCAGTGAAGGATGCTACTTCTAGCTGCTTAAAGTTTTATGGAATGAATTTTTAATACATTCTATGGCTTTTTCAGCTAAACCATTTCATCCTATTTTTTGTGCTGTATTTAGAAAGTGATTGTTAAAGGTTCTCACAGCTTGTGAATTACGAGTCACAACACTGTCATTTAGTTTAATTGTTATGGTATCTTGGACATTGACAACTGTCCTGACTTCATGTTACAGATGTATAAGTTTTCTCTGAAACTCTGGCTGCCAAATTAGTCGGAATTTGTGTTGTACATCTGATGTGGCAATTTTGGCGGAGGTATGTATGCCGTCAGCAACCAAGGTGCAGGTAATTCTTCCAAAGAACTGTTCAGTCTCCACATGTACAAAATACGACACACTGAAATTCATTGAAATGCACTAGCTGTGTTAGTATGCCGTCTTGTGTGTCTGTTACTATTATCATTCAGATACGCCGCTGTAAACAGTAGACAGCTCTTTTTAAGCATTGTGTTAGACATGCCATTTTGGCCTGTGTCTTAGGTTTGCCATCCATGTACGTTGCTAGGAAGAGTAGACTTCTATTTTTAAGCACGTCACACATCGTTATTATTGTTTTATCGATTCCAACCTAGTACACAGTTACTAGTCTGTTGCTCAAATCATTAACATCCCTCTAATTTTCATGCACAAATGTATGTTTCAGTAGCCTCTTTTAAAGATTTTCATTTCTTATTTTCCACGTATGTAACTTGGTTGTCAGTTATAATGGACGAGAAATGAATGTATAAAAAAATTATAATGCACACACCTTTTATGCAGTCATAGTAATGTCGATTTTTCAAACGAATTTATTATAAAGTATTGTGTAACACATCTGAAGTAGCACAAAAACATTGTTATTGTGATTTCTTTGGTTGTGTAATACTTAACAACTAACTCTCTTTACATAAACAAAAAGAGATCACATTGTTAAGTTCAAATACTACATTAAATACGTGGTATTTTCCTGAAAGAGTGGCGTCGAGCATGCATTATTTCATGTTTCTATCCAAATTATCTAAAATTTGCATAGATAACTCTAGCTGCTTTAGTGATGGGTAGCAGTTCCTGAAAAGTAATATTGCAAGCAATATTTTTCGTATCCATTTCCGTAATGTAAAAACAATAAAACATACATTTTCTTGAAAAATCAGCATAATAAAGAAAGCTATAAATACGTTTCTTCACATTTTCTGTGATAGGAAGTTTCGAAACTCAGGTTGGTTACACCTTCGTGTAGTATTTAAAGTATTCTAACTTTATTAAATTCTTGAAAGGTGAAAATGTGTTCCTACTACTTTCTCCCTTGTATGAAATGGCATCGTCCTCGAGTAATGTGCTGGTTGCTATATTCCAGCACGTGTCGTACTGAAATCTCGGCAGTATTTTCATCGATGAATCCTTTAGAACTCGTTACTGAGGTTTGAGTATTGACTAAAGTGGAAATACTCACTCTCTGTACCGTAGCGGCTGCTCGCGGGCGATCGTACCTCGTGGGGCATTGTTAAAATAGCCTGCTACAATAGAACGCCTTCATTAACGTAGTCTGTAGCGTATGTACACGGTTTAAGTTACGAAATGTTCTGTCACGATGGATTTCCTGCTGTAACACCGTTAGGTCGCAACAGCTCTTAAACGTCGTAACATCACATTATCTTGGAAAGCATACAGGGAACTCAGGTAAACATCCTATTCTGCCATTCCCGTTGACGGTCAATGTGCATATGTGGGAATGTTTCCATTCTTTTCGTGGCAAGTGGTGACGTAAATCACAGTAGAAAAAGATCTACTCAAGGAATGTGACGGCACGTCTAGGTGTAGTAAGGCGGGTAGCAGTCCCTGCCGGCGTTCCAGAAGTCGCCGAGGCGGCTGTACACCTTGGGCGTGCGTTCGTTGTAGTTGAGGGCTTCGCACAGGCGGCAGTAGTGGCGGGTGGGCGCGCCGAAGTAGCCGTGCTCGTTGAGGACGCGGAAACGGCGGCGCCAGCGGAAGAAGGCGGCGTAGTCGCGCGGGGACCTGTCCAGGTGCTGCAGGTAGCGCGCCAGGTCCGCCAGGCTCGCGAAGTCCGCCGCGTGCAGGTAGGACCCGGGCGGCAGCAGCCGCTGGCAGTCTGCAACCGGCGGACACGTTCAGCGATGCACAAATGTTCATAAGCGTCTGTGAAAATGATAAGAAGGGCGTTCAATAAATAATGCAACAATTTTTTTCTCGACCAATTTCGGTTAAAAAAAAGCAAATTTTGTTCTGGGACATCATGCAATATTCCCGTGACAGGCCCTATAAATTCATGAAATTCCGACAGGTGGTGACGCTATTCGTAGTCTTCAAAATGGCGTCTGGAATGGAGGGTCGTCTGAAGCAGAGAGTTCTCATTGAGTTTCTTTTGGCGGAAAACCAGAGTATCGCACATATTCATAGGCGCTTGTTGAATCTCTACAGAGACCTGGCAGTGAACAAAACAACGGCGAGTCGTTGGGCGAGAAGTCTGCCATCAATAACACCCCAACGACCCCTTAAAGTCAATTAAGACAGAATATCATAATATGAAGTAGGGAAGAGTTACCTTGGCAAATACGACATCTTTGCCGATAAGCTAACACCAAGAAGTTTTGATAACAACAACATTATACATCACTGAGAGTTTTTGTTATGAAAAGAGGAGGAAGAAAGCTCAGATTTAATTAATGGACAAATATCCAAGTGATAATTGCAATTAATATCTTGAAAGCTAAGTCCAAGGTGATGTTAGTCAGAGATATCTTTTATGTGGAAGAGAGTTGTAAGCGCAACGAAGAAATTCAATGCGCCTACAATACTCTTTCACAGAAGAAGTCGCTTACTGGCTCTCGTCCTGTAAAGACGTGCGTGAACAATTCTTGTCTTAGTTATTGAGAGTACGGAACGCGACGAGATTGTTTTGCGTTCAGAAGTGTTTCTTGTGTGATGTGATTCACGAACTTCGGAAGCTGATTTTCTAAGCAGAGACAGGAACTGATAGACGCGTTTAACCGTGCATAACGGGTTAATTGAACTTAATTGACGAAACTAGTGAATATTGGACTTGACTTTCAGATAGTTGGAACTAAAAGAAGAGTGTATAGTATATCAAAGGACTACACTCAATTAGTCTCGAGTGGGACACAATTACACGACTTCACGAAGATAATACAATTACGCTGAAGAGTCAAGTTGTCGTAATTGTCAAGAAACTTAATTTTAATAGAACTGACTTTACCAACCAACTGCGTGTGCGTGTGGTGCGAAAGTTATAAAGTATTTAGTGGCCAAGGAACACTAAACTGTTCGTTCCAAGTGTAATATCATGCGTGGACTACATTATTAAGTGTGTAGCGACGCTGCAGCGCGCTAATTCAAGCTCGCCCGTGTGTGCGTGTGCTGTGCGCGTGTGTCAGTGCAGTGGTGTGCGGTCGCAATTACTTTACGCGACGTTGGTGTAGTTCCGCGCCCAGCCTCTAGAGGCGCTGTGTTTTCTATCTTTTATATACGTTCGGTTTATTGTTATTATTCCTTGTTTTTTTGAGTGAGTAGTAGTTCCTTGCCTCCTGACTTGTGTGGACGAGTACTGTTTCCTCTCCTAATTACGGAAGTTTTCCGAGGATTAAGGATACTCTGTATAGGCCGGAAGCAAATTTTATAGCTCCGATCTGTCCATGCATGCCGGGCGTCGCAAGATACGCGCTCGCAATAAAGTTATTGTTACTCAACTGAAGGTCTTCATTTTTCCGAATCACGTTAAGCAAAGGTCGGACAGCCACCAGTTTAGCTGTACCCGACAAGTGATTTAATCAATGATAGTTAACCAACGACTGTCCAGCAGGGACAATTTAATCTGAATATCAAAATACCTACTTCATTAATTGAAAAGAGAACTTTTGAACATTTTTTTTCAACATTACGGCGTAGGTTCACTCAGACGTCATCAAAGAGTATCTGTGGATCTCGCTTTATACAGGTTCAACAACTCCATAGCAACGAGCCAATAACGTACGAGAAGACTGATAATTGCAATGTTTCCTCGCAATTGGTGGTGTGTACGTTGCGGATGAGATAAGATTTAACAACTACTGCATATCCGGGAAATGAATCATTCAATCTTAAACCAGAAGAAGCATCCATCGTACGAGTTCGCATTTCTGTCTCCCGTTCACCAACGGGGACCTACGTCATCGCGCATCGTGTCTCAACTCCACTGCGAGAGCTGTGGCAGTAGCAGCTCTACGGTGTCGACAATATCAGCACGCGGTTGGAGTGCGGGGACGCCACACACATCATCGGAACAAGGCCGCGCAAACCTGTCCGATCTCCCGCGTGCCGGCCGGCAACACCCAGCCGCGACCCCCTGCAATGTTGGAACGTGTGGACACACTCATTCAGGGTGATCGAGGATCACAGTCAAACACCTTACTGCACAACTCGACGCATCTATTGATAGAGATGACTCACTCATCCACCAGTTGGCGTACTCAGAAGTGTATGCTCGCTGGGGTCCTCGTCGCCCAACAGAAGGCCCCAAAAAGCAACGAAGGACCATCTGCGCGGAATGGCTTGCTCGTCATGAGGCTGATCGAGACAGTTTTTCTTGAACATCGTCAGAAGCCATGAAACACGGGTTCATCACTTCGAACCGGAAATAAAACGGCAATCCATGGAGTGGCGCCACACCACCTCTCCTCCGAAGAAAACGTTGAAAGTCTCACCCTTAGCCACTAAGCCATGGCGACGGTCTTCTGAGACTCTGTCAGGCTTATTTACTTGATGTCCTCCCTCATGGTGCAACTATCAACTCTGAAGTGTACTGTGCTACCCTCAGGAAAATGAAGAAACGACTTCGGCGTGTTATTCGGCACAGAAATACAAACGAAATTCTCCTTCTCCAAGACAACGCAAGGCGTGACACAAGGCTGCGAAGCTTAGAGGAGTTCACAAAACTTCATTGGACTGTTCTTTGCCATCCACCCTAGGGCCGTATCTCGCACCTTCCGACTTCCATCTGTTTGTCCCAATGAAGGATGCACTCCTCGGGAAGCAGTACGTGGTTGATGGTGACGTTATTGATGCAGCAAGACTTTGGTTCCGATGTCGATGCGTGCATACAGATCCTGCCAGTGAGGTGGTGGAAGGCCATCGCATTGAACGGAGCTTATGTTGAAAAATAGGGTTTTGTAGTCAAAAGAGTGGGGAATAACATGTTTTATCGGAATCCTGAATGAAACCATCCTGTTTTCACAAGAAAGTGTTGCATCACTTATTGATAAGCCCTCGTAAAACCTAGTAACAAGTCGTATCTCAATGCAGAGGCATAATGAGAAGTGAAGGTAGTGTCTGTGCTATCTCAAGGCAGCAATGGCAAACGTTTGAGTTATAAGAACAAAGCTTCGGCCTACTTCATTCCTATAAAGAATGGCTAGAGGTTCAGACAAAAGGAAAAGTCGAGATATGAAAGTTATAAATCTCTTTGAGCATAAAGCATTACATGTGATGTGTGTAGTTCAAGTTATAGCGTTCAAATCTGTAGAAAATTTGATATATATTTTAAGAAGCACATTAACTCAGTCTTCAAATCAGCCTTAAGTACCCAATTCAGGAAACTGGGCATTCGATTACGTATCTTCCCTCTAATCTTCAGATTTTACGTCGAGAAATCAATGGCAATGACTTAATATTTTCGAAGAACTGAAAATTTGTCGATCATTGAAAAAATTTTCTGACGAAACACGTAATGTACAGGTGGATTTACGCCATAGAAACCTTTTGGCAATTTCAGTTGTTTAAATAAGTAGTTTAGTGTTTCCAGAGGCATATTCTTTACGCATTGCCTTTAGATTTCAGTATATTCATCCACTTGCTTATTGGAGGACTAGTTTAGCAACACAGTACAGCCACTTTCCATACTGCTCGTCGGACACACTATTCAGCCCTTACGTAACTTTGAGCATGAGCTATTTCCAGTGCTATGTTATGACAGCGTTACATTGCCAGTTTCATGCCGTGTCACCTCCCTGAGCAATCTACGGATAACATGTGTTCAGCCTTATTTCTTTCTTTCTGGCTTTACTTGAAGTTAGGCTACGTTTATTGGACTTCGTTTGTTCGGATATTTCTTACGACAACTATAGTTTTTCCGATTTCTTCTGTTTTTCATAGTTACTTAGATATGCCTTTATTTTATAGATTGCTTTTCGAGCCCAATCTTCTTAGCTTGGACTACCGCTTTACAGCGACTTACTTTTTTATTGCTTTGTCGATGAACGACGGATTTTCCTGTAGCTGTCTTTTCTGTATACTGCAATGATTTGAAAGATAATGTAAAGATACTGTTCTTAGGTGCCTTACTTGATTACGATCGTTTATTTTTAAAAACTGGTTTTTCCGAAGAGTAAATATGTTACTTTTCCAGTGTACTTAACACTTGATGTTGCATTTTACGAATGCGAAATCGGTCGTGATCCTTCAATGACGAACCTTAACGGTCTGAGCAGAAGACGTTTCACTCAACATACTGTTTTAGAATGTTAGAAATCGTTTTATACTCGCATGTTATGACTCTCCAAGATCCTAAAAGACTCTTCTGAAGAAATTAACATGGATTCTGCGAACAACGGTCGTCTGAAATCCAGTTCGGTCTGCTCGCCCACGAGACTGACAAGGAAGTAGCTGGGGACGCCCAATGTTGATGCAGTGTTCCTTGACTTCCAGGCGCCATTCGATACAGTTCCGCACTGCCAGCTAGTGAACGCATACGAGCATACTGTATATCAGATCATAGTCTGACGTGACTGAAAAGTTTCTAGCAAACAAAACACAGCACACCATTCTTAACGAAATCTGCTGCCGCAAAGGTAACTGAGGATGTACTCCGAAAATGGTTCAAATGGCTCTGAGCACTATGGGACTTAACATCTGAGGTCATCAGTCCTCTAGACTTAGAACTACTTAAACCTAACTAACCTAAGGACAGCACACAACACCCAGTCACCACAAGGCAGAGAAAATCTCTGACCCCGCCGGGAATCGAACCCGGGAACCCGGGCGTGGGAAGGATGTACTCCAAGAGAGTGCTATAGGACAATTACTGTTCACAATGGACGACCTGGTGGATAAGGTCGGAAGTTCTAAGAGGCTGTTCGCAGATCGTGCTGCTGTAAATGGAGAAATCGCAACGCTGGAAAATTGAAGCGAAATGCAAGAAGGCCAGCAGAACATCGAAGCTTCGTCCATGGATTGTCACTTGATCCTCAACGTAAACAAATGTAGCGAATTTTGCATAAATGATGACCCATCATTGTATGATTACATGATTTCCGAACAAGTACTGAAAGCAATGCCAACCATTAAATATCTGGGAGTGTGAAAATGGAACGGTTTAAACCGGAACGGCCGGCCGTTGTCGACGAGCGGTTGTAGGAGCTTCAGTCCGGAACCGCGCTGCTGCTGCGGTCGTAGATTCTAATTCTGCCTCGGGCATGGATGTGTGTGATGTCCTTAGGTTAGTTAGGTTTAAGTAGTTCTAAGTCTAGAGGACTGATGACCTCATATGTTAAGTCCCATAGTGCTGAGAGCCGTTTGAACCATTTGAAACCGGAACGAGCGTATAAAGCAAATCGCAGGATGGGCAGAAGCCAGACTGAGATTCATTGCAAGAATCATCACGAAATTTAGTTCAGCCACGAAGGTGGTAGCTTACAAGGCCCTTCATTCGACCTTGTTCGACTAATACTTCAGTATTACTTGTTGTCCTGAGACTTGCCCGTTATAGAATTAATAGAGTAAATGGAGAACAACCAAAGAAGAACTGCACGTTTAGTCAGAGGTTCGTTTGCGAAAACGTTACGGATATGCTCATCCTTCTCCAGCGGCGGACGCTGTAAGAGAACAGTGGAGTTTACTGTGAAAATTACGAGAGCATACTTTACTAGAATTACTTCCTCCTACGCATGTCTCGCTAGAAGACCAACAAGGTAAAATGAGACAGGTTAGAACTCACTCGAATTCCTACCAGCGATCGTTTTTTTCGCACATGATTCACGATTCACGACTGGAGCAGATGAAAAGGGGGGATTGGGGGGATGAACACAGTGATACCACAAACTACTCTCTCCCACGCATTATAAGATGGCTTGCCGAGTATAGATGAAGATGTAGATAAGGCCTGTACTGTTAAAGATATATTCGGGGCGAGTCACCTAAGACTTTCATCCAACTTATTTTGTGCACAATTCAAGACACTGAAACGAGCTTTATGGCAAACGAAAGTGGCCTGAAAAGCACGAAGTTTTGTTTCATGGGTAAGCGATCCATGTAAATCCTGTATCAATCGAATATTAGAGCAAGTATGTTTACTTTGTTATAGAACGATATACTTTAACCGCCAACGTAAGCTCTTGAAAATGCTAATGCGGTGGTAAAACGCTCGTTAACGTCGGCGGTGAAACTTTTCGCAAAAGCATCGGAGAAAGGTGCTAAAATTGAAGAGCAATGCGCCGGAATCTGCTATTGTAGTGTAAACGCCGCCTAGTGGGACTCTGTCTACATAAAACATCTCCACTTGACCATGGGTATGTACACATATTTGATGTGGTTTAAATAATTCGCTTCTGATGCTCTGGAAGTTAGCGTATATTGTATTTATAACTATCGTAGCTGACCCTGTATATATCTCGCATAAAGCAGGGACAAGTGTAAATACGTTTCATCTTTGTAAATTAAGTCCATCTTCTTGATGCGTATGACGTCGGAGCCTGGCATGAGAGCACTGCAATAGCCGACTCCGGCCGCCTGGCTTTCAACTTTAGCGGATGTTTCGAACACTTTTGCGAACAATATCGACGTCAGTCTTAACGAGCGCTGTATCACAGTAATAGTTTTTCAAGATCTTTCGAATGCTATTAAAATATATGGTTCCATTTAAGAAGAAGCGTACTTCCTTCAATATTTCGGTTACCACAAGAGTCAAGAGTATTCCAATGAAACATGATTGCAAGCCTCTGTGCTTACCATCATCTACACCTCGTTTAGGTATCGTGAACCATTCGAGAAATTAAAGTGTGCAAGTTTCCGGTAATTGATCCAGCATAAACGATGAGGCGGATTAAAGTCTGCCACCAAAATGAGGCAGTTCGCTGATGAAGTAGCCGCCTTCATGGAGGTGACATCGCATGAAATTCGTTACGGAATACAAAGCGATTTGCAGACGGTCAGTGCCTCGTGCAAAAATTGACTGCTGGTCCTTGACATAAATAAGAGCAAAATGATGTGAATAAATCGACGAAAGTATCTGATAGACAGCAGTATCCTTTCACAGCCGGGGTCTACTTCAATTAAAATCGTGGGCTGTGTCCATGTGGGTAACTAGTGCGCACATAGGCAGAATGCGTGTAATAGTGTCGACTGGTGGGTAGCCTGTGCCGGCCGCGGTGGTCTAGCGGTTCTAGGCGCTCAGTTCGGAACAGCGGGACTGCTACGGTCGCAGGTTCGAATCCTGCCTCGGGCATGGATGTGTGTGATGTCCTTAGGTTAGTTAGGTTTAAGTAGTTCTAAGTTCTAGGGGACTGATGTCCACAGATGTTAAGTCCCATAGTGCTCAGAGCCATTTTTGGGTAGCCTGCACTAACAACACCTCCCTTCGAGCTAGCTTAGGGATACTTAGGAACGCCCGCACTCCTAAGAGGTAAAATTCGAATAGCCTACTCGAGTGCGTGTGTAGAACAAAAATCGGCTATGAACGATTAATACTGCACAGAGATATCACATACATAGGCAATAAAGTGTCCACCCTTATGCACTGTGAAGGTCAATGTTACGCCAGTGCAGAGTAGACATGCAAGGAAAAAGCATGAATGCAATGCTGGAATGTCTCTTTCATGCGAAAGGGTGGAATATCAGCAGATAAGTGAGACTGAACGGGGCAGGAGCATCTGTCTGTGGAAAATGACTGTTGTCATACCGTGAAATTCGGCCTCATACGTAACACGCGAAGTGATGCATGTGTTGAATCAGCGGATAGAAAAGATTACTGGACCACACAATGTGGTCACAGAACAGGTGATTGCCAACTTATCTGCATGGACATAACAGTCAGATCCCATTTGAGCACAACCCGTACTGAAGTGATGGCTTATTTGTTACATAGAAGGAGATCAGAATATTAAAGTCCATGGTAGTGAGTGGCATAGCAGTGAAATGTCTAGAGCGTGTATTTAGGGCACTGTTACGAAACACTCACGAACGTGACGCCTACATATCAAGGGCAGTCTTAATATTTGCTCTTCCTCCAAGCAACTCCCCTACATGCCGAACTTCATTAGGACACTGTCCAGTCTACGAGACGAAGGATTTGCAAGACCTTTGCGAAAAGCGATGAGTGCAACGACTTCACTGGTCTGAATTCTCCAAATAGCCTGTTAGTTTGCCATTCTCTGGCATATCATTTCATTGAGAGCAGCAATGAAGGAATACACGATAATTTTAATTCAGAAAGGCACAGAAAATGTATAGTGGCACATGGAAACTGTGAGAGGGCTCGTGAGTCATGCTAGAATAGCTAGTAAAATGAACGCCTACGGGAACTAATTTACAATTGGAATTCTAATTCGCTACATACTTGAAATCTGAAAAGTAATTTCAGAACAGCGCACACACCGCCACGGGATAAGAGATTTATTTTGCTTTCATTCTCTCAATTTATTTATTGTTGAATCATAGATCGTACATGTCCCATATAATGTAAGCCAGCAACTTCTTCTCGTGTTTCTCCAGCAAACGCTGTTAAAGATTATGGATTTCCATCATACTGAGTTAATAACGGGACAGCAACTTGTGTTAACCAGTTTGATGCGGAATCAGCCGAAGTTGCAAGATTTATGTTTTTCTGTTTAATTGCTGACTAGTCTCGGTTACCTGAACCCATTTTCAAATCATCCAGACAGATGAAACAATATTTTCTTTAATAGCATACATGGCACGTTAATACTGTACTTACACAAAGTCAAGTTTTCCTATGAACAGTGTCCTGCCACTGTCAAGTGTGTCTGCAAACAACGGCAGGACATTGTTCATAGAAAAACTTGACTTTGTCTATGTACGATCTTAATTTGATATGCACTTTACTACGGAAAATACAGTTTCGTCTGTGTGAAAATGGGTCTAGCTAACCCGAAACTAGTCATCACTTAAATAAAAACAAAACAGATTGTTGCAACTTTAGCTATTTCTACATCAAACTGCTAATGATTTCTGCTTGTTTGTAAGACGACTATTCAGATGCTAATCCGTGTGTAGAGATTCCTGTAGTTTCGCTAAATCACGTAGGCAAACGGTGGTATGGTTTCTGCTTGAGGGACAGGTTCAAATGGTTCAAATGGCTCTGAGCACTATGGGACTCAACTGTTGTGGTCATCAGTCCCCTAGAGCTTAGAACTACTTAAACCTAACTAACCTAAGGACATCACACACACCCATGCCCGAGGCAGGATTCGAACCTGCGACCGTAGCAGCAGCGCGGCTCCGGACTGGAGCGCCTAGAACCGCACGGCCACCGCGGCCGGCTGAGGGACAGGGCCCATTTACTTATACGATTGTCTTGTGAACATGAAATCAATGAGCTCAAGAGGGCAGTATTCAACACCATGCAGTATCTCCTTGGCAACAAGCGACTAGCAACCGAGAAGACAGACGTGTTGTTTGCTTGGTCATGCAGGATCGTGCAGGCACGTGACAAGCCTTGAGACAAGTATCCACACAAACAGTGCGACAGTGTATGTAGTACCACAGATTGTCAACAGAGAAACCGTTGGTGCAAGCTCCCGTGACGTCGCAGCAGGTAGCCACGCCTGTACTGAAGCACCAAACGACAACATTGGACACAGAATGCAACCACATTGCTGATCGTGGTATGCGTTTGACACCATGACAGACGCATTTGTATGTTTAGGGTCACAGGAGAACAAAGTTGTCAGGTTGCGTTCGTGATTAGACCAGTGGCTGCGATCTTTCGTCGATGTGTCCGTGAGTAGTATTTCAACAAGATAACGCACGACTGCATACTCTAGTGTTGCCTGGACTTACCTTGGTACAGAGCTGGTCGAGTGTTTCCCTGGCTAGCGCATATTCCGCACTTATTGAAAACGTCTGGCGATAGGTTGCTGAGAGACTGGAAAGCCACCACCCGCCAGACACTATGACCGATGGACTATAGCATAGAGCTCACACTGCATGGCATAGCATACCCGTATCTGTCATCGAGATCATTTCGAATCGACCCCCAGCCGCATTAGACCCATTACTGTTCCGACGGATGGCAGCTCTGTGTACCAATTTGGAACACTGTACCTCCATATACAAATTTAATAATGTATCCATGCTACTATATTGTATAAGCCCAATAAGTAATTTTCGTTATTTGCTATCATTGCTGGTGTTGCAGTTTTAATGGTCAACTGTGCAGATCACCAGTAAACAATGTCATGTTCCACCTGTTCTAGGGTTTCAACAAAATCAAACTTATAGTAATTAATAAATTTTTCCGCTGTTTTGTACAAAGTAACTAGATTCATCAATAGGTTCTCGTTTAGTTAGTCCTCTCAAGCTCCACGTTTATACGGAACAGCACGAAACCGCAGTACATGTGATTACGACGTCTGTACCGCGCTTTATAGTTATTTTGTGACTACAGACAGATGTACCTTGCTGGGAGGCGCCCATAACGACGGGCACCGCACCGTGATGGTAGGCGTTCCACCACAGCTTCTCCGTGACGTACTCGCGGCAATTGCTGTTCTCGAACGACAAGTAGAACTTGTACTGCGACAGCGCAGGGCAGTCCTTCGTGAAGTGGCCAGGGCAGCTGCAACACAGAGGCGCCGGTTCTGTTTAATGATGACGCGCGCTGTTTTGGACTAGTGCTAATGCTGGGTGCAGTGCGCTCCATTGGAGTAGCTGTTTTATGTTTCTAAGCATACCGTAAAATTCGGAAAACAAGTTTGGTTATTTTTCAAAATAATCAAAGCTGCGGTCCCCAAAACTTCCAAAATCAATGCGAAAATATCATCTCATGCCGGTATCTTGCAGAAGCACTAATGGAAATAGTCGGGAACTGTAATTTGGCGCTAGACGTTATACAAGATGAAACAGTGCTGTTTCGTTACTGAAACACAGATAGCCCCTTGGCATGCAAACACGTTCCCCTACTCCCTTCTCTTTGCTTTTCCTTCTGCCTATCATCTAGATTTCATTGCAGGATGAGTCTTTGCTCGTCTTCAAAAAATGGTTCAAATGGTTCTGTGCACTATGGGACTTAACATCCGAGGTCATCAGTCCCCTAGAACTTAGAACTACGTACACCTAACTAACCTAAGGACATCACACACATCCATGCCCGAGGCAGGATCCGAACCTGCGACCGTAGCGGTCGCGCGGTTCCAGACTGAAGCGCCTAGAACCGCTCGGCCACCACAGCCGGCTTGCTCGTCTCCAATCTTTCCCTTGAGCATTTGTTAGAAGTTAAGGTATTCGTGAGATCCTGGCTGCACAATTTGTGCGCAGTGTGTGGATTAACGACACATTCTTAGCTAAAGATAAATGACACTATCAACGATGAGGAGGTCAACTTGACCACAGGAATTTGCAAGACGAATCCCATAGCCACTCTCTATGCTGAGGTTGTGGAGCCGCCACTTGCCATCTGGCAGCCACTTATTATGGTGCATCCGGGTTATGACATGCTTTATGTTCTAAATTGACCGACGCATCATACCGTTGATCGCCTAACTATTTCAGATATTTCTCAAATCGTCTGATATTAGGGAGCTGCGTAGATTACAAGCTAGTTACTTTGTGTGGCACAAGTACAACTCCAAACCCAAGTTTGGATCGACTGCCACCGTGGTTACTGAAGAAATCCAGAGAAATTTTTGATTTAATGAGTCAGAGGAGATATTGGACACCGGCACATGTTCTTTATATAAAGTTTTATGAAACTTTATATCACCACCGCAACTACACAAGGTGATCATAAACAGCCTGGAAAGCTTGTAAGAGTGTTGCAGGGAAGGCTGTGATGAGAAATGAGTGTTAAGACAAAGATTCGATACGTTGCGTCGGTTCCGAATTAATTAGCATTGAAGTAATTCAACCAGGCTGTTACGCGCAAATGTAAGCGGCCCGCAAGATATAATTAGTGTCAGTTGTTCTCAAAGTGCACACGATTGTCGATGAGACTACTCAGCCTTTGGGCCAGTTTCGATCCTTACTACCGTTTCTTATCCAATTTTGGATCGATCCTCTTGTTCAGTTTTAGCAAACCAAACGAAAAATCCGTTTGGGGCCGCTTCAATTTCAGCGTGCAATAGCCTGATTGAGTAACTTAAATGCTAATTAACCCGGAAAAGGCGCAACGTCCGAAATTTTTTCTTAACATTTATTAGCACCACCTACACTGCAGCACACTTATGAGCTTTTCACACTGTTTCTAACCGCCTTGTATAGATATACTAACAGTTTAACTGACTGGCAGTACAGCTTCGCTGTCTGCTCTGTCGTTTTTGGTGACTGTCTCCTCAAGATCCAGTTTCCTAAGGAATTCACTGCATACGATGTAGAATTACAGGTGGTGGACAAAAGCACGGGAATACGAAAAATAGCCGGCCGGGGTGGCCGAGAGATTCTAGGCGCTACAGTCTGGAACCGCGCGACCGATACGGTCGCAGGTTCGAATCCTGCCTCGGGCATGGGTGTATGTGATGTCCTTAGGTTAGCTAGGTTTAAGTAGTTCTAAGTTCTAGGGGACCGATGACCTCAGAAGTTAAGTCCCACAGTGCTCAGAGCCATTTTGAACGAAAAATACAACACATTACCATGACTAATATGTTGTAGGAATACCAGTTGCATTCAAAGCATTTTTCAGTCGTCTCGCAATAGATAAATACAATGCCAGTGTGGTTTTCAGAGAATCTTATACCATTTTTCCGTAAAATAGTGGCCAGTTCAGCTAACGATGATGGTGAAGGACAGCGATCACGCACCATTCTCTCCAAAGTAGACCACAAAGCAAGGCACTCCGTCTTCAGGCCACAAGTGGCCCATCGGGACCAACCGACCGCCGTGTCATCCTCAGTTAAGGATGCGGATAGGAGGGGCGTGTGGTCAGCACACCGCTCTCCCGGTATTTATGATGGTGTTCTTTGACCGGAGCCGGTACTCATCAATTGGCATGATGAGGCAGAGTGCACCCCGAAAAATGGCAACAGCGCATGGCGGCCCGGATGGTCGCCCATCCAAGTGCCGACCACGCCCGACAGCGCTTAACTTCAATGATCTGACGGGAACCGGTGTATCCACTGTGGCAAGGCCCTTGCCTTAGACCACAAAGGCTCAATAAAATTTATATCTGGTGCAGTGGTGACCAGGGGAGATTTTCCAATTCATCCTCACTCACAAAACCAGTCCTGCACCATGTGGACTGTGTGAACAGGGGTCCTATCGTACTGAAACACATCATCACTACTGCGGAAACGTGGTGTTATTTTGGCGCTGAAAGGGTTCGCAAGTGCGATTTTCAGTTATACAGTGACTTTTGCAGCTGTTGTCCTCTTATTTTACGTCCTAATCCTCTTCAATAATCGCCCGTCATGATCACTCAACACACACTGTCGCCCACGTTGTGACTTAGCAGATGACGTTTTTCTGGTTTCCCTATATGTCATATAAATCTAAACACGAAACACTTCGGCTACTTTGGTTACGGAAGTAGCCAAATGTTCAAATGTGTGTGAATTTCTAAGGGACCAAACTGCTGAGGTCATCGGTCCCTAGACTTACACACTACTTAAACTAACTTATGCTAAGAACAACACACACACCCATGCCCAAGGGAGGACTCGAACCTCTGTCGGGAGGGGCCGACGGAAGTACCCACAATATGAGCAATTAGCCCATGTTCGAATGAACTGAGCTTCGACGTAATGTACTCACAACTACATGTAACACTGTTCTGAATGCTCCTGACACCTGCAACTTATTGAGCATCGCACGAGTGCTTTTCGTGGTCAAATACAACTCTGCTATCTGCAGGTCTGGCTAGCATCTGTGTATGCAGTCTTGAGGGCACTGCAGGTGTGTTCAAAAATGGTTCAAATGCCTCTGAGCACTGTGGGACTTAACGTCTGAGGTCATCAGTCCCCTAGAACTCAGAACTACTGAAACCTAACTAACCTAAGGACATCACACACATCCATGCCCGAGGCAGGATTCGAACCTGCGACCGTAGCGCGTAGAATCGCTCGGCCAATCCGGCCGGCTGGAGGTGTGTTCATACTACGAAATTCCTGATCCTTTGACCCTCTATAACGATTTTACCCAGCAGATAACGTGGTCAAATAGTACCCTGGACGCCCTTCACCGGCTACATGAAAAGGAGACGTTGTTCTGCTGATACCAGAGCACATGGGTATTAAGGGAATCGAATTAATGTGGGAGCTAAGGTGATGTGTAGTGTTAAGTAGAGGGTTCAGTATGTCGTCCCCCTACATGCTATCACTTCATTGTTGAGGCACACAGCATTTTGCAGATGGGAAGAGGTTGTTGGAAGTGACGGACAATAAGCGCAACCGTATATAAGTGCCGACGGAGTTCGGCCAGCTTACTCCCAAAACTGTAAAGCCTGACCCCCTCCGACCACTCCTGAACTCACCATCCTTGTCCGCCCTCTGGACGCCCCCACCCCTCCTGGCAATTTCCTTCGTCCCTCCCCCTACCACTGAGGACATCATCAGATTCCTCACCATTGTCCTGCAAAACGTCCACCCCTTCCAGCGCCCTCACACCCTCCAACAGGTCTCCCTCGCCGCCCATTCCGTCTTCCACGTAAAAATGTATGCCACCTACTCCCACAACCCGGCCCATTTCACCTTCTCCCGTCTTGACACCCTCATCTAAATCCCTGTCATGGCGCGACAGCACCGTATCCTGTTCAACAACATCCGTTCCCCTCCCGCCAACAAGAACCTCTTCATGCACACCCTTGCAACCCACTGTGTGGATGCCTTCCTCCTCAATGAAACCTTCCTCCAACCCCACCACACCATCCACACTTCGCCCTACCTTCTCCACCCGATTGCATGTGGTGGAGTTGCCATTGGTGACCACCGCCAGATCCCGGTTCGGCTCCAACCTCTGCTTCCCGACCCCACCGAACACCTGATCCTTAGTCTCTTCTTCCCTGGCCTTACCGTTACCTGCGCCACCATCTATGTCCGCCCTAATGCCCCTATTCCTTTCGACTTCCTCTGCCACATTGGTCGTACCTTCTCCTCCTACGTGATCGCCGCCGACCTCAACATCCATAGTCGTTCCGCCACCCAGTTACGGCGGTGGCATTGGTTCCTCTCCACCGCCAAGGCGACCTCATCCCCATTCCCCAGCACACCCGCCCCAAATCCAACTCCACTCCCGATGTCATCCTCTCCTCCCCCAACCTCCTTGGCTGCATAGCGGTGGATGTCCTGGACCCTATTGGTAGCGACCATCTCCCTGTCCTCCTCACCATTTCAGACGGTCGTCGCCCCTGCCCCGACCCTCATAATGACTCTCCCCTGAAGTACATCCATGATTATTCCCGTGCCAACTGGAATGCCTACCGGGATACCCTCTCCACCCAGGTCGAAGGCCACCCCTTCACCTACCACCACTCTGACGATGTTACCCATGCCACCTCCTCCTCCAGCAGACCTTGTCTGACGCCGTGGAGGCCCACGTCCCTACTGTCGCCATCCACCCCCACCGTCCTACCTTACCCCCACAGGCCATCCTCCTCCTCCGTGAATCCTGCCGCCTCTACCATGCCTTCCTCCACACGCGTGACTCGGACACACTACGACGCCACCGGCAACTCCAGCAACACATCCGCAACTTGCTCGCAGCTAAGAAACGCCGGGACTTGCGACAGACATGCACCCGTTTAAATGCTACCCTACCTATAAACTCGTCCAAGTTCTGGTCAGCCTTCCGTTGCCTTACTGGAACTAAACCCTTCCCCTACTATTCGGTTCTCCATGATGATCACCCCTTCCCTGACACCCTTAGTAAGGCCAATCACTTTACCTCCTAACCCTCCAATGTCTTTTCCATCCCCAACGATCCCCATTTCGATTACTCCCTCTTCCGGGATGTCCGCAATCGAACTGACACCTCTGTCCCTCCCCTCGCACCTGGTTTCCAGTACTTGGACAACATTGCACACACGGAACTCAAAGCCCGTATCACTACACAGGATCTCATTGCTACACTCCGTACAAAACGCAACACTGCTCCTGGTCACAATCGTGTCACCTACCGCCACGTTCATGAAGCTCCTGTCTCTTTCCGCTCCACCCTGGCCAGGCTCTACAATGTAGTCCTGTCCACTGGCTACTACCCCGACCTGTGGAAAACCTCCCATATCCTGATGTTCCTTAAACCCAGCAAACCGCCGTCCGCTGTCTCCTCCTACCATCCCATCAGCCTTACCTTGGTCTTCAGCAAGGTCCTGGAATCCATCCTCACCCGATGCATCCACCAGCATCTCCGCCAGCACCGCCTCCTTCCCGTTACCTAGTGTGGCTTTTGGCCGTCATTCTCTTTCGATGATCTTCTCCTTCACCTCACTCATCTCCTTTCTGAACAGCTAAATTCCCGTCGCTCCGCAATCTTCCTCTCCCTGGACCTCGAACATGCCTATGACCGCGTATGGTATTCCGATCTCCTCTTCAAGCTCCAAACCTTTGCTCTTCCCATTAACTACGTCCGTCTGATCGGGGCCCTTCTCTCCCACTGTCCTTCCTACGTCACCATCCATAACACGGATTCCTACACCTTTTTTCCCTCCGCCGGTGTGCCCCAAGGCTCCGTCCTCTCCCCCCTTCTGTACCTTTTGTATACGACGGACATGCCGCCGCCGTCACCTCCCGTCCACCTTCTCCAGTTTGCCGATGACACCGCCTTCCTTGCCCTCGCCCCCACCCTGCAGCATTCCCAACACCTTCTCCAATCCCATCTTGACCGGTTCACTGCTTGGTGCAACCAGTGGTTGTTCAAGGTCAATCCCTCCTAAACCCAGGCGATCATTGTAGGCAAAACCACCCCTTCCTTCCGCCTCCTTGATTTCTATCTAACCATCTATGGCCGTCCTATCGCCCTCACCCCCACCCTTAAGTACCTGTACGTCACCCTCGACCATCGCCTCTCCTGGACCCCCCATCTCCGGACAATCCAAGCCAAGGCACGCTCTCCTCAAGCTCCTTTCCGGTCGTACGTGGGATCTGGACCCCTCCACCATCCTCCACACCTATAAATCTATCATCCGCCCTATCCTCTGTTACGCCCATCCTGCCTGGATCTCCGCCCCCCTACCTTTTACAAAGCCCTTCAGATCCTTGAATGCCATGCTCTCCGCCTCGCCTATCGCATCCGTCTACCCTCCCCCACGCAGATCCTGTACGACCTCATTCCATTCCCCCACCTCCTCCTTTTCCTTGAAAGGATACAGATCCTCTACACCTCCCGTAAACTCGATCCTCCTCACCCGCTTGTCTCCCCCATCCTCTCCCACCCCCGCCCACTGCCGCACCTATATTCCCATGTCCCACCTGCTCTCCATCTCTCCACCATCCTTATCCTCTCCCAAGGTGGCTTCCTCCAGCTCCCCCTCCCTGATGATGCCCTCCTCCCCTCCATCTACTTTGATCCTCCCTCCCTGTTCCTGTGTTTGTTCCTTTGGGCACCCTCTCTCCCTTCTCTCCCCCTTCCCTCCCTCCTCCATTTCTCCCCATCCTCCCCTGGGCTTCCCCTCCCCTGTCCCTCTACTCCTCCTCCCAACTCCTCAGCCATTGGCATCTTTCTTCTCCCCTCTCCCTCCCCCCTCACCCTCCTTCCCCTCTTGGCAGGTCCCCACACTCGTACACGCTACGTGGACATTCGCGCGCCGGAGATAATCGCCATTAGTGTCTTGTGTGTCCCGTCATGTTTAGTGTTCAGTGTTCACCGTCACACTCCATCGTTCACCTGTGCCATCGACATCTTCAGGGTTTGTGCGACATGTCAACAGTTTGTAGTGTGGATTGTCTTCAAGTGTGAACGGCTCCGTGTTTGTATTTATGTGTCTACTGTTTTATTACCCACCGTTATGTAGCTTATGTGTATTCTTTCTGTTGTTTTCTCATTGTCTATTCTGTGGCTGAAGAGCGGCGTAGAATGCTGCTGACAGCCTGCTTGTTGTACAGGTTTTAAAATAACGATAAAGAAAAAAAAAATCGGCCAACTCTCATTTTGTTGGCATCTCATTTTTGCCTATTTTCTTATGTGCTTATTTGCTTAGCTCTTATTCGTTTATGGCTCATGTTATTGTACTCTCTCAGCCATTCTGATTGTTTTGATTTACTCCCAATTGAGAAGTGCTCATTTTAGCATTTCACTTTTGCATATTTTTCATTTTGCTAATAATATACTCCTCAGCTTTTTACAGTTGAATTCCTTAACATAGTCTCATGTACTGTTTGTTCATTTCAGCCTGTTCATATTTTGATGTTCTTTAAATACTGTAATAATTATCGGAAGCATTTCTTCCCTTAAACTTGTGTAAAGTATTCTCGATGTAGGATTTGTTCTGTGACACAGGTGTAAGGTTTTGAATATAAATTATATACGAAACTGTGCTTTAAAAGGAATTTATTTTTTCAGTTTGTACTACATCAGACGACAATTTTGTGATATGAGGGAGAAATTTGAGGGGCGAACCCATGGTAATAGACTTAAGTGATCCACTTTAAAAATAAAAGTTTGTGTGACACTGAAAGACGTGATACTGTAGGGACTGAAAATATGGAGGAATAGAACTTGAATAAAAGGAAGTAGAGAGCAGGAGAATGAGAAGTATGAAGAAGAAAAGGAGGTAAAACGCACATGAAGAAAAGGAACGGAGGTTAAGAAGAAGGGAGAAGGGGAAACGCAAACAACGAAAACCACAAGTAAGTGGGATGTAAAGCGGAAGCAAATGGGGAGGATTAAGTGGTTGAAGAAGGAGAGGAGGAAAAAGGAAAGAAGATTAGGGTTTTGCTTCTGGTGATATGGGATCCGCCTTAAAGTAAACAAAATAAAAAAGATTAGGGTTCAAAATCCCATTGACGATGCGCTTACATGAGACAGATGAGAAGCTCTGTTAGGCATTTGTATCAAACGACTTCGGGAAACTACGAAAACCTAAATCACGATAGCCGGACATAAATTTTAATCAGGGCGGAAGCGGTTTAAGCAGAGAGGCTGCGTACGCACGTGAGAGTGCCGCAGCGGCCGTAGACGTCGACCTGGCCGGGCAGCAGCTGCTGCAGGCGGCGGACGTAGTCCCAGCGGTGGTTGCCGCTGCGGGCGCAGTTGGAGCCCATGATGACGGCGAGGCGCGTCCGCGGCTCCGGGGGCTGCCAGCCGCGGCCGCCGTCCGCAGGCAACGCCAGCGTGCGCCCGTACGGCACCGGCACGTCAGAGTCCATCCTGTGCCGGCGAAAACGCCAGTTACGAATACAACTATCAAGTCTAAAGGCCGTAAATTCAACTAAATACCTAGGAATTATAATTACGAACAACTTAAATTGGAAAGAACACACAGAAAATATTGTGGGGAAAGCAAACCAAGGACTGCGTTTTGCTGGTAGAATACCTAGATAATGTAACAGGTCTGCTAAAGAGACTGCCTACATTACGCTTGTCCGTCCTCTTATGAAGTACTGCTGCGCGGCCTGGGATCCCTACCAGATAAGATTGATGGAAAAAATGGACAAAGTTCAAAGAAGAGCTGCGCGTTTTGTATTATCCCGATATAGGGGAGAGAGTATCACGGACATGATACAGGATTCGGCGTGGACAACATGAAAACAAAAGCGGCGGCATCTTCTCACGAAATTTCAATCTCCAACTTTCTCCTCCGAATGTGAAAATATTTTGTTGACACCGACCTGCGTAGGGAGAAACAATCACCACGATAAAATAAGGGAAATCAGAGCTCGTACGGAAAGATGTAGGTGTTCGCTTTTTCCGGGCGCTGTTCAGTTTTGAAATAATAGAGAATTACTGTCAAGGTGGTTCTGCCAGGCACTTAAATGTGGTTTGCAGAGTATCCATGTAAATGTACGTGATCTGCGCACACGCACACACCGCAGTACAGGATAATCCGACTGTACGGCAGAAGGTTTCTAATGAACAACTGAAAATTGTTTCTAACACATGGTGAGAAGAAAATAAATAGGGTGGAAACTTTAAAATCAAATAAAACCCTTTCTCCAGTCTGTAATGCATAAAATTTGGTTTAAAGAAACCGAATTACGTCGAATGTGATCTTCAAAAATTCAAAAATAAACACACATTTACGTCACTGATCTATTATTTCCAGTGATTTAACTCTTTCGTGGTTAAATTTAATTTTACGTCTGTTTGAAAACTAAAAGGTCAAAAATTCTCTTTTGTTATGGTCAATAATGCACTTCCAATCTGAAACATTTTTATAGTTGACCGGTACTGAAAATCGGACGACGTGGAACACATGTGGCTCACGAACGTAACCAGGTCCATGTTTTCATGTGAAAGTAGGATATTCAAAATTACATATTTACAATATCAAAAATCTTGGCCACAGTATATTTATTCTCGCGACAGAGAAAATCACGAAATAGCTCACAAATTTCCAACTTAAGACTTCAAAATGGCTTTGACATATCACGTACCGATGTTTTCCACATTCTAGCAACTTTTCCAGGGCATGTACATCACATTAATACAAGTTACGTACAAAGAATTAGAATCACTGATGAATACAGTAATGCTCAAAACAATTTCTAAGATGTATAAGAAAACAAATTAGTTTTCAGACAGTCTAGGATCGAAGAAGATGATGATTTGATTTCACTTTTGAGAAAGAGACGAACAGAACTAGCTATTCGTACAAACACATGCAGCCGCATTTGATCCCTCACACTCTGCTATATATCGACCCTATGGCCCATAGTATTATTGTGCAAGTCACGAAAGCTTCCCGGCACAGGGCAGCTTTAAACAGATATGGGATATAGACGTCCCAACAGCCAAAAGTTCGTATTACTGTATGGGAACATACAGGGAGTGCATTAAAATATGGAAACACTAAAAAAACAACACATTACCATGCCTAACACGGTGTACCCCATCAAAACAGATACGACTTGCCTTGGCTCAAATTCAAATGGCTCTAAGCACTATGGGACAACATCTGAGGCCATCAGTCCCCTAGACTTAGAACTCCTTATACCTAACTAACCTAAGGACATCACACACATCCATGCACGAGGCAGGATTCGAACCCGTGACCATGGCAGCAGCGCGGTTCCGGACTGAAGCGCCTAGAACCACTCGGCCACAGCGGCAGGCACTTGTCTTGGAATGGATACATGCAGGTGCTGTATGGTTTTCAAGTGAATCTTATATCGCTAGTCTTGCAAAACACTGGCAAGTTCAGGAAACGAAGGTAGAGGCAGATCGATCACATACCCTATTCTCCAAAATAGACCACAGAGGCTCAATAAATTGAGATCTGGTGACTGGTGGGCAGGGGAAATGTGAAAATTCATCCTCGTGTTTTAAAACCAGTCCCGGACGATGCGAGATGTGTGAACAGGGGCCCTGTAACCTTGGAACACAGCATTGCCACTGGAAAACAAACATAGTACAATCGGATGGACCTGACCATCCAAAATAGTCATATAATCCTTGACGGTAACGCGACATTGCACGGTAACCATGGGGTCCATGGAATAGCACGTTATGGCTGCCCCAATCATCACCGACCACCAGCGATGTTTCAGTCTTGTCAGCAAGCAGTCTGAATCGTAGGCTTGGGACGGCGTACGCCAGACGTAAAATCGACCAGAAGCTGGAAGCAGCAAGAAACGAGACTCATTCAACCAAACGACTACCTTCCATTGCTCCAAGGGCCAGGTTTTATGGTATCGGCACCATGTTTTCATGGTACGGGCATTTGAATGACTGATCTTTGGTTTTGGAATTGCAGCTCACCTTGCGATTCCTTTCTTCAGGACCTCTCTTCGCGTTGTTTTGGTGCTGGCAGGGTTCGCGAGTGCTACATTCACTTCTGCAGTGACTTTTGCAGCGGTCGTCCTCTTATTTTTCGTCACAAACCTCTTCAATGATCATCTGTCACGAACACTCAACAGACACTTTCATCTGCGCTGTGACTTAGCAGTTGACAGTTTTTCGCTTTCCCTGTATGTGGTATAAATTTACGACACGGTGCCCCTGGAAACACCAGACGCTTCGACTACCTTGGTTAGGGAAGCACTCCCCATACGGTCGCCAACAACTTGCCACCGTTCGAATTCAGTTAACTCCGACGTAACGCACACACAACTACGCCGAACACTGTTATGACCGCTGATGACACTTTAACGTATTGCGGGCACTGCACATGTGGTGTCCGTGGTCAAATACAACAGCGCCACCTGCAGACTCGTATAGCATCTGCACTTATGTTCAAGTGGGTATTTCTTGTCTAACCCCGGTACGTGTCTTATCAATAACGAAAGGATCATGAAGCACTTCACAATCAAGTGCACATAATCTCCACAGTGTTATTTTCATTTCAAAGCTGCTTACTTATAGCAACAAAGTTCATATTGCGGGCAACCATAGCTGTAAGAATACATTCTTGTTAAACAAAACCGCAGCAGCTGTTGAATAATCCTTCATTAGTACAACCGGTTACGCAACAGTAAAGTTACATCATCAAGAACATGTGAGTAGAAAAAAATAGATCGGAGGAATTTTTTTAAAAAAATTGACTAAAGCCCAGTGAAATCAATATGTATCTTCATTGACGGTTAGATACTTAACATAGGGAGTAAACTCGCAAGAGAATCGGATAGGCAAAAAGTGAAATACTCAAATTAATATCATTTACAGCGAAACGTAGACTTTGTTGAATGTCTCCAATACTTTCAGACGAGTTGTATTAAATTGTCCTTTAAAAGGAGTGATAGTGAAAATAAGAGTGGCGGAATGAAGGAGACGGCCAAGGAAACGGTCAAGGTAAATATCTCAATCCTGGAATGAAATCTGGAGAAAAATATAACAGAATTATATCAATCGGATTAACAACTGTATCGGCCATAGAAAATACCTCAATCCTTAAATGAAATCTGAAGAATAATATTACAAAATTATATCAATCGGATCGAGAACGGTATTGACTATAGCTTATATCACTCCAGTACTTCTGTAATATAGTGCATTTCATAGCCCTACACAATGCAATAGGCTTTCAAGACACTTTAGTTTATATCACTCTAGTACCCTTACAGTACTGCCAATTTCATAGTCCTACACAATACCATAGTTATTTTATTCAGGTGAGCATGATGCACCAGACTTTCTCGAGCCATATTCATTCATTGATCCGGTTGATGCTATTCTCCATGTTTCTTGACGCATTTACCGTAACTGCCTCCTTAATTTCAAGCACTCTTATTTTTACGACCACTCCTTCTCAAGGACTTTTTAATACAACATGACAGACTGATCTGGGCGTCCAGTCATCTCTACATGTCGCTGTAAGTGATTTTAGTTTCTGCTGACTGCCTACCCGATTCTCTTGAGATTTATTGTCCATTTCGTATATTTAGCATCTAATTTTTCCCGAGGGCATGCAGCTTTACTGTATGGTTAAATGGTGATGGCGTCCTCTTGGGTAACATATTCCGGAGGTAAAATAGTCCCCCATTCGGATCTCCGGGCGGGGACTACTCAGGAGGACGTCGTTATCAGGAGAAAGAAAACTGACGTTCTCCGTGTTGGAGCGTGGAATGTCAGATCCCTTAATCGGGCAGGTAGGTTAGAAAATTTAAAAAGGAAAATGGATAGGTTAAAGTTAGATATAGTGGGAATTAGTGAAGTTCGGTGGCAGGAGGAACAAGACTTTTGGTCAGGCGAATACAGGTTTATAAATACAAAATTAAATAGGGGTAATGCAGGAGTGGGTTTAATAATGAATAAAAAAAAAGGAGTGCGGGTAAGCTACTACAAACAGCATATTGAACGCATTATTGTGGCCAAGATAGACACGAAGCCCATGCCTACCACAGTAGTACAAGTTTATATGCCAACTAGCTCTGCAGATGATGAAGAAATTGATGAAATGTATGATGAGATAAAAGAAATTATTCAGGTAGTGAAGGGGGACGAAAATTTAATAGTCATGGGTGACTTGAATTCGAGAGTAGGAAAAGGGAGAGAAGGAAACATAGTAGGTGAATATAGATTGGGGGAAAGAAATGAAAGAGGAAGCCGTCTGGTAGAATTTTGCACAGAGCATAACTTAATCATAGCTAACACTTGGTTCAAGAATCATAAAAGGAGGTTGTATACATGGAAGAAGTCTGGAGATACTGACAGGTTTCAGATAGATTATATAATGGTAAGACAGAGATTTAGGAACCAGGTTTTAAATTGGAAGACATTTCCTGGGGCAGATGTGGGCTCTGACCACCATCTATTGGTTATGAACTGTAGATTAAAACTGAAGAAACTGCAAAAAGGTGAGAATTTAAGGAGATGGGACCTGTATAAACTGACTAAACCAGAGGTTGAAGAGAGTTTCAGGGAGAGCATAAGGGAACAATTGACAGGAATGGGGGAAACAAATAGTGTAGAAGAAGAATGGGTAGCTTTGAGGGATGAAGTAGTGAATGCAACAGAAGATAAAGTAGGTAAAAAGGCGAAGGCTGCTAGGAATCCTTAGGTAACAGAAGAAATATTGAACTTAATTGATGAAAGGAGAAAATATAAAAATGCAGTAAATGAAGCAGGCAAAACGGAATACAAATGTCTCAAAAATGAGATCGACAGGAAGTGCAAAATAGCTAAGCAGGCATGGCTGGAGGACAAATGTAAGGATGTAGGGGCTTATCTCACTAGTGGTAAGATAGATACTGCCTACAGGAAAATTAAAGAGACCTTTGGAGAAAAGAGAACCACTTGCATGAATATCAAGAGCTCAGATGGAAACCCAGTTCTAAGCAAAGAAGGGAATGCAGGAAGCTGGAAGGAGTATATAGAGGGTCTATACGAGGGTGATGTACTTGAGGACAATATTACGGAAATGGAAGAGGATGTAGATGAAGATGAAACGGGAGATATGATACTGCGTGAAGAGTTTGACAGAGCACTGAAAGACCTGAGTCGAAACAAGGCCCCCGGAGTAGACAATATTCCATTGGAACTACTGACGGCCGTGGGAGAGCCAGTCCTGAGAAAACTCTACCATATGGTGAGCAAGCTATATGAGACAGGCGAAATACCCTCAGACTTCAAGAAGAATATAATAATTCCAATCCCAAAGAAAGCAGGTGTTGACAGATGCGAAAATTACCAAACTATCAGTTTAATAAGTCACGGCTGCAAAATACTAACGCGAATTCTTTACAGACGAATGGAAAAACTAGAGAAGCCGACCTTGGGGACGATCAGTTTGGATTCCGTACAAATATTGGAACACGTGAGGCAATACTGACCCTACGACTTATCTTAGAAGCTAGATTAAGGAAAGGCAAACCTAAGTTTCTAGCATTTGTAGTCTTAGAGAAAGCTTTTGACAATGTTGACTGGAATACTCTCTTTCAAATTCTGAAGGTGGAAGGGATAAAATACAGGGAGCGAAAGGCTATTTACAATTTGTACAGAAACCAGATGGCAGTTATAAGAGTCGAGGGACATGAAAGGGAAGCAGTGGTTGGGAAGGGAGTGAGACAGGGTTGTAGCCTCTCCTCGATGTTATTCAATGTGTATATTGAGCAAGCAGTAAAGCAAACACAAGAAAAATTCGGAGTAGGTATTAAATCCATGGAGAAGAAATAAAAACTTTGAGCTTCGCCGATGACATGGTAATTCTGTCAGAGACAGCAAAGGACTTGGAAGAGCAGTTGAATGGAATGGACAGTGTCTTGAAAGGAGGGTATAAGATGAACATCAACAAAAGCAAAACGAGGATAATGGAATGTAGTCGACTTAAGTCGAGGGATGCTGAGGGAATTAGATTAGGAAATGAAACACTCAAAGTAGTAAAGTAGTTTTGCTATTTGGGGAGCAAAATAACATGATGGTCGAAGTAGAGAGGATATAAAATGTAGACAGGCAATGGCAAGGAAAGCGTTTCTGAAGAAGAGAAATTTGTTAACATCGAGTATTGAGTTAAGTGTCAGGAAGTCGTTTCTGAAAGTATTTGTGTGGAGTGTAGCATGTATGGAAGTGAAACATGGACGATAAATAGTTTGGACAAGAAGAGAATAGAAGCTTTTGAAATGTGGTGCTACAGAAGAATGCTGAAGATTGGATGCGTAGATCACATAACTAAGGAGGAGGTATTGAATAGAATTGGGGGGAAGAGAAATTTGTGGCACAACTTGACTAGAAGAAGGGATCGGTTGGTAGGACATGTTCTGAGGCATCAAGGGATCACCAATTTAATATTGGAGGGCAGCGTGGAGGGTAAAAATCGTAGAGGGAGACCAAGAGATGAATACACTAAACAGATTCAGAAGGATGTAGGTTGCAGTAGTTACTGGGAGATGAAGAAGCTTGCACAGGATAGAGTAGCATGGAGAGCTGCATCAAACCAGTCTCAGGACTGAAGACCACAACAACAACAACAACAACAACAACAGTATCTAAATATCAATGGAGTTACGTATTGATTTCAATGGATCCCTTGTCCAATTTTTTTTAAATTTTTCTCCAGTCTCTATCTCCCCAGTCAGATATACCTGCTGATGGAACTTTACTGTTGCGGAACCGGCTGTACCGATACAGGAATACTCAAAAGTTGCTGTAGTTTGGTTTTACAATGTTAACGAATAATTTTCCTCCGAAAAAACAGACATATCAGTGCACCCCCAACCCTCCACATACACACGTAACGTGGGGCCCGTAGGATGTGCTATATGTGTAAGTAAACCGCCTCTGGTTAACAGTAACATATGAAACCAATACACTACTCCCCTCCCCCTCCTCCTCCATACCAGTACCCAACCACTGAGTATCTTCATTCAGACGAATCTGCGACGCTCACTTTTGGTTCATCCTCGATATTGCTAAATTCAACAATAAAGAGGTCCTGCTGTCAGCGAAAACACACGGATATGGTTTTCTGGAATACAGGCAAAAATTTCTGTTAGTTTGTTAGAAAACTGCTTCTCCGCAGACGAAAGTTTTGTACGGATAGTTAAATTTCGTTACGCAGTTGATGCGAGATAGGAACATGATGTGGGGTGGTCACTTTTGGTCGATCGTCTACTTGCTTGCGCTGTACATTCCTTACATCTCATCTCAGAACCGCCGTCAAGGCCTTGGACGGACGCAGTGTTGTTAATTCGACAGTGCCGACAGTGCAGTGTGCCTTAGAGACTTCGAGACGTTCGTGTGTTCTACCTTGTTAAACAGGCTACAGATGGTATATCTACGACAATAGGCTCTAAACATTACCAAAAGACAAAAAAAAATCGCACATGGAAGAGCAGACAGCACAGAGACATTATGCATCTAATGCAATGTATTTTATTATCTAGAATAATTCCCCTACTAGTAGTTAGGTGTGCTCCTCCCCTGCACAGTTAGAGAAAAGTTAAAGACGTAAAATGCAAGGTCAAAGAAGGAAAATAATTGCTTCTATGTTGAACAGGCGTTTGTTCATTAAAATTTCATTCCTCACAGGAGATCAAAGGTACCGCCATCACAGTCTCTTTGTAACTTGGTTCTACGTTGTCCTTACGTTTCCTCGTTTGTGTAGCTTTTTCGCAAGAAGGACAACAGGACCATGGTTATCAGCAATATTCGTTTTGAAATTGACTGAAAGCTAATCTGGAACGCCCTATTGTCTTAACTTTATAGCAGTGACGTCATAAAACCCAACTACCGTACCAGAAGAAAATGACCCATTGATGCCATTTAATAGCTTTTGAAGTACTAGCTCGCTCCTTCAGGTCATCTGGATATAGGAAGGCGGCTGTTTGTCAAATGAATTCCTTCCATTTTTATTAATACAAATAGAGTGTGGTTAACAGGTGGCGTCCTGCCCACGCTGACTCTTTCCCACTGATGAAACTGACATAAAGTGTTAGAATATTTCGGTGCCTTGTGTGGTTTAATGTGGTTTCTCAGGACATACGCAGTATCCTTTTGTGGTCTGACCGGTATGTGCTAAATCTGCCGCATAGGTATGCCTGGGAAATACATACACCCGAAGAGAGATCACTTTACCTGATCAGGATTAAGTGTGTTGTACATCACAACCTAATGACTTATTTCTTCTTTTGGAGTATTCAGACGGTGCATTTTTAATCAAAAAACGATATGAGATTGAGTGATTAAATCTCCTTAAAATTACTAACGTCAGTTTATTAGGGACGTGTATGGGATAGGGGGAAATGTTTCTGAACTTCAGAATTGGTCCCAGTGCTGTCTTGTGTATGATTTACTTTCCCACAATTTTATCTGATAAATCGCTTATGTATATTTAGACATTAGTGGTCCTGTTACACTTCGTTTGGGTATGCGTATAACACACTGTATACTACAATCAAAAATTCATCAAGGCACTCGCATATCGCAGATCACTCGAATAAGTAAGTACGTCAAGTGATTTACAGAAAGCACACGTTGCATCCGTTTCAAAAAGTTTAGCAGAAGCGCTCCATTATGTTAGAACATGTTCTGAGCTCAAACGTAATAACGTACCTCGAACTGAATGACCTACATGCTACCCAGCATCGATTCCGCAAACAATGGTCATGAGTAATCCAACCCCCACTTCTGCCATATGACATCCTGAAAGCCATGGAACACGGAAATTAGCTAAATGCAGTATGTCTTTCAATCCAAAAAGTATTAATCTCATTACCACGTCAACAATAATTTGTGAATGTACTGTCATATGGGATACCACACTAAATTTGTGACTCGACCTAGATTTTCTTGGTAGGGTGGACGCTATATATTAGGTTGGATCGAGCATCACTGCCAGACGTAGAAGTAATATCAGGCGTGTCCCAGTAAAGTGTGTTGGGACCCTTGCTGTTCATGTTATAATGACCTTGCAAATAATAGTAACTACATAAATTTTGCAGGTGACACTGTTATTTGTAATGAAATGCCATCTGAAAAAATACAAAGAAATTCTGGTCATATTTAAGGGCTGTCAGTGACTCTAAATTTAGTTTCCAGACACTCATAGATAACACAGGAACTGAAATCGAGAGTGTTAAGACAAAAGAAGAAAAGTTAAGCCCTGTTTTTTAATGTTATTTTAGAAAAGATAACAGAGGCATATTGCCCCATTCTGATTCTCACGTTACTGTCAATATGAGTGATACAGATATCAGTTTCAGTGGTGTTGAGAAACATTTGAAATCAATAAATGTGATCAAAATTGCAGGACCCAATGGAATATCTGTCAGATTCCATATAGAACTCGCGACTGAGTTTAACCATCATATACCGCAGCTCCCTCAACCAAAAAACCTGAGCCCAGTAGTAGACAGATCGTACACGTCTACGAGGAGGGTAGCAGAAGTGGTCCACAAAACTGCTGTCTAACGCCCTTGAAGGCCATCTCTTGTAGGATCTTAGAAAATATTCTGAGATCAAAGGTAATGTATCTCGAACAGAATGCCCTCCTCCATGCACCGACCATATGAAACTCAACCCTCATATTTCTCACATGGCATCCTGAAAGCCATTTGTCTTCAAGTTTTAAGGGCTTTCGGCTGCTGAAGTTGTTTTATTGTGTGCTTGTATTAACTATGCTTGTGCTTAAACATATTTGATGTGTTATAGGTAGCTTCTTTATTCTATCACAAAAGCCTTGAAACTATAAGTGGCTACGCGGAGGACGTGGCGCAAGCTCTAGTAAACAGAGGTGGTTCGTTGCGAACACATTGCAACAGGGACCTTCACTTTGTACAGCACTGCTTGCAAGGCCGCTTGTTCTGGAAATTGCAATTGTAAATCTTGTATTTTGTTTCCTTTAAAGAACATTTTTTAAATATTGAAGGTTTATTTTTTCAAGTTCATGAATCATCATTAAGTTTTCCGAATTTAATTGGCTGAGGAATTTACTTAAGCACCTTAAGGATTCTAACTGTGAATTTAGTAATTGCTTTTTATTGGAATTGTTTTTAATTGAATCCATTTGGATCGAAATTATTATCTTCTGTTATGAAATGTAGACGTCTGGTATTTTAAAAGAAAAGGTTAAAGCTGACTCCACGCTCTGTTTTTTTAAATATTAAAATAAATTTGTTGAAATTAGAGAGCGCCACTCCACCACGTAGCTCCCTATCAGATCAGTTTGGATGAGGTGATAACGTTGGAGGAATGTTTCATTGAAGATGAAGGTGTGAACTTGGCGTTGCAAGAAGGTGTGCAGGTGTGCATACATAATTGTTTGTTTGTTAAAAGGAGATGGATATTATGGAACAGGACGCAATACTACTCCAACGCCATTAAGATGTTTAGGCAGCGGAGAGAACAGGGAACAGTTTAAACTAGGGTCTCGAAGTGGTAAACAACAAAATGTATCTGGTCGTGGGAATAGGAGGCTTGTATGTTTAGGTGTAACATGTCCTGGATGGAAAGGAGATTGACTGAAGGGTGTGTAATCTTTGGAAAGAGTGAATCATTGGCAAAACGATGATTATGAATCTAATTATGCCTTCAGCACTGAGATCTTGCCGGAGGGGACTGTTAGGATGGATGGGACTACCATGGGACGAATGGCTACAGACAATTCTGGTTTGTGGGCGGAGGCCTGGGTTTACTCTTAGAGGAATAGGTGGAATGGAAATGGTCGCAGGTGTTGCAGGCGTGAGAGGAGAAAAGATTGGGAGAATATTTTAGGGGGTGAGGGGTTCTGCAATGGGAGCAGTTTGGCGTATTTTAACAATCGGTGATGAGATGATTATACGAGTAGATTAGGTATTCTTGGCAATGGTAGGACCAGCATTTCGATGAGGATTTTGAAGGTTCAGCTGTATGAGGGCGGTAGTAAAACAGGGCTCCTATTTAAAAGAATCACTTTTGATTCAGAGAGCTTTAAAGATTTCGATGTGATGATGAGGGCTGCCTTCGGATTTTAGCACCTCACCTGCGGTCTCAGGTTTGACATATGTGGCTACAGCAGTGAGGGTGGGGAGATGGAGGGGAGGTCATGGTTACTTGTCATGGAGGATGCTGAGAGAAGCTGTTTGGGACCGAAGGTAACACATGAGAGTTTATGGAGGAGATTGGCGTGAATGTTGGGACTAGTGGATTTTATCAGGACCAAACGGTTCCTTGTGATTATTTACTGGATAGTACTGTTTGGGATGTATTTATTGTTTTCTCGAATTAAGGTTTTGGCGTTCTGAAATTCTTGTTCTGGGAGGGTGAGAATGGAGGTGTGAAACATAGGAAAAGGTAGAGAAGGAGTAGATACTGTATCCAAGTATTCAGTGTTACCGGTTTTTGTATGGGATTTTGGGGATGATGTTGGAGAAAAAGTCTATGTTTACTTTATAAGGCGTTTTGGTTAAAGTAGGATGGAAAGTGACTGGTTTCTATGGGCTGGGAGGTGGTGGAATGAGTTGGTATTAGAGGTTACCTGAAGACATTACAGTTCACTTGGAATAGTTTTGTGATGGCGTAGCTACAGTTGCTCCTTGGGTATTTACTCTTGCTAGGGTAGCAGTCGACTGTTAAAATGGTTCAAATGGCTCTGAGCACTATGGGACTTAACATCTGAGGTCATCAGTCCCATAGAACTTAGAACTACTTAAACCTAACTAACCTAAGGACATCACACACATCCATGCCCGAGGGAGGATTCGGACCTGCGACCGTAGCGGTCGCGCGGCTCCAGACTGTAGCGCCTAGAACCGCTCGGCCACTCTGGCCGGCCGACTGTTCTGAGGATGTTGCTATAGGGGCACATGTTGGCAGGGTATGGTATGCGGGGTAAGGGGGGATTTAGAGACTAGATGAAAGTATTAGTTGGGAGTTCAGCTGGAGAGTGGCAATTCTATGGAAGTGAAAGGATGAGCTTGAGGTTAGCGACGTGACGGACGGCACTGCTGGTCACCAGCAGGCTATAAGGACGCAAACATGATGAAAAGAGACGTCTGAGATGGAGATGAGTAGTCTGACATATAGACGAGAATGAGACGAAACGCAGCCACGGTGAGGATACCAACATATAGGTGAGCAGACGATGATTCAAAGCTGCGATGGAGACACGGACTTGTAGACGGGATGCGATAAACTAAGCAATGGAGAGTAGCTCCAGCCAGCCTAGGCGACAAATAAAGGACGAAAACGCACAGTAGCTATTTGCCTAAAATCTGAGAGCGGCTCTGGACACTCTAGGAAGAGATGATACGCGGGATACCATCCCACAATGTACTTATTAGCCTCTTGCACATTTGTAATTGAAGTTTGTCCTCATGCATTGTATTAATGAAGACAAATGTCAGAGTTGTAATGTAATGTGTACCACTAGCATCATTAAGACGGGTGTATGTCACACACGACATACACATAATGACCAGATAATAGTTAATTTGGGTCCGACACTAATATGGTACAGGATTTTATTACAATTATGACTTTTACCCCCACAAGTGCAATGGCTGCAAACAATCTTCAAGGCAACATGTGCAAGAGACTAGTATGGCATAATGTAACACCGCTGATTTTTGATAAGGGTGTTATCTACAAATGTCCACATACTTGAATAAGTCCCAAAGCCGAAATTGTAGAAAAGTGCAACTGTGGTGTCACCGCCAGACACCACACTTGCTAGGTGGTAGCTTAAATCGGCCGCGGTCCATTTAGTACATGTCGGACCCGCGTGTCGCCACTGTCTGATCGCAGACCGAGCGCCACCTCAAGGCAGGTCTCGAGATACGGGCTAGCACTCGCCCCAGTTGTACGACGACTTTGCTAGCGACTACACTGACGAAGCCTTCTCTCATTTGCCGAGAGACAGTTAGAATAGCCTTCAGCTAAGTCCATGGCTACGACCTAGCAAGGCGCCATTAGCCTTACATAGTTTGATAGTGATCGTATGAAATGTCTCATCAAGAACGTTGTATTCACATCAAAGAATAAAAGATAAGTATTTGAGGAGCTGCATACTTTTCTTATTAGAATTCACTACTTATCCTGTTCCAGAATTCACGGCCGTCTGCGTTAGATAGTGTGCATTTCGGCTGCCTCTATCTACAAGGTGTTGGCACATTTACCAACACATCACAACAAATACGTAAAATTGACAGATTGAGATGGTATACAATCTGCTGTGGCCTTCTCCATCAGACATCACGTCGCCTAGAGTATCAACAACCAAACTGACAGCCTTCAGCCACAGGTTGCCTGCATCGCAGGCACACCGAAGCACTACACAACCGACAGGTAATACTGATGAACAGCCACAACAACAACAACAACAACAACACAGAAAAGACACCAGCAGCCACCAGGGGCCACTACCGACCCACATAAACATAAGAAAGAGGTCGCTGCTGGTTCCGGAACTATTTTCACCCGTCAAATCACGTGATGGAAAATAGTTCCGAGGTACTCATCCGCCCAAGCGCTATAAAGGCCGGCGCTCGGCCGCACATGGGCAGTTCATCGACCGCCAGCAGACGTGGATACCTGCCGCCCCGGCAGCCCGGCTTGGATCTTCTCACTGATATGTGGATTAGGCATGGTATATCGGAGAAGTCTCTGGCGGAGATTAGTAGGAAATTATTTCAGTTGTTTTCTATATTATTCTTGTATGTAGTTGGGATTCGAAGACGGATCACTGCTTTGTGTTGGCGTTATACTTGGAGAATTTGTTTTGGTTAATTGAACAGTCCAATAAATTGTTTTCGGACTTCGATCGTTAGTTTCTTCTGCTTAAGCCGACATATCACAATCTTTGAAGGATTGGTTGTAGGTACAAGTTCAATAAAAGTTATATTACTGTTAATTTCATATCCGTCAATTTGCCGTAGTTTACAAGGTTGAAGTGTTACGAGCGCAGCGGGCGAGGTTAAGTCAGTGTTAAATAGAAATAACAGAGGAGAAAGACGCAATAGATGTGTGCCGAACCTGTACGTCATAGACCAGTTGAAGAGGCCGTCGAAGTCTGCGAGCTTGGTGCCCTTGCGCGCCTTGAGGAAGGTGTGCAGGGGGCTCTCATCGGTGAGGAAGACCCAGCGCTGGTGCGCGTGCTGCGGCCCCCTGGCGGGCAGCGCGGCCGGCGACTCCGTGCGGTGCAGGTGGAAGACCACCGCGTCGGCCGCCACCAGGTCCACATCCGCGTACGTCAGCCGGCAGTTGGACACGGCGCACCCCTCCCACGGCGACAGCCTGCGCAGCGAAGAGGACAGCTGCATTAAACACTAATACCACCCTACATTCATGTAAACCAGTAATACGAGCTGTGGCAATTAAACAATCGGACTGGTGCCACAATACATTTTATTGATCACCAGTACATTACAAAGTTTGTCAACTCCAGTGTACTCTCCTTACCGATTCTCTACAATGTTGAGTTCTCCATTGCTCAAGGCAGTGCTGGAAGTCCCGTTCTATCAGCGTGTTGACAACCTCCATCGCTTTTGTTTTCTCTGCTTCCACACTGTTGAATCCTGTCCCCTTAAACGCCAATTTGACCTTAGGAAATGAAAAGAGTCACAGGGCGAAGGGGGGGGGGGGTTCAAATGGCTCTGAGCACTATGGGACTTACCTGCTGAGGTCATCAGTCCCATAGAACTTAGAACTACTTAAACCTAACTAACCTAAGGACATCACACACATCCATGTCCGAGGCAGGATTCGAACCTGCGATCGTAGCGGTCGTGCGGTTTCAGACTGTAGCGCCTAGAACCGTTCGGGCAACCCGGCCGGCACAGAGGGGGGGCAGGTGGGCGAATACGACGTGTGATGCCGCATATTTCGTAAAGGACGCCTTTACAGGCAAGGCAGAATGGGCTGGCGCATTGTGTTATTGAAGCATCCAAGACTTTCCGTTCCACAAATCGAGCCGGCCGGAGTGGTCGAGCGGTTCTAGGCGCTTCAGTTCGGAAACGCGCGACCGCTATGGTCGCAGGTTCGAATCCTGCCTCGGGCATGGATGTGTGTGATGTCCTTAGGTTAATTAGGTTTAAGTAGTTCTAAGTTATAGGGGACTGATGACCTCAGCAGTTAAGTCCCATGGTGCTCAGAGCCATTTTTGAACCACAAGTCGAGTCTTTTTCCTTACTTGTTCACGAACAATTTTCGCGGACCCAGTGAACCTAAAAAAATAAAGATGGGCGCTTCCAATGCATCGCTTAAGACTTTGTTTCAGAATCGTAGTTAATAAAAACCTATGATTCACCACAAGTAATCACGCGGCGTAAAAATTCTGTATCATTATCAGTGTTGGTTAAAATGTGAGCACAATTGTCCATTTTCGATTCCTCTTTCTCTAGATTAAGAATTATTGGCACAATTTTTGCACAAACTTTGTGCATGCTGAATGGTTCATGCAAATCTGTTATATGTATGTATGAGTGTGGAAAGTACACGGTGTACTCTTAAATGAATGTGCAAAGGCTAGTAAGCTTCCTGTTAATTGGGTTCTTCGTACATTAAGTGTTGTGAAAGTTGTTCTTGTACGCTGATTGATATATACAAGACCAAATTTGTAACATTCGACATGTGTACGTCTGGGAACGTCTTTCCCCACGTAACACGAGACAAAATTTTTAAATGTGATAGACAATTCGCCAATATCAAACAGTCGATAATGGCCTAAGGCCGAAACTGGCCAGTAATGTAATTTATATGTATAGTGCATTAAAGGAATAAAACTGAAAGCCTACGGTGGTTAAAATGGTGCCATCATTTAGAGGGAAAAGATAGGAAAATAAGGAGACGAGACGTGAATAAAATGAAAGAAGCAGGGGTTGTTAAGAATTTCAGAGAGAGCGATAGAGAACGAAGGACTGAAACGGAGGAAAGGAATACGACAAAAGACTAAATGGCAACTTCGATAGATGAAATATTGAAGGCAGCACACGATTACAGGAGACAAGCTCTAGCAGAAATTCCTGTATAGTATAGAAGATATTGAATATAAATGATTGAAGGAGAAAATATAAAAATTCAGCAAATGAACCAGGCGAAAGGTAATACAGATGTGTAAAACAAGAGCACCAGCAGAGGCGACTGTAGGAGAATGCATGGATAGGGGGATTGTATACGCCACCTATAACAAATTAAAGGGACCTTCGAAGAAAAGAATAGCAGCTAAATGATGTAAAGAATTCGGATGACAAGCCACTACTGAATAAAGAAGAGAAAGCTGGAGGGTGGAAGAATTAATTAGAAATAACCTTGAAGCCATTATTGCAGAAAGGTAAACGGAAGATATGAAGATGAAATGGGAGATATGATCCTGCGAGAAGACTTAACAATCATCTGTGGGCGCTACATATACGGGCATGGCCATACGCACAAGATGCCTCTTTTTTTTCCATTGAGCCTCATCAGAACACCTTCGCAGACAATAAAACGGAGAAGAAACTTCGTCCGCGAGCAGCTGCGCCTCCTAGACCTTACGGACTACCTAAGTCCATAAGGAAGGAATGTCTCTTCGCCCGATTGTAAGCAACATTGGAGCACCAACATACGAATTAGCAAAACACCTGACGTCGATGCTCAGTCCCTTTGTGGGCAAATGTGAGCACCACATTAGAAACTCGGCGCATTTCGTCCAGCAGCTCCAGAACTTCCGACTGGCCCGAGAAGACCTCATGCTGAGCTTTGACGTGCTATCCCTCTTTACTGGGGTACCTATAAGAGACTCCCTAAGACTCGTAGGAGAAAAATTCGGACCAGCGGTAACGAAAGTTAGGAATTCGTGCTTACATAAACTTACTCTCTGTTCGACGGGAACTACTATGAAGAAACAGATGGAGTAGCGATAAGCTGTCCGCTATCACCAGTAGTGGCCAATATGTTTATGGAGGCTTTTGAAGAAGAATCTCTCGAGTCGCCAGTCTACAAACCCTCTTCCTTATTTCGATATGTAGATGAGATATTTGTAATTTGGTGGCACGGACGACATCGCCTTCAAGACTTGCTGCAGCATCTGACTTGCTGCACCAGAGTATCAAGTTCACAATGGAGGTAGAAGGAAACAACTAGCTTCCATTTCTAGATGCTCGTCAGGCGAAGACCAGATGCCACACTAAGACACAGTGTCTACCGTAAGCCGACACATTCAGATTTTTACTTGCATGCCTCCAGCTGTCATGCTTGTTCACAGTGAGAGGGAGTCCTGAGCACACTGGTGCACAAAGCACGCGAAGTCTCGGACCGTGACAGCCTAACAGCTGAATTGCAGCACTTACAGGCCGTGTTCCGCACGAACGGTTGTAACAACCGCCTTAAGACCGAAGAAGCCAATACCGCAGCCTTCCCAGGAAGAAGACAGGCCGGCTGTGACGGCGATTAAACCATACGTGGGGAACACATCGGCAAAGGTCGGAAGAATACTCCTAAAATACAATGTCAAGTGCGTGTTTCGCCCCCCATCCAAAACGAAGACGTTATTTGGATCAGTCAAGGACGACTTAGGATTCAGAAAACAGGGAGTTTCCCGCACCCTTTCCAGTGCCGGAAAATGTATGTAGGCCAGACCATCTGGACTGTACAGGAGAGATGCTGTGAACATAAATGCCATGAAGACAACGCACAGCCGACCAAGTCCGCCGTGGCAGAGTACTACATCTCACATGGACATGACATGAACTACGATGGCACAAAGCTATTACAGCAATAGAACACCTTCTGGGACGGTATCCTCAAAGAGGCAGTGGAGATCCGGCCGCATAACGAGCTAATAAGAAAGACAGCGGTTTCCAGTTATGCAAGGCCATGAGAATGATTAAAATACAGTGACAGTCTACACGGAAATCGCCGCGCGGGATTAGCCGAGCGGTCTAGGCGCTACAGTCATGTACTGTGCGGCTGGTCCCGGCAGAGGTTCGAGTCCTCCCTCGGGCATTGGTGTGTGTGTTTGTCCTTAGGATAATATAGATTAAGTAGTGTGTAAGCTTAGGGACTGATGACCTTAGCAGTTAAGTCCCATACGATTTCACACACATTTGAACACGGAAACTCGCCCCTGTCAGAACACCTGAAGAAGAAGACGCATTGTCACCATGGCGGTAGAGTTCCCCACGCGGCCATTGCCACGGAAGGACTGCTGCCCACGATCTGTCGCGGAGCGCCACGCTTCCTCCAAAACCCGGCGCAGCACTTCCCTCACCACCGGCAACGTACGCACGGAAGCGCTTAAGACGGAGGCGCGGGAGGGGGATAAAGATTACATAAAGTCGGCATCCATCAGAAATTAATCAGATTCCAATAACACCTGAAGTTGGCAAGAAGTTGGCTTGGCGAAATATCGCGCCTGTTGGACGACGTCATCCGGCTGAATACCACAGAAATTTTCAAGATTTCCGTGCGCCGGGAAACCTCAGATCACACATAAGATGCTTTTTAATTATAAATGTTATATTTCTTTCAAACCTTTATATGAAGTGCTACATTTTATCCACTAATATCGCAACATGGCATGGGGGTTCTTACTAACAACGAACATGTACTGTAACAAAAATTTTGAAGGGAGAAGAAGATATCAAAGTCAGTCGAAACCATTAGTCGAAAGTAAAAAAGAATTTATGCGATATTGGCTATAGGAAGTTCTTTTTTTACGAAGTAAAACAGATCGCTCCTTCTAATTTCTCATGTTGAGAAAACTCAATAACTGTGAGAAGAATTTAACACAGCACTGAAAGTCCTAAGCTGGAACAAGACGCCTGGAGTAGACGACATCCTTGGGAGAACTAATCAGACAAAATTATTCCACCAGGTATGGAAGATAGATGAGACAAGGGAAGAAGCCTCAGACTTCAATAAGAATGTAATAAATACAATTCCAAAAACATGCAGGTGCCGACATACACGGCCGGCAGGAGTGGCCGAGCGGTTCTAGGCGCTTCAGTCTGGAACCGCGCGACCTCTACGGTCGCAGGTTCGAATCCTGCCTCGGGCATGGATGTGTGTGATGTCCTTAGGTTAGTTAGGTTTAAGTAGTTCTAAGTTCTAGGGGACTGATGACCTCAGAAGTTAAGTCTCATAGTGCACAGAGCCATTTGAAACATTTTTTTTACATACACGAATGCCGCCGAACCATCACTTTAGTAAATCACAATTGCAAAATACTGATACGAATTATTCACAAATCGATTGGAAAATATGATATATCAGATTGGATTCCGCAGAAAAGCGGGGATACGCGAGATTATACTGATCCTACAACACATCTTAAAAGGTAGGCTAATCGTACGTTTATAGCATTTGTAGATTTTGAGGAATATTTTGGAATTCTGAAGGCAGCAGGGATAAAATACAAGGAGGGAAAAGTCATTTATGTGCAGAAACCAGACTGCAGTTATAACTGTCGACGGTCATAAAACAGAAGCAGAAGTTGAGAAGGGAGTGAGATGGGATTGCAGCATCTCCCCGGTGTTTTTCGATTTTTACGTTACGCAAGTAGTAAATGAAACGAAGGAGAAATTTGGAAACGGAGTTACAGCTCAAGGAGCAAATAAAAACTTTGGCGTTTGCTGCTGATATTATAATTCTGGCAGACACAGGACAAACTTGGAAGAGCAGCTGAACGATATGAACAGTGTCTTGAAAAGGGGTTGTAAGACGAACAGCAACAAGACTAAAACAAGGGTGATGGGATGCTGAGGGAATTTGATTAGGAAATGAGATTCCAAGAGCAATAAAAGAGTTTTGCGTTTGAGGGAGCAAAATAACCGTTGATGGGCGAAGCAGAGAGGATATAAAATGTAGACTGGCGACAGAAATAAAATCGTTTTTGGAAAACAGGTATTTATTACATCTAATATAAATTTTGATTTCAGGAAGACTTTTCTGGAGATATTTGTCTGGAATGTAGTCTTATATGGAATTATAACCCAAGATAAGCATTTCAGACGATAAGGGACTAAAAGCGACAGACGAATGCTGATGATTAAAGCGTATATCGAGTAACTAATAAGGAAGTATTGAATAGAAATGAGGGAAAAAGAAATTTACTTATTAAAAAAGGGATGTGGTTGATAGGACACATCCTATGGCATCGAGGATTAGTCAGTTTGGTAGTGGAGAGAGAAGAGTGGGATAAGAATAATTGTACAGGGAAAGCTAGGCATGAATACAGTAAACAATAATTTCTTAATTTACTGGATGACCGTTTTGGAAAGATAAAGCTTTCGTCTTCAGGTGCCGCCAGATAATTAGAGGAACATAAACGTGTAGCGGTCGGGCCAGTCAGTCATGGGAGAGTGGGTGGTTACACCCACGTCAAACAACAAACAAGCGCATGGGAGCGTAAGACTGGCAATCACAGCGCCCACCTTGACAACACGATGCGGAAGTGAATAGTGCAGATGGTCCAGACACATTTATATTTCCATTATTTAATAGCACCTGAACATGAAGCTTTATCCTTCCAAACCGGTCGCGGAATGAATGAAGAAATTACTAATGAAGTGGAATTCTACAAATATGTTCCACAGTTGTGGAAGTTCACTTGATCAAATATTTTGTACAGTACGTATGTTGAAATGGATGTAGGTTGCAGATCTTATTAGAAGATGGACAGGCTTGCACAGCACAGACTATAGCACCAGCCCAGTATTCAGGCTGAAGATCGCAACAAGAGCAACGTAAGTTACTCTGGACTCTGGTATGTATAGAAGGAAGTACCATGAATTTTCAGTATTGTAAATAAATTATATCATCTAACTCATGATATTAATGAAAAATACAATACTAGGGTAATGGTATAAACATTTACAATACTCATTGCTGAATAAGGAATGCCGTTTAGAGCTTGACGTTTCGTCGAGGACGAGGCCAGTACAGATACAACAGAAGCCTGCACAGGACAAAGACAGAGCAAGGAATCTATGGCTTCTTTTCTAGAAAAGCAAACCGATCGTTATATCATAACTGCTTCAGGCAAAAAATGCAGATCGGAATCTGTATCGCTGAACCGGGAATCAAACCCCAACCCTTACTGAGTATTTAGAACTGAGATGGTTCAAATGGCTCTGAGCACTATGGGACTTAAACATCTGAGGTCATCAGCCCCCTAGAACTTAGAACTACTTAAACCTAACTAAGCTAAAGACATCACAGACATCCATGCCCGAGGCAGGATTCGAACCTGCGACCGTAGCGGTCGCGCGGTTACAGACTGATGCGCCTAGAACCGCTCGGCCACAGAGGCCGGCAACAACTGAGACACCTAACTTGCTGCCTTACCTTGAGAATCACTTAAACCAGAGAATAACTATACAGACGCTTTTTCATTAAATGGCCATTCCTATTTGCTGCCAAAACATTGAGATATCGTCCTGGGCGACACATCATAACAGAAAATGATTTATTGCTCCCAAGTAAACATCCCAGGTACATCAAACAAACAAAAGTTTACTTATATGATGAATAACACAACACAACTTATTACAGACAAGTCTTGTGGATGATGAACAAAAATAAGCCCCGCTGGGTAAACACAGACAATCCTTCATCCCCTTGAAAGGAGAAAACCAGTTTTCAAGGTTCTGAGAAATCTTCATTAAAGAAAGACCAGATAAACTTTTCTGTGTAGAACCTCCTCCAGAAAAAAACAGTCCACTGTCTGGAAATGAGAAAAAATGGGTATTGTACTAAGTTCACAACACATTTAGTATAAGGACCAAGTCGGACAGAAAGTCTAAACACCTCCAACATAAAACAGAGTCTGGTGCAGAACAGTTAGACTCTAATTCCAAACAAGAATTTATCCAAGTCCGGCGAGGCCGAATTACAGGCACTCACAGAAATATTACGATTCTGATAATCAGATTTCCGGACGGGGCCGCTTCTTCTTCAGAGGGGCCACGCTGCAGGATCCAGGTCGAGGAGGCGGTTCGGACGGCGATTGCAGCGTAGCGACGACTTCCTGAATATGGAAATGCATAAACATTCTGCAGCTGGCCCAGGAAGCCCGCTCAGAGAGAATTGCCCCCTCCTCTCCCCCCCCCCCCCCCCCCCCAATGCCCTCTCCTAAGGGCCGTGCCTCGGCCTTAAGTACAGCCCTCGGCGCCAGAATATGGTCTGTTCTCCTTTCTGTCACGTGGCTGGCGTGAGAAAGAGGTACACGATACCATCAGTCTTTGCTGGCGCTTTGATCGGCATCTGGCGGCTTGGCCAGCATGCTGTTGGCTCCATCTGCTGACCTGGCCGTGGAATTCCAGAGTTCCTAGGTCCCAAGGGGTCTGCTCCGAAGCGGATGGGCTTGCGGCAACCCGAACGACTATGTGTGCGTGGTGCCCTTGGCGCAGGATATCTAGCATGCCACCGCACCCCTCCCCCCCCCCCCCTCCCCACGGCTCACTGGACCTCTCCCACCTCCCACTGAAGCGAGAAGGTGGAAGACTGTGTGATGTCCGCAGATGGTGTCTGGACCTGCAAGCTGCCTAAGTGCGATGAGCATAGCGTCGGCAAGCAGGCAGGCCAAGACCTGCGGCTACGGCGTCCAGGACGTCTGCTGTCCACGGCCAAAAAGATGGATAGGCAGGCCTGGAGCGACTGGTAAGATAGGCAGTGGCCATTTGGCAGGCTTCCCGAAGCCAATCTGGAAGGAGATCATACCAGAACAGTGACAGACTGGACACGGATGGCCGAAAAACGCAGAGAGGGAAGTTCTCCAAAGCAAGTGAGAAGGATACGAACTGTGCAATACCGCAAGGGATGATAAATTGTCGTGCACAAACATGTAAGATAAAAAGTTGCTCTGCGGAAGCACTTGATATAAAACATTGTTGTACAGAACCACGTGGGAGACATAAACACATGGAGTGCATAAACTAGGCACAGTAGGAACAGAAAGTAAGTACAGTGAATAGGAAGGGACTGGACTACGTGTTGACATACGGAACACCGAGAGGAGAAACCCCAAGGCAGTGCAGAAACATATAAGGACGGCGGCGCAGTGTCCACAGAAAGAGACGGCGACGGTGCAGTCCGGCGGCAGATGACTCTGGCGGAGTGACTGTGACGGCGCCGGGGAACCAGCTAGCAGCAGAATGCTGTCCGAGGGCTGTGGTGCTACGCCAGAAACGAGAGACAGCACTGGTGGTTGCGGTCGGTCGCGGCTCACGAAACTGCCGGCCGTTGGTTAGTGTGCTGAGCCAGAAACCGTCAACTGCAGCGATGTCAGGAGAGCAACTTCGACGGGCAGCTGCCACATCATGGGACAACAAGCCAACAAGTCCAAAGACGGCGTTGTGTGTGCCAACAGTCGCACCAGAAGGAGAAGATCGACAGCTGTTTCAGTGAAGCAGGCAAACCCGATTAGGCACACGACGCACTGATTCAAAATCGGGATGCAAATGTAACGGACACTGGTGACGTAAACTAACATAAACAAGTCGAAAGTCACATAAACTACAAGAAGCTCCCACAAAATCTCCACTGTCAACGAACGAAGTGAAATTCCGAAACAGAAGTGATCAACAGTAGAAGATGGGACGCCTCTAAAGCCACAGGACAACAGGAAAAAAACGACACGAAAACGCACTATATATCTTGGCGAGAGACACACTGGAAAAGCAAACAACCCCTTTTACCTCGTTGCCAGTTAATGTACGGCGGACGAGACAAGAGACGACAACATCAAAATGCACTGACAAACGACACTAAACTTTATCCTCATGGCCAATTGATGAATCCACCACACGCAGGCCACAATTAAACAGGCCATAATATAAAACAAACAAACGATTATTTAAATAAAGATGAACACAGTCTTGGGAGTCGTGAACAAAAGTAAGCCCCGTTGAGTAGACACAAATAATCCTTCAACCATTGGGAGGAGAAAACAAGTTTTCAAGATTCTGAGCAATCTTAATTGAAAGAAGTCTAAATAAACTTTTCTAACTAGAACACAAATACACACAAACACACAAACACACAAACACACACACACACACACACACACACACACACACACACACACACACACAAACACAATCCACTGTCTGGTAATGAGGAAAACTAGGTACTGAACTAAATCTTGGCACACTTAATATAAAACACTGTTGTGAGTAAAGGTCTTCACTAAATCTGTTCGAAGTTCGCAACACATTTAGTATAAGGGAAACGTCTGATAGAAAAAACACCTCCAACATCAAACAGAGTCCAGTACAGAAAAGTTAGAGTCTAAGTTCGTAAGAAGAATTTTCTAAGTACAGCGAGACCGAACCACTGGCAGTCAAAGAAATATTGCAACTCCGATAATCAGACTTCGTCTTGTAGACACTTCTTCTTCCGAGAGGCCACGCTGCACGATAAAGGAGGAGGAGTTAGGTTCGAAAGGCGATTGCAACGTATCGACGAACCAGGAGTCATTTCCTGATCGTGGAAATGCGTAAGCATTCGGCGCTTGGCCCAGGAAGCCCTCTCGGAGTGAATTGGCCCCGTTCAGTGTACCTGCAAAAAGGAACCACTGTACGACACATAGTTTAGGAGATTTGACGTGAAACACTCACTTTCGAGAAAAAACTGCCGCATCATGCATGATTTTTAATTTATTGCTTCTGTGTTACCAGCTCTATTCACAACACATTTCGCAGGAGGTATCCAAATAGTCTTCTGAATGTACAAAAATATATCACTGTATGATACATAGTTCATAAAATACTAAGTAGCGTAAAAATTGTTACATCAAGAATGACGTTATATTTTACTACGTATCTGCTACTAACTCTATTTGCAACACTTTTCGCAGACGACATTCGCATATGGCGAATAGTGTACCTAGAAAAATGTATCTTTTCACAACAAATAATGCAGGAGATATGACGTCGTATGGGAAAATGAAACTGCAGGGCAAAAACAGCTAGATATGCAGGTGAGATATGTGTAAAAATACGCACTAAATTATGTTAAATATGTATTATATATGGGTACACCGGCAACGCCACTGGGGAAAAGCTCCTCCTAAAGTCCTGGCTCGTTTCCAACCAAACTTGGTACACGTACCAGTAACTATCTGAAAAGAAATACTTTGAGGGTAAGAACCAGCAACGTCTTACTGGTGTAGGGGTGACAACGCGGAGAGAGAAGGGGGAAGATGGACTTATGGAAAGGAAGATGGAGGAGATGGACAGAGATAGGGGACGACGTGCACGACAGAGAGAAGGGGAAGGAGAAATTCACAGAAAGAGAATAGGAGGAGATGGACAGAGAGGGGGAGAGGAGATCTGGACAGAGAAAAGAAAGAGGAGGAGATGGACAGAAAAAGGAGGAGAAAGAGAGGGAAAGGGGGAGGTGGAAATGGACAGAGAAGGGGAGAAGAAGGAGATGAACAGAGGGAAAGGAGCAGATGGACAGAGGAGAATATGGACAGACAGGAGGGGGGTGGGGGGGGGGGGGGGGGGGAGCAAGAGTTCGATAGAGAGAGACACAGAGAAGGAGATGATGGACAGAGAGGTGGGAAGGTGTGCGAGGAACTACTTCTAGAGGAAAGGAAACTAGTACTGATCTAAATGGTAGTATCTGATGACTCACTTGCGGTCGCCGAAGCGGCGGAGGTGTCTCCTCTCGAGCAGCTTGCCGTGCCTCCACACCAGTATGGTGAAGTTGCGGGGGCGTGGCGGTGGCCGCAGCGACGGGTCCACGAACAACAGCCGGCCCAGCTCTGACATCTGGCCGATCTGAACACACACCACACGGAGCCCTCTAAACTTTGTTCCTTTAGCAGTTTGCAACGTAGCTACACTGTCAGACACATACAAATACCACATATCTGCTTATTTTTAAATACATAATTTCAGTATACTCGTATAACTTTCTATTGTACTTGTACAGCGTTGGTCGTAAGTACATTCAGGCTTTCAGAAAGCGAAAACTACATACACCCAGAAGAAAACACCCATCAGTGGATAGAGCTACTACCACCCGCCAGGTTAGCTGAGATCGCTAATGCACTGCTGCTGCTTCCTGGACTCCTATAGGCGCACCGGCCCAGGTTCGAATCCGCCTGGCGGATTAACAACGAGGGCCGGTGTGCCGGCCAGCCTCGATGTGGTTTTTAGGCCGTTTTCCACACACCCAGAGGTGAATACCGGGCTAGTCCCCACGTTCCACCTTCGTTACACGACTCGCAGACATTTGAAACACATTCCCACTCTCTTGAATTACACTAGACGCAGATAGCTGGGGTACACTAATTCCGTCCCGGGGGGTTTCGGGTGGCGGCAAGAACGGCAACCGGCCACTGCTCAATCGTTAACCATCCCAATCCGTCTTTAAAACCCGCCGACACTGCGCAAAGCGGGACGACGGCAGTAGTGAAAGAAGAAAAAGTGGATAGAGTTACTTCCCAAGTGTTTGACTCACATTACATGTAATGAATAAGGGCACTTGTGACGAGGCAAAACTTCAATTTGCTAGTCACAGTCTTGCCATACAAGACCCAGCACCTCACAGCTTAGATCAACGACATCATTATTTATCATTTCTTGCAACTTTTCCAAATGATTTGGCAGTGGAGGCAGGCATACTCGATCTTTGACATAATATCCTAAGAGGAAATCACGTGGAGTTAATTCCAGTGAAAGGAGGAGAGTGGGAGACATAGAAGAAAAGGAGAGTCATGATTCATGATGGGAAGCACGCCAGACCCAACGCTGAGGAAGTTCGGCACTGGGGTGATCATGAATGTCTGAAAGAAAGAGTGGTGGAGCACTGTCTTGTTGCAAAATGAAGTGTCAACTGTCTTGCTGTAATTTCGGCATAAGCCAGTGGTGCAACATGACCAGATACAAAAAAATCAGTCGCAGTTTCCTCCGCAAAGAAAAATGGTACACAAACTTTTGAAGGAGACATGGGACAAAAGATCTTAACTTCTGATGAAGCACAAACGCGTTCCGCAATCTCGTGCGGATGTTCAGTGAAATAAACACGCACATTAGGACGATTCACTTTTCCACACGCACGAAACGTGGCTTTTTCATTAAAAAACCTACTTCTGTGAAAAACCGTCGTTCTCCAGTAGCCACTACAACTCACTGCAAACGTTGGAACGGAGTTCATTATCTCGAGTAGCTAGAACACGTAACAAGTGCAACTGGTACAGTTTTACACGCAGGCCTGGGGTTCATGAGACTGTGTAACCTCCCCCTCACTTATCGACCTTAATGACAGTGAAAAATTAAACCGCGTGTACCTAATGGAAATTTGGGAAAAAGCAATCGTCACTGAAGTTAATCTGTCGGTAAAGAGGGAGGAAAGGGTTACATCTAAATGAAAGGAAAAATGCAAATGAAACTGGTGGAAATTAATTTTGAAAAGGGGTAAAGTTAATGAAGAAAGTAAATGTGCGGCCGTTACGTTAACAATTAACTAGCGGTAATTAGATATTTGAGATTTGGGGGAAATTACGGTCGCCAGTCCTAAGGACAATTACTATAGTAACTGAAAAAGAAAGGTAAATACACATGTAATTAGCACTAGAAGCGTGGCAACTGAAGGTTGACACGTGTAGTGTGAAAACTGAAAGTTTGTCAGAAGTAATAACTTTCGCTGCACTCTGACTTAATTTAGCAAAAGAATTAATAAAACCGGAAAACTGAAAGTTAATTTAGTGACTGAAATTAATAAGAAGCTTTCTTTCTTAAGCACATCGAAATTCAGTAAAATACGGTTAGTCTTGGACTACCTCAACAATCATTTCAAAAGCTACTTGAATCTACGCAATTTAGAAATAAGAGATTTAGCTTTGAACTTGAATTAAATGATTCTGAACAATTAACAATAGTAAGATTTAGTACGTACCAAGCTGAGCTGCAGTCACAGGTAAGCTAAAATACGGTAACTAAACTCGCACTCTTAATTTGTGCTTGCGTAATCTAAATATTGTAGCCAGCTATGAATACTTAAACTGAACTTTGAAATTAAAGCAGTGAAATGGAATGATTGTACTTTAATGCTGGCATCTGAATTTCAACGACACTCGGGTTGATTTCGGAAAAGGAAGGGACCCTGCTTGGTAATGCAATTGGGACAATGAACAACAAAGGTTCATGCTAAGTTGCTGTAATTTTGCGAGGCAAATGGAACAATTTGAAAAGCTGAGGTCTGCCATACAGTTATAGAACTTTACGTGCTTCCAGTCTTCCTTGTTGGTTGATGGAAGGTTTGAAGCCGTCGATCGAGGAGGTGGCGACAGTCACTCATTGTCGGCCGTCGCTGTTGCAGAAGCTGGATGTTGGCACGCTTTCTTCTCAACACGGTCACCAGACGAAACGGGCTCTTGATGTGCGCCAGCTAATGCTTCCCGTCCGCGACACCATGTCAGAAACTATTATCGCAAGTCGAGCGCAATTACATGCTGCCAAACCCCGAAAGCGCGGCAACTCGCGGGAGCTACACACAACACACCTGCTCCACTCGCTACTCCAGCCAGACTCCCTCTGCCCGCGCTCCACGCGGCAGAGTTAACACTATCAAAGATCCTACACACTTTGATTCTTCACACGACCCATCGATGTAATCGTTCGATAGCAGTTTTCCCTAGGCAAGACCCAGCGTAAAAATACAAATAATATTTACGAAACAAACCAATTATACATCGACATAGGTGCATAAATATATATATACAAACAGTAAAACAATTACAATATATAAAGAGACAGAAATGTCATATCTTGAGGTAACAAAACAAGGGAAAAAATAGAACAATAGATGGAAATAGGAGGATATGCATTTCCGGCGTTACACGTGCCCCACATTGTCTGAGGATGTTCGTGTAACGTAAACAGACTCAGAAAATGTCCCAAAAAAGAATCAGCGGAAATGCATATGCTCAAAACATCAACAAAATTTAGCATTCGTCTAATTAACCAAAAATCAATTTTTAGACCATAATAATTGAGTGGAGACACTCCTAATCTTATTCCACTCTGTCATCTTGCACAAAATAAAACAGGTTGACAACATATTAAAATTCATAGAAAATATAGAAAATGGTTTAGCTACTCCAAAATCATTAAAATTCGTAACACTATGAGAAATGGAATACTATTTGCAAAATTAATTAGAGTGCATGGTCATAAAAACAGGTAGATCAAAATACGCAAATAAATAATTAAATAGACTACACATTTTATATAACCTTTTCATAATTAATATTCTCGTCACGAGAACCTATTTAACGCTAAACAAGAAAATAATGTACAGCAGATAGACAAAAACATAAATATTAACAGCAGAATTCTTTCACATCAGCTGTCCGGGAAGAAAAACTATTCCGCCTTTCGTACTCGCAAGTACAAAGAATGCCGAGAGCGGCACAAGAGCCGACAGCGGCAGAAGAGCCGACAGCGACTCCGCCTCGCCAGTATTGTTGCACCCGCCTGTGCGGCACGCTTGATCTCACTCGCCCTTGTAACGGCATTTCCAGAACGTCCGTTTCACTGAATTCTTTCGGAAAAACTCACTACCGAGTAATCTCAAGGAGTCCATAAACACTATCGCAGTGGATAACTCAACACTGTCCATCATCACACGCATGTACTAGCCTGAAACTTAAAACAGCGTTCAAGTACATCGGCAATGACTAGTAAATCACATATTTATGAAATCTTACAGCTATTTACAAAATCATATTTACATTCCTTAATCTACTGTGACTCAGCTGAAAACTTAAACTAGCAGCTTGGATTTTTCAGTTGATTAGATCATGATTAAATTGATTAAAATTAAATTGATTAATCAAAATTAATTACTTATTAATTACAACTTCTTTAATGACCTTGGTCAGTCAAAAACATGGCAATCTAGCAAATCGTTAAATCTTACACTCTATTTTACGTGCTGTATAAATTACCCATTGTGTGGTATTAATCGATCCTAGGTCGGTACAATTTCAAGTCTACAATGTTCCGTATACCTAATAGTTTTCCAGAGCTTGGATACTCTAAGCAATAAGCATTTGTGTGAGGTATACCAATGACTTTATATGGTCCATTATAAACAAACTTAAATTTAGAGATTTCATTGTCTATCTCGCTCGATTTCTCATGAGCTTTTACAAGTACTAAGTCTCCGATTGCAAACTTAGCAAAACGCGCTTTAGCGTCATGACGACGTATGCGAGCATCGGCGTTTAGCTTCATTACTTCTCGCAAACGATCTTTTTTCACACCAATACTAATGTCAATCCGTGGAGGGAATTTGATTATCTCTTCCAATTCACTTTCTACACTTTTGTCAATGCCGAGGTTCTTCACATTACAGTAGTTCAGATTCATACCTACGTCAATACCATCCGGCCAGTTAACAATGTGTATAGGCTGGTATTGCCTATGCACACCGTCTCCTGCCTCGTCAAAACTAACTACTATTGTTTTATCTTGGGACGTACATGTCAAAGTTTTTCTTTCGCAATTAATCACTGCGCGGTACTTTAATAGCCAATCTAACCCGATAATTACTTCCGTAGTTAAGTCTGGCACGACTACAAACTCTTGTTCAAATCGTGCCCCACATATCTCGAAGTTGACAAAAATCTGTTTTGTGACCGGTTTACTGGCCTTCCCAGTAGCACCGATAATTTTCACTCCTGTTACTGGCATAACTACGATACCAGGGCTGTCTTTCAGTAACTCAAATATTTTCCCAGATACAGCACTCAATTCTGCACCGGTGTCAATCAACACGTTTAGTTGTAGGTCGTGCATATTAACAGACACTACTATCTGTCTACACTTGTCCTCGACTGTTTCTTTATGTTCCCACAGTAAATCCTCGTCTATATCCAGGTCATTCCAGAAAAAACCATCCGGCTTTGATCCTAAATTCGGCTTATCTGGCGGCTTTTTCAGCCTCTGTTCACATACAGTTTTAATTTCAACACGTCTGTCCTGAGGCTTAGTCTGTAGCTTCGCCTCCAATACCGAAACCTTTTCCTGTAACTCGTCAACTAGTGAGCGTTGCTTTGCTATCAGTTCACTAATTGTCACCTTCGTTGATTCCTCTTTAGTCAGACTGATCTCATCTGCCAATCTACCTGGAGAAATATGCCCAGTAGTATCTGCAATTACTTCTTCTAGATCTGCGCAACCCACACTGCTATCATCTGACCGTATAATGTCAGCTCTAACCTCATACACGCTGTAATCTATGTGCTTTTCTACCAATTGTGTCCGGCTATCACTAAAATTTTCGTAATCTTTCTCCTTAATACTCTCGCAATGTTTAAACTGGAGGTTTGCGTCGGATGGGTCGGCTACTTCTACCACTACGACTTTCGGTAAGGTCTGCCGGTTAGGGCCAGAACTTTCCGTTATTACTTCAACATCCAACTCTTGTGGGACGAGACACGACGAATCTTGCTCGTGCTCCCCATTAACATCAACTATGTCTGGTAAAGTCTGCCGGTTAGGGCCAGAACTTTCTATCATTTCACAAACACTATCTTCCTGCGGGACGAGACGCGGAAAATCCTGCACGCGCTCCCCATAAACACTTCCCCCATACAGGCCCTTATAATCTCTTAGTTCGTCGTATAAGCGACCGAACTGCCTTAACCAGACCTCATCCCTCTCTGCATCCCCTCGCTCGATGACGGACGTTTTATCCGACATCTGATATTCTCTCAACACTTGCGAATCATTCTTAAACTCAATCTCCAGTTCCTCTGTGGGTGTTACAGCTGCCACTTTATAATCGATTTCCGGAACACTACTTAAATTGTTCTCACTGACAGTGAATGTATTTTCTACTGCCGTGTCTACAGCTGATCTACTACTTGTGGGCGCACTTCTTTCTCTTAACACTGGCACACTCTCCCGCCGTTGATTATTCCATACGGAATTTTCATAACGACGACACCTGAGTTTTCTCCTGTTATTGGGCCGCCAAAATTTCTCCACACCCGGTCGGCCCCTCACCGGCGCGGCTAATGGTTTCCCTGTCTCGTCCCAGCAGATACGCTCCTCGGATGCTGCTGAGGCGGCTGATCACACCCTCTGGCGTTATTACTATTCTGTGAAGCCCGTATCACGTTAGTATGGTACTGGTTTCCGTCATTCTTGTTATTATTTGCATTGTACCGATTGTTATTACGGTCCGAACCATTATTGTTATTGCTGCCATGGTTGCGGTATGCGTTATTCCCATGGTTATCGTTGTTGTGGTTGCTGTGGTACCCGTTGTTGTTACCACGGCCTCTACCACTGTCGCGATTATTGCGCCAATTGTCCTCGTCCTCCACTCTTTCCACGAAATCATTTATTGTCCTGTAATTGCTTCCTACGTAGCGTTTTGTATCATCTGGAAGCTTTTTGTAGAGTTCCCAGACTATTTCGGATTCCGTGCGGGGATCACGCAAGTATTCCAACTTGCGGATCCAGCCCTCACAAAACTCCTTCATCGAACCGCGCGAATTCGCATCGAAAGGCCTCGATACGACAAATTCGTGCCAGACACTTTGCTGTTTTTGCTCTGACCAGTATTCAGCCAGAAACAAATTTTTAAATTCGTCAAAAGTCAGGTTCGTAATGTTGAGGTTTAAGCCCCAACGCTTGGCATCACCAGCCAACACATCAATAATCGCATTAATTTTTCTCTCATCAGTCCACGATCTGGGTAAAACTCTTTCACAATTCTTAATGAAATCCGTCGCGTGTATACCGCCTTTTTTCAAGGGGTCGAACCGCTCCTCTTTCGTCAACAATTCCGAACTATGTGCATAGATTGGCACATAGCTCTGTTTTTCGTCAAGTTTCTTTTCTAATTCCAACACTCTCGTAATTACTTGGCAAGTGGTTGTCGCAAGCGTTTCTACTTCCCTTTTTTTTCTCTTCGCAGGTATTAGCCTGCTTCGTCACTTTGGTATCTACTTCGGATACTAAAGCCTTTAAAGTTTCCACCTTCTTTTGATCCTCTTTTTTCACTAATTGAATTTGTTCCGTCACCTTATTCTCGATGATCGGAGCAACTGATTCTCCTACACTTTTTTCGATTCTGCTAATTTCGGAATTAAAACGAGTATTTATGCTCGCAATTTCCGCCTGAACGCCTATCATTTCCTGTTTAAGATTACCGATTTCGGTATTAATTACAACAATATCTTCTTTGATTTTATCAACTTTTGTGTTAACAACTCCAACATTGTTGATAACAACGTTAATAGCTTTGTTCTGATTGTCTAGCATCCGTTCAAATTTTTCAGACTGAGCTTCTTGCTTGGCAGCCTGAGCTTCTTGCTTGGCAGCCTGAGCTTCTTGTTTGGCAGCCTGAGCTTCTTGCTTGGCAGCCTGATCTTCTTGCTTGGCCGATTGACTCTTGATTTCGTTAATCAAAACGTTCAATAAATCAGTTAAATTCCCGGAAACTACCGGTTTTACTTCCGTAGCGGCTTCCTCTTTAATTGCCCCCCCGTATTCGTCATCAAGGGATTCAGATTTGATTTTCACTTCCGATTCCGAAACATTTTCTAAAGTTTGGAATTCCATTTCTGCTCTTTGTTGCGTTTCGGCGGTCGCGTCTTTCATGCTAACCGCCTGCCCCTGAACAATGGGTACCGCGGTGCGCGTTTCCCACTGTTCGACCGATTGTTCCGTATCCAAGTCTACCAAATTTTGGCAATTGTTGCCTTCACTCATTTTAATAATTTTCAATATAAATAACAAATCTCAAATCTAATTAGGATTCCTCACACTAATATTCTCGCTGACGTATCGACCATTTCGTAACCAGTACTTTGTTACGAGATTTGCAACATACAAAATTCGTGTCCAGAACAACCTCAAATCCGAAGATTGTCCTGTCACCAGGTCGCCACGTGTAACCTCCCCCTCACTTATCGACCTTAATGACAGTGATAAATTAAACCGCGTGTACCTAATGGAAATTTGGGAAAAAGCAATCGTCACTGAAGTTAATCTGTCGGTAAAGAGGGAGGAAAGGGTTACCTCTAAATGAAAGGAAAAATGCAAATGAAACTGGTGGAAATTAATTTTGAAAAGGGGTAAAGTTAATGAAGAAAGTAAATGTGCGGCCGTTACGTTAACAATTAACTAGCAGTAATTAGATATTTGAGATTTGGGGGAAATTACGGTCGCCAGTCCTAAGGACAATTACTATAGTAACTGAAAAAGAAAGGTAAATACACATGTAATTAGCACTAGAAGCGTGGCAACTGAAGGTTGACATGTGTAGTGTGAAAACTGAAAGTTTGTCAGAAGTAATAACTTTCGCTGCACTCTGACTTAATTTAGCAAAAGAATTAATAAAACCGGAAAACTGAAAGTTAATTTAGTGACTGAAATTAATAAGAAGCTTTCTTTCTTAAGCACATCGAAATTCAGTAAAATACGGTTAGTCTTGGACTACCTCAACAATCATTTCAAAAGCTACTTGAATCTACGCAATTTAGAAATAAGAGATTTAGCTTTGAACTTGAATTAAATGATTCTGAACAATTAACAATAGTAAGATTTAGTACGTACCAAGCTGAGCTGCAGTCACAGGTAAGCTAAAATACGGTAACTAAACTCGCACTCTTAATTTGTGCTTGCGTAATCTAAATATTGTAGCCAGCTATGAATACTTAAACTGAACTTTGAAATTAAAGCAGTGAAATGGAATGATTGTACTTTAATGCTGGCATCTGAATTTCAACGACACTCGGGTTGATTTCGGAAAAGGAAGGGACCCTGCTTGGTAATGCAATTGGGACAATGAACAACAAAGGTTCATGCTAAGTTGCTGTAATTTTGCGAGGCAAATGGAACAATTTGAAAAGCTGAGGTCTGCCATACAGTTATAGAACTTTACGTGCTTCCAGTCTTCCTTGTTGGTTGATGGAAGGTTTGAAGCCGTCGATCGAGGAGGTGGCGACAGTCACTCATTGTCGGCCGTCGCTGTTGCAGAAGCTGGATGTTGGCGCGCCTTCTTCTCAACACGGTCACCAGACGAAACGGGCTCTTGATGTGCGCCAGCTAATGCTTCCTGTCCGCGACACCATGTCAGAAACTATTATCGCAAGTCGAGCGCAATTACATGCTGCCAAACCCCGAAAGCGCGGCAACTCGCGGGAGCTACACACAACACACCTGCTCCACTCGCTACTCCAGCCAGACTCCCTCTGCCCGCGCTCCACGCGGCAGAGTTAACACTACCAAAGATCCTACACACTTTGATCCTTCACACGACCCATCGATGTAATCGTTCGATAGCAGTTTTCCCCAGGCAAGACCCAGCGTAAAAATACAAATAATATTTACGAAACAAAGCAATTATACATCGACATAAGTGCATAAATATATATATACAAACAGTAAAACAATTACAATATATAAAGAGACAGAAATGTCATATCTTGAGGTAACAAAACAAGGAAAAAAAATAATAGTACAATAGATGGAAATAGGAGGATATGCATTTCCGGCGTTACAACTGCTTGCAATGACTGCACCCAGAAATACAGTATGTAGGTCAGATTGGGCCCTGTTTTAAGATACGGTTTAAAGAAAAACTAAACCTTGCCGGCCCTAAATCAGCTAGCTCAGCTCATCTGAACGAAACTGGTCATTCTATATCGAATGTTAAGAAAAATTTCCTTATTATGTTTAAGGAAACAAAAGGAAATGCTTTAAATGTTTTGGTAGAAATACATATCACGAAGATATTAAAGCGAGCCCCAGGTTCAACTCTGAATAATCAGATTGAACTGAGACACTATTCAATTTGAATTGTCACCAGTAGCGATTAGGATGATTTTAAGATCAATTTAGCAACCGTTTAATACCCTAATACTACTCCGTTGGTAATTTTAGAATATTGAAGTACTGATGATTATTTTTCATTAATACCTACAATAAACTATGGATTTTTAAAGTTATGTAATATGGTTCCCAGGCTTCGGTTGTTTTCCTAGTTATGATTTCCTCCTTGCAGCGCTCGTATGTTTAGTTTGGTTGCCTCTTAGCCAACGAGGCCTTCCGCCTTCCAGTGCATTGCTAGCCTGCACGGGCTGCTTGCAGCACTTCATCCGGTTGTCAGAACGACGAAATTACGCACATTCCGAGGGATTTTGAGTTATACTTCATTGGCTTTATGCAGTTGGTGTTCCCCGGATCTTACAATATACCCCACGTGGTGTTATACGGTAAGCTATTTTTCAGATTTCTTCCATTCACGACGTTTTGGCTCCGTACTGGATTATTATTATTGGGATAATATTTCCCGTGTACTTATAGCACTCTGTCTAGAAGTAAGTTCTTTTTAGAAATTCTCAACGTTTTGGCTCCGTACTGCAATATTATTTTTGGGGTAATATTTACTATAAGTACTTTCCCTAGACGTTAGTTATTTTTAGGCATTTTATACCTCGCACAGTAATTATTAGTTTTCCTCCCTCTTTTGTCTAGGCCTGACGCATTCAGTAGTCATGCTTTGTACATTTTTACACGGATTTTTTGGGTGCACTCAATTTTATTACAACCCACCACTGTGGCTTGACTTTTTACGCTGGATAACTTCCCGAATGCTGTGACTCCGTAGTAGTCCATCTATATTATGGAAATATAACCATTGCGAGTACTCGTCGTTGTTTCTTGTTGAGTGTCAACACTATAGTTTTGTATTTATACCATTTCAAAAATTTCACACAGTGATTTGTATTTTTGACAGATAAACCTGAAGATGTGTCTATACTGACATGAAACCAGCAGCTGCGAATAAAGCACCTTCATACAGACATTCAGCTTTTGGACATTCATCATTCTTGACTTTTTATTTCTAATTTTTATGACAATTGGAACGGTTATTGAGGGCTCAGTGTTGTTATTGTTATTCATAATATGTCTGAGCTGCGGTTGCCCTCCCCATAAGGTTGCCCGCATGTGACGTCGATTTCCTCGGGCTCCAGACAAATTATTCCTGCACACGCCCTGATCCCTGGCTATGCTTTCTGCAACTACGACATTGTGATTCTTACGAATTTAAATTTCGAGAGATGTTCTGTCTACTGATATATGCAGTCTTTGCGCAATATTCCAGGTATTTGTATGAATTATTCTTTTTTTGTGACTGAGACAGCGTAAAGATCCAAAACATGTATCACCGAGATTGTATGATTTCTAGGATTTGTGATCTTGCCCTGAGTAAGTAGTACTTTCGTAAATATTTGAATATGCTCATGTACAACAAAATTAGGGAAACCCAGTTAATATGTTGCGCTAAGGTTGGTGGCCACGCTTAGAGGCATTTCAGAATAAGCAGTACTCGAGGTCGAACGTACTAACGAGGAAATACGGCATGTGCCATAACCAGATTTCTCAGAAACTTCGCTCAGAGGAAGAGGAGTCAAAATAACCGAACACGTGTTTCAGTTATTCATCGATACTCGACCGTTTCCGAGAAAAGGACCGTCAAAGTTTTTAAGTTAGTTTATATTCCGTTTAAGGAGTAAACAGTGCCACCAAAGCAATGGTATAGTTGCCAATGTCGCGGCTTCACACATTTGCGCCCCGTGTTCGGAAACCTATCATTTATTTTATTTTTCATTTATCCACCCATGTCTGTAGAAGATTACTAAACGAATTGTTTTCGGTGAAATACCTACAGTGTATTTTGAATCAGTCATTTGCAAGCTCCAGTTTTTGGAAAAATGATCCGTTATGCGTGGTTTCTCACGAAATCATTGTTAACGCGCCAAATCTTCAGCAATGATAACGACGTGTCTATTCTGACTGAGATTCATACGAAGAAATGTCACTGTGGCATACGTGCCTACATCAGATGGTCGAGATGTTCGGAATTTCTATGTTTCTAACGTTACTACGATCGGTATCATACAAGGGAATGCACAAAATCTTTCTGAAGAATAAACGTAAGAATAAAATGTAAGAACTAATGTAAGAATTGATATAAGAATGAAATATAAAAACATGGGAATTTAAAAAAAATTGTAACCCTTGGAAACACCACGCACACTGTCAGAAGTGATGGTCAATATTCAAAGATATGACAGGAATGGTCATTCGAAACAAAAAAGTCGGGTAAACATGTGTTCTAAAACGCGTACCGTAAGAGCTATGAGCAATTATTGATCTCCGACACTGTGAAACAAATCTCTTCTACTGCCAGCTCTTTGCTTTCCTTATTTTGGGAAGTGGTAGTATGGACCAAAAAACAACAAAAATGTCAAGTAAACATGTGCTCTAAAATGCATACCTTAAAAGTTATGAGCACTTGTTCATTAGAAGAGTTGTGTTTCAAAGCAGCGAAGATAAACAAGTGCTCATAGCTCTTAAGGCATGCATGTTAGAGCACATATTTACTGGATAGTTTTTCTTGTTTTGGTCCATACTACCATATCTCAAAATAAGGAAAGCAAAGAGCTTGCAGTAGAAGAGATTTGTTTCACACTGTCGAAGATCAAGAACTGCTTATAGCTCTTAAGGTACGCGTTTTGGAGTCCAAGTTCATTTGACCTTTTTGTTTCTAATAATCATTCCTGTCATATCCCTGAATATTGAGCATCACTTATGAAACATTTTCTATATGATAAATGTATGACACTTATTGTGAAACCTAGTAGTAGTTTTACAGTTACTATAACGACTTTGTGTCTCCTAACTTGATAAGAAACGTTCGTGTAATAACCTTCTGCGGACGTGGGTAGTTAAATGAAAACAACAAAAATAAAACAAATAAAAACAATAATTGGATGTCGAACACGGGTGGCAAGAAATGAAAAACCGCGACACTAGTCACTGTGCCACCATTTCAGCTGAGATTATGTCTATAAAACTTTGACTGTCGTTTTCTCAGAAATGGTCGTGTATATACGAATAAATCGAGACACGTATTCGCTTATTTTGACTCCTCTTGCACTAAGCAAAGTTTCTGAGAAATCAAGTTATGCCACTTGCCGTTATCTTCGTAAGTCAGTTGTCGTGTGCGAAGCAAGAAGCGGCAGTTCAGTAGCCGTATTTGTAGTAATCCCGCTGCTGACATCTGACTATGATCCCTGACGAGTGAATGGTCAGCAGTTCACATTTCTGGTATGAAGATCGTGTAAGCAATGTCTATACTGTTCAACGTTACGCAATTGGTCAGAGCATTTATGAACTAAACGTGTTTGTTCCAGATCGCTGCAGCCATACGCATGAACGTTCTATTTATTTAGCCAAAATTTGCAACAGATTAGTGATCAGGTTTATTTAGTTGCCTTAACTTTAAAATAGAATTTTAAAGTTGCCACAAATGTTTGTTTGTATTCAACACTGCTGTAATTCCTGTTTTTGTCCGTCATTTCATGAGTTGCTACAGTCAAAAGAAAAGAAGTAATTATTCCAGAAGAGACAAAGCTGAAGATACTGCTACTTGACAGCACTGACATTTGAACATTATCATGAAGTCATATCATTCCGCATAGCTGCTATCTGTTTAAGACGTATAATGCCTTCTGAGATACTTTATTCTTCTGAATTACTTGAAGTTTGCTTTCAAATACTAAGATTACCCTTGTTTAAGAGCGTGTATGAGTCAAATCTTTGCAAGTTGTTCACAATGTATCTTGCAGTACCTCTGCTCGTTAAAAGTCTTAACGTATTATTTGTTCCAGAAAAAGAGGCAGTACTATCGTCTCAAGAAATATGTACACTTCGAAAATGCGAATGATCAAATAGTATTGTGAAGAGGTAGGACTTTCAAGTGGAATATCTTAGGGTTGGCACTAACTTCTCTCTCAGCACATGTGAGCTGCACAAGAAGCGTGAAAAGGAGAAGTACTTAGGAAACGTTCAAAAATTCATTGTGTTATATATCTTGGGAATAGGAGTGTTTTCATTAATGTGAAGTGGTTTCGATAAGCTACGGATCACATTGATACCTTGTGATTGGAAACATGATAAGTAACGTAATGTTAGTTTCAGTCATGTAGGCCTACTGAAAATAAGTAATGTGTTAGTGCCATATTTAGTAACAAAACACATAAAAAGATATATCCAAACATTGCTTTACGAAATGTAGTAGTTGATGCCTCAAGTATCAAATGTGGCCAAGTCGCTGAAGGCATATTTTTCAATATGGACGAAAGACCTCTTAGAGGCACAAAAATGATGGTCACAAACGTTTTTATTTAACAGTTACATCCTTAATGGTTTAATGTTGTTTCTAATGTTTTGTAAAATCTACCAGTAATTCGAAAGGAACCCCAATTTTGTTAATTTAATTTCTGACTTGACTGTTTTCGCCGCAAATTTCTAAAATTATATTCTTTTTCATAAAACTGTACTCTTTTTAATCTCAAAAAGTTGTGAATAAAGCAATTAAATGAAAATAGTGACTTTGTAATTACTTTTCTTTATAGCATCAACAAAGGAATTTCAATACAAATTGGGGAATAACATATCAGAAAGAACATCAGAAAACTGAGGAGAATCGAAATAGTATATTTCTGACCAAAAGTTTGTAATTCACTTAGATCTTAAAATACGATAAGAAGGAAAAATTTGCAAATAATCAAGAAGATTATTAGAATCACTATTATGATGGACACTGCTCACCCATAGTGAGTAATATTGTTGTTATCATTGTTCAATTTGTTCTCATTTAGATTACAGTATGAGGGATTTCACGTGAACCATTGACTTAAACTTCAGAGACTGTGACGGAAATCTCACAGCAGTGTAAGCCGTTTTACAAACTAATATTACTGTAAAACTGCAGTGACTGATTATCTTCCCATGCTGGGCCAAAGTGTTTCCACATGAGACTTTTTTATGTCTTTTGTTTTAGAGACTGGAAGCGTAATGGGTTTCATCACTGTGTGATCGCGATAAGAAGCCCGCGAATACGGAAGTTGGTGGAAAAGACTGGTATTGCCAACGTACAAATGAAATATTATGACTTAACGAATATACAATACAACGAATTATTTTTCCTTTTATGTGCATAGACTGAAGCGGCGAATGAAGATTTGTACCAAGTCCAGGAATCGCAGCCAGGTCTTCTGCTTACTATGCAGGTGCGATAGCCATTAAGCCACCTTGGCACAGCAGTTCACATTACTGTACGGACTACCCTGGCACACCTCCCTCCTCCATCCAAATTCACGCTGCCGCCCCAGTCTACTTTAAATTTCCCCTTACACACGAACCAAATTGCGAAGGATCTCCATCTTCTGGAAAGGGGGAGGGGGGGTCCAGCCTGAAACCCAGATGCAGGTACTTGTACAAATATAATGACATAATTTCAGAGACTTTACTGGCCTCAAACAGATATAATTTTATGTATATCGTTCGCGTATAAGGTGGAATTTAAAGTAGACTGGGGAAGTGAGAAGTTGGATTGAGGAGGGAGGCCTACCAGGGTAATCCGTACAGTTGTGTGAATCGATGTGCCAAGGTGGCTCAGTGGCAGTTAGCTATCAGCGACGGAGCGGTAAGGATGTATGCTTCGCGTTCAGCCCGTGTGGTGGCGTACGCGAGTTTGTTTACTTTCCACGAGCGCGAGTCTCGTACTAGAAGTTCATGGAAGTAACATGACGAACTCCTATAGGAAGAACACTATCAAGGTTACGCCCCAGGCAGAATAACCACGGCCGCGAGCATTTGAAGTATAAAACTTCTTGCGTGATGAACTAAATCTAGATCCACAGGATATCACTGGTATTCTCTTTTCGATCACGACCAGTATCGTAAATGATTAACGAAGAAGCGTGCACAAAGATTATTACTGATGTTGCCCTCAAACTGCAGTTTAGGCACTCAGATGGACATATCGGCACTTTTACTGTTGAACTTGCATGCCTGGGCGCGAGAAACCTCCGGATTTCCCAGCTACCTTTTGAGAACCCGCCGATTCCGTTATCTCCACTCTTAAGCCGTACAGGACTGTCGTTAACCACATGACTGTAGTGGCAGACATTTATAACGTATCCTGTACTCAGAGGAGTAAGACGGGTCAGAACGAAGCATGTTCCTTCATACCTAAACATTGCCGGTTGTCGCACAATTATCATCTACGATGGACAACTGTGCTCATGTTCAGGATACGGAGAGGAGTGTCATGTTCGATCTGATTGTTTGCAGTGGCAGATCACCTACATTCTATCGGGCAGAGAGGTACAGTTTCCTCCTTCGATCCTACCAATTACGTATGAACAAGTGACGGCACCTACGATGCCTGGCGGTGTTGATCGGGACAGGTTACCACTGCAGACAGACCGACACGTTATTGACGGGGCACATACCGCCCGCGCACTGCAGGGGGAGATGCCAGATAACCCCGAATGGCAACTGCCGCCGCAGAATGAGCGGATGGATACTGATCCACGAGTCGTGTCAACACAGCCTTTGGTCTCGGAAGGTCCAGAGAAGTCGGATCTACACTCACATTCTAACATGGAGATGTACGTCCGGAAGCACCGTTTACCTCGCAAGCACTAGAAACGCCGACAGACGCCGTCTGACGACTGTCTCTTGCGGACAGATACACACGATCCTACTGATTTCGACCGTGTCGTAAATGCAGCTGCTACGGAGGCGTAGACCGACAATGCTCCCTCTTTAAGAACTGAGATGACGTGTTCTTCTTCTCCTGGAAACATGTTCGGAGATGGAGAGGGCGATGGAACACCGTTGCAGCCGCGAGGAACAGGTTCAGTCGTGGGTAACGCAGGTGGCAGACTTCGGTTAGTTGGTAGAATACTGGGGAAGTGCAATCAGTCCACAAAAAAGATTTTTCACAAACCACTCGTGCTACCACTTCTAGAATATTGCTCGAGTGTGTGGGACCATAGCAGATAGGACTAACAGGGGATACTGAACGCGTACAGAAAAGAGCAGCACGAGTGGTCACAGGTTCGTTTAATACGTAGGAGAGTGTCACAGAGATACTGAAGAAAGTGAACTGGCTGACTCTTAAAAGACAGAGGTAACTACCCCGAGAAATTCTATTAACAAAGCTTCAAGAACCAGCTTTAAATGATTACTCTACGGATATGCTACAACCCACCTCGTATCTCTCACATAGGGATTGTGACGATAAGATTAGAATAACCACTGTACGCACAGAGGCATTCAAATGATCATGCTTCCTGCGGTTCGTACGTGAGTGGAACAGGAATAAACTGTAATAACTGGTACAATGGGACGTACCTCTGCCATGCACCTCACGGTGGTTGGCAGAGTATAGATGTAGATGTAGATGTAGATGCACACAAAGGCTCTTTGGTGGACGCTGTAACGGACGGCTGCCTGTCCCCAGTGACTCGTGGGCCGACGTCGTAGAAGACGACTCTTTAGTGAGGACAGCACTTGTAGAAGAGGGAAGATGCACCATCCCCCTCCCCCACCCCTCCACTTCCTGCGGACAGCATGATAGTACACTACTGGCCATTAAAATTGCTACACCACGACGATGACGTGCTACAGACGCGAAATTTAACCGACACGAAGAAGATGCTGTGATATGCAAATGATTAGCTTTTCAGAGCATTCACACAAGGTTGGCGCCGGTGGCGACACCTGCAACGTGCTGACATGAGGAAAGTTTCCAACTGATTTCTCATACACAAACAGCAGTAGACAGGCGTTGCCTGGTGAAACGTTGTTGTGAAGCCTCGTGTAAGGAGGAGAAATGCCTACCATCACGTTTCCGACTTTGATAAAGGTCGGATTGTAGCCTATCGCATTTACGGTTTATCGAATCTCGACATTGCTGCTCGCGTTGGTCGAGATCCCATGACTGTTGGCAGAATATGGAATCTGTGGGTTCAGGATGGTAATACGGAACGCCGTGCTGGATCCCAACGGCCTCGTGCCACTAGCAGTCGAGGTGACAGGCATCTTATCCGCATGTCTGTAACGGATCGTGCAGCCACGTTTCGATCCCTGAGTCAAAAGATGGGGACGTTTTCTACGACAAAAACCATCTGCACGAACAGTTCGACAACGTTTGCAGCAGCAAGTACTATCAGCTCGGAGACCATGGCTGCGGTTATGCTTGACGCTGCATCACAGACAGGAGTGCCTGCGATGGTGTAGGCTACTCAACGACGAACCCGGTTGCACGAATGGCAAAACGTCATTTTTTTGGATAAATCCAGGTTTTGTTTACAGCATCATGATGGTCGCATCCGTGTTTGGCGACATCGTGGTAAACGCACATTGGAAGCGTGTATTCGTCATCGCCATTCTGGCTTATCACCGAGCGTGATGGTATGTGGTGCCATTGGTTACACGTCTCGGTCACCTCTTATTCGCATTGACGGCACTTTGAACAGTGGACGCTACATTTCAGATGTGTTACGAGCAGTGGCTCTACCCTTTATTCGATCCCTGAGAAACCCTACATTTCAGCAGGATAATGCACGACCGCATGTTGCAGGTCCTGTACGGGCCTTTCTGGATACAGAAAATGTTCGACTGCTGCCCTGGCCAGCACATTCTCCAGATCTCTCACCAACTGGAAACGTCTGGTCAATGGTGGCCAAGCAACTGGCTCGTCACAATACGCGTCACTACTCGTGACGAACTGTGGTATCGTGTTGAAGCTGCATGGGGAGCTGTACCTGTACACGCCATCCAAGCTCTGTTTGACTCAATGCCCAGGCGTATCAAGACCGTTATTACGGCCAGCGGTGGTTGTTCTGGGTACTGATTTCTCAGGATCTATGCACCCAAATTGCGTGAAAAATGTAATCACATGTCAGTTCTAGTATAATATATTTATCCAATGAATACCCGTTTATTATCTTCATTCCTTCTTGGCGTAGCAATTTTAATGGCCAGTAGTGTAGAAACGACCAGGTGGCGTTGGGATGACCGCAGTCGTCGCCACCGCGTACGCTGATAACTACCACTGCCTTAATGGCCGAACGACAGTTATATCGATTCGCGACTATCAACATCAATACCAACTGGTCGCGCAAGAATCTGTCATTGCTATGCGACACACTTTATGTGGGCGATACTGACGTGACCTAAGTGCAAGAGGTATACCGTCGTGACTTCCTGGAAATCTCTGGATACATGATATGCATATCACATGCGGCGGATATGGGCAGTGGTGTCACAATACTTCTCAAAGAAGGTTCAGTAGCCACCGATGTACGTTACCTATCAAATTGCCTGGGGTATGGCGCTACCGGCCCAAGAGATACATCTCGCCCTGTGCCAGCAAGAGGCGGAACTTTCACTCTTTTTTACTGAGGAATTAACGCAAAGGCAGGGTAGATGATGTGGTGATCAGGGATGATCTTAATTGTACACAATCTCCCAAGGACCAATATCCTCAGCACTCACTATGCCCAGCACCCGCTGTCATTCGCGAGCTCGGACTAGTAGAAACTTGGGACATAATCTGTGCTGACACAAGGGGCTTCACACACTTCAAGAAACATTTGTTCATCAGAATGGACAGGATGTATACCTCCCACTCTCTCAGGGGTGCGGTCACGACATCCGGGCTGTACCGCAGCATTTACTGACCACATTGCTTACATCTGTACCATCACTCTTGGACGCCAACGGATGCGGTGCAGCCTCACCGGAATGTCAAGAGGGCGGTGGGAGACACGTGGAGACTGTGTCTACGATGACGAAGAGCATATACGTCTCTTTACAGTGGTGGCTGGACTCTGCCAACCCGAGCCTTCGTCGCACCTTGAAGACGTTTAGCATGGAAGCTGCGGCGTGGAGACGCAACACTACAGAGTTCTGCTACGCCATCCTCGGAGAATGTTCCGTTATGCCTCCATCACCGGACCACCAGGTGACTGTCAGTCGAGCAAAAACAAAGATTGTGACTTTGATGCGTCAGCACTTGGAAGGTTTTGTTTTGTTTTGTTTTGTTTTGTTTTAGGGTGCAAAAACAACTTAGGTCATACGCGCCCATGTCAAAACCTTAGAACACTATACGAAAATGGAGCTAAAATCGACTACACGTTAAGCCCAATCGATGGGAAGAAAGACAATGACTTCCTCTTGGAGAAAGGTCCATAAAATACGCCGTAGAGACAACAGGGGTTCCGAACTAAAGATTGAATGTCCTTGGTCATATTGCTACGACGGATAAAAAGTAAAACCCGGGCGACAGCCAGGACTTTGATCTATGATATGACGTCGGAAGATGGCGTCCGTCACGTCGTGCAAGGAGATTTAAGCAATACTTACTTTACCCATTGTTCTCACCTGTGCACGGAGAAGGGACCTAATCCAGAGATCAATGCTGCTGTCCATGGTTTGACGCACGCTACAGTTACTCCGGAACTCGAAATGGAAATGCTAGAATTGATGACTCAAGAAGAAGTGTTGGATGCCATAGGAAAAGGGGCACCCAATAAGACACCTGGTCCAGGTGGGCTACCCTTGGAGTTTTATGGAACGTTCCAGAGGCTATTGGTACCCTATTGGGGTAGTATACGTCAAGAGCTCATGATGCCAGAGGTGCAGCTTCGGACTGCCTTTGTGGAAGCTGTCATCATCCCAATCCTTAAACCTCGCGGAGGATCACGTATTAAGGACTACCGACCATTAACTTTGTTGAACTGTGACATAAAAATCTTCACACGTCTAATGGCAGCTCGAATTCGGCCTACGACGTCTCGTCTCCTATCAATGAATCAGGTATCGATGGGTGGTACGCATAATATCCGCGCCGCACTATGTCGCCACAGAATCCTGATTGCCCTCTCTAAGAATGTCGTGTACCGGGAGCACTGGCTGCAATAACTTTAGTCAAGTGTTTGTTCGTTCAGTCATATGTACTTAACTGGTGTTCTCCAGAATATCGAACATCGAAAGTGCTTGTCAACGGTAGACTGTCCACCACCTTGCAGATTCGCCGCTCTTTTAGACAGGAATGCCCCTTATCGACGGTACTCAACGCTTTAGCATTAGAGCCTCTGTTGTGAGGTCTGCAACAACGCCTGACGGGTTTCTCTCTTGGTGGCATGGTTATTAGGTGAACTGCCTATGGAGATGATCTGATGTTAACTCTTCGCGACGAAAATGATGTCCGCAAAGCCACTCATGGGGAGGCGTGTAAATCTACATAAGTCAGTGGCCTTGAATATTGGCACTGGGATGACACCTGTAAGCGTCGCCCCGCTCAGGCTGTGCGATAAAATCCGTTGTTTTGGTACCGATTTCACGGACGACATTTCACGCACGACGACCCTTATTATCGCAGCCTCTTGCAACAAATCCGTGCTGGACTTCTAGATCATCGTCTCCGTGCTTTGGATCGTCATCAACGGACCGCATTTATTAATGTTAATCAGGCTCCACGAATTCCGCATGTAGCACAAACGCTACCGATGCCTAAAAACACAGCTCGGAGTCTCATGGCGGCATTCGGTCAGCGCTGGAATGATATTTAAGGTTCGATACGACACCCTTACTCCTCCTAAAGAACGTGGTGGACTTTGCCTTGTCAATGTTCGTGATCGAGCAGTGCCTCTGGATGTTGAAATGCAATTCATGTTTTGACTTCGATGCCCGACCAGCCTCACGGGGTTTCTGATGGAGGCTCTGCCACAATCTTCCCTTGACCCTCCGTTGGAGCTTATTGAAATGTCGGTACTTCGGGAGGTTTTTATCTGGAGTACAGCTACCTACGGAATGTTCTCTCTGTCTGTCGCTTACTAACGGCCAGTGACATTTACCGCACCCTACTTTGCTAACGCTGGCCTAATGTCGTCGAACTGACATATCCTACCGTGAACTGGAAGTTAGTACGGTGCACTGTCAACGAGGTAACGCTAGATTCAGAAGTACGTTCGACTTGGTACGCCACAGTGAACAAAGAAACAGATTACTCGAGACAGACTCCATAGGATTCATCTTGCCGATTCGCTTTTATGTGTGAACTGCAATGTTCGGGGTACAGAACACCGGCCGGCCGGCGGAAGAGATATGGTATTTTGTGCGTCAAACTTTGTCACCCACTTACGTCGATTCCCGCACTCTCCTCTACCCGGACGCTGTTTATTACCTGAGGGCTGAACACAACTCTGTCACGTTGATCAGAGGTCACCCGACTCATTATTTGTTTGGAGGTGGTGACATAGGACTCACGGATTTTTGGAACTATGTAAACGATTGTCATTGTGCCATTGTAAAGAACTCTAAGTACAGCCAACACTTTTCGAACTTTTGCGGTGCATATCCGCCCCGTAGCTGGATCATTCATGGAAGAAGGTAAATTTGATACACTCACACATAGGAGATTGAACAGACAACGTTAGCTACGTGACAGACCGAGAAAACATGCCATGAAGATGGATCGGTGGCGTCCGTGGAATATCGACGCCGCACGTGCGTGTTCCAGAAGTGATACTTTGTGTTTGTCTACTTTATTTTTCAAGCAAGTAGTACATAGCCCTTCCTCTTTTAAAATCTTGGCGACAGAGACAAGCTATGGAAAACGCGGATTTATTTTTTGTCAATAAATAAATGAATACTCTCCTGTGGCATTTTACTCCTTCCATATGAGATAACGTGGTCAGGCCTCGTAAAATGACACCTGCCCATTTTGCCCCCGGAACCATCCAATTTTTCTTTTTTTTCTTTAATAAAAAAGTGGTCAGAGCATTTAAAAAAGTAAAAAACATACCTGCCTAGTAAGCAAAAGACTTGGGTTCGATTCCCGATTTTCGTACAAATTTTTACTCGCTGATTCAATCTATATACATAAAACTATATCTGCATGATACCTGTAAACTCCCTGAAATTATGTCATTTCATTTGTAATTCTTTTTCCTGCTGATATGGTCACACCGTTGCGTATTCCAACACAAGATTTCTGACAAAAATGCTAACATGAAGAAGACTGTTGCTCGTTCCTTCACACGGCCAATTATGAATTCAATGCGTGCAAGACATTGACCTTCTGCTGCAGAGCCAAGACTTCAATGGTTTGTAGCACGAACACACTGCCGATTTTGAAGGATATTCTTGTTTCACCTAATAGTAAAAATCTGTAATTTAAACTGACAAATTTAACTCTTTTTTGTAAATTTTGTGACGGTCGATTTTGTTAGCAGACGCTAATGAATTCCGTGTGTAAGTTTAACTCATTTCCTGTATGATTATTACAATAATAAATGATCTCAAATTCAGACAAAATGAGTGTTAGGCGTAAGTAAGTACTGTTAGTAATATGGATACAGCATTAGCATTAGCAGAATAAGTATTAATAATAGTCAAAAAATAAAGGTAACGGAAGTAGACTTCGATCCTGTGAGAATAGTAAAGTCGTATGGCATAACTGATCACAAGGTAGTTCAGTCGCTGAATACAAAACGTTTTCTTCCTTGGAGTACAGTTGCACCTTTCCTTCACGAAATGAACGTAGTATGTCTGTTCAAGAAAGACGAAGGAAGCTTAGGGTTTAACGTTCTGTCAACGACAGGTTCTTACTCGGGAAGGATGGGGAAGGATATAGACCGCATCCCTTTCCAAAGAACCATCCCGGTATTTGTCAAAGCAATTTAGGAAACCACTGTATCTGTTCAGTGTAGCTGATTATGAGGAGAGATTATAGAGTTCAGTGTCATGTTTATGTTATTGATGACGATGAGAGAGAAAGGGGAGAATGAAACCGGGTGCCGGGTCCTCAAATAATAAAAATGGTTCAAATGGCTCTGAGCACTATGGGACTTAACTTCTGAGCTCATCAGTCCCCTAGAACTTACAACTACTTAAACCTAACTATCCTAAGAACATCACACACATCCATGCCCGAGGCAGGATTCCAACCTGCAACCGTAGCAGTCGCGCGGTTCGGGATTGAAGCGCCTAGAACCACTCGGCCACCGCGGCCGGCCTCAAATAATACCAAAGGGACTGTGTCATATGCCCACACTGCGGAGAATTTGGAACGGAATCCAGGACACTCGCGTCAACTTGCATAATCGCAAATTGTACGTCGTTACATCTCACGTTGTCGGCCAAAAACTAGCTATAAAAATATCTTACACCACGTGGATTGGAACTGAATATCTTCCAGTCGAATGCCAACGGACAAGCGTGAATACGAAGGTGAGTAATTAAGAACTAACAAAATTAATAATGATTGTTGCAGTTGCAATATCCATCATTACTCAGAAAGGTAGTTATTGTTTTATTAGTACCGAACAGTAGCAGATAATACAGCTCAATGAAATAAAAATAAGAATAGATAATATTTAGAGAAAACTTCTTACTTTTCTTTAGGCAAGAAACAACATACTCGCTAGGGAGTGTAAAATATTACCACGAATATTTGTATGTAGAGTAGCGTCCAGTGAGCAGCTGGAGTGTTTTATTGGTAGTATTAAGAGTAAGTTAAATATATCAAAATTAATATATGTACAAAGTTACTTGACGTTGCCCACGTATTTATTTATTCCAGTGTTCTTTTAGTCAATCTCTTCTCTCTACCCATATTATTCTTCCCCTTTTCTCTGTCTACCTCCTCTTGCCCCATGTCTCTGTCCATCTCCTTCCCCCTGTGTCTATCTACCTCCTCCCTCTCTCTACCCTTCCACTCTCTCTTTATCCACATCAGCTCCCTCCTTAACTATCACCCTGTCATTGTCCATCACTTACACCCCTTCCTCTCTCTTTCCATCTCCACGACCTCCCACCCTGTTCATCCTCTCCTGCATTTCTTTCTGTCTGTCTCCTCCTCCCCCCTCTAATTCCATCTCCTCCCCTCCGTCTGTTTCTCTCCTCCCTCCCCATCTCCCTGTCTCTTCTTCCACCTGCCTTTTTCCACGCCCTCCTCTTTCCTTTCTCCGTCTTATTTCCTCCTTTCCCTTCTCTTTGTCCATTTATCTCTCCCCTATCTCTATCTACCTCCTCTTCCTCATATCTGTGCCCACCTCCTCCTTCTCCGTTTATCCATCTCCTCATTCCTCTCTCTCTCTCTCTCTACTCTTTATTACACTCATCCCAGTAGGAGGCTGGTGGTTCTTATCTCTCCATTATTTCTTTCCAGTTTGTAAAAAATACGTGTACCAAATCTGACTGAAATTATTCCAAGGCCCAAGGATGAGCTTCTCACTTGTGGCTTTGCTCGCATACGCACGTGTCATGTATACACACATCAAAACACGTTTTGCATCACCTCGGTTCCGAGAGTTTCGGAACCTGTACAGAAAATTGGAACAGAGATCAACTTAAACATCATTTCTGCCCTTTTATATTGTTGATGAAAACCACACATTGCATGTTGTACCACCATATAACGAGACTTTCAGAGGTGGTGGTCAGATTACTGTACACACCGGTACCTCTAATACCCAGCAGCACGTCCTCTTGCATTGATGCATGCCTGTATTCGCCGTGGCATACTATCCCCAAGTTCATCAAGGCACTGTTGGTCCAGATTGTCCCACTCCTCAACGGCGATTCGGTGTAGATCCTTCAGAGTGGTTGGTGGGTCACGTCGTCCACAAACAGCCCTTTTCAATATATCCCAGGCATGTTCGACCGCTTCATGTCTGGAGAACATGCTGGCCACCCCAGTCGAGCGATGACGTTATCCTGAAGGAAGTCATTCACAAGATGTGCACGATGGGAGCGCGAATTATCGTCCATGAAAACGAATACCTCGCCAATATGCTGCCGATATGGTTGCACTATCGGTCGGAGGATTGCATTCACGTATCGTACAGCCGTTACGGCACCTTTCATGACCACCAGCGGCGTACGTCGGCCCCACATAATGCTACCCGAAAACGGCAGCGAACCTCCACCTTGCTGCACTTGCTGGACAGTGTGTCTAAGGCGTTCAGCCTGACCGGGTTGCCTCCAAACACGTCTCCGACGATTGTCTGGTTGAAGGCATATGCGATACTCGTCGGTGAAGAGCACGTGATGCCAATCCTAAGCGGTTCAATCGCCATGTTGTTGGGCCCATCTGTACCGTGCCGCATGGTTTCATGGTTGCAAAGATGGACGTCGCCATGGACGTCGGGAGTGAAGTTGCGCATCATGCAGCCTATTGCGCACAGTTTGAGTCATAACACGTCTTTTGGCTGCACAAAAAACATTATTCAACATGGTGGCGTTGCTGTCAGGGTTCCTCCGAGCCATAATCCGTAGGTAGCGGTCATCCACTGCCGTAGTACCCCTTGGGCAGCCTGAGCGAGGCATCTCATCGACAGTTCCTATCTCTCTGTATGTCCTCCACGTCCGAACAACATCGCTTTGGTTCACTCCGAGACGCCTGGACACTTCCCTTGTTGAGAGCAATTCCTGGCACAAAGTAACAATGCGGACGCGATCGGACAGCGGTATTGACCGTCTAGGCAGGGTTGAACTACAGACAACACGAGCCGTGTGGAATGACTGGAACTGATTGGCTGTCGGGTCAGATCCCCTCCGTCTAATAGGGGCTGCACGTGCATGGTTGTCTACATCTTTGGGTGGGTTTAGTGATATCTCTGAACGGTCAAAGGTACTGTGTCTGTAGTACATTACCCACAGTCAACGTCCACTTAAGGAGTTCTGGGAACCGGAGTGATGCAAAACTTTTTTTGATGTGTGTATTTCACACACATATAACATATTTCACGCGATTTGTACACATGTCAACTGTATGTCTATGGAATTTCGCCCTGTAGTTTAATTTTCACGCAGTTTAGCGGTTATGACGTCATATCCGTTGAACTATGAGTCGTATAATGATATACACTCCTGGAAATGGAAAAAAGAACACATTGACACCGGTGTGTCAGACCCACCATACTTGCTCCGGACACTGCGAGAGGGCTGTACAAGCAATGATCACACGCACGGCACAGCGGACACACCAGGAACCGCGGTGTTGGCCGTCGAATGGCGCTAGCTGCGCAGCATTTGTGCACCGCCGCCGTCAGTGGCAGCCAGTTTGCCGTGGCATACGGAGCTCCATCGCAGTCTTTAACACTGGTAGCATGCCGCGACAGCGTGGACGTGAACCGTATGTGCAGTTGACGGACTTTGAGCGAGGGCGTATAGTGGGCATGCGGGAGGCCGGGTGGACGTACCGCCGAATTGCTCAACACGTGGGGCGTGAGGTCTCCACAGTACATCGATGTTGTCGCCAGTGGTCGGCGGAAGGTGCACGTGCCCGTCGACCTGGGACCGGACCGCAGTGACGCACGGATGCACGCCAAGACCGTAGGATCCTACGCAGTGCCGTAGGGGACCGCACCGCCACTTCCCAGCAAATTAGGGACACTGTTGCTCCTGGGGTATCGGCGAGGACCATTCGCAACCGTCTCCATGAAGCTGGGCTACGGTCCCGCACACCGTTAGGCCGTCTTCCGCTCACGCCCCAACATCGTGCAGCCCGCCTCCAGTGGTGTCGCGACAGGCGTGAATGGAGGGACGAATGGAGACGTGTCGTCTTCAGCGATGAGAGTCGCTTCTGCCTTGGTGCCAATGATGGTCGTATGCGTGTATGGCGCCGTGCAGGTGAGCGCCACAATCAGGACTGCATACGACCGAAGCACACATGGCCAACACCCGGCATCATGGTGTGGGGAGCGATCTCCTACACTGGCCGTACACCACTGGTGATCGTCGAGGGGACACTGAATAGTGCACGGTACATCCAAACCGTCATCGAACCCATCGTTCTACCATTCCCAGACCGGCAAGGGAACTTGCTGTTCCAACAGGACAATGCACGTCCGCATGTATCCCGTGCCACCCAACGTGCTCTAGAAGGTGTAAGTCAACTACCCTGGCCAGCAAGATCTCCGGATCTGTCCCCCATTGAGCATGTTTGGGACTGTATGAAGCGTCGTCTCACGCGGTCTGCACGTCCAGCACGAACGCTGGTCCAACTGAGGCGCCAGGTGGAAATGGCATAGCAAGCCGTTCCACAGGACTACATCCAGCATCTCTACGATCGTCTCCATGAGAGAATAGCAGCCTGCATTGCTGCGAAAGGTGGATATACACTGTACTAGTGCCGACATTGTGCATGCTCTGTTGCCTGTGTCTATGTGCCTGTGGTTCTGTCAGTGTGATCATGTGATGTATCTGACCCCAGGAATGTGTCAATAAAGTTTCCCCTTCCTGGGACAATGAATTCACGGTGTTCTTATTTCAATTTCCAGGAGTGTAGATTTGTAGGTACATTCAGCAGCAAATGTGGATACTGTCTGCGAAAAATGTTGTGAATAGTTCGTAGCAACGAAGCAATAAATTTAATTGTCTTGCATGATGCGGTCGTTATTCACGCATTCAGTGTTTTTGACGTCGTATCTTCTGAAAGAGGTATTGCTCAATGATGTAATTTTTCTGATTCATTAAGTGGTATATGTTAATACTGTCTGTGAAATGTGTCAGAAATACAGTCAGTAGTAAAGAAGTAATAAATTAAAAGTCATGCTTCATGTAGAACTTTTACTCCATGAACAGCGAAAATGTAGTAAGCGACAAACTTTCTTCATTTCATCATTTCGTGGGTGTAGTTAGCGAGAAAAGTTTCGTAAAGGCTTGAAATTATGCGTAAAGTTTGTTGCAAGTCCCGGAGTGCTCTCATTCCCAAATACTCGGTAACTAAAGCATGAGTATTCTGGAGTCATGGGCTACACTGCTTTTTCATTCCCAGTCCCACTCCTTTGACAGGTGGATGAGTTTTACCCCACTCTGATTCTGTCTAGATGGTAAAATTAATGTGCACCAAGTTTGGTTGAAATCGGTACAGTGATTTGAGAGGAATACATACGTACGTGTGGTTCAGTGCATAGTTCAAGCACAGTGAATTGGAAATGATACACTTGTCTACTTTTTTAATAAATGTCAGGTTTGACAGCAACAATTAATATTTGCTCCGCGGATAATATATTCTAACGAACAAAAAGTATCGTTATATAGTGGTTCATTCGAAGTTCTATAGGAATTACCATTGTGACGGCACTTCATTGAGAATACTGCAGTATGCAGTAGAGCTAATGCGCGGTATACAAAATGTGAGTCGTCCTTGTAAATAAATCGTCTTCCATTGCCTCATTGTAGCTGTGGACAATAGAAAGGACACTTGCCTCCTAATCATTGACTTAAAATGCCTACTGTTTAGTTATTTCTCGGGTTTTATTTCAGGCAGTGCTAGTCGCAAACCGGCAACGTATAGCTGCACGAACTTACGTATGCAAAACTGGCTGATTTACATCTTGTGTAGAGGTGTCGGAAATGTAATCGAGGGTCAGTACAGCTTCGCTAAGAAGAGCTTTTCCTGTAGCGACGCCTACATATTTCAATAGATTTGCACCCTTGCGACGAGTAGGATCCGTTGTTTGGATAGTGTATATGTTAAATGCGATTGGTCACGATTACTCCTCAAGTTGACAGCACGTCGCATGAGTTCTGAACGTGTGATCAACCACTATATTGAGAATATTACAAGAACAAAGACTGCATCCATATCATATCAGAAGATACAATCATCTCATTTAACGGAATTAGTACAACGAGCGGAGTTTTCGTATTTTAGCAAGTGCAGAAAACAAATTTACTTTCTACGTATTTTACGCAGAGGAGGCCACTCAATTAATCACCAACTGTTTTACTATTTCTGAGAGAACTACAAAGTAATCGGCAAACCTTAATTTTTTATTTCTACTTGGTGAACTTTAATTCCCTTTACAGAAGTTCTCTTTAGTTTATTTTGCTACTTGCTGAATTTTCAGACTGAACATTATGATGATAAGTAATGACACGATGCACTGTCGTGAAGTGACACCATACAGAGGGCTGTAATAAGCGAAATAGGAGTTACAACAAATGGGAATTCCTGTAATAGAAGCAAAAGACAATCCAACCACAGCTGCAGTGCTGGTCAGGTGAAAGGATGAAATGTCAGCGAATGTACGAGGATTACTTTGTACTGACCTTTAATAGGAGTGAAGCGTAGGTTCCTGCAGGTTTACGAGTTACTGCGTGACTTTCAGAACACGGAGTTGCGAGGGCAGAGGTCTGGCATTTGTGTGGTGTTTGAAGACTGGGGTCCAGAAGGACAGACGGACTTGCAATTCAGGTACGCAGAGTAAGAGTCAGGCTGCGCTTACGTTTATTTTCTCTGGCGGCTAATGAAGAAGAGACATCTAGGAGGACAGGCTGCGTTTAGTCAAAGGACTTGAGACTTTTTTTGTTGGAGTACTGTGTAAATACTGGGAACCAAATCACGAACAACCTTAATCTAAAACCTTCAAGAATGTGGTAAAGGAACTATGACGGTAAGGTCGCTGGCCCCATATTTTCGATTTGTCACCCGAGATCCGCGAAAGAATGAAACTGTAGTGTACGAACCTAAGTTTGACAATGGCAAAAACGGCCAGACAGGTTTGAGGTCAGTACACCAGATCATCTTGTGCTACCGTCTCGTCTGAGCTGTGTCTGGACTAGGATTTTAGGGGCAACAATGTGTAATGCCACGTGAAGGGACATTGAGTGTGCTCCTGCCCTAGGACTCATATAAAGAAAAACACTAACAATAATCAATATACAAGTAATGTCATTACAAATTCAAGAACCTCTGGTAATGAGAAACGTACATACGTAGCCTCTTCGGCACGGAAGGCATCACCAAGCAGCTGACAGCGCCAGCCACGCGGTCAGATTTCACTACGACAAACCAATTTGCAGCCTTGATCGGTAACTTGTGGCTCAGTACTTTGTCTGTGGTTTAATGGAACTTCGTCAAACATTATCCACTTACCACAGAACCTTCGTTTGTACAGTCCAAGTATCTTTGTGCCAAACTATGTTGTTTTTGCTCACCTTAGCTAAAATCTTTGTACAACTAGTGTCCTGTATGGCTTAACGTCAGTGGAGGCTGCCATCAGCTACGAATATTGCGTATTATTTCAGAATACACCTGTAAAATAATGTGCAATAGAAATCGCAAAAGCATTTGGTTTCGATGACGCCGCAGCACATTTTAAAATGGCTGCTTTGCCGCGTAACATTGATTTCGTGGTATGTTACATAACGTAAAAAAGAAAAAAACAATTTAATTGCAAACTGTCGGTACTATTTTTTGTGTGTGAACCAGAGTACTGATTGAACAGCTCTTAGTCAGCTACTTTTTTTTTGCGTAATAAAGGACGACTTCCAGTACACGACGAGTTACTCGCTTTAGTTCCGATGCTAGGAACAACGCGTTTGGATCTTTTAATGCAGTTAAAAAGTACGTTGACAGAATTAGTGGCTTTAAAAAAATTCTTTGCAATTTTTACCTATGGCGCACAAGTTGTGGTCGGTAGGTAAAATGGTTACTTTGGTCGATTATGAAAAGACGGAACAGTTTAATTTTCGTTGAATTATTCATCAGGAAGTACCATGTGTGAAAAGACGGACGTACTCTCGCAGTGAAAGACGTAACGAAAACTACGAATACAATATGCTGAGGAAATCTAACTCTGCCTCATCGAATATTTAAAAAAATTTTGGAAGAAGTTAATACGGTATACGGAGACACACTTCTTCTTTCCGAAAACAGTTTGTTCCATTCTGTATATAAAATAAATTAAATTTTATTCTTGGTTGTTTTACTGATTGTTACTGGGGTTGATATAAACCAACCTAATTTTCTTTTTGTTTATTAAATGTAACAAATGGTTCAAATGGCTCTGAGCACTATGGGACTTAACATCTATGGTCATCAGTCCCCTAGAACTTAGAACTACTTAAACCTAACTAACCTAAGGACATCACACTACACCCAGTCATCACGAGGCAGAGAAAATCCCTGACCCCGCTGGGAATCGAACCCGGGAACCCGGGCGCGGGAAGCGAGAACGCTACCGCACGACCACGAGCTGCGGACGTAAATGTAACAGTTATGAAAACAGAATGAGGAGTGTTACATTTTCTTCATGTGGGGTACCACAGCCGTGTGTTTGTTAAAAGACTTTTGAAGTTTTCCACCTTGGCTCTTTTTGATAAGCATTCACTTTATTACATTCCGTACGATTGCCAGTTTCGGCTTTACAGACCATTTTCAATCGCAGTCTACTAAGAAACAGTTCAAAGATACAGCAAATACAAGTTTGGTTTTCTGACATACGAAAATAATATTTTACAACAGACAGTCTAAAATTGTTACTGTTACATTAAACAGCTGTAATTATGTTTTTATGCCCATTAAAATGCTACAATGTATCCCATGCAAATTACGTGGGGATTTTAACACCCAAGTGGACTCAGTGAAACAGAAATGACCTGGTAGCAGGGGGGCTAATCGGTCAGCTTCAGAAGCCTATGAAATCTGGTATAAAATATATCATAAAACATACATTATGTATAGTCTAAGAAGTGTGTTAGAAAAACTTACTTAATATTGATTTACTACAATAGATGGCAATGTCTTCTTCAAGAAAAATAATGCCATGACATATCCAAAAATGTACGTATTATATGTGAATCACAAACTGATAAGGCACAGTAAATGTATCAATGAGTTTGGCTCAGCCACAACTTGGTATCTATTTCCAGAATAAATCTTTCATTCTGTAGCTAAGTGTAATCTTTTGGGAAACCTCTTGACAGGCTGACACTGTCTGCCATACCAGATACTAACCGCGACCATTGCACTGCTCCAGAGTATTAGGAAGCAGAATAGAAGTACCTTCAGAATGTATGCTGAAAAGACGAGTTGACTCACGTCTTGATAGTAGCCTGGTTAAACCACTGTCCTCGAAAGAAAGGGGTTTGCGTATGTGTGTCAAGCGGCACACAGTTTTAATCTTTCAGGGAGATTATACACTCTGCTGCAGAATGACGAACTAATCGTAGACTGGCGCATTGGATCGACGTGGGATGCCCCTTAGGTGCAGATTCTGTATTACTAGTCGTGCAGAAAATAATCGACAATGAAGATTTAACTCAGATCGGCGCATACAGAACACGTTTTTAAATTTGTGGCAGATGTTCTGCGTAATAGAACCTTGTACATTATCGTTGATGGCAGATGTTCATCAGATACAAAGTCAGGAGTGCCGCAGAGAAGTATTGCTGGACTACTACTATACTGGTGACGTCCTAAAGTCTTCTCTCACACTGGCTCAATGTGTCAAGGGGTTAAATAAGTGTGCGACTGATTTCTAAAGTTCGTTGGCTTCGTATGTGTCTAGGGGACGGCCAGACACTTGTCACATTACTCGTTTATTGTTCTGTTGACTTCCTGCAAATGTTCAAATGTATGTGCATTCCTAAGGGACCAAACTGCTGAGGTCATCGGTTCCTAGACTTACACACTACTTAAACTAACTTATGCTAAGAACAACACACACACCCATGCCTGAGGGAGGACTCGAACCTCCGGCGGGTGGGCCGCGCAATCCGTGACATGGAGCCTCAAACCACGCGGGCATTCCTCGCGGCTAACTTCCTACGACTTGACTAAACTGCAGTTAGAAACACGGTTGGTGAAATGAATAAATGTCTTTAATTTACTTTGAGTACTATTTAGTTATGAAAATGTTTATTCAACCATTGCTTAATGCCACGAGAGCAATGACAGACTCAATCACTTCCTAGATTAAGAAAGCATTAAGTCTGGCACATCAGTTTTGAAATACTTTTCCAAGTCCACGAGCCTATGCTGAAATTCCAGAAGTCTGTAAACACGACACTGCAGGTCGGAGCTAAAGTCTGAGAGAGCTGTTGTTGAAAGAGAGGGGAAAGAGGAGGTGGGCAGTGGTATGGGGAAGGGAAAACAGATAACCAGAGCGGGAAGGAGGTCATAGAAATACGGAGAGGGAGGACGAGATGCGCAACGAGTGGGGGTTTGAGAAGCCGCACAGAGATAGGGGAGAAGAAGATGGGCTGACAGAGGGAAGGAGGGGATGCACACGGAAGGGTGAAAGAGGAAATGTACCAGGTGTAGAATTATGAAATCGGAATTTGGTTGCAATTATTACACGTCTGGTGTGTGAAGCTGATAAACAATATTTTATTCAAAATAATCTCGATTGCTATTTATACATTTTCCCACCTCTCCAGCAGGCTATGAATGACAAGCCAAAAAAAAAAAAAAAAAAAGAAAGAAAACTGTTCTTCTTTTGAAGCGAACCAGTCAGCGAGCCATTTTCGTACATTTTCATGAAGCGTTGTCCTGCGAGAGCTTGTCCCAGTGATGCAAACAGATAACAGTCGGAAGGAGCCAAGTGGGGAGAATAACCCGCATGCTCTAGTATTTCACAACTGAACTCCTCGATCGTTTCCCTGGCCCATTTTGCTGTGTGTCACAGGGCGTTATCAAGGAGCAATATGACCCTGTGTTGCCTTTTTCCATATTCCGGTCGTTTTTCACGTAATGCTGGATTTAAAGCGATCATTCGCTGTTTGTAGCAATCAATGTTAATGGTTTCACCTGGTTTTAGCGGCTCATAACAGATGACACCCTTCTGGTCCCACCAAACACAGAGCACTGTCTAGCAGTGGATGTCGATTGTTTGCCTAGATTCATCCTTGATTTACAACGATTATTTCATCACCTGTCACTATTCGTTGGACAAACGACTTACTTTTGCATCTGTCGAGCAGCATTTCACACGTGGTCTTTCGATTTGCTTGCTGTTTTTCATTCAGTTCGTGCGGAACCAATATTCCCACTTTCTGCATCTTTCCCATAGCTTTCAACCGAAGAGAAACGGCTTTCGGCGTCACATTCAACTGTTCCACGAGTTCCTGTTGAGTCTGAGTATCATCTTTATCCAATAAAGCCTGCAATTCATTGTCTTCTAACGATTTCGGTGGTTTCCCGCGCTCTTCGTTTCTCACGTCAAAGTCACCACTTTGGAATTTTTAGAACCACTCGAAACACAGTGTTTTCCCAAGAGCATGTTCGCCGAAATCTTCGACAGGCATTCGAAACGATTCTGTAGCAGTTTTCTTCAGTTGATAACAGAAAACCAATGCCGTCAGCAAATCGTAGTTCGTAGGCACAAAACTCGACATGTTTACAGGTTTGAAACAGATACCGATGTATGGAACTTGGGCTACTGTATTTTGACTTTCGCCGTCAGCCGTCACAGGAAGCAGATGGTCTCTCTGCTCTGGCGATGGCAACCTCTCTAGAGGTTGTCTGTATTCTGGAGTTTGTTGTCCTTGGACATTTACTCCGCTGGTACTGGTTGAAGTTGGTTTCTGGGACAAAAAAGTAAAGAAATACAGGAAAATGAAGGAACAGAAAGAAACAGACAGTATGGGAGCATTTGGACAACTGCGAGGATTAAATGATGGTTAGAAGAGGGGAAGTATTGAGCTGCGTTTGGTGATTTAAGATTATAACAGTACTATGTTCCAGATGTTTGTTGCGTTCCAGGGCTTCTAACAGTTTGAGGTTTTTTTTTTTTCCTACCTGAAGGACATGAGACTGTTGCTGGTAACTGTGGTCCTCACTCAATACATGCTCAGCAAATGTGTAGTCATAATATTGGAACCTCAAGCCATTTTTATGTTCAACCAACGTAGATGCGATTTCTCTACCTGACTGACCTATATAAAACTCATCAGAATCAGGACGAGTAATTTTGTATACCCCGATGTTGGCTAGTAACTGGGTCTTATCTTTGCTATTGAGAATACAGTATGTTGTAATGTTCCCCACATATCAGAAAATCCTGTAGTTGCAGTATTTCAGTCCTTTTGCTACACTCTGCGATTCCTATCTTAGGTATGGCTACTGTACACCACTTACTGCAGATAGTGGAAGGAATAGCAGAGGGAACATACAAGAGGTGTATAAATTCGATTTTTGTTTCCCATGCAAGATGTGCACAATCAGGTCAGGACTGCAGCCATTGGCCATGTCAATAAATTTTAGTATGTCTAAGCCTGTTTTGAAATCTTCCTTGAACATAGGAACAAAAACCAGATGGTGCACCATTGAAAGGAAAGTTGCATGTTTGTGAGTTACTGGTGTTGTGAGCAAGGAGGTATTAGTATGTCTGTAGTTGTAGCATTTCTATGAATTTTGAAACAATGATAAGATGTTTATATATTTGTTGCCTATCTCCATTGACAACTGAGTATTTCCATGTTGATTCTTTAGGCAATGAAAAAAGGTATTCAACTGTTTTTTAGTGCCTGTTCGCATACATGCTACATCATCTACGGGGGTGAAACAGTGTTTTGTACTCAAATCGTTCGTTAGTGCTCATGTCAAGTATTTATATTATTTTATTTGGATTGTTACCTTAAGTTGAATTTTCATATAGGCACTGTTGTTCGAGTTTAGTGAAAACTTTTTTCCTGGTATGCTTCCTTTATATTTACATTTATTTGTATTCAGATTTTTACCTTCTTTATTGCATTACTGCTGCACTGTCAAAAATCACATTTACTGTGTGTTAGTGCCTCTGTCTAGATGAGTAACATCTTTTTCAGTATTCTATATAAATACTGTAACTTTTTTGTGACAGCACTCAGATAAAACTTAATGATAGCTTTATAAGTTAACTAAGTAAAGTAATCTTGCTGACACATTCAGCATTGTGTTTTTCATTTCTAATAATGTTGTTCTACAAATTAGCGACAGGAGACTCAGTGAGCATAAAAATTCATCAAGGGGTCGTACTACATGATGATGCAGTCGCCTGACTTCACAAACAAAACTGTCCGCTTCTGATCTTGTGCCCTTGATGTTTACCTTATCCACTTGTTGTTGAATAACTGTCAAGAAAAATCCTTTCCATATTAAAATACTTGTCAACCGTAGCTCGACACTTTTTCTCTGAACACGGCAGAGAACTGATAAATTACGTGAGAACTGTCAGATCGTTATAATGTTGGAGAGTATATAGCTGATGGTTAATTTCCGTCTTGTCTTTACTATTGGTTTACAAAGACTAATAGAGAAAAGTTTTTGAAATATGTACTGTTCTGATATAAATCTGATACAGCTCACTGCGATAATCTTCCATAAAATGTAAAATATCCGCAACATGAGCGTGCCTAAGTCGGCATGAATTAGATAGATATTACTCATTTTGGACTCCTAAACATTCTATGTTTATGTGGTGTCCTGCATCATACTCAAGCAGTATGGAACTGGGGCAACTCAGTTGATAAATTATTCATGTAACTGCATGTCTGTATTTACCAAAACCAAAAATTATCAGTAGAAACATAAAAGGCAATATCATATGTGCAGTGCCAAAAGTTTTTTGCCCTTTCCTTATGGGGTACTGGAAGTAGTGAGATGACTTACAAAGGAGAAATATCCTAAGGTATCTTAAATAATTTTCGGAAAGGCTGTTTGTAGCTCTGTCACAGAACAGACAAAAATTTGGTATACATTGAGTCTGAAATCAAAAACGAATTCAGCCATAACTTTACAGTGGGATTCCGTAACTTAGAGGGAACAAAGAGCTATGAATTCCTCTCTCCCTTAGTGCCCTAGTAGTGAGTATGACAGACACACTGAAGACCCAAAGAAACTGGTACACCTGCCTAATAACGTGTAGGGGCCCGCGAGCAGCCAGAAGTGCCTCAACACGGCGTCGCATGGACTCGAGTAATGTCTGAAGTAGCGCCGAAGGGAATTGACACCATGAATCCTGCAGAGCTGTCCATAAATCCATAAGAGTATGAGGTGATGGATATCTCTTCTGAACAGCACGTTGCAAGGCACTCCAGATACGCTCAATAATGTTCGTGTCTGGAGGTTTGGTGGTCAGCGGAAGTGATTAAAATCAGAAGAGTGTTCCTGGAGCTATGCTGTAGCAAATCTGGCCGTATCGGGTGTAGCATTGTCCTGCTGGAACTGCCCAAGTCCGTCGGAATGCACAATGGAGATGAATGGATGCAGGTGATCAGACAGGATGCTTACGTATGTGTCACCTGTCAGAGTCGTATCTAGACGTATCAGAGGCCCCATATCACTCCAACTGCACACGTCCCACACCGTTACATAGCCTCCATCAACTTGAACAATCCCCTGCTGACATGCAGAGTCCGTGGATTCATGAGGTTGTCTCAGTACCCGTACACGTCCATCCGCTCGATACAATTTGAAAAGAGACTCGTCCGACTAAGCGACATGTTTCCAGTCATCGAGAGTCCAATGTTGGATTTTACGGGCCCAGATGAGGCGTAAAGCTTTGTGTCGTGCAGTCATCAAGAGTACACGAATGGACCTTCGGCTCTGAAAGCCCATATCGATTATGTTTCGTTGAATGGTTCGCACGCTGATACTTGTTGATGGCCCAGCATTGAAATCTGCAGCAATTTGCGGAAGTGTTGCATATCTCTGACGTTGAACGATTCTCTTCAGTCATCGTTGGTCCCATTCTTACAGAATCTTTTTCCGGCCGCAGCGATGTCGGAGATTTGATGTTTTACCAGATTTCTGATATTCACGGTACACTCATGTAATGGTCTTACGGGAAAATCCCACTTCATCACTACCTCGAAGATGCTGTGTCCTGTCGTTCGTGCAACGACTGTACGACCACATTCAAACTCTTAAATCTTGATAACCTGCCATTGTAGCAGCAGTATCGATCTAACAACTGCGCCAGACACTTGTTGTCTTATAGAGGCGTTGCCGACCGCAGTGCCGTATTCTGCCTGTTTACACATCTCTGTATTTGAATATGTATGCCTGTACCAGTTTCTTTGGCGAGTGTGTTATTTTATTTTATACCAGTACTTCATTTTAAAGGTGTCGTGGTGGTTTTACTTACAGTTTATCAGAAATTAGCGATGTTTGCGTCATTACAGAGTTGATATGCAGATCTTTCATTATTCATGTGTAAGCCCGTAGAAGTTCTGTGATGTCCTTTTACAGTCAACCTGTAGTTCCCAGAAAGATGGACGGTAACGTTAATAGGTCAAGTGGAATTGCCAGTATCGGTACATAACTCAGGGTTATAGCCAAACTTTGCTTTCTTAGATGTAATCTTACATGTAATTATTCATAACAACAATACATACATTGCACTTAGCATGCAAAAATAATCATTAAATGACAATGGATGAGATATCATTAACATTGATGGTGAATATAAATGTCGGTTTACATCACATTGCATTCTCTAATGTGTAGAAAGAAAAACGCAACATTATTTGAAAAGGAATATGTCCTTACGTTCAGTTCATAATGCGATTCACATTGTAATTTTTTTAATATTGCAGTTCAGCTCTGTTGTATCTTTTTTGCTTTACCCAAGGACTTTAGTATAACTCACCATCTCCAGCAGCATTCATGCACTCTTCGTGTAATGAGACAAGTACTTCGGATATTAGATTGAGGAAGTTGACAGATGCTTCCTTTCAAATGTTACCAGTTTTTGATTCCATTTTCTGCTCGTTCTTGAGGGAAACACAATATCCAGCGTCACATCCATACGACACGAGGTCAACCCGTCCTATTGACACGTGTGTGCGTAGAGGGTGCTGCTTGCAGAGCAGGATGAAATTGGTAGAGCTTAACCAGAGTTGCTGCTCATAAAAAGTGGAGACGCCTCCACACTATCTTTATTTACGTCCTCAGCACTAGATTAGGTACACCACCACTAACGTCATGCGGAGCAGTCAGCCAGTTTAACATCACCTCATTCACTGAGCACCTGTACAGTTCTGATCATAGAGTTGTTCATGTAATCTCTCATCGATCACAATATAATTGCTGCTGACGCTTTGCCAATAAAATCGAAAATCTCCTTATAAATTGTATTTTCTGTTTACTGTGCGCCTGTCGTGTTTAATGCTAGGTCTGAATATATTTTCTTTATCCAATAAAATATCAGTTTCCGAGTGTCACATGTCTAACGAGTGGATTTGTGGCAACACCACAGCATACTTCGCCGTGATAAGTGGACAAAATTATCGCCGACGATAATAATCATCTCTGTCACTGTCGGCATGGTTTATTATGTTTTTTACAGCCGTTAAATTTTCTGTGTTTTGCCTTCCTATTCTTGCACAGTAAAGTTCATTATCGAATACTGAACTATATTTATTGTGAACGCGAGAAAAAGCTAGCGTTCCCATAGTGGTAACCACTTAAAGGCAAAGAAGCAAAGGACAACAGGGAAACGTATCGTCGGAAACAATGTACCCGTTAACGCAAGCACTGAAAACGAAAATCGGGACGGATCAAAGCTTACTGCTCGACACTGGACTACCACTCGAAACCTTCTAATTAGCCGCGAAACGACACGACAAATGTAAATACAGAAGAAGTGAATATGTACGCGCGAATGGAAATGTTAAGCGTCAGCGTTCCAGTCGACGTGGCATCAGCTTTGGTTTGCGCAAATCGAACGCATATTTCAGCAGCGTCGGCTGTTCGCTAACATGGATAGATTTAATATTGTGGTTTATCATTTGGATTCAGAAGTGACTGAGTAAACTGAAGAAATATTGTCACAGTAAAGTTAGGCTGCGCGAAGGGAAAATCTCGTACGGCGCTACACACTGTCACCAGAACGGCCAACCGAGCGAGGTGGCGCAGTGGTTCGACACTGGACTCGCATTCGGGAGGACGACGGTTCAATCCCGCGTCCGGCCATCCTGATTTAGGTTTTCCGTGATTTCCCTAAATCGCTCCAGGCAAATGCCGGGATGGTTCCTTTCAAAGGGCACGGCCGCCTTCCTTCCCCGTCCTTCCCTAATCCGATGAGACCGATGACCTCGCTGTCTGGTCTCCTTCCCCAAACCAACCAACCAACCAGAACGGCCATTACAAAAGATTTTCGCAGACAGAAACATGGGCGATATATCTTCGTCACAACTGCTCAAAACTTTACCTACACAAGCACGTCCGAAACTTCTGCCTCAACACTCTTTACTCATATTGTGGCTTCATAAACTGTCAACCACCACCCAAGCCATCATTGTGGCACAAACAGACGTGCTACTGCAACACTTCGCAAAGAAGGCAGATACCATATAATACAGCTGTGAGGTTTCCTCGTGTGCAAAATTCAGCAGGAGTCAAGACAAAGACGCAGGAACAGACAAGGCAGGTCGCTGGTCCTGTAGCGTGTACGAATACTTCTGACCAACAGCACGCATCGGGTGAACCCACCAAGGACCAGCTAGCAACACAAGTGGCAAAACTAAATATGCAGGAAGCCACACACTAACAGCGACTACAAGATCGCAGTTTGAAAAATAGGAAGATTGTCATGGAACAAGACTCGCTGGAGCGGTGGTGCTGGTATCATAGGCGTTTCGGCAACTCAGCACGTCAATGACCTCAATCCTTTAGTTACCCAAATTTCAAACGCGAGCGGTAGAAGGCGCTAATGTCCATCAGCAGCATGACAACAGCCCAGACCCGAATGGGAAGAAGAAGATACATGCAAACGCCACGTTAGCAGCAATCAACGAGTCACATCAATTGATTATCAAATGGCAAGTGTCTTATCGATACGGTTTCGGAAGTTAGTGTCTGAGCAAGATGTCGGTGACATACTGACGACAACGCAACATAAACTTACTGTGGCCAACGGTTTCAGGACCGCTACCAACAGTGAAGAACATTTAGCGCTACACCTCGATTCAAACTTCCACCCGACATCGACTTTTGTGATCGCATATGTGTCTGAACAAGTAATCGGAGCGGACATTTTACGTCATTATCGGATTATGCCCAACAAGGTCAGTCATCGAATAGTACCAGTACCCACACATCCACACAACGGATAACCTCTGCCGTGAGTTCCGCTCTTGAGCAAAAACAGTTCGACATGCCCGTTACGTTCCACACGAAGATGTCCGGCGTCTCCATCGCGTCATCCGTGTCGGAGTATTGATTCGTTTCTGTACCCGCAACAACGCGGGGCGCACACGTGTGATTCACGCATGAAGATCCCCGGGGGCCTTAAAGCTTCATGGCGTCATCTGAGGAGTCATCTTTTCATAATGTACTCCTAAATTTTCAAGCATTCACTAAACTCTTCTGTACCGCCACGAAACGCTGACACAATGCTCAACGTCACATCCATTCGACACGAGCTAAACCCGTCTCATTTCCGCCTGTGGCGTCTCCATCCGGAGAAGCTACTTGTAGAACGAGTAGAGTTCGATCAGCAGCTGAAAGTGCGTATCGTGATCAGGTCGGATAGTCGACGGGCCTTCCCGATCAACGTGGTTCTTAAAAAGGATAATTCCTGGAGACAGATGGAGATTATAGAGTGCTTAACAGACGCACAATTCCAAACCGCTATCCCGTACCTAACGTAACTGATTTTAACAACACCATCAGTAACGCATAAATATTCAGTGTGATACATTGCACCAAAGCATATTCACAAATTCCCATAGCGCCAGCTGATATTAAGAAAACAGCAGTGACCCCACCATTCGGCTTGTACGAGTATCAGTTTATGCCATCTGATCTCAGGAAGCCGCACGTACTTGACGGTTCACGCACGAAGTGCTTAGGTAATTACCGTTTGTTTTTTGTTATGTGGACGACATTCTCGTATTTTCGGATACAGTACAACAGCAAAAGCACACCTACGGTAGCTTTTCAGCAGCCTTCAAGAATATGACATAATTCTTAATGTAGCACAGTGTGTATTAGGAAAACGTAAAGCTAAATTCCTGTTATACTTTATCTCCACAGCAGGAGTGCAGGATTGTCACCAGAGAGGCTCGAAGCAGAACGACAGAAGCCTCTTCCGAAACTTATAAGGCACTTGGCAGATACTTAGGCACTCTGAACTATCATGTACGGCACCTGCTTCACCTAGCTGCTGTCCAAGAGCCGCTCACAGCGCAACTCACCGGCAAGAACCCTGCAGGGATTCGTAAGGCACCGTGGATTCCGAGTACCGAAACAACTCTCCAGGACCCCAGGAAATATCTAGCACAGGTACCAATGCTGCGAAATCTTCGACTGAACGCCGCCTTGGCACTTATGGCAGATGCAAGTCAAACAAACGACAAGTAGCTGCCACATGCCTTTTTTTTTAAGAAACTGATTAGACAATAGCAAAAATGAAGTATAATTGATAGCGAGTCGCTGTTTATTTAACAATTATACACTTCCGCTCATCCACTGTAGGGACTCATTTCGCAATTTTTACTGATCCCAAGTCGCTGGTAGCCATTTTTCAGCGCGACACTGATCCCAGCTCACCACGTCAGTTCAAGCAGGTCGAGTGCATTGCATATATCTCAAGCGATGTGCATCACGTAATTGGAAAAGACAACCTGGTTACAGATTGCCTGTCTCACAACTGTGCCACTGTAAACTCTACTCGTTGGACAGATACAGAGTTAAAACAACGCAGTCTCATACAAGAGCGGCGAAGAGCGATGCAGCTCAGGTGTGTACCAGCCCAGGATGTGTCGGATGGTATTTCATGTGACGTAGCAAGAGGGAAGCAGCAACATTACATATCAGAGAGGTCGAGAAGTTTTGGACACGCTGAATTTAGTACACACAGGAGTCAGAGCGACAGCTAAGTTAAGTCTCCGATAAGGTCGTGCGGTCGGGAGCGCAGAAAACAATCGCACATGGGCACAAACATGCCTCACATGCCAGCGTAACAGGATCGGCAGCATATTTTCGTGCTTGTTGCACACTTCCCGACGCACATACACTTGAACATTGTAGGGCCACTATCATACTATGCCAGACAACGTTATTTACTACGATCATGGATCATTTGACCAGGTGGGCAGAGGTCGCCGCGATACAAGATATACTCCCTGAATCGCACGTCTGGTTCCCCAGGCTTGGTGTACCGCGAGACATAACTACAGATCATGGGAAACAAATTGAAAGCTACATCTCCAATGAACTTCACCCACTGTGCGGTTGGAGCCACCTCCGCACTACAAGCAACCACCGAGTAAATAATGGAATAGTAAAGCGATTCCACCGCACACTCAAAACGGGCGCATTGTGCGGTTCAGCATCATGGTCAGAAGCAGACGCGGCTCGTAATTAAAGGCTCTGAGGCGGAGCCGCCCCAAAATATATGTTACAGTAAATTTCGCAAAAACATATTACATAATTTAAATTATCAGGACGAATTTCGCACATATCCCATTCCGATTAAAATAACGACGGTCAACGTTTTTGGAACTGTTTGTATCGATAGTTGTTTTCCGAACGGTTAGCAGTGTTTAGACTGCGCCTTGGAACTTCAGTAAGCTGCATGTAGTAGCGGTTTGGGGGCGTGGCTTCTACATAGTACTGTTCTTTATGGGCGACCCGAAGGCTCAGAACTTGCAGCCTAAGGGAGTCATACCAACCACCACACGTTTTTCACGTTCCACTATCTATGTAATAAAGGAATGTAGAGTGGCCGAAACTTCGCTATCCACTCTCTGTCTCTGCACATCTCTACTACGCTTCGATGCGTCATTAATCGACTTTCAGTATTATTGTTTTGATAATGTTTTACATAGTTGTTTTGTTTCTATCATTGGCTATTTTATCCACATTTAGAATAAGTTTGCAAATATCCCGCCAGAGTGCACTAGACTACCGTAACATAACAGTACTGCCATCTAACGAGAGTTTCATAAGTGGTTAGAGGACAAAGCGCGCGAAATTTGTCCCATTACTTTACTTTCCTTGCTTGCTGATGCTGACTGCTTTTGTTGATACCGTGTGGTATTAGCAAGTTTCTTTTTCGGAGTGCATTTGGAAGATTTTAATGTTTTACTTGCTGGTGAATATCTACGACATACCGCGAGTGTGAAACCAGCGCAATATGAATTCAGTGTGCAATTTAATAGGTAAAAACTTTGAACACAGCCATAGGATGCAAGTGAAAGAACTTGGTGCACCCAGACCCAATCTAACGATCAATCAAGAACAGAAACAGTGCAAATCTAGGCAAGGATACAAACGCAGTTTTAATAGATCAATATACGATGCAGCTGAGTGGTTGTGTGGTTGTGAAGTGAAAAATGCATTTTTCTGTTTCACCTGTCTTCGTACAAATAGTACTGATAGTGCCTGGACTGAAACTGGTATCACTGACTTAAAGAATTTTCACGCAAAGGTGAAAAAACATAATTCCAACGAAAAATATTTACTTTCGAGCTTTGGAGGTAAACTACAATAAACGCCTTAAATTTAGAACTGAAAACACCAAAAATATTAAGCAGCCGCAAAGTTAACATTCATCGCATTAAAGATCTCTCCGAAACGCGTCTTTTCATATGATTTGCTGCAAAGTGTCAGAAAATGTAATGATGACGTATAAAAACACCAACCAAAGATTTTAACTCGAAGTTAGCTTCTAATGATATTTAATACCTAATTATAGAAGACACAGTACGTAAAATTATGGGTAGAGTCTGATCTGCCCACCCCCCTCTCCCTGAATTCTTAGTTGTTTGTGTCAGACTAACCTATAGCGTAACCAGAGGTCTATATTGGCTCCGATTGATAAATGCCGCAGCCTTCCCCAGTATAGAAACCACGAGCCGCGCCTGGCCAGAAGCATTGCCACTTGTTCTACTCGGGTTGAGAAGATACTGAAGGAGGACATCCGGTGTTCACCGCACAAATGGTACACGGCTAACAGTTCTGGATCTATGCACCCGGCATGCACAGCAACTCAGTCTCAGATTGAGGCCCATTCAGTATACACTCCTGTCAGACACGGAGACTGGCAGGTGTTTGTGCATAGCATAAAACTTAGGACAAGCGACACACGTGTGGTTCGGATGATACCGTGCATCCTGCCACCGTTTCGCCATATTCAGGACCGTACAAAGTTATCACTCGTGCCAGTAGACGACACAAGCCTGCGTGTATCGAAGAGAGTACGTCGCCTCCGCGCACGTCATCATCACTCTTCAATGTGGAGGCAGAGCCTATAGCACCGGTAGAAGACACCGGAGCGTCTTGGACCAGAAGCAATCTTCGGACTGCACCAACCGTTTTCTCGAGAATCGACTTGCGGATTAAGAGTAAACCGGGAGCATCCGGTTGAAAAAGAGTTGGGGGGGGTGGGGGGGGGGGGGGGGGGGGGAGAGCTGATGAGGGACACCACAGTACACTTCGCTGCCATAAGCGGACGAAATCATCGCAGACGATAATAATCATTTTTGCCGCTGTCGTCATAGTTACTGTTGTTATTTACAGTTGTATAGTTTTCTGTGCCTTGCCTTTCTATGCTTGCATAATTCAAGTTCATTATCGAATACTGAACGATATTTATCGTCAACGCAAGAATAGCCTAGCGTTCCCATAGATTACGTAAATCTGCTGTTCCTATTTAGTGAACTCTGAAGTGAAATTATCAGCGCACTCGTAGTGTTTCTTATTTAACAGAGAGACGAGATTGTTCAAGAGGAGATGTTTAAAAACTTGGCGAGACTGTTTTATTACTCCTACCGCGTCACCCACGGTGAAAATAAATGCGAAGTGATCGTTGGCTGAACATTACTGTAATCAAACATTTTGGAAACTTAACAATGGGTAGGAATATTCCGAATAGGTAAAGACATTGCGAGTAATCAACAAAAAGTATTTCGAGTGATGCTCTAGAACATTACAATTAGTAATGTTGTTCCAAGCAATGGTTTAGTGTAGGGGGTAAACATTTAGTGGTGCGCAGTTTTTATTTTTATTTCTTCATTAAAATGACTTTATTTATTATTTTCATTCAGTTAATTGCATTTACTTTTTTTTCTAATTCTTTGACTCATGACTTTAATCATCGTACTAACATTTTTATTAGCCCCTTCCATATACTCGAAGATAGCTTGAAACAGTTGATTCCATCCCTCCCATCGTCAGTTACTGAATGTTTTCTCACCAGTAAATGATAGCGGACGAGTGCGTTTGCCAGTGTAATAAATCGGGTATAGCAGTTTACAAATAGCCTGCTGAGAAGGATAATACGGTTGTAGCCAATTAATTTATTTTTGAATTTAAAAAATTATTTAAACATTTATGTATCCTGTTTCTTAGGAACATGAAACGTGATTCTCCTGAAGTAAATAAAGAAAACGCTTCATGCACTATTTCTGAGTGGTAATCCGACGTTTTGGTTTTTGAGTCATATATGAGAATTAAATCCTTAACGAAACCCAGGTCACCGTCTGCGTGCACAACAATTACACGCTGGTCGGGAATTTTCTCCGACTATACTTCTCGCACACTGTCTCCCTGCCAAAATTTATTTACTGTGTAATGTTTGTGAATCAGTATTTCATCTAGGTGAACAACTGACAGCGTTGATACCGGTGCTTCATTCTTCCGTAAAAACTTTATGTAGTATGCCCTTTTTGCAACTACGTCCTCCCGTTCGTCCATAACAAGACGATTATTTTGGCTTCTTTTAAAACGAAATCCCATAGACAGAACAATTTTTCTAAAAGTTTCCCGCTTAGCCTTGAAGTCCAGTTTCATGTGGCAAAAGCTGTGCGATTTTCTCGAAGTTGGTATTTTTTAAAATTGTTCGTAATAGCGTAGAAATTGCTACCTGATAATACATTTATCCATATCGCCAATGGAATATTTATTGTGAGCAAGTTGCTCCTCCTCCTTTTCGGGGGAAATCTGAATCACATTCTACTCGGCTTCGTGCCCCTTCTTCCGTAATTTGCAAACCGCTATCTTGCTCAACTTTAAAATTTTGGCTGCACGTTCCATCGTCGCCACCGCCGGTACGATTAATCTCACATCTTCCTCACCGTCAACAAATTTAATCACGTTAATCGAAAGCCATCGCGCCTGCCACTAGACATTTTCTGCACTTACCTTCCCTGCCTGCACTGCGGCGTAACAACGCGTACTACTTTAATCGGAGCGTTGCTGTAACCAGTCAAGTGACAAAGTTAGTTCCTGCTATACCTCTGACCCTTGAAGGCTAATACATATTATGTGATGTACCCAATTCGATAGCTCCATATGCAAGCATACCGCTACCGTGGTTCAGCGAGGCCCGGATAGAATCTGTGCAGTGGATTAACGTTGGCTGGCTTGCTGGTCAGCCTGGGTGAGGCTTTGGGAGATGGTTTCCTACATCCGACTACGTGAATAATGTTCTGGTATCCATGTCACATCTAAGTTATACGATTCACAAACGTTTTGAAAACGCTTTCTCACTTTCACGTGAGATAAGATGGTGGTGGTGGTTAGTGTTTAACGTCCCGTCGACAACGAGGTCATTAGAGACGGAGCGCAAGCTCGGGGTAGGGAAGGATTGGGAAGGAAATCGGCCGTGCCCTTTCAAAGGAACCATCCCGGCATTTGCCTGAAACGATTTAGGGAAATCACGGAAAACCTAAATCAGGATGGTCGGAGACGGGATTGAACCGTCGTCCTCCCGAATGCGAGTCCAGTGTGCTAACCACTGCGCCACCTCGCTCGGTCGTGAGATAAGACTAGGTGCGTATAGATAGGGTACACACTTTCTGTCCCGGCCAGGGTGAGGTGGCGGACTGGCGGCTGTAGGAAGGACATCCGACCATCCATTTCCAGTAACATCCCAAATCTAGAATATCATGCCAACGTCGTGAAACATGCGATTCAGCATGGAGAAAGGAGAAATACAAATTATGTGACGTGTTAAACACTACCCACATTGCTGTTAAATCATGCAGCGCTGTTTGCAAAGTACACCCGAAGATCAGTTTAAAAACGACGTCTCTTGTATTTGGCAGCAATCTAGATACTCTAATGTAGCAAACACAGTCCTGAATTAATGAGCGGTTAATGATACAAAAACGATAATAGTGTCCATTGCTGTGGTAACTAAATTAATTCTGTAGGTAACTGAATAATAAATATTACCGTCCGCTACGAAACTGAAATGAGATACTACGCACGTTCTCTTTGTTACATGTAATTAAGTAATCAGTCGCTGCAGTCCTATTTTCACTGTTCTGAAATATAATGGCCACTACTTATTTGAATCAATAGGCATTGCACTCTGATTCACATATATGCTACAATCTGGCTAACAACGACCATTTTTAAAATAAAATAGTGATAGTTTGCCAATATGACTCGGCGGCATATGAACAGTCCATGCAAATTTTAGAACTGTCTGTCCATTTGTGCCGTGACGTTACACCTCGGTAATTCTCAAGTAACTATTGTGATAGCCTAGAGGCAATGGTCATATGAAACCATCAGGGAGTAAATTAATAACTCTGCAGCAATTGTGAGGCACTGCATAGAAATTCAGCAGCACGCTTTGCTTAGGGAACCTATTATTATTTCGCGTTCTCTCTCTCTCTCTCTCTCTTTTTAAGTGTGCTGTAAGTTGCAAAGTTCTTCAATTTAACGCCACGCGGGGTAGCCGAGCGGTCTGGGGCGTCTTGTCATGGTTTGAGCGGCTCCTCCGCGTCGGAGGTTCGAGTCCTCCCTCGGACATGGGTGTGTGTGTTGTACTTAGCGTAAGTTAGTTTAAGTTAGATTAAGTAGTGTGTAAGCCTAGGGATCGATGACCGCAGCAGTTTGGTCCCATAGGAACTTACCAAAAGTTTCCATTTTCTTCAATCTAGGCACTTTTCGTTTTTTTTTGGGAAAGTATCAGCGCTGGTTATACTGTAATCATTAGGAATAGAAAGACACTTGTCTTGCAGTATCTACAGACGGAGTGACAGTGTTGCTTAAGGATGACTTTTTCTAGACATTATTGTCAAGTTTCCTGTTCCTTGTTCCACATTCTGATAACAGTTACTTTTCCTTTCATGTTAGTAGAGGTTGGAATCGAACTTCGGTTGTACATGTTCGCTGGTTTCATTTCCTTCACAGCTGTTTGAGCCGGGTTTTTGGTCGCTGCATATGGTTCCCTTGTACAACAGACTTCCTTGATTTATAACTTATTGTTATTCGTAGCTCTCTGTAGATGTTCTCGTTCCGAAATCAGTGTTGTGTTGTTAATATTGCATTGTCCGCCTGCTTAGCTGGGTGCTAACGTGCTCGCCTCACGTGCAAGCGGGCCAGGATTTGATTCCCGGCCTGGTTAGGGATTTTCTCCGTTCGGGGACTGGGTTTGTGTTGTCCTCATCATCATTTCATCCTCATCACCGGCCCCCAAGTCGCCCGATGTGGCGTCGACTGAAATAAGATTTGCACTTGGCGGCCAAACTTCCCCGGATGGGGCCTCCCGGCTATCCATGTCATTCGCTCATTTCATTTTCAATTTCTCATTTGTTTTCCTGTGTTTTGGGAATTGTACCAATGACAATATTCTTAAGAAAAACGTTTTCCACAATCATGATGATCAAAGGACGTGATTACTACTCTTTGATAATAGTGCTTTGCCGGCCGTTGTGGCCGAGCGGCTCTAGGCGCTTCAGTCTGGAACCGTGCGACCGCTACGGTCGCAGGTTCGAATCCTGCCTCGGGCATGGAGGTGTGTGATGTCCTTAGGTTAGTTAGGTTTAAGTAGTTCTAAGTTCTAGGGGACTGAAGACCTCAGAAGTTAAGTCCCATAGTGCTCAGAGCCATTTGAACCATTTGAATAGTGTAACCACTGGAGAGGTTCCAAAAAATGTGAATCACGGCTGGAGAACATGCTTAAACCAGAGATACGAAAGTAACTGTGGTATTATCGGTCTATGATGTTTAGTTTGCAGTAGGTTCATCTGATTATTATTAACAACAACCGTGTAGCCGCTAAAGCTGTTTATAGGGATGGTAATAAAACTCTTTGGCTTATACTTTCGGTATTTTGGCCCTCGGCGGCCGCGTCTTTGAGGCACAGATTGTATTCTGTATCGACCCATATCAAGGAGCACATAGCCGTGGAAATTATTTTTACTGTTGGTAGTACAACTGTAACTTGGCAATAACGCAAAATATATTGTCAACTCTGTGATCATCGCATTACTTCCTGGATGGCACAGAACTATCCTGCTAAATTCACTTGATATTTTGTTGTGACGGAAGGTAGATTACGGTTCAAAGTCCCATCGACATCATTAGAGACTAAGCAAACGCTGGAATGTTTCAAGGATGGGGACAGAAATCGGCTGTGCCCTTTCAAAGGAATCACCCTGGCATCTGTTTTGAAAGAATTATGGAAATCACGGTAATCCTAAATCTGGATGGCCTTGATATAAATTTAAACCGTCGTCCTCTAGAACGTGAATCTTGTGTGCCAAACGTTGTGGCAACTCGCTTATTATATTGTTATTTCCACTGAATAATCCGATTTTCAGTTTAGGGATGCCATCAGGTTATCAATTTATGGTTTTGAATCCACAAACGCCGTTCCACGCTGAAATTGCTACTAATCTCGTCTTTTGCATTCGGATATATGCATAGGTACTAGTAACTACTAAAGCACTTAGGGAGAGTCAGATGCCGCAACACTTCGCTAGTGCTGGGGAAAAGCAATCGCGCTGTAATGTAAACGCTGCACTGGTTCTCGGTTGCAGTCTAGGATCACCACCAAGTTGGATTAAAGTAAGACATCGAGGTAATTCAGAGGTGCGCTGACAGATTTTATATCAGTTGTTTTCATGAGGTTGTTGCGGAAACTGTGCGTGAGCTTAGATGGGAGTCATTGGAAGGAATAAGATATTTTCGCAAAACGTTATTGAGGAAGTTCAGTGAACCATACGACGCGAGAGCGAGTATTGTACTTTTGCCAGCTTCCGTCCAGGATAATAACCACAGGAATAAAATAAGAAGGATTAGGGCTCGTATAGAAGCATATAGGGAATCATGTTTTCCCTTGCTCCATTTGTTTCAGGGGCAGGAAAGTGAATGACTAAAACCCCGTACACAGCAGGCCAGCGGAAGCCAACTAACGACTGCCAACGGCTTCGGCAGAACGTTGATCGCCAATGCTCTGGCTTTTGGCCTCGCATACTCACCAAACCAAAGGGTTGGGGCCAAGGGAAACGGCCATTTGGAATTGTAGTTGGCTCTGATGACTCGTCGAGGATGTTCCCATTTTGTTACTGGTATAAAGAAGCATTTTAACTGCAATTTCACCGGTCGGTATTGCGAGGACAGATGAGGATTTAGCAGTTATCACATCTGTGGCGTTTATTTTATAGTAAGTAGCTGTCTCTCTCCGTCCGAACAGGCCTTGGAAGGCCCAACGGCACCGACAGGCCGCCGAGTCATCCTCAACCCACAGGCGTCACTGGATGCGGATATGGAGGTGCATGTGGTCAGCACAGTTTACGAGACCGGAACCACTACCTCTTAATCAAGTAGCTCCTCAGTTTGCCTCACAGCGGCTGAGTGCACCCCGCTGCTTGCTAACAGCGCTCGGCAGACCGGATGGCCACCCATCAAAGTGCTACCCCAGCCCGACAGCGCTTAACTTCGGTGATATGACAGGAACCGGTGTTACCACTGCGGCAAGGCCGTTGGCATTGCAAGTAGCTGATTAACAGGAAAAGAAGAAGAAGAAACGGCGATGGTGGACGATATTTCTTTTAAAAAATAGTGAAAAGTGTAGAGGGACAAAATTAATGTCTGACAAAGACGAAATGTTCAAATGGTTCAAATGGCTCTGAGCACTATGGGACTTAACATCTGTGGTCATCAGTCCCCTAGAACTTAGAACTACTTAAACCTAACTAACCTAAGGACGGCACACACATCCATGCCCGAGGCAGGATTCGAACCTGCGACCGTAGCAGTCGCGCGGCTCCGGACTGAGCGCCTGAACCGCTAGACCACCGCGGCCGCCGACGAAATGTAATATGGGCTATTTCATAATTTTTCCGAATGAAAGAAACAGATGTCAGTACAGGCTTCATTTTCTTTTTCACACCGTGAACATTACTTTCTAACAGCTCGCTTATTTCCCACCAACCGTCTAACCTATTCAGTTTGTTTTTATAGTAGCAGTTCATAGAATCCCATAAACATTCACATTGATGATAAAAATCTATCAGCTAAATGTTGAATCCACATTCCACTCCAACAGATCAATATTTTTAAACACAGTAAATACAGACACACACCCGTTCAAATGTTCAAATGTGTGTGAAATCCTATGGGACTTACCTGCTAAGGTCATCAGTCCCTAAGCTTACACACTACTTAACCTAAATTATCCTAAGGGAAACATACACAGCCATGCCCGAGGGAGGACTCGAACCTCCGCCGGGACCATCCGCACAGTCCATGACTGCAGCGCCCGAGACCGCTCGGCTAATCCCACGCGGCCACATCCGTTCAACAGACACAGCAAATAGGTACTGAACTACGATCATGCGATCCGACGTCCATACTAGGAGAAGGGACCCAAGGCCAACCCACTGCCAACGCTTTGATGTAGAGCTGGCAGTCAGAACCACAACCAAGGCCGACTGCTCCGTTGATTCCGATTTGCTACCCACACGCACTAAGCAGATCTCGGCCAACAAAGTGGTTGGTTGTCGTTCGTTGGCCTGTGTTGGCCCAGAGTGTACGCGCTTTAACAGTGGCACAGGATACGTCCCATCATTTGGTAGGCTGTGGCCGGCGGCGTATGTAAGTGGATGTAGAACACCCCAGGGAAGGCAGCGATCGCCACATAACACACCTGTTCGTCGGTGAGGCCGCGCCAGTTGGCCAGGGTGCCATCCAGGTCTGCGTCAGGCTCGTCGCTGTCTTCCCAGGCGTTGTGAACAGGGGCATCAGACAGGCTGTTGTTGTAGACGTCGCTGACGGACACCAGCGTCCAGCCGCACACCAGCGCCGCCACCACGAGCAGCGACCACACCGCGCGGCTCCTCCGCATCCTGCACAACAACACCACTTATCATTGGGCAGTTACAAACCGGCTGACACAGACTTCGATATTGCCATGTACGCTGAAGTGACGAAAGTCATCGGATAACGACATGCACGTACACAGATGGAGGTAATATGGCATATACGAGGTATAAACGGGCAGTGCATTGGGGGAGCTGTCATTTGTACTCAGATGTGTCATGTGAAACGGTTTCCGGCGTAATTATAGCCGCACGACGGGACTTTGAACGCAGAATGATAGTTGGATCAAGACGCAAGCGACATTCCGTTTCGGAAATCGTTAAAGAATTCAATATTCTGCGATTCACAGTATTAAGAGTGTGCTGAGAATACCAAACTTCAGGCATTACCTCTGACCGCGGACAACGCAGTGGCCGACGGCCAACTCGTGACGGCCGAGAGCACACAACGATTGCGTAGGGGTGTCAGTGCTGACAGACATACAACGAGCGGTTCTAGGCGCTACAGTCTGGAAGCGCGAGACCGCTACGGTCGCAGGTTCGAATCCTGCCTCGGGCACGGATGTGTGTGATGTCCTTAGGTTAGTTTAAGTACCGTATTTACTCGAATCTAAGCCGTACTCAAATCTAAGCCGCACCTGAAAAATGAGACTCGAAATCGAGGAAAAAAAATTTCCCGAATCTAAGCCGCACCTGAAATTTGAGACTCGAAATTCAAGGGGAGACAAAAGTTTTAGGCCACATCTCCAAATCGAAACAAAGTTGGTCCATTGTAATATGAGACGCAATTTAGATCGAATTAATGACGATACAGCTACAGAAGTTTGGTTCGAGTCGTAAGCTTAGCAGTTACGCTTTGCCTGGTAGCCATTGCTATGCGCCAGGCGCTCCGTCCTTATTTATACGGGTACGATTCCTTTTTCACGTGCTTTGTCTGGTTTGAATTGATTGCTTATTTTTCTTTGATCTGATAAGCGCCGTTTTCTTTGTTATAGGTGTTTACGTCACTCCAAGCTGAAAACGCATTACTATACTGTGTCATGCATTGTTTGTTGCATTCTGATAGTGCGTGTTTACGGCCTGTCGCCGCTCGCGGCATGGCTTCCTTTTGTGTGCGCTACCGTCGCTTATAATTTTAAAAAAAAAGAGGAATCGTCTCATTAGCGAAACAATGGCAAGAGACTGGTATCTGTTGTTACTTACACTGCTGCTTTCTTTGCTAATGATTAACAAGAACCAAATGTTAGACTGCGTATGATAGATGTTATGAACGATAGTTTAGCGAAAATTTTCCTCCGTTTGAAAATCTTTACAGGCGCCTCTTTAGTACATTACATTCTGCACAGAAATTAGAGTCATCTTAGATTTAAAAATGTAGTCAATTGTCATGCTTCATTTCTGACTGTATCACTGTTAGGCATAAGAATAATACGAATATAAAGATGGCATGATATGTATATTCTTCCGCGTTTGCTGTTGTCTCACTCTAGTTTCGTAGCTTATTAGGCAGACAGGATTTAAACGAGATAGCAGCAAACACGAAACAATACATGGCAAAATGTTTACATTCGTATTATTCTTATGGTGAAGAGAATACTGCATGTGATTCACAATTCATACGGAATTTGTATTTACTTCGTTGGATAATGTACGAAAATGCAGTGGTCGAAACTCGGGGCGGAGAAAAAAGCTCGTCTTCCACTTTTTTTTTTTTTTTGACGCAGTTGTTTTGGTGCCAGTATTTATCTCTGTGCCTACAAAGCATGCCTATGTAGCGCCACATATATTCGACGGCAGAAGTTAGTTGTGGCGGCACCCACCAACATTTTTCAGAACTTCCGCTTGCTTTGCACTCGATTCTAAGCCGCTGGCGGTTTTTTTGGATTACAAAAACTGGAAAAAAAGTGCGGCTTAGATTCGAGTAAATACGGTAGTTCTAAGTTCAAGGGACTGATGACCTCAGAAGTTAAGTCCCATATTGCTCAGAGCCATTTGAACTATTTGAACTGCGGGAAATAGCGGCAGAAATCAATGTGGGACATACGACGAATGTATCCGTTGTGACCCTGTGGTGAAATTTGGCTTTGGGGGCCTGCGGCAGCGGTCGACCGACCTGAGTGCCTTTCCGAACAGCTCGACATCCCCTGCAGTTGCCTCTCCTGGGCTCGTGACCATATCGGTTGGATTCTAGACGACTGGAAAGCTGGTGGCCTGGTCAAATGAGTCCTGATTTCAGTTGGTACGAGCTGATGATATGGTCCGAGGGTGGCGCAAGCTCCACAAAGCAATGGACCCAAGTTGTCAACAAGGTACTGTGCTTGACGGTGGTGGCTGCGCAATGGTGTGGGCTGTGTTTACATGGAATGGACTGGGTCCTCTGGTCCAAGTGAACCGATCATTATGTGGAAACGGCTATGTTCGGCTACTTGGAGACCATTTGCAGCCATTCATGGACCTCATTTTCCCATGACAACGCGCCATGTCACCGAGTTACAGCTGTTCGCGATTGTTTTGAAGAAAATTCTAGACATGTGACTTTTCATGCTTTCCCGACGGATGCGTTGCAAATACACTTCTCGGGTTTTCCGACGAATCTCATTGTGTAAATCGCACAATATTTCATCGATGCAACTGCTCTACATCATCAGGTGATGGCAGTTGTACGGCGGATAATCTTGTCAACAGGGATGCAGGTTTTCACCTAAGCGCTGCCTGGAATCCACCACCGACTGTCGTTAAATCAAAACAGGGAAAACTAGAAATTCCGATTCATCATGCGACGCAGCTCACTGCTGAGATTTAATTCAGCTTTTAACCACAGGAGCGACCGGCAGCACAGTCATTGCCCACAGGGCACACGTGGAAGGCCTTTCTGCTGCTTCGAGCAGGGGACACTAGGAGCGCCGGTTTCCTCCAACTACGAGGGTCTTACCGCGCACGCGTATTTCCTGCTCCCGACCTGATAAATTCCTACGTCGCCGCGCGATTATCATCTCAGTCACGCCTTGCATCAGTGACAGCAGCAACTGCCACCACCTGATGATGTCGACCAGTTGCATCGATGAAATACTGTGAGGTTTACACAATACGACCCGACGGCAAACTCGAGAAGTGTATTTACAAATTCTGGACAGTTCGAGAGAATGATTTGGTCACCGAGATCGCCCGATATGAATTCCATCGAACATTTATGGGACATAATCGAGAGGTCAGTTCGTGCGCAAAATCCTGCACCGGCAACACTTTCGCAATTATAGACAGCAATATTTCGGCGGGGTCTTCCAACGACTTGTTGATTCCATACCATGGCGATTAGCTGCAAAAAGAGGTCAGAAACCATTTTAGGAGGTATTACATGACTTTTGTCACCTCAGTGTATTAGTGCCACCAGTATCAGACACATTAACGTTGTTGCTATATGCCCATTGTTTATTTTCATTTTCTCCACTCCCCCCCCCCTCCCCCCCCCCTCCACCCCCCCCCCCCAAAAAAAAAAGGAAGTGGTCTTTGTCCAGGTAATAGTAGCACAGCAGACACTAAAGGAAAGCAGAATCAGACAGTTTGCTAACGGTACTGAGCGCAGAAGCTATTACTTTTAGAGTACACAAACGTTATTGCGAAGGTTATAGATTAAAATAGCAAATGGAAACATATGTAGAACGTTATGTTTTCTGAAATAAAAGAAATATATTAAGGTACAATATAAATGTATTATAAACTCTTTTCCTATCTTCTTTGTCCGGAAGTGAAATAAGATGTTAACAGACTTTTTGGAAGTGTGATTCGATAGAAGAATGCTGAAGATCAAATTGGTTTGCGCATATGTAGGATAATTCATGAAGCGACACTTAACGAAATCGGGGAGAGAAGAAATTTATCGCACAGCTTGACTTAAAAAAGACATACTTTGATAGGATACATCATGAGGTATCAAGGAACAATTACGACGGAGTGCTGAAAAGTAATACCTCCGACTTTTTTAGGTGAAAGCTCTTAAAGCTTTTTAATTAAATCAAACGTTATTAACATTCTACATCTTTACATTCCATGTCTACATACTTATTTCACAACGTAGTCACCCTGGTGACGAGCCACATTTTTCCCAACGAGAGACCAATTTATTGGTCCCGTCACTGTAAAATGTCTGATTTTGCTGACAGAGCCACAACCTGACCTCTGCTCGCACCGCTTCATAACTATGAAAGTGAAGTTTTCGAAGGCGTTCTTTAAGCTCTGGAAACGGATGAAAATGGGATGGAACCAAGTCGAGACTGTATGGAAGATGAATCATGAGATTGAACTCAACGATCGAATCGATTACAGCACTCTGTTTCTCACGCTCCGACATAGTTACGTTATACACCGTCATGTTACACATCACAATTCGGAGCTTTCTAGCGGCAGAGACTTGCAAATATATAGACGTGAAGAATAAAGATGAAGAATGTTAATAACGTTTGTTTTTATTTAAGAAGGTTTATGAATTTTCACATTAAAAAATTCGGATGCGTTACTTGTCAGCACGGCCTCGTAATTCGGTAATGGCGAGAAGAGTGTGAGGATATAAACTGCAGAGAGAGACCAAGGCTATACCACAGTATTTTTTTCTACAACCTGATCTCTGTGATCAAGCCCTGGGGACGGCGAGTTGACGAACGACTACCATATCATCTTTTCTATGGCGTCATTTGGAGGTAGTACGGAGGGGAATGGGGTCAGCACACCACTGTGCCTGCCGTTCTCGCGTTTCCGAACCTAAGATCCATTACTCATCATTCCAGTAGCTTCTCAGTTGTCCTCACAAGGTTGTGGGCCAGTTGTTCCACTCCTCCTAACAACGAAATACCTTGTTGGATATACCGAAAACAGAATCCGGCTCCTTCAAAAGAAAAATATGACTCAAATGGCTCTAAGCACTATGGGACTTAACATCTGAGGTTATCAGTCCCATAGACTTAGAACTACTTAAACCTAACGAACCTAAGGACACCACACACATCCATGCCCAAGGCAGGATTCGAACCTGCGACCGTAGCAGCAGTGCGGTTCCGGACTGAAGCGCCTAGAACCGCTCGGTCACAGCGGCCATCCCGGCTCCTTCAATGGAAGTCGGACATGCTAACTGCTGAGCTATGGAGACTGACCTCGAATGCAGCGCCCAAGTTCAAATCGCTGTGGGGTGCCGTATTATACAGACATGCAAAGTCTTGCATAAGTTAGACTAGCGTGGGGCGCTGCATGAAACCAGTCTTCAACAACAACAACAATGTTGACAAACATTCTTTTTTTCACCATAAGAAAAGCTTTTCGAAAAAGGCGAACGCAGTAACACCTTCAAGAAGTAGAATCTGTCAAACATAGGAACCTACCTGAAGCCATTCATGGTCAATGCGACAGCTACGCATATACTGACTGAGACAAAGCATGTGTTGGTAGGACACATCCAGATGTATGAAGCCTTACGCCTTCACATCCTCACATCCTCTCTCAAAAATTTTGACTGTCTCCCTCCGCAGATCATGAATCCGCACGGACATTTACCCATCCTACCAACTATAAATCCACCCCACCCATTTTAACTCTTCCATTTCTCCATTCTTTCCCGATTATTTCTCCCCCTTCAAATTATGGCCTTATCGATACCTCTAACAAATCCTCCATTCTCTTCTCCCAACATCCGTTCCTACTCCATTGATACTACGCATCTGTCCTCCATCTTTACAACCCCACACTCCTACGCTGGTCAATGCCCTACCTTCTCTCCTTCAACAACAGACGATCTTTCCCAGAGTAGGTCCTCTCAGTTTCAATGGCAGTGAAGTTCTTCTTTTAAAGATCAGTATTGTAAACCGAGTTTTAAATTTTTTAAAGGTGTCCTTGTGCTTTTTGTTCTACTTTTTCGTCATTTCTGTTTAAAATTAAAACCGAAGATATCCCTGAGTCTAATACATAAAAACGTCCTTTAATTTCATCTTTAAAAATTTCAATTCACCTGTGAATATCTCATCTTTATATTAGTGTTTTATATAGTCTAGTTAGCTTAACATGTCACTTGGGTGACAAGTAGGTTGAATTTACCGTTGACTGTCTACAGTGCTGCCCATATGGGCCGGGAGGGGGAGACGGGAGAGGAAGGATAAAATAAGGAAGAAAAGAGTACAGCTATATAATAGATTTGCTCTGAACATTTAAATTTAAATGCCAATTTAAAATTAGACTATGTCATTCTGTTCAGAGGTTTAAAACTTTAATAGTAAGTGAAACTATTTCATAAATAACTCAAAATCGTCAGATGGAACCAAATGTACCGTGACTATTATTAGGGACTTCGCATTAATTCTACTTCTGCAGTGCAATCTTTAAAATGCTAATCATTGCAAAATACGGGGATGTATTTTTATTACTTCTTAATATAAATAGCAACTCAGGCCTAACCTCAGTTCCCTAAGTGGTTCCTGGTTCCTGAATATCTATAAATTCTAAAGTAAAGTTTTTACTCATCCCCCTAACCAAGAGGTTCGATGTGCTGTCATTTACTGAAACTGGAACTTTACCAATTGGAAACCTGCCTTGTCTTGTGTCAAGAAAAAGCAAATGCAAAAGATTAGGTGCATATTAATCGTTGGCGAATAAAGGTACCCCTCAGCAAAATGGCAGCAAGGGACTGATAGGAACACCATGTGTACTTATTGTGGACGCCTGGTGGCCTCATTCAACATACTGAAGAGGCTATTCCGGCAGTCATTGAGGGAACATGGTGCAGTCAGCTGGAGATCGTGGCGCATGTTGGAACAAACGAGGCCTGTCCTCTGGGTTCCGAGATCATACTTGAGTCGTTTTCCAGCGACTGGCGGAGATGGTTGAGAAGACCAGCCTCGATCACAGAGTTTGAAAGAGGCTTAAAATTTGCAGCATTGTCACCAGAAATTATCGTGGCCCCTGCTTCTGAGTCGACTCGAACGACTGAACCAGAGACTTCGAAGATTCTGTGACAAGCTACGTAGTGACATCCTGGACTTGGGACTTGTAAGGTCCTTCTAAATGGGTCAGATGTGCACCAAGCATTAAAAGTTGCTAACCTGGTAACTGACTGCTTGTGGAGGATTATATTAGGCTACTCTCCATCCAATCCAGATAAGAACAGCTGTAGGAGAGTCAAAAGTATTAGAGTAAGATCCAAAGGAATGCCCACCATAAGGGAGAGAATTAAAATTCTAATAGTTAACTGTTGAAGCATTCGCAATAAAGTCCCAGAGTTTGAAGCGCTCCCGAAGAGCAGTTAACTTCACATAATATTAGACTGAGAAAGCTGGTTAAAACTTGAATCTGAAAGGGGGAGATTTTTTGGAAAAAATTTTAGTGTATATCGAGAGGACGGGCTATTGGGAAATAGAGGTGGTGTATTTGTCGCAGTACATAAGGCAATCAAATCTTCCGAGATAGAAATTGAAGGTGCATGCGAAATTAGGTATTAAATTGCAGTTGGATCCTTCTATCGACCACCAGACTCACCTTCAGACGTAAAAGACATCTCTAGCGATAAACTAAGTTCGCTTGTACTTAAGTTCCCCAATCATAATGTAATCGCCACGACATGTTAGTGGCAACAATGATTATCGAGTGCAAAGAGCAACTTAACCAAGTAGAAAAATATGTACGTTCAATAAACTAGATAAATAAGCAGTAGTGTCGTATCTCAATGAAGAAACTGAAACTTTTAGCTCAGGACAGGAACATTTAGAGGAGCTACTGGTCAATTTTAAAAGAACAGTTGTCCATGCACTGGATAGATATGTACCCAATAGGGCAGTTCATAATAAGAGAGAATCTCCATGGTACAGTCACTATGAAGAAATTTCTAAAGAACACGAGATAATTGCATAATAAGTATAAAACAAAGCATATGACTATAGATAGAGAGATGCCGAATGAAACGCGTTCGTAGCACAATTTTGTCCAATGATATTTCACAAAATTGGAAGAAATTCTGCTCGTATGTAAAGGCTTTTAGTGACACCAAAGTTAGCGTCCAATCACTCACAGATGAGACAGGAACTGAAATTGAGGGTAGGAAAGCAAAAGCAGAAATGCTGAACTCCGTTTTTAAATGTCCTTTTACAAAGGAAAATCCAAGAGAGTCTTCCCAGTTTAATCCTCGTACCATTGAAAAGATGAGTGAAGTACGTGTTAGTATCAGTGGTGTTGAGAAACAAATGGAATCATTAAAACTAAACAAACCTCTAGGGTCTATTGGAATTCCTATCAGATTTTATACTGAATTTGCTGCTGTGTTATCCCCTCTTTTAACTATAATCTAGCGTAGATGCATGAAACAAAAATCCGGCCCAGTAGTCAGAAGAAAGCACAGGCACCACCCGTTCATAAGAAGGGTGGTAGAAGTGATCCGCAAATCTACAGTGCAATATCGTTGACATCGATTTATTGTAGAATCTTAGAACATATTCTGAAGTCGAACATAAAGAGAAAGAATGACCTCCTCCATGCCAACCAGCAGGCATGGTTTCCGAATCATCGATCATATGAAACCTAACTCGCGTTTTTCTCACATGACATACTGAAAGCATTGGATCAAAACAATCAGGTAGACGCAGTATTTCCTGATTTCCAAAAATCATTTGATGCAGTACCTCTTATTATCAAATGCAACATCGTATGAGGTAGCAAGCGAAATTTGTACATGAATCGAGGATTTCTTGTTAGACAGGACGCAGCAAGCTATCTTGGATGGATAGTAATCGAAAGATGTAGAAGTAACTTCAGGTGTGCCTCACGGAAATGTGTTGAGACCCTTATTGTTCATGTTGTGTATTAGTGACTTCGCACACTGTATCAATGATACTCTCAGACTTTTGCAAATAATACGGTTATCTATAAAGAAGTACTATCTGAAAGAAGTTTCCTAAACATTCGTTCAGAGCTTGATAAGATTCCATAGTGCTGCAAAGCTTGGCAAATGACTTTAAATGTTCAGAAATATAAAACTGTGCACTTCACAAAATGAAAAAAAAGTGGTATTCTACGACCTCAGTTTAAGTGAGTCAACGTTGCTAACAGTTGGGTGTAACACTTCGAATGGATATGAAACTCAACGATCACGTAGGCTCAGCCGTGGGTAAAGCGAGGGGTAGACTTGGGTTAGTTGGTAGAATACTGGGGAAATGCGATCAGTGTACAAAGGAATTTGCTTATATAGATCACTTGTTCGGCCCATCCTAGAATATTGCTCAAGTTTGTTGGACCCTTGTCAAATAGCAGTAATAGGGGATATTGAAAGTGTCCAGAAAAGGGCAGCACGAACTGTCACTGGTATGTTTGATCCATGGAAGAGTGTCACGTAGAAGCTGAAGAAACAGGACTGGCAGAATCTTGATAGACGTAGACTGTCTCGAGAAAGCCTAGTTACAGGGATCGAAGAACCGGTTTTAAATTATGACACAGGTAATATACAACCCCTTACATATTGATCCTGTAGGTATAGTGAGGACAAGATTAGATTAATTACAGCATGCAAGGAGGCATTTAAACAATCATTCTTTCCGCGCTTCATACGTGAATGGAACGAAAAAAGTTAATAACTGTTAGATTTGGACTGCCATAGGGTTCACGGTGGTTTTCGCAGTATAGATGTAGATGCAGATTTTAATAACTAGGCAAACGAGTCGCAGCCAAACAGCCGTATTGCCACACATCGTATCATATCACCAGTCAGGCAGCCATTTTTCATGCATGAATCTCATGCACTATCCATCAGGTTGCCTGTGATATCCATGTGATTTACGAAGTGATTCATCGGCAGTGCTCGTGTGGGCGGCCCTTTAATAACTATGGAACTAAAAAGAAGTAAAATAGAACTGTAACCGACTATCGAGGATCGAGCCAGCGACGTTACGACTACAATTCGATCACGCTACGATTGAGATACCTACGTATTCAGTACTAACATAGATATATTTTGATGTCAACAGCGCTGGGAAATCTTCTAATCTTCATAATAGGTTATTCGTTTTTATTTGTTTTTATATTTATTTTTATTATTACTCGTACTTTTTTTAGAATTGCGTCGTTTTGCTTTAAAGAAACTGATGTCTAGGCAGGCACTGACCTTCATATCCCGTAATCATGAAGAAAGTCTTAGAGGGTCACTCCATATGCCTCATCGTTGGAACAAGAACCAAGCTACAATTTCATTGAATGAAGAAGCGAGATAACGTATCTGCTTTGCAAAAGTGAAGTTAGCGCTTCTTTAGCAGATTCTGCTGTCACGATGTGGCCTACCAAGACGTAGTTAATTTCGAAGAATGACTGCCTATCGAACGCGGGGCCCCTAACGATATATATCGAACGTGTGACATGATGTTGACCATACGACTCTGATGGTGCGAGTTGCGTATACTGTTTACAGTGTTCACGAGAACAACAACAAAAGATGAAAGTTCATCAAGTTACAGCTAATTACAAATGAAAGTAGTAACTTAAGTTACTTTACTCGTCAGCCATGTCTTCGTCATGCACTATTTCTCGTGCTGTGTTAGCCGCCAGCAGCAATTATTTTTCCCATAATCTGGGTACAGTCTTGCTATATCAGTCAAAAATATCGGGAGAGCATAAGGAAGATCGATTTTTCCACGCGAGCTTAAGTTATGTAGATATTAGAAGAGGTATAACTTTTCATACTACACAACCGAGGAATTAGATTTTGTCATGTGATGGACTCGAAACTGCTACGTTTTTACTCATTATGTTCACAACCGAAAACGATAAACTACTTTCCTCTGGTAACACACTAAAATCTTACCATAATTCGCGCTACCAGAGTCAAGTGGTCGACATCGAGTCACATTCGATACACATATTAATGAGCCATCGCGTTAGATAGGCAAACATTCTTGGAAATTACCGTAACGTTTCCTGCTGCAGTGTACCAGAGTTCTCTGTTTGGGTTGATATTTTTATTCACGACCGAAAATTAAACTGATGTGTGTCACATATAGACCACAAGATTTCTATAAACATGTTTGAGTATCAGTTCTACAGATTTTAATGAAATGAGTTTGATTCCCGAGCTGCTGAAGGCTGTTCGAGAAAAGAAGCACTGCAAAGTGGTCTTACTGAACAGCCCGTAATCTACAAAATGTAACTCACAAAATAACTTGGTGTCTGCAAAAAAAACTTCATTCGTTTACAGTCCTAGCCACTTCAGGCATAATTATCGTTATGGAAGAGTGGAATTGTTAGATAGCCGTAGTAGTTATACACTGCACTGCGGATTGTGTGAACTCAATGGAGTGTTAGGTAGCTGTAGCAGTAATACACTGCATTGTGCATTGTGTGAGCTCAATGGAATTGTTAGTGAACTGCACTGTGAATTCAACAGCAATTTGACGGGTTTGTGCGTATATGCATTGCCGATTCCAAACGTCTATAATGACTCTCTAGAGTATGAAGGTGTTGTTTGTTAAAAGGAAATAAAAATGTAACAACAAGTTTGAAATCCCTTACAAAAACGTCTTGCATTTGTCAATCTGTTTGCGGCAGTTAAGTGATTATAGCACCATCAAAACGTTCACATTATTCGAATACTCATTCAACAAAAAATTAAAAAACTGAAATTATTTGATTTATGTGATATGTCTTACCTTTGCAGCTTGCATGACTCTGGATAACAGTGAGTAAATAAAACTCTGAAGTACTCAACATTTCTCAAGAAAAGTAGCATCAGCGTTGACGAAAGATAAACGCTTAGTAAAACCGCAGACTGTGCCTGCTGTCAACAATATCTTTGACAGAGGAGAGGACAAAGTAATTGTTTGAGACATGATATCTGCATATACGACAAAACTAGGAATTGATGAAGTTGTATTTCGAAGTAATTGTTATTGCATTGTTGTATGCAATAGGATTTCCTATTTTATAGGTATTTAAAAAGAATAACGCTGTGGACATTCGTACTTTCATCCAAATGGAACGAGTCAAGGTATACATTAACAAAAGACAAGTACATCATTGATACTTAATGTTACACTGTATTAATAATAAAGGTTTCTTAAAGTTAGTCATGCTAATACCAGCTAAATTTAACCAAGTCAATGAGACAGAAAGTTGCTGCTATGAAAAAAAAAAATTGGTTCGAATGGCTCTGAGCACTATGGGAGTTAACTTCTGAGGTCATCAGTCCCCTAGAACTTAGAACTATTTAAACCTAACCAACCTAAGGACATCACACACATCCATGCCCGAGGCAGGATTCGAACCTGCAATCGTAGCGGTCACGCGGCTCCAGACTGTAGCGCCTAGAACCGCTCGGCCCCCCGGCCGGCTATGAAAATTCTACTACTTTCCCGTTTATATTAAATATCTATAATTTATGTGCAACTGTTTGTTGGTTGATTTGGAGGAAGGGACCAAATAGCGAGGTCATCGGTTCCGTCGCATGAGAGAAGAATGGGGAAGAAAGTCGGCCGTGCCCTTTCAAAGGATCTATTCCTGCATTTGAGTGAAGCGATTTCACGAAAAACCAAAATCAGGATAGCCGGACGAGGGTTTGAATCGTCGTCCTTTCGAATACGAGTCCAGTATGCCGACCATTGCACCACCTCGCTGCGTATCTCCTACAATTAGGTTAATATTTACATGGTTGCACTGGCGTTTTAGAAAGCAAATAGTGCGATCGGGACACCGTTTTCCTCGCTGTTGTCGACGTTCTTGATCTCGGACCATCTTCGTACTCAAGTAGCTCTTCAGTTGGCATCACGAGGCAGAGTGAAACCAAGTTCAATCCTACGTTCACAGCAAAACCCTAACAGTAAAGTGAATCGAACCCAGGTCCTCCGCACAGTAGCCATAAACGCTGATGACTGGGCTACGGCAATATTATTCAAAGATATAGACCAAGGAAACATTAAAAACAAAAATAACTGTATAAGCTGTAGTAGACTCCGGTATAAACTACACAGAACTGAAATTTAGGCAAGTAAGTATTAATGAAGTAGGCAGTAAAATATTTTTAAATAATTTAAGACTCAGCAAAATAGATGTTAGAGATAAAATTATATTTGGCGTCGCATGGGTTGATATTCAGTTGCTTTAGGAGAGGTGTTCTTGAAGTTCCTTAGGACGCACAGATTTGCGATACTTTTTATCCACCAAAAATTGCGCCCTGTGGCGAACAGGAATGCGGGAGCTCCATGTGTGACAGAAAGATGCAGTTGCTCTTTCAATTTGACTTATCATTGCCACAAAAAGGTGACCAGTTTTTCATTCAGACAATATAAAGGAAAACTGCATAGGTGCTACATAAACCTCGTGACGCGCTGAGGCAGCTCCGGTTTACATTTGAACGATATTTATGCTCATGAGCCAGGTAAATGTTTTACAATAAACTGAACTGCCAGCTGGAAGGCATGTATTTGGAACCACTCTATTAATTATCGGTCCTAGTATACGTTTGCTGCATTCGTCGTTAATCATTGATGTCATATGTGGACATTAGCAAAAATATGAAACTAAGAAAAGAAAATAGACGCTTTCATCCCGAAGTACTGAACACCAAGCTCAGGAACATTTTAGTTATGTCGTTTACAATATTTAAAACAAGAAAATTTTAGATTTGCTTGTAAGCGTTATCTATGTAGGCATGAAGTTGTTTCCGTTAATCGGTCATCTTTTTTTGGGGTGAGGAGTATATGCGAATGTACATATGTAGAGTTAGCGCATGCTAACTTCTTTTTACTATAAACCAACGAAAAATTTGGAAAAGGAATTAAGATTCAAAAAATAAGAAAAAGCTTTTAGGTTTGCTGATGATACCGGAATTCTGTCTGTGGTCCAAACGGCTGAGAGCTGCCGCTGAACGTAATGAGTAGTGTCGTCGAAAGAGGTTATATGATGCGTATCTACATAAACGTAAGAAGGGTAGTGTACTTTAGTTAAATTATATCAGCTGAAATGCCAGCAGTGGTAACACCGGTTCCCGTCAAATCACCAAAGTTAAGCGCTGTTGGGCTGGGTTGGCACTTAGATGGGTGACCAACCGGTTTGCCGAGCGCTGTTGGCAAGCGGGGTGCACTCAGCCCTTGTGAGGCAAACTGAGGAGATACTTGATTGAGAAGTAGCTTCTCCGGTCTCGGAAACTGACATACGGCCGGGAGAGCGATGTGCTGACCACATGCCCCTCCATATCCGCATCCAGTGCCGCCTATGGGCTGATGACGACACGGTGGCCGGTCGGTACCGTTGGGCCTTCATGGCCTGTTCGGGAGGAGTTTAGTTTTTTTAGTTTTAGATGCTGAGAAATCTATATTTGGAAAGGAGACACTGAAAATAGTAAATGAGTTTCGCTATTTGGACAGCAGAAACCTGACGATGATTGAAGTAGAGAGGACATAAAATGCAGACTGGCAACAGCGAGAAAAGCATTTCTGAGAAAGAGAAATTCATTACATCGAGTACATATTTAAATGTTGGAAGGTTTTGTCTTGAAGTGTTTGTCTGGGATGTAGCCATGTAGCGAATTGAAACATGGGCAATAAACAGTTCAGACAAGAAGAGAACAGAAGTTTTTGAAATGTGATGCTACAGAAGAAAGCTGAAGATTAGGTGGATCAATTGAATAGTTAGGAGGTATGAAACGCACTGTGGAAGAAAGATATTTATGATACAACTTGGCCAGAAGAAGGGTTCGACTGACAGGCATTAAGAGATCGTAAGTTTGATAATGGGGGGAATGGTGGGGGAAAGAATTGTAAAGGGAGACCAAGGCATGAATACAGTTTAAATAGGCTCAAGTGGACGTGGGTTGTGGTAGTTACGCAGAGATGAAAATACATACACAGAATTTGCTAGCGTGGAGAGGTGCATCATGCCAACTTTCGGACTGAAATTCACAAAAACAAAAGCACAGTTTAAATTGCTGCGAGTGTAACGAAAAATATACAATCTTCGTTGACACAAATATATTTCTGTTTTCCCGTAAAATGTTGTTGTTTCCGAGTTAACGGTTGGGTAGGAAACTAATAGCACAGCTTAAGGAGATTGTCATGGATTTTTCAGTTTGTTTCGTAATATGTAGAGTTCAGTCTATGTTATGTATAAAATTGATCTTAATAGTAGCATTACAACTGCCTTTAAAATATTGAAATACTTAAATCTGCACCCGTAGTCACGCCCGACTCATTTCGGAAACTTCGTGTTTCAGCGGCATTTCTGTGAGTGTAAAGACTCTTTCCTTTCGATAATTTTGGTTGACAACAGTATCTTTGGTTGATATCTATATCTTTGTCTGATAACTTCCATGCATCTCGTTTCTTTCCATTTCGACGGTACAAAGGGATGTTACAGGGTGGGGCAAATAAAAGTGGCCCGGAGGAGTGGATACAATTAGATGTAAATGTATGCGTATAACCACAGACTCACAGCCCATGCCACACACACTGTGTGTACGCCCGCCACGCGATCCGCACCGCTTCAGAGCGTAGTGCGGCCTGTCTCAGTGTGAGTGCATCAGTGCAAAGGGGATGATGGCATTCACTGTGGAGCAGCGGGTGTTTGTTGTGGAAAGCTGCGTGACAACGAAGTCATGGAAACCATGTGGTCAGTAGTTTGCTGAGAAGTTCATTGATGTCGAAGGGACAGTAAAGACTGCCATGAAACACTTGGCCAAAAATGGAGTCAGACAGAATCTGTTTTGAAGAAGTCAAAAACATTCCGAAACGTGCCCACACACCACAAAATGTGGCTGCAGTTCACCAGAAAATGCTTCAGAGTCCTACCAAATCAGTCCGACCCCTGTCGCAAGAGACCGGCGTGTCATGTTGATCATGCGGACGAATACCTGCACAGGCATTCCTACTGTGGTGGAACAGAACGACCTCTAGCACGTCTGCCAAGCATGCTCCATACATTGGTTCAATGTCCACCGTTCGCAACGCATCACTGGTGACGCCCGTCACATGGGCCCTGGCGTTATTGTGTATGATAAGGAATTTAGGGTCATCACAGCATGCAGCAGGTACCACATAGTACTGCGCTGTGTAGCCGCGCGGTCTAGGGAGCCTTATCACGGTTCGCGTGGCTCCCCCAATCAGAGGTTAGAATCCTCCCTTTGGCATGGAAGTGTGTGTTATCCTTAGCGCAAGTTAGTTTAAGCTATATTAAATAGTGTGTGAGTTTAGGGACTGATGACCTTAGCAGTTTGGTTCCATAGTACCTTACCACAAATTTCCAAATTCCTGCTACATGGTCGAACAAGATCTCCTCTATGTAGTGCTTGGCGGTAAGGCGACCGTGGGCAACGACAAGATCTCTATGGCTGTCAACACTGATGCCTCCCCACACCATCACAGAAACTTGATAGGCTCTGTCGATTTTCTGGATAACATTTGTCAGGTGGATAACATTTGTCAGGTACCGCTTACTGTGGCATCTCCACACACAAGCACGGCCACCACTTTGCATCAGAATAATTCTGGACTCGTTTGTGAATAGCACGTTTCCCAGCAGTGACGAAGTTGCCAGTGGACTTGGGCACGACAGAACTGAAGTCGAGGTGCGATATGTTGTCGTGTCAAGCAGAATTCTCGAACAGGACGTCTGGATCGTAAGGTCCTTCCTCTTAACCTGTTCCTTACAATCTCATCGGACACAACAGCTCCCGTGGTCCTTCTGAGATCATCTTTCAGTGCTCTGGCGGTAGCTGTACGACGCCACAACCCAGAGATAGCCATCCATCAATCTTCACGTGGGACTGTAATGCTTCACCGACCTTGTCAAACTCGGCTTATGTTCTGACTTGAGGACCCTGGAGTGTGTCCGCAACCTACGGATGACAGGTGGAATGATATTGACACGTGCTGTAACATTACGGAGACTCCATTCTTCTTGAATCAAACAGACCGCCCTTGCAACTTGCACTGCATTAAAATGTCGCATCACATGTGTTTGGTTGACTGCAACGTCTACAAATGACAACTGCCATCTGTGTGCCTCACTAGTGAACACTGCGACACAGATATTCACTCCCTTGTAAGGGATCACCTGATACTGTAACGTATAAGACAGCCGACAGATGGTGAATGACTTCAGTTGTTGCATACATTGAAAGCGAAGATTCTTGATTCTTGAAAAAGTAATGTATTCAAGAGTAGCATCACATATTTGTAAAAATGAAGTACTAACAAAATGTCAGTTTGGTTTTCAAAAAGGCTTTTCAACAGAAAATGCTATTTATGCTTTCACTGATCAAATATTAAATGCAGTGAATAACCGAACATCACCCATTGAGATATTTTGTGATCTCTCAAAGGCTTTTGATTGTGTGAATCGTGAAATTCTTCTACATAAGCTGAAGTATTGTGGTATGAGTGGGACAGTGCACAAATGGAATAATTCATAGTGACCGGAAGAATGCAGAAGGTTGAAATGAACAGTACAGATAGTCTACAAAACCCAGCAGAGTCCTCTAATTGGGGAGGTATCAAGAATGGTGTCCCACAGGATTCAGTCTTGGGTCCCTTATTGTTCTTGATATATATTAACGACTTGCCACTCTATATTCATGAAGATGCAAAGTTAGTTCTTCTTGCTGATGATACAAGTATAGTAATAACACCCAAGAAGAAAGAATCAGCTGAGGAAATTGCAAATAATGTCTTTCAGAAAATTATTAAGTGGTTCTCTGCAAATGGACTCTCCCTAAATATTGAGAAAACACATTTCATACAATTCTGTTCAGTAAATAGCATAACACCATTGATAAATATAGGCTTTGAATGGAAGTCTGTTGGTAAGGTAGAATACTCAAAATTTCTGGGTGTGTGCATTGATGAGAAATTGAATTGGAAGAAACGCATCGATGATCTGTTGAAACGGTTAGGTTCAGCTACTTATGCTATTACTGTTATTGCAAATTTTGGTGGCAAACATATCAGTAAATTAGCCTACTATACCTATTTTCATTCACTGCTTTCATATGGTATTATATTTTGGGGCAATTTGCCATTAAGAGAGAAAGTATTCATTGCACAAAAGCGTGCATCAGAATAATAGCAGGAGCCCACCCAAGATCACCTTCCAGACATTTATTTAACGAACTCGGGATATTCACAGTACCTTCGCAATACATATATTCACTTACGAAATTTGTCATTAATAAACAATCCCAATTCAAAAATAACAGCGAAGTGCATAGCTACAACACTATAAGAAAGGATGATATTCATTATTTTGGATTAAATCTCACATTGGCACAGAAATGGGTGAATTATGCTGCCACAAAAATCTGGTCATTTGCCAAATAGTATCAAAAGTCTGACAGATAGCCAACTAACATTTAAAACAATATTAAGAAAATTTATGAATTACAACTCCTTCTATTCAATAGATGAATTCTTAGATATGAAGTAGTAACTGTAAAAAAATTAATTAATTAATTAATTAATTTGTGTAAAGAGAACTTACGTTAAAGTGACACGTTCCACATCATTACGAAATGTCGTATTCATGGTCTATGGAACAACGATTAATGTGATGTAATGTGTAATGTCAGGCTATACAATAAGACCACAGGTATCGTCTGTATCAAGATAGATTTAACATACCGAAAGTTGACACATCTGTTCCCCTAAATCTTTTGAGCAGTATATTGAAATATTTAGTTTTTATTCTTCGCAAAGTTAGGTAGCATTAATATCTTATAATCTGCCGAAGTGTGCTTTCGACTGCAGAGCCTCCTCTGCCCTTTGCCGCCGGCTCCCACGGCGGCACTGCCGCGCGTGTTCCCGTAACGTTATGAAGTCGTCACAAGGCCGCCTGGTGGCCGCTACCTGTGCATTGCTGCAGTTGCGTCACCGCCCTCCGAAGGAGCGCTCTGCCCGTTAGCACAGCTGAGAGGCCGGTCTTTTTAAATCATATACTGCAATAAACAAACAGAGCCACGCCGTGTCACTTTGTCTGCTCATACGACAGGCACACTGTCATACTCTGAAGCGCCAAAGGAACTGCATATTCAGATACAGAGATAAGTAAACAGGCAGAATACGGCACTGAGGTCGGCAACGCCTATGTAAGACTAGTGTCTGGCGTAATTGTTATATAGGTTGCTGCTGCTACAATGAGAGGTTATCAAGATTTAAGTCAGATTGAACGTGGTGTTACAGTCGTCGCACGAGCGACGGGACACAGCATCTCCGAGGTAGCGATGAAGTGAGGATTTACCCGTGCGACCATTTCACTAGTGTACCGTGAATATTGGGAATACGATAAAACATCAAATCTCCGTCATCGCTGCGACCGGAAGAAGGTCCTGCAAGAACGGGACTAATGACGGCTGAAGAGAATCGTTCAGCGTGATAGAAGTGCAACCCTTCCGAAAATTGCTGCAGATTTCAATGCTGGGCCATCGACAACACATCGATATGGGCTTTCGGAGCCGAAGGCCCGTTCGTGTACCCTTGATGATTGCACGACACAAAGCTTTACGCCTCTCCTGGGCCCGTCAACGCCGACATTGGACTTTTGATAACTGGAAACATGTTGCCTGGTCTGACGAGTCTCGTTTCAAATTGTATCGAGCTGATAAACGTGTATGGGTATGGAGACAACCTTGCATGACAGCAGGGGACTGTCCAAGCTGGTGGAGTCTCTGTAACTCTGTGGGGCGTGTGCAGTTAGAATGATACGGGACCCCTGATACGTCTAGATAAGACTGTCACTGGTGACACGTACGTAAGCATTCTGTCTGATCACGTGCATCCATTCGTGTCGGTTGTGCATTGCGACGGACTTGGGCAATTCCAGCAAGACAATGCGACACCCCACTTGTCCATAATTGCTGCAGAGTGGTTCCGGAAACACTCTTCCGAGTTTAAATTTTCCACTGGCGACCAAACTCTCCAAACATGAACATTCTTGAGCATACCTGGGATGCCGTGCAACGTGCTGTTCAGGAAAGATCTCCAGCTCCTCGTACTCTTACGGATTTATGGACAGTCCTGCAGGATTCATGGCGTCAGTTGCCTCCAGCACTACTTCAGACATTAGTCGAGTCCACGCCACTTCGTGTTGCTGCACTTCTGCGTGCTCGCGGATGTCGTACACGATATTAAGCAGGTGTTCCAGTTTCTTTGGCTCTTCAGTGTAGCTCCAGAATACACAAGAGCGGCGCAACAGAATACGCCGGATCTTTTTAACGGAACATCTGGGACATACAAATGATGTTGAATGCAGTCGAGAAGTTACACGCATGTCACATGTTCGATTCCTGTTCAGCGCAATTTTGAAGTGGTATTTTCCGATCTGACGTAGTATAAACTACATCCATTTCTTTATGTCCATAAACAGTAGAAAATTTAACGAAAAGTACTCGGGCTTTACATGACTGCAGTGAGGAGCTCACATAAAGGTAAGCACGGGAAGGCTAAGACCTGTGATCGTGCGCCTGATACTCATCTCATGCCCTGTTTAGGTTTAATTATAGCTCGATTATGACTAGTTGCACTTACAGTGGGCAGTGATATGAGAATGGTCAATATTCAGTTATTCTCTGCTAGCAAAATATGTAAATATTGTCACTGCTTTTTGATAAGCAATTCATCCTGAACACTTCCACTCGCACAATCACTTGTTACTATTTTTGCAATACCATTTTCGCTATAGTTCGATTTCAGTCTGTATTTTCCTTCACGAAAACCACGAAAATTTATTTGAAATATCATCAACATTTCTTATCAAACAGAGACCAGGGTTACCTTCAACCACTGAAGCTACTTTTAATAAGCACAGGTTAATAGCTCCTTCTCATAACATTTTCATCTGTATTACTAATCAATATTCTTTCTTTCATCACATTTCCTCTGCTTTACTCATCGTCTACATTCAGTTCACATTTCATATTCATTCCTATTCCAGATAATATCATTCTTCTAAATTCTGACTGCCCCAACTCCACTCGAACGACGCCCCCTGTAAAAACGAATGAGCGCTCGAATCAAAAGTTCGCATTGTTCGCACTGTAATGCCCAAGCAGTGTTTGCCATATTACAAAAGAAATTAGCCTCCGTAGATAGTTACGCTTTCAGGGAGTCGATCACTAAGACTCTTTGGGAGCAACGATGTTTGCGATGTTCATATAACTTTTAGGAAACGCTGCTTTATCTTTGGTACAGATATACCAACTGAATTAATAGAAATGCCGGAATCGTTGTCAGAACAAGTACTTAGCCGTTGATCTTCCTTATCACCCCTCAGTATTCTGTTCCATTCTAAACTGGACTAAGGGGGGCCTGCAATGTGCATTGTGGCAGGTGAAAGGAAATTTTGCAAGAAGCTCGACAGTACAAAGGGAATAACGACTAGCACTAGGGCTCGGCAGGACGTAGCTCCTTTGTCAGAAAACGAAGAAGACAGAAGCACATTGAAGTTAAGGTTAGTAAGTAATTAGTAATTTTCATTGAATCTCAAAAAAAAAAAAAAAGAAAAAAAGGGGGGACAGATACGGTATATGAGAAATGAGAACCCTTATGATGACTCCAGTTTCGTCAAAGCCTGTGAAATCCATATTTACATTTGTTGTACAAGTACGGTAGCCCTTGTAATGCGACGTGCGACAGAAATCTCATGTTAGAGTCTTACAAACATCTCTGTACCTATTAGTTGTTTTACACGCAAATGAAACTGTACAACTATACATTAGTTAAAATTCATTCCTCTCGTGTGTTAATACGAGAAAACTACGTCCGAACTGGCCATGAAGGCACAACGGTACCGACCGGCCGCCGTGTCATCCTCTGACCACAGGTGCCACTGGATGTGGATATGGAGGGGCATGTGGTCAGCACACCATTCTCCCGGCCGTATGTCAGTTTACGAGGCCGGAGCCGCTACTTCTCAATCAAGTAGCTCCTCAGTTTGCCTCACAAGCGCTAGCTGCACTCCGTTTGCCAAAAGCGCTCGGCAGACTGGATGGTCACCCAACCAGGTGCTAGCCCAGCCCAACAGCGCTTAACTTCGGTGATCCGACGGAAATCGGTGTTATCACTGCGGCAAGGCCGATGGCCGTGTTAATACGAGATATCTGTATATATGAGTATCATACAACCATATTGATGAAGTAACATATATTAATCTACTGAATGGAGAATCGTTCTTTAAGTGTCGAATGTCTCCATCAGTACTGAACTTCGCATCTACTGATACTACAGATCAAGTGACAGAAATGAAACAAAAGAAATGACGAAATAAATCTCGGATGAGCAGCCTGGTATGAGTGTGCATAGGACACAATATTTCGGCAATCGACCACGTTGCTATCATCAGCGCACCTGATGATGGCAACGTGGTCGATTGTCGAAATATTGTGTCCTATGCGCACTCATACCAGGCTGTTCACCCGAGATTTATTTCGTCATAAAATACGCCTGGAGAAACTGAAGAGTCACAAACAAAAAAAATGTTTCACCATTCAGGGTAGCAGTCTCCATTACATCTTAGGCCATCTGTAATCAGCCTCTACAGCCACCTGTGAAGAGGCAAATAGTAATATGAAAGAATAATAAACGTTTTAAAAATCTAGATAATGGTAAAGTAACAATAGATTGCCTGCAGGCGTTTCTGTTTCGAAATGTGCTGTACTCAGTTTGCCAACACAGTAGAAACAAGTGAAAACGTTCACCTGTAGACGACCTAGTTACACATCCACTTTCAGGCCGACACCAATTAGCCTGCAGACGGTGTGAGGCAAGATGGTCTTTTGCGGTCACGGTTGTACGTAAGGGTCGGGGGAAGGGGGAGGGCGGAACAACCATATTTTCTTCAGGCCGGAGAACCGCTCAGTTACGCGGCACGTGTCAATAGATTCAAAACGCTTCCTTTTGCTCTGAGAGCGCGCGGAATATCATTGCTGTTCAGATCTGACTGGCAAATTATGACTCGTATGTCAACATACCCACCTCCTGCCAAACATTGACGTCAGTGAAACGTATATACAACTATCTTCCAGATCAATCGTGTCAAGCATCACATACGAATTTCATTTGCATCTACATCTACATTCATTCGCAGAAAACCACTATGAAAGGCTTATGAAGGCTATTTAGCGTGTGTGTGCTGTGATTAGTACAATCGTTTCTTCAAAGTCCCTATTGGAGTGGTACGTAGAGGAGATGAAGTTTATCTTGAGATGCTTCATTCAATATTGGTTCCTGAAACTTTGCAAACAGGCTCTAGCGAAATAATTTGCGTCTATCTTCAGGTGTCAGATAATCGGAGGTTTTTAGTATTTCCGTGACGCTCTACCATGAGTCAATCTGACTTGTGACCATTCGTGCCGTCGCCTTCTCATACGTCCAAATGGTAGGTTTTTGTTAAAACTTACAGTATACCTTCGAACTTTGCTGTGTTCAGTGCTGTATGATATCACAATGAAGAAACTCCCCCATGTGGATTGCATAAATGTCGGTAAGAGGATTCATTTAAGAACCTGGTGAATGTTTGATGTACTGTTATCACGAAATGAACTTAGTTTTTGCGTATCTTTGTTGAATATTTAGTTTGGGGATTTGGCTATCATTCTCGTAACGCTTTCAATGTAACTTTACTTCATTCGATACGGATATTTTCTGTCTGGATTGTAATTGAAAATCGTAGAACCATTTCCCGTTCATTTAAGATATCAATTTCTGAATAAATATTATTCAACACAACTCTCTGTCGTCTCCATCAATTACAGACCTTAGAACAGAACCCTTTATATTAAATTATTCGTTTATCTTTTATTTTATTAACTTGCAGTTCTAGCCAACGCACAGACTATTTCACAGCAGGATCGCAGCTGCAGATTGTTATTTGCAGCGAGTTAGCTACGGGACATGAAAGCAGACGTGCGCGGCTCGTCCCTATGACTACATCGAGCTTTTTTTTTTTTTTTTTTTTTTTTCAAACAGAGCCGTGCATAGTCCCATTACGTAACGTATGAGTAACCGCAGGTAAAGACGCAACTAGTTTGCTCGTATGGACTCTGTTTGCAAGAACAATCACACTTAGCAGTAACCATTAGGTACCGACGCAGCGGGCTCAGCTTCCTTTTGACAGGCTACCCCCTATATAGCGAAACTCTTCGGAACACTGTACCTTTGTTATTCTGATAGAGTTTAATTGAATTGCTCTGTAGATATAACAGTCGGAAAATAATCACAGGATGAAATAGCAATTCTCGTAAACGATCGGTATCCAGAAAACGATTGTCAAATGATGCTCAGATGCCTTGTAGTTGTGTAAAACAGCGCAACTTCCTTTCGCCATGAAGAGCTACGTTTTAAAGGAGAATTAATCCTACCCTTACGCGTGCTCTCTGACATGTCACACTGCTTCGATAATTGCTTCACGAGTATCTTGCCGCTTTAGTTGTGGGCGCAACGTCAGGCTTTCGAAGACTCATGCCTCCGTCATCGTTATTTGTCGGTAGATTGCGTAGAATTTTATTTAACTGAACAAACTGTAGTGGAGACGTAAGGTACCAGAAACTATTACTATGTCACCTACGGACGAACATTTCTAGCGATGCTGATTTCATTAGATAGTGGATAATTCAGATCATTTCTTCGTAACATTTCAGCGTCAAACGCCCGCACCTCTAATGATATAGCTACTGTCCTGGTAAGAGATTTTGGATAAAGATTTCAGTTTTATGAAAAATAACCGTATGTTTGTTAGTGAGGTTTGTTCAGCAACCACAGATTAACCGAAAACGCGATATTTAATGTGGCGACGATGCTTTATGCAGCGATGTGAAACCGTTCGTTTTGCCTGACCATTGGAACTGCTAGCACAGCCACAAGGAATTTCACATATTCATGGAACACCGATACTGAGGTTGTCTTTTAGTGGGAGCAGCATCTATGATTCTCTTGTGTGGTCGTAAAATGCATTTACACTACTAGCCATTAAAATTGCTACACCACGAAGATGACGTGCTACAGACGCGAAGTTTAACCGACAGGAAGATGCTGTGATATGCAAATGATCAGCTTTTTAGAGCATTCACACAAGGTTGGCGCTGGTGGTGACACTTACAACGTGCTGACATGAGGAAAGTTTCCAACAGATTTCTCATACACAAACAGCAGTTGACCGGCGTTGCCTGGTGAAGCGTTGTTGTGATGCTTCGTGTAAGGAGGAGAAATACGTACCCTCACGTTTCCGACTTTGATAAAGGTCGGATTGTAGCCTATCGCGATTGCGGTTTATCGTATAGCGACATTGCTGTTCGCGTTGGTCGAGATTCCATGACTGTTAGCAGAATATGGACTCGGTGGGTTCAGGAGGGTAATACGGAACGCCGTGCTGGATCCCAACGGCCTCGTATCACTAGCAGTCGAGATGACAGGCGTCTTATCGGCATGGCTGTAACGGATCGTGCAGCCACGGTTCGATCCCTGAGTCAGCAGATGGGGACTTTGCAGGACAACAACCATGTGCACGAACAGTTCGACGGCGTTTGTAGCAGCATGGACTATCAGCTTGGAGGCCATGGCTGCCGTTACCCTTGACGCTGCATCACAGACAGGAGCGCGTGCGATGTTGTACTCAACGACGAACCTTCGTGCACGAATGGCAAAACGTCATTTTTTCGGATGAATCCAGGTTCTGTTTACAGCCCAGTGTGCGATTTGTGCTTTTACCAGTGGGGGGGGGGGGATGTCTTATGGGTTTAGTATAATTTTATATGTTACTAGCTTGGACCGTGGCGTTACCCATGGTTAAACAGTTATTTATAAATAGATGTTGATGCCGAAACTCACTATTCACGCCTATGCACTATCAGAAAAGCCATCCCTTGTTATATCTTTAAAAGTACATTATAGGTAAAGCTTATTTACAAAATCATCTACATACAGGTATACGAGGGGAATTCAAAAAGTAAAGGCACATTTGTAAAAAGCCGTAGTTATTCTGATGATTGAAAACTGAAACATCCGTTATTTTTCTACGTAACCTCCCTGGACTTCAATGCAGTTTTCCCGAAGTTTTACGAGTTTTTTATTTCATCAGAAAATACGTTTATGGCTTGCATCTGTATGTAACCAATTTTGCACCTCAGCAATGACGTCTTCAGCACTTTCAAATCTTCTTCCCCGTAGTGCTTCCGTTAAGGGTCCAAACATGTGAAAATCGCTTGGAGCCAGGTCTGGACTGTATGGTGGATGTTCCAGCACCTCGAATCTCAACTCCTTTATTGCGTCGGCTGTCAGTTTGGCAGAATGTGGGCGAGCGTTATCTTGCTGCAGGATGACACCTCTTCACAGTTTTCCACGACGTTTCGATCTGATTGCAGGTTTTAGTTTCGTACGCAACACATCACATCTACCATACAATAGAGACCTGGCTCTAAAGCCTCGTTTACGCTGGGTCGACGTCTTGCAACATTGTGGCATGCTACGGAAATGTGGCGTACGTCGTCTTGTCATTTAGTTCTAAACGTTTTGAAATGCTTAGCTACTACATAACACTTTTTCAAAATTAATAATCAAACATATTAATGGTATTAATAGTAAACTTTCAGTGTTCGGCTCCATAAATTTAAATTATGTGTAAAGTTTTACTCCATTACGTGGGAAATAAACATCCCAGGTTGGGATGCCTAAACTAAAACCAGAGGATGGTCTGATGCAGAGGGGAGGAAATCCCCCCCATCCTCCCCTGCAAATCGCACACTGTTACAGCATCATGATGGTCGCATCCGTGTTTGGCGACATCGCGGTGAACGCACATTGGAAGCGTGTATTCGTCATCGCCATACTGTCATATCACCCGGCGTGATGGTATGGGGTGCCATTGGTTACACGTCTCGGTTACCTTTTGTTCGCATTGACGGCACTTTGAACAGTGGACGTTACATTTCAGATGTGTTGCGACCCGTGGCTCTACCCTTCATTCGATCTCTGTTAAACCCTACATTTCAGCAGGTTAATGCACGACCGCATGTTGCAGGTCCCGTACGGGCCTTTCTGGATACAGAAAATGTTCGACTGCTGCCCTGGCCATCACATTCTCCAGATCTCTCACTAATTGAAAACATCTGGTCAATGGTGGCCGAGCAACTGGCTCGTCGCAATACGCCAGTCACTACTCTTGATGAACTGTGGTATCGTGTTGAAGCTGCATGGGCAGCTGTACCTGTATACGCCATCCAAGCTCTGTTTGACTCAATGCCCAGACGTATCAAGGCCGCTATTACGGACAGAGGTGGTTGTTCTGGGTACTGATTTCTCAGGATCTATGCACCCAAATTGTGTGAAAATGTAATCAGATGTCAGTTCTAGTATAATATATTTGTCCAATGAATACCCGTTTATCACCTGCATTACTTCTTGGTGTATCGATTTTAATGGCCAGTAGTGTAATACAATGTCTGCACACGAATGAGCTTGTTGTATTTACTGTTGCTCCGAGAAATGAAAGGAGTACTACAGGCTGATCATCTTGTGCTGACTATCTCCGTATTTTCGTTACTAACTGAACATGTGGTTCACTACAACAGTTCGTCGAGAACACCTTTTTTGGATACCTGATCTCGTAATTGAAGTGATTCTTATCATATACAGTGTTCTGTAAATTGAAGGTGGAGGGGCAGAAAGGAAAGAAAAGGGAAAGAGCTGATGACATCAGCTGCATGAGGACATTATCTGGAATCAGCAGTGACGACTGAAATTATGTGTCGAACTGGGACCCGAAGCTGGGATAACCTGCTTACCAGGCAGCTGCGGTAACCACTCCTCCATCCTGCACACAGGGTCAGTAGCACACGCGCTGACCATCTGGCCATGCTCCTCGACGTACCCACATTCTCACCTAGCGCCACCAGTCTGTAATCAGCGTACATGCCCTCCGTGCTCGCTAAATTTAGATTGCCACCGGAGGTCGAACGTCAGTGTGCATCTGCACTGATGGTCGTGTGGTCATAGCCCATCAAGGCTTATCAGTTATATGACAATGTGGTGTCTGTTCATTGGGACAAGCAACTGATATCATCAGTTCCCTCATATTCCTTTCCTTTCTGTCTCTCTGCCTTCAATTTACGTAAGATGTATCACAGCGGCGGATTCCTCGTGGTGTCTGTTCTTTCCGACACATCCGTATGAACAGACACCACGCAATCATATAACTGATATGTCTCGATGGTCTGTGAATCCACAACCAACAGTTCAGATGTACATTTATGTTAGGCCTCAGGTGGGAATCTAAAGTTAGCGAGCACGGAGAACATGGACAAGGACTGTGGATAAATGGTGGTGCTAGGTGGGAATTTGGGTCGGTTGACGAGCGTGCCGAGGTGTCCAGGCATTTGCGATTGACACTGTGCCCCCGTGGTGCAGTGATTAACGCAACTACCTAGTAAGCAGGAGATCCCGGGTTCGAGTCCAGGTCCGCACACACTTTCAATCCTCTCTGCTGATTCCGCATAAAGTCCCTATGCAACTGCTGTCATCATTTCCTTCCCTTTCCTTTCTCCGTCCTGCATTCCCTCACTTTCTTTTCCTTGCTCCCCCTCCATTTTCAGTTTACGTAATAGATATCGCAGCTGTGGATTCCGCTGGGTGTCTGTTCTTTTAGACGTGTTCGAAAGAAGACAGTACGCATTCACGTAATAAAGAGTTTCAACTCATTGTATCAATATGTTTAGAACCACTCTCTTTTGGGCTGTCTAAATAAAGTTTAACGTAATTTAGATAAAGGTCAGTATATGTTGACTTTCCAGTGGCCGAGCCACCCATTCTATTTTCAGTTCAACTAAAACAACTACAAACAGTAATTTTTTTGTTATTCTCAGCATTTATCGAAGAATGCCACCGTGATCAACTGTATTATCATGTCACACTACTATCTGGCTGGGTAAAACTATCAGGTTACACGTGTGTTGGCTTCTTCCATGGAATGAAGGGAACTAACGGATCATACAACAGAATTTTATTTCCATCTTACAAAAGCAGGTAAATAGTGCAATGTACCGGTTTACCATTCACAGTAAGGTCCATCACACTGGAGAACTGCTGGTCACTTCTCAAAACAGTGATTGGAGCTGAATAGAGTGGCGAACACGCAGAAGACAGAAGGACACAGGCGTGATGACCTAATGTTTCAAGAACCCTGCTGTCCGAATATGAAGACGAATGTGAGAAAAATTACGTGCTGGGAATGAACTACTGCCAGGACGAAGGATTAAGATAATTAACTGTAAAAAAGTTTACTAAAGGAAGAAAAGGAAGAGAGATAAATTCATTTATGTGGAAGATGCTTAGAACTTAGCCAAACAACGGTGGCGATTAATTGACAACTTAATAAAAAATCCGTCTGTCTCTTTAATGGAATTTTCACTATATCAGTGTACATTTCGAAGTTACAGCTTTATTATCATGGCTTCCGTTGTAAGTAAGGCTCCTCGGTGCGATGTCAACACAACAAAAGCGAGTAGTGGGAGTTATAGGTCGTTGTCAGGTTCCATTAGCGAAATTATAGCGAAACATTTACTGAATTAACGAAGAATATACGAAGATTTCTGTCAAAAAAGTGGCTCTGAGTACAATGGGACTTAACATCTGAGCTCATCAGTCCCCTAGAACCTAGAACTACTTAAACGTAACTAACCTAAGGACATCACACACATCCATGCCCAAGGCAGGATTCGAACCTGCGACTGTAGCGGTCGCGCGGTTCCGGACTGAAGCGCCTAGAACCGCTCGCCCACTCCGGCCGACCAGATCTCTGTCAAAACATTAAATATGGGCTACGTGCAAATTTTCCTGTCTTCGCTCGAAGATGATATTAGAATTAAGTAACTTCGACAAGTGAATGTCAGAATTAGTGATCTTGAAGATTTATTTAAGAACATTAAATCAATGAGAGACGTTCAACACCTTAGACAATGTTTATACAGACATCGACAAAAGGAACTGGTACCGAAGAAAGAAATTTGTTCAGATGGCAAAAGATGTTGCAGCTACGAAGATACCAAATGAAATTAAATCTGAGACTGAACGAGGCAGCTACAAAGAGAAGGCGACACTTTCAAACAACCGGTAATGGGCGCATGAAAGAATATGCCACATTAAATAAAACTATTCGTAAATGTCTTCGAGAGGATGTGAGAAAAGACAGCGTAATCAAAATAACCGAAACAATATCAAAGAAAAAACGCATGAAGAAGAGAAAACGGAAATCTTTATTTTTTAGACACCACATTTCATGGCAAAAACATAATAAACAACATCATAGTGAAAAATGTGCAAGCATTTCAAGACTTTGCTTAAATCTTTGTGTAGTTAAAGAGATGAAATGGAAAAACACGTTGTTAATGATGAAAATAACATTTATGATGTAATGTCGGATATGCAAAGCCACTGGACGTATGAAGAAATTGAAAATGCTGTTGACACCGAAGTTCCGGTGAGATTTGGGAATGCTAGATAGAGAATATACGACAGGAACTTGTAAAATGTTTTACAGAATGTCTGCAAAGGAAGAAAATTTCCCGAAACTATAACTATGCTCTTTGTATAATGTTAGCCACCGCAAGGCAGAAAAACAGATGAGACATAAAAGAAACTACAGACTTGACAGCCTTCTCTCTGATATTTATTAAAACTGTATCCAACAGCATACAACAGCACTGCATTTTGATCAAGTAAAGAAACAATTTTAGAAGTGGTTGTACCTTAATGAAGCAACGAGATTATAGAATGGAGCAGCGTGCATGAATTACCAAACTGACTGGTGTTCCTAGATCTTCAGAACGTTTTTTTACCAGATTTCAACGTAATTTATACTAATAAAACTGGGAAATGATTCAATTGAGTATACACGTAATTGCTAAAACTTCCACTAGACTTAATTACCACATTGAGAGGCTTAGAATTGAAGTGAGTGTAGTCCTAGGTGATTCCTTACAACCAAAACTATTTTCAGCGGCCCGGGAGTAAGCTTTGTGAGCCTTGAATTGGGAAAACGAAGAACAAGCACCTGCTAGTGGAACATATACGAAACAAGTTCATGTGTTGAAGTTTTGTTAGTTGGTCACTAACTTTTTCCGTAGATCAAATTCACGTTATAATGTGGAACATGTCAACAGAACAAACACAGAACACTTGTATAGAAGTTACAACTAAAAACAGAAAATAATATTTATGACCACATGCTGGCCTTTACAGGATTTTTAATGACTAATTACATATACTCAAGCAATCCTCTGTTCTATAGAATGAGTAGTGTCTCCATGAGTAGAGTGTGAAAGACGATTTTAGCTGCAAATTTCACCCCTTTCTGTGCCAAAGACATATTCATTAAAGGGTAATGCAGATTATTTTTCCTTTTAGTGTTGTGAACTCCACTCAGTTTCTAATTACGTTCTTCTGCACAATGATTACTTTTTGCCTAAGCAAGGAGTTATCTCAGTATATTGTCTCATAAGATATGAACAAACGAAAATATGCGGAATACCTTAACTTACTGACTTATATATCCACACAAAGTTGGCTGTTTTACTCTCTGCTTCTATCGTGGATAAAATGCAACAACGAATGGATGAAGTTAATGGTTGACGTTTGAAAATATATTTAAAATCAATTAAACAAATAGTTAACGAATAACGACCGTATCGGAAAGAAAATAGTGCAAATCAACTATGAAGTGTTGACTGACGGGTTTTGTATTGAGGGCGCAGGAAGACAACGCCGGGATAGAAGTGTGGAGTAGGAGAGCAAAAATTTCCTGGGGTGCCTTTGGTTAACTAAATAGGGTTTTCAAAGCCAAGCTTCCGATCAGTTTGTCAAGAATATTTCATAATATGTCGAACAGTGGCAACACGCAATCAGACCGCTCGGCTACCCCACGCGACCAATCGAAGTAGGGGTGGGAGGGACTGTGACCAAGTGAATGTATCTTAGTGAATCATGGAAGTAGTGATCCGGAAGGCACTCTACAGTGCGTGACGGAGGGTAAATCGTAAAGATATTATGGATTTTCTTTACTATAACTGTTATCTGTATGTCTCTGCACGCGCCATATGCTCTCTTAGTGCCTTATTCTAATCACCCCTGCACCAGATATAAGACTTCAGCAGTATAAGAGTCGCACAATCTTCTTCGAATGAAGTCTTTTTTCTTTTTTTACACTTTTTGTTAGGTCGATTTCTTGTCTGTTTGTTTGGTATAAATTTTGCAGTTGGCTTTCCACTAACTGCCCAATGGACTAGCGACTTGAAACTTTCGACATAGCTCAGAACTAGTTGACAATGCAATATTAACTCACTTTCTTGCCTGTTTTGTGGCGAAGGGTACTTTGTGTACCACTGCTATTTGTCCCTTCTCCTACTGAAGTCGCGAAATTTTTGCGATAAGAACGACTGCTGAGAAGCCTCTTTGTCAAGTCGATTCTCTCTGATTTTCACTTTAAGAGATATTCTCGAGATACACGTACGAGAAAGCAATGTATTGCCAAGGTGAAGAGAAAGTGAAATAAACCGGAAATTTACGACATGTTTCTGTTGTAATCTCATCAAGATGATTGAAATCGATTGAAAAATTTGAGACAGATGACACTAAACAAGATCAAATAATGGTTTAAATATAAACTTATTAAAACTTATTTAAAAATGATTTAAAAAATGGACAAAAGTGTTTCTCTTAGCCGCATACAGAGTCTTATTACCATACACACAGTCCTCATAACTTTTAATAGCTATGATAATAGTTCAAAAGTTTAAAACGAAAAACGGGAGGCTCATACCATAGTAAGGAGTGTAGAGAATAATTCTTGTTGAGAAAAATCAGTTCACATCGCTATTAGTACAATAAAATTGGTTGTAACTTAAGTGAACTATTCATACCTCTATTACCTCCCGGAAGCGCACTGTATGTTTCATTTAAAATTTTACAACTATTTTCATAGCTATTACAATTCATAAGGACAAATTTTCAGCATTATCCATGGGAGACCAATCTGTATGGGGCTAGGTGATCTTTTTTTTAATACTTTTTAGTCCGTTTAAATAAGTGTTACGTTAGAAAGTTTTTATTTAAATAATTAGCTTTTTAAATGTATCCAACAGATTTCGCGAGAACTACGTCGTACCTCTCCCAGGAATTCGGATTTAAGTTTCCCGAGAATTTCAGTTGTGCTTTGGTACCGGCTGAACCAAGCTGTTGATCTGAGCAGTGCGTTAGAGACCTGTTGTCGTACCTGATCAGGAAGGACTCCGAACAAAGAAATAACACTCTAGGTCACACTAGCGTCTTGAATGCGAGTGCCTTTACAGAACCTTCCCAAAAACTCATAAATCTTCCATTCGTCTTCGCTAATATCCGTTTTACGTGATCGTCCAATTTTATATCGCTTCGTAACATTATCCCTAAATACTATCCGCCCCCGGTAGCTGAGTGGTCGTCCTGATTTTTAGGCGGCTCGGTAGTTCAGCGTGTTCGGTCAGAAGGTTTAGCTACCCTCTGTAATAAAAAAAACTGTGTGAACAGATCAACGAACAACCTGAACGGGTGTCATCGGACGTCCGCCACGAACAAATTCAACCAACAACATAGAACGAAATGAGATCAACAACAAAAAAAGAAAAAAAAAAGTGGTCAGCGCGACAGAAAGTCAATCCTAAGGGCGCGGGTTCGATTCCCGGCTGGGTCTGTGATTTACTCCGCTCAGGGCTTGTGTGTTGTGTTGCCCTAATCATCATCAATTCATCCCCATCGACGAGCAAGTCGCCGAAGTGGCGTCATATCGAAAGACCTGCACCCAGCGACTGGTCTACCCGACGGCATTCACATTTTATTTCTCACAAAATACTCGTAAAACGTGATTTGCTCAAGACGTTCACCACTAATCTTGCAATCATACACTATGGGGTTATTTCTCTTTGGCACAGACATTCCTTTACTTTTATCGACATTTAAAGGGCAGTCATTTATTGTACAAAGTGGAAATTTTTTCCGGGGGTTTTAGTAGTTAATCACCATCCTGTAGGTAACATCACCGTTAGCGAACTGTCTTAGAGTGGTGCTCACTCTTTCTGATACATCGTTTACGTACATTGAGAACAGTAAGGGTCCTATTATGCTGACAGTGCTAGTTGAGAAGAAGAGGAGTTAAATAGCAGATGAGATCGAAGAGGAAGGTGAAAAGAGAAGTCAGAAGAAAAAAGTGTGCTGGCGTAAGCTATCGCCAGCAGACCGGTCGGCAAAGATGAAGCGCGAAGATCGATTAATAGGCGCTGGTTCAAGCGCTCCTCTCACGAGAGAGGCCAGAGACACATCCACAAGCAACACTCCGCCAACGCCCTTTCAACAGCATGTATTTAGGCCTCCGCCACTGGCCACAAGGTCTCAGTCACTCACTCACTCACTCATCCAGTTTGGCGTCTGTCAGTTTTCTCACAGAGTGGATTTAGTTCGTCACGGGTTACGACAGTACATAGCGACCAGATCAGTGACTATAGCGGGACTGTTACTGATGAGCTTGTACAACAAGCATGGACTCTATTCAAGTTAAGTAAATGTTCCAGTACATGTAAATAAAGAAGCGCAATAATCCACGTGTGCATTTGTGTTGTAGAAAGAAGATAACGGCCACGCGTAACAACATCCTCTCGCTTGCTTACCTGCAGTACAAGACTCCAACGTTAGGTGCTTTATGGGGCCCCTTAGGGACTTGGTGACAAGAAGGGAAAGAAAACCAATGTGCACTCCGTGTGCATAGCGGGTGGAGTCATTCCAGATGTGGAAAGGGTCCTCCCGGATGCCATGAAGAGCACAGGTTGCAGCCAACTGTAGGTGGTGGGTGGCGTCGGTACCAATGATGTGTGTCACTTCGTATCAGAAGACATTCTCTCTGGTTTCGAGCGGCTAACAGAAGTGGTAAAGGCTGCCAGTCCTGCCGGCATGATGAAAGCGGAACTGACCATTTGCAGCATAGTCGGCAGGACTGATTGCGGACCTCTGGTACAGAGGCGAGTGGAGGGTCTGAATCAGAGGATCAGATGGTTCTGCAACCGTGTAGGCTGCAGATTCCTCGACTTGCGCCAAAGGGTGGTTGGGTTTCGGGTTCCGCTGAATGGGTCAGGTGTCCACTATACGCAGGAGGCGACTACACGGGTAGCACGGGTTGTGTGGCGTGGACTGGGCGGTTTTTTAGGCTAGAGGTTCTCGGGAAAACACAAGAAGGGCTTCAGTCAAAAAGGGTGCAGGCCGAACACAGGAAGAACGTAGATACAGGAACCATTAGTATAACAGTTGTAAATTGTCATAGCTGTGTTGGGAAAGCACCAGAGCTCCAAGCGCTAATAGAAAGCACTGATGCTCAAATCATTTTAGGCGCTGAAATCTCACTAAAGCTGGATATAAGCTCAGCCGAAATTTTCGCGAAGAACCTAACGGCGTTCCGAAAGGATTAGGCTAAACAAGTTCACGGTGGTGTCTTTGTTGCTGTTAGAAGAAGTTTAACTTGTCGCGAAATTGAAGTAGATACTTCGTGTGAGTTAGTATGGGCAGAGGTCATTGTTGGCAACCGGAATAAAATAATAGTAGGATCCTATTACCGACCTCCCAATTCAGATGATAGAGTTGCTGAAAGGTATGTAGAAAACTTGAGTTTAATTTCAAACACGTACTCGACCCATACGATAATAGTTGTTGGTGACTTTAATTTACCCTCGAAATATTGGCAAAAATGTATGTTTAATTCCGGAGATACGCATAAAATATCATCCGAAACTGTGATAAACGCATTCTCTGAATATTGTTTCGAGCAGTTAGTTCATGAGCCCACACGAATACTAAACGGTTGTGAAAACACACTTGATCTCTTAGCAAAAAATAATCCTCAGTTAATAATGAGCATCAAAACCGATACAGGGATTAGTGAACACAGGGTTGTCGTACGAGATTGAATATTGTAATCGCCAAATCCTCCAAAAATAATCGAAAAATATATCTATTCAAAAAAGAAGATAAAAATTCACTTGAAGACTTCCTGAGAGACAATCTCCACTCATTCCAAATTAATAATATAAGTGTAGACCAGATGTGGCTTGAATTCAAAGAAACAGTATCGGCAGCAATTGAGAGATTTAGACCAAATAAACTAACAAACGACGGAGCTGATCTTTCTTGGTACACAAAACGGGTTAGAACACTGCTGCAGAAACAAACATGCCCAATTTAAACAGACGCAAAATCCTCAAGATTGGCGTTCTTTTACAGAAGCTCGAAACTTAGGGCGGGATTCAATGCGAGATGCTTATAGCAGTTTCCACAGTGAAACTTTGTCTCGAAACCTGGCAGAAAATCCGAAGAGATTCTGGTCGTATGTGAAGTATGTTAGCGGCAAGAAACAATGAATGCCTTCACTGCGAGATAGCAGTGGAGATACTATCGAAGACAGTGCTGCCAAAGCAGAGTTACTAAACATAGCCTTCCGAAATGCCTTCACAAAAGAAGACGAAGTAAATATTCCAGAATTGGAATCAAATTGGTTCAAATGGTTCTGAGCACCACGATAAAGCAAGGAAAATCAGAGCTCGTACGGAAAGATACAGGTGTTTGTTCTTTCCGCGCGCTATACGAGACTGGAATAATAGAGAGCCGGCCGAAGTGGCCGTGCGGTTAAAGGCGCTGCAGTCTGGAACCGCAAGACCGGTACGGTCGCAGGTTCGAATCCTGCCTCGGGCATGGATGTTTTTGATGTCCTTAGGTTAGTTAGGTTTAACTAGTTCTAAGTTCTAGGGGACTAATGACCTCAGCAGTTGAGTCCCATAGTGCTCAGAGCCATTTGAGCCAATAATAGAGAATTGTGAAGGTGGTTCTATGAACCCAGTGCCAGGCACTTAAATGCGATTTGTAGATTATCCATGTAGATGTAGATATAGAAATGACAAGGAGTTGTGACCGGGGAGTGACAGGAGAAGGCACAAGAATGGTTGTAACTGAGGAGCGAGTGATTTAGATACCACGGAACGCCGAGCGTGGTGCACCTGTCGTCGGGTTGCAGTACGTACCGCCTAAAGGCCATTGCCCTACAGCTAGGACAGCAATCTGCAGTCGCTCGCAGTTACGCCCATCCGTCGGATCCACAACAGCTCCTTCGGGAGAAGAGTAGCCACTGTACGGTGCCATGCGCGACGCGTCATTGCAGAGACGCGCGATGACCTGGTCGGACGGCCTGATAGCACTGCCCACGCACTACACAGCAGCAGCAGCAGCAGTACGTGCCGTGAGCGGCCGCACCGGAGACTGGCGGGCGCGGCTACGCCGGCGTGGGCAACGCGCGCCGCGTGCTGCGCTGCGCTGCGCGGGATCCGTGTCACGGCCGCGGCGCACTCGCCGTCCACCCGTGGGCACCTGCCGACGTAATCGGAGCGGGAAAACCCACACATTCGCGGCCCCGCGTTCCACTCTGAAGCAGCTCTCCCTCTCGTAGTCTGGTGCGCGTCGTGTCCACCAGCGTGACGCTCTGCACTGTTGTTGACAACCACAACGAGTTCTCCCTCGAGACCCTTGGAACATAAACTCGCCACATGTAGCGCCCCTTCTTTCAGATTCTAGGGGATTACGATCAAAAATGACGGGTAACAGACAAGTGACCTCGTACGGAAAGCTTAAATACATAAACACAGACAACATGACGTGATGCACACCTGTACCACAGCAACACTGACTGTCTTCTCCAACTATAATCGTACAATCCAACATCTACATCTACATCTACATGATTACTCTGCAATTCACATTTAAGTGCTTGGCAGAGGGTTCATCGAACCACAATCATACTATCTCTCTACCATTCCACTCCCGAACAGCGCGCGGGAAAAACGAACACCTAAACCTTTCTGTTCGAGCTCTGATTTCTCTTATTTTATTTTGATGATCATTCCTACCTGTGTAGGTTGGGCTCAACAAAATATTTTCGCATTCGGAAGAGAAAGTTGGTGACTGAAATTTCGTAAATAGATCTCGCCGCGACGAAAAACGTCTTTGCTTTAATGACTTCCATTCCAACTCGCGTATCATATCTGCCACACTCTCTCCCCTACTGCGCGACAATACAAAACGACCTGCCCTTTTTTGCACCCTTTCGATGTCCTCCGTCAATCCCACCGCGCAGCAATATTCTAACAGAGGACGAACGAGTGTAGTGTAAGCTGTCTCTTTAGTGGGCTTGTTGCATCTTCTAAGTGTCCTGCCAATGAAACGCAACCTTTGGCTCGCCTTCCCCACAATATTATCTGTGTGGTTTTTCCAACTAAAGTTGTTCGTAATTTTAACACCCAGGTACTTAGTTGAATTGACACCCTTGAGAATTGTACTATTTATCGAGTAATCGAATTCCAACGGATTTGTTTTGGAACTCATGTGGATCACCTCATACTTTTCGTTATTTAGCGTCAGCTGCCACCTGCCACACCATACGGCAATCTTTTCTAAATCGCTTTGCAACTGATACTGGTCTTCGGATGACCTTACTAGACGGTAAATTACAGCATCATCTGCGAACAACGCAAGAGAACTGCTCAGATTGTCACCCAGGTCATTTATATAGATCAGGAACAGCAGAGGTCCTAGGGGAACACCTGATATCACTTCAGTTTAACTCGATGATTTGCCGTCTATTACTACGAACTGCGACCTTCCTGACAGGAAATCACGAATCCAGTCGCACAACTGAGACGATACCCCATAGGCCCGCAGCTTGATTAGAAGTCGCTTGTGAGGAACGGTGTCAAAAGCCTTCCGGAAATCCAGAAACACGGAATCAACTTGAGATCTCCTGTTGATAGCGGCCATTACTTCGGGCTATCACAGGGAAGCTGACGACACGTTAATCACAAGAACGACGTACTAGATAATTTACACGGAGCGACCAAGTTTATAATCAGGCTAACCTTTCTCATGATGACTTTGGCGTATAGAGTACTGCGGTTGATCCAGGAGTCCTGTTCGGTGCCCAGCAACAATCAGATCTTCCCCGCTCTTGCTGGTCCTTGCTCCCTTGGGATGAACAGTCACTGCGGGCAGCGTAATCCGCCAGCAGCCGTAAACACCCATCTAGACGGTCGCGGGGGGCTTTACAACGGCTTGCCGTGGCACTCTTTTCACCCTTATACCGCAACCCTTCAAAAGATTCTACATACTACATGCCTGATGGGACAAAATTAACAGGTAATCGCTCCCAGACGAAAAAGTCATGTGCCATTGATGGCCGCGAGGCCCCATCCAGGGAAGTTCGGCAGCCGAGTTGCAAGACTTACTGTAGGTGACACTACATTTGGCTACTTGCGGGTCGGTGATGATGAAATAATGATGGGGAGAACAGAACACCCAGTCCGCGAGCTTAGAAAATCTCCATCCCGACCGAGGGTCGAACCCAGGCCTGCTGTATGGTAGGTAAACACAGTACCACCCAGCTAAGCAGGCAGACTGCTCCCACATGTATGGACAACAAGGAAGACCCGCATCCTAGGAATCCTTGATAATAACCACACCATTTCGCAGCGGCGACAGAAGAAATCTTGTATTGGTCACCATACAAGGGCGGGCATGGAGATGGCAAATGCCTCTGAGCACCATGGGACTTAATATCTGAGGTCATCAGTCCCCTAGAACTACTTAAACCTAACTAACGTAAGGACATCACACACATCCATGCCCGAGGCAGGATTCGAACCTGCGACCGTAGTAGTCACGCGGTTCCAGACTGAAGCACCTAGAACCGCTCGGCCACCGCGGCCGGCGGGCATGGAGAGACGTTACATTGTTATTACGCTTGCATACCGGCATCAGTGGTCTAGAGGTAGAGTTCAAAATGATTCAAATGGCTCTGAGCACTATGGGACTCAACTGCTGAGGTCATTAGTCCCCTAGAACTTAGAACTAGTTAAACCTAACTAACCTAAGGACATCACACACATCCATGCCCGAGGCAGGATTCGAACCTGCGACCGTAGCAGTCACGCGGTTCCAGACTGAAGCGCCTTTAACCGCACGGCCACTTCGGCCGGCAGAGGTAGAGTACTGGCTAGTAATCAGAACATCGTGCTTACTGTATTCGATCTCAGCCACCTCTTAAGTTCTGAATAACAATCATCAGCAATGCCAGTTGAGGAATACTTGCGTAAGAAGTCGTCGTCGCTCTCGCAACGGCCTTGTCATAGACGGCGGAGCAGCGGACCCACTTACACCGCAACCTCTTGCGCTTGTGATGGGAAACTACTCCTAAAAGGCGGAAGAAACAGAAATGATCAAACTTCGTACATCGAAATTTAAACTGGATGAAGGTGGGACACAGCTGATATGATTTTTATTAAAAATGAAATTCCTCCAGTTGTACTTAATATTTAATATTTACTTTGCGTCCAGTTTCGACCTTGCGTCAGCGCCATCTTCAGGCTCGTACACTTTGATGAGATCAGTTGTGTGTGGCTCAGTCTGAAAGTCCGCGGTGAGACCAACACGTTCTCAAGACGGATGGCGGGCAGTGAAAAAAGAAAAAGAAAACTTCGTACATCCATGGAGCACCTGTTAGTCTCACTGTGGACTTCTAGACTGAGCCACACACAACTGATCCCAGCAAAGTGTACGGGCCTGAAGACGGCGTTGACGCAACGTCGAAACTACTAGTGAAGTGAATATAAAATCTTAAGTACAGCTGAGGGGACCGAGCGAGGTGGCGCAGAGGTTAGCACACTGGACTTGCATACGAGAGGACGACGGTTCAATACCGCGTCCGGCCATCCTGATTTAGGTTTTCCGTGATTTCCCTAAATCGCTCCAGGCAAATGCCGGGAGGGTTCCTTTGAAAGGGCACGGCCGACTTCCTTCCCTAATCCGATGAGACTGATGACCTCGTAGTTTGGTCTCTTCTCTCAAAACAACCCAACCCAACAGCTGGAGGAATTTCATTTTTAATACAAATGATCAACGCCAACAGGAATAAGAAGTCAATGGAAACTACTCCATTAAAGACACAGTGTGCATCCAGAAGACACGTGGCCTGTTACTGAAAGAAGTATCTTGAACATCTCTACTAGCACACTAGCGAATTATTGCCAGCTAATAATCCTTTCGGTGCTCGGAGGGGACTTCCAAGAGGAAGGTAAACATCACTAAAAGATGGAATAATCAACGATGGGCGATGGGCGGTGGGGGTGGGGAGGGGGTGGGGTTGACAGGTGTGGAGGACTGGGCCAACGAGAGGGGGAGGAGGGGAGGATGCACGCACTCTAGAATAAGACGAACGAGAAGGAGGACAAGATCAGCAAAAAGAAATCATACGACACTGTTTTCAGTACTATATAAGTTTCTGTTTATTTACTTACAGAGTGTAAATAGTTTCCGGTACACTAAATAAAAGTTATAATAATACAAGTAATAATAGTAATAATAATATGTGGGATGACGAATATTAGCAAATGTAGCGCGGGTAAACTATTGCAACTCTAAATAATTGTACTTTGTTGGTTTGGAAACAAATATCACCGTCCAGACAGCAGCAGCACAGAACGTATATTTAGGGTACCCCCTCCTGTGCGCTGGTTACCGAATTAGACAAGCGGCAGGTGATCCCCGTGTTCCTCATGCGGGCCGCGTGTCCGTTATGCTGTGGGACCGTGAGACACTGCCACGACGTTAGCTCGCCACGGCTATTTCCGTTGCTTCTTGTCTCAGCACAACACGATCTCCGTGGCTATTCAGGAAAACGACTTACCCCATCGCAACAGATTTCATTTGTACTCAACTGAGTTTATGTTCACAACACAAGGAGTGAAAATGTGTCTTCAACAAAATTAGTTGTTCATTCCTCATTACCATGCTGGTAACGGAAACGACCATGAAAATTTCCATTTGGCTCCTCAGTTTCCAAGGCACTGCGATGGGGAGATGCGTCATTGAATGATATCATTATCTCACTAATGATACGCAATAACTTTGACATTCCTGAAACTACCTTCAGACTGTGTTCTGTGATAACGGTCTATTTCCTGTTCATGAAACACTCTTGTTGTTTATAGGATGCGCACCAACATGGGAAGCTGAAGGAAGGGGCGTTTGTGTGGTCTACTATGGTAATGTTGCTTCCCATAGTACGAAACGACTGTCTGCAGGCTAATCTAAGTTTATGTACCACCTGCAGGGTGATATCAATGTCATTTTCGTATCAGCTGGTTTTCAAGAGTACTGACTCAAATTTTGTTGCACGCTGACGCTGTACGATAGTCGAGCTAAATCATGTAGCCACAAATGTATAGACTAACCCATACATCACACACTGAATTGATGAACCTCTTTTAGAATTCAGATATGATTTTCTTCCTGCACTGGACGTTAAGAAAATTCTAAGGCCATAGTTAATAGTGGAAAATTCTTTTTCTACCTGCATGCAACTTTTCACATTACAGTGAAACCCCAATTAAGGCGATGTTTTCTGTTGCTCAATAGATACGCAAACGAAGCGAGAACACCTCAATAATAATCAAAAGTCATGGGAAATTAGTCAGAAAAGCCTTTTGTCAAATGCCCAACGACTTATATCGAAATTCAGAGATTGAATACTGTAGGTCTGTAGGGGAAAGCCCCTGGCATTTCCATGGGACACTGAAGGGTAATATATCCCTTACAGTTCTTACTTTCTTAATTGCTTCCTTTCTGAAAGCTGTACGGTGAAATGGTAAGAAAGATACTGGGGAAAGTCTTGTGAATAGATATTTCATGGTAACTGTTCCATACTCATCAGAGAATTATCAACAATGGTACATACTTTCGGGAAAAGTAACTGGAATACATTACAAAAGCGTACACTCAAAATACTGGGAGCGAAAGGCTATTTACAGCTTGTACAGAAACCAGAAGAGTCGAGGGGCATGAAACGGAAGCAGTGATTGAGGAGTGAGACAGGTTGGTAGCCTATCCTCGACAAGATTCAATATGTACAATCAACAAGGAGTAAAGAAAGCCAAAGAAAAAATTGGAGTAGGAGTTAAAGTACAGGGCGGAGAAATAAAAAATTTGAGGTGTGCCAATAACATTTTAATTCTGTCAGAGACAACAAAGGATATGGAAGAGCAGTTGAACGGAACGGACGGTGTATTAAAAGGAGGGATATAAGATCAATATAAACAAAAGCAAAACAATGATAATGGAATGTAGTCGAATTAAATTAGGTGGTGCTAAAAGAATGAGATTAGGAAATGACACATGAAGCAGTAGAAGAGATTTGCTATTTTGGGCAGCAAAATAACTGATAATGGTCGAAGAAGAGAGGATATGGAATGTAGACTAGCAATGGCAAGAATTGCATTTCTGAAGAAGAGAAATTTATTAACATGGATAATAAATATAAGTGCTGGGAAGTGCTTTATGAGGGAATTTGTCTGGAGTGTTGCCATGCATGGAAGTAAAATACAGGCGGTAAACAGTTTCGACAAAACGAGAATAGAAGCTTTCGAAATGTAGTGCTGCAGAAGAATATTGAAGATCAGATGGATAAATCAAGAAACTAATGAGTAAATACCGAGTAGAATCGGGGAGAAAAGAAATTTGAGGCACAGCTGGACCAAAAGAACGGATCAGTTGATAGGACAGATTCTGAAGCATCAAGGCTCAAATGGCTCTGAGTACTATGGGACTTAACATCTGAGGTCATCAGTCCCCTAGAACTTAGAACTGCTTAAACCTAACTAACCTAAGGACATTTCACACATCTAGAGCGGGGCAGGATTTGAACCTGCGACCGTAGCGGTCGCACGGTTCCAGACTGAAGCGCCTACAACCGCTCGGCCACAACGGCCGGCAGGCATCAAGGGATCACCAATACAATACTTTGGGAAGTGGGGGGGGAGGGGGGGGGGGGAGAGGAGGGAGGGGATACAGATCGTAGAGGGAGACCAAGAGATGAATACACTAAGAAGATTCCGAGAGCTGTAGGTTGCAGTAGTTACTCGGACATGAAGAGGCTCGCACAGGTTAGAGTAGCATTGGGAGCTGTATCAAACCAGTCTTTGGACTGAACACCACAACAACAACAACAACAACAAAACACTCCTAACTCTATGATGCTGAAACATTTAAAAGAAACTCGAGATAAATGCGCTGCCTACAATATTCAGTACTCAAAAACATATAAAGGTAGGATTTTGATCAAATGTTCAGAGAAGAAATGTAGAGCGAAATTTGTTAACTATTTTTACAATCGTTTATAGCTACAAATGTTGTTTATTGAAAGATGGAAGATTCGGAGGATTCCTTTCACGACCTACATTATAAGTACTGAACTCGATTTTTCCAATTTCCGAACGTGAACTTATATGGACAAGAGAAACCAGAGCCAGTGGACTTACATCGTCCCACTAGTACAGGGCGGAGCAAATAGAAGTGGCCCGGACTAGTGGATACGATTGGACATGAATTTGTGGCACCATAACGGAGGAGGAAAAGAACTACTTCACAGAAGATCTTGCCCGCGAAAGGCTAATGTTCTAAGTTCGAGTCTCGGTCCGAACACAGTTTTAATCTGCCAGGAAGTTTCATAACAGCCCTCACTCAGGTGTAAGGTGAAAATTTCATTCTGGAAACTAAGCCATGTCTCCACAATATCCTTTCTTCCAGGAGTGCTAGTTCTGCAAGTTTCGCAGGAGAGCTTCTGTGAAGTTTGGAAGGTAGGAGACGAGGTAATGGCGGAAATGAAGCTGTGAGGACGGGTCGCGAGTGGTGATTGGGTAGCTCAGATGGTAGACCTTATGCCCGCGAAAGGCAAAGGTCCCGAGTTCGAGTCTGAGTCCAGCACACAGTTTTAATCTGCCAGGAAGTATCAATAAGTGGAATGTTTCTCGTGAAGATAGATCTGATTCTTCAGGAGGAGGAGTGTTTACAATGACAAGAAAATGATAGGGACTAGTGAGATCCAAAAGGAATCCGACTGCGAACTTATTTGGACAAGAGAAACCAGAGTCAGTGGACTTACATTAAAAATGAGGTGTTCCTACCGAACACCAGATGCTGCTACACCGATCACAGAGCCATTCCAAGATATCCTAAATTCAAGTTCACAGATATATCCTGAATATACGGCAGTAGCATACTGTGACTTTAACCTGCCCGCATCGACTGGAAAAACTACACGTGTGTTAATGTGGTAAGGACGAACAGTTTTACGAAGTGATACTCAAAGAACAGACACCATATTCATATAAATGGTTGAAATGGCTCTGAGCACTATGGGACTTAACATCTGAGGTCATCAGTCCCCTAGAACTTAGAACTACTTAAACCTAACTAATCTAAGGACATTACACACATCCATGCCCGAGGCAGAATTCGAACCTGCGACCGTAGCGGTCGCGCGGTTCCAGACTGTAGTGCCTAGAACCGTTCGCCACCCCGGCCGGCCATATCCATATAAATATATAGTTCTGGCAATACCGGCCATGACCATCTTCTTCTGTGCGGATGCACACATATTCCCCGAACTCTTACTGGACTTGGTAAGAATGTCTTCCACGAGTAATGAGTGTGTTGGGGCGGGACACTACGAGTGTAGTGTGTGGACGTATTAGGTGATAATGTGGGTCTCGCGGGAGGCGTGGGCGAGATAGTCCCTACAGTCGCACTATCTTCTGTGTCCTTGGTGGCTCATATGGATAGAATGTCTGTCATGTAAACAGGAGATCCCGGGTTCGAGTCCCGGTCGGCGCACACATTTTCACCTGTCCTCGTTGATATATATCAACGCCCGTTAGCAGCTGAATGTATTAATATACTTCTAATTTCACTCAAATCTTTGTCTGATACCTGCCTCGGACAGCTAGGTCGACAACCACCAAGCGCAAGAAATATTCCAGACCTCCTACTTAAAAACAAAACTGATCCTTTCGAGAGTGTCACCAGCCAGAGAGGAATCAGCGAGCACGATCCTTTTACTGCAACAACAGTCATCAAAAGCAAAAAAGCCGCTAAGAAAGGTACGAGAGTACTGGTGTTTTGTGGAACTGATTGCGTGTCACTGTCAACTTAGTTAAACGACGAAATAAGAACATTGGTTTAAATCTGGAAAAAGTGGAAAACATTTGGTTACAATTGAAAGACATATAAACGGTGATTCCGCAAAGTACGTTTCAATTAAAGTAACAAAAGAAGCCGAAGACCCACACTGGTTTAATGGTAACACTCGAAGAAAGCTGGGAAAACAGTGTCTGTTACGCTCTCAGTACAAGAAAACTGGCAGGGATGCTGATAGAGAAAAGATACTAGCAAGATCGCGCTTCTGTAAGGGGCCATGCGTGAAGCTTGGAATGATTTTGATAGTCAGTTCCTGAGACATTCATCAGATAGTCCTAAGAAGTTTGGTCATAGGCGAAATCAAGGAGCGGATCCAAACTCTTCATAGATCCGTTTGGCAGACAGCGAACAGAAAGTACAAATTTAAAATTCCACATTTAAAAAAGTATTCACACAAGAGGGTACTAACTAACGTATCAATGTCTGACCGCCACACAGACTCACAGATGAGCGATATCTGTATTGGCATCTTCGGTGTTTATGGAGAATCGTTTGCGTAGCGAATAGTCCGCTGTGATTGGAAAAGAGAACACGTCGCTCCTGTTTACAAAAAAGATGACTTACCGGAAGCACAGAACTACAGATCAGTACCGGTAACGTCTGTTCGTTGCATTGCAGGATCCCAGAGCACATTCTAAGCTCAAAGATTATCATGTTTCTGAAATAAAACACTCTTACCTCAAAGTCTCGTGACCGATTCAGAAAGAAAAAGCACTCACGTGAAGCAAGCTTGCTTTATTCGTACACGGTATCTTGCGAGCAATAGATGCAGCTGAACAGGTAAACTGCGTCGCCCTATATTCCTGCAAGGCTTTCAGCACTCTAACACAGCCGGCCAGTGTGGCCGAGCGGTTCTAGGCGCTACAGTCTGGAACCGCGCGACCGCTACGGTCGCAGGTTCGAATCCTGCCTCGGACATAGATGTGTGTGACGTCCTTAGGTTAGTTAGGTTTAAGTAATTCTACGTTCTAGGGGACTGATGACCTCAGAAGTTAAGTCCCATAATTTTCTGAACCATTTGAACTCTACCATACAGTCGCCTGCTAATCAAGATAGGACGATACGGAGCGTCTTAGCTAATGTGTGATTGGCTGGAGCAATATTTGACTAACAGAATCTGTACGAGTGGGTGCTGATAAGTCGGTGGCTTTTCCTAATTAAATTTTATAGAGATTATTTCTGGTATTTTGGCATTAAACCTTGTTCTTTAAATTACATGTGACAGTAAGTAGTTTTATTTTTATTTTTTGTGCGTGCCTGAAGTGAACATGAAGTAAGAAAATAGAGAATTCACAGTGAAAAAGAGTGGTGCGGTGATTAACTATTCTTTTTAAGGCGAATACGACAAAACAAATTCATGATGATGCGTCTAATACATACCCTTCCTACTCCACTATGAAGAATTTGGTTGCTTCTTTTAAAACAGGGCATTTCAGCACTGAAGCTAAAGAGCATCCTGCTAAGCCAACTTAAGTCACTGTTCTCGATGCTATTGATTTCACGGTCCTGGATGATCGTAGGATAACTGCTAGAAAGATAGCAGAAACCGTGGGCAAATCCTGAGAGTGTGTGGGTCATATTATTCATGATATGTTGGACATGAGAAAGCTCTCAGTCAAATATGTATTCAAATGTATCAGAGTAGACTAAAAACGTGAAAGAGTGGTTGCTTCACAGTACATTTTGGGCCAGATTCGCCGAAATCCTGTGAGATTTTTGATCGTCTCATCACTGTGGACGAAACAGGGATATACAATTATGATCCAGAGACCAAAGAACAGCCTAAAGAATGGAGACACAGTGGTTCTCTACGTCCAAAGAAGTTCAAGACACCAAGATCAGCAAACGAATTGCTTGCATTCGTCTTTTGCGATCAGAATTAAATCCTACGCGATCAGAATGAAATCCTACTAATTTACTTCTTACAAGAAGGTAAAACCATTACGTCAAGGTACTATGTTGAACCTCTCGATGAACTAAAGCAACAATAGGTCTCCAAACGTCGAGGAATGCTGAGAAAAGAAATGTTGTTTCTGCAAGACAATCCCCCTCCTCTTATGGCAAAATTTCACAAATATTCACTTTGAAATACTCAAATATCCTCCACTTTCACCTGACGTAACTCACTGAGGGACGATTTATTAAAACTGAGAAAGCCAGAATGGATGCGGGTGCATCGTTTTGACTCTAATCGCATTTTTGCTTTTATTTTAGCTGGGTTAAAGAATGAGTAATAAAGACGACGTATATGTGTTGAAATAGGGGGGGGGGGGGTGTTTAGTAATAAAACGAAGTACTTATTAGCACCCACTCGTAAATTATACTGGTCGGGACTGTTCCACAGAAAAGAAAGTAGTCCGCATCTAGTGGTCGTGCGGTAGCGTTCTCGCTTCCCGCGCCCGGGTTCCCGGGTTCGATTCCCGGCGGGGTCAGGGATTTTCTCTGCCTCGTGATGACTGGGTGTTGTGTGATGTCCTTAGGTTAGTTAGGTTTAAGTAGTTCTAAGTTCTAGGGGACTTATGACCATAGATGTTGAGTCCCATAGTGCTCAGAGCCATTTGAACCATTTGAACCAAAAGAAAGTAACACAGGGCATCACCCAAGGAAGACTAATGGGACCTACAATGTTTTGACTATATATAAGCTATTTATCAGATAGTATCAGCAGCACTGTAAGATTGTTCGCTGAGGATGGAGGAGTTTGTATAGGAAAAAGGGAAGTGATGTCGTTGGATGATCGTAAGGAAGGAGGACAATATTTCTACATGGTGTAATTAACAACAGCTGTCCGTAAAACTGGATAAATGTAGGACAATGCCTATAACAAAGAGAAACAGCGGTATAGTACCTGATAACAAGATTTTGCATTTTAACAACATAACATCGAACAAGTCTTCCGTTATAATACGAAGAAGCGATGTGAAATGGAACAGTCACCTAAATTAGTACTAGGAACGGTGAATCAAGGACTAAGATTTGTTAGAAGGGATCTGGAAAAGTGCGGCTTGAGTGTAAAGGAAGTCACATGCAAGACGCCAGTGTGACCAGTTCTAGAGTCTTTTTCCAATGTTTGGAGTCCTTATCAGGTAGGTGTGACAGCAGACGCAGAGTAAATTCAGAAACGCGCTGCTAGGATCTTAATAGGTGAAAACAGACCACGTGAAAGTCTAACCTAAGTGCTCCGAGAACGTAAGTGGGATTCTACAGAAAATTAAGGCTACGTAGTTCTCGCGTAACCCTGTTGCGTGAATTTAGAGAACCAGTATTCGAATGTGATTGTGCGACCATTATGTTGCCACCGTCGTATGTCTCGCATAGAAATTATGAGAAAATAATAAGAGAAATTATGGCGCGTACAGAGGCACTCAGCAGTCATTCTTACCTTTTTCAACAGGGGAATGGAATAGGGAATAAAATCGATAAAATAGGTACCGTGTATCCTCCACCATGTGTACAATTCATGTATAGTGTTTATGTAGAAGTAGAACTACCATAAACAGTCGGCAGTTTGTGCTACTGTGTCATACTGCAAACCGAGAGGATAAACTCCGTGTGAACGAACGTTCTTTCAGCGTCTTCTATCGGAAAATGTGGTGATATCGACAATTATTTCTTACTGAAAATTAAGACAGGAATTGCTGAATCTTATGTAATCAAATGGAAGTGTAAGGTTCCAAAGACCTTTCAAAGGCTCGAACATCTATGATCTATACTCGTATATGCACACAGAAGCGACAAATGAAAATTTTTGCCAAGAATCGTATTTAATTAGGAACAGCCGCCCCCATGAACTACAGACTTACTAAGGTGGGGTGGCTTGCGTACCTCAACGATAAAGAGAGCCGTACCACAGCTGCAACCACAATAGTTGGGTATCTGTAGATACTAGGAGAAGCCAGACAAATGTTGTTTGACGCCCTCGTCGGACATTTTTGCTTTTCAAGTAAACCATTAGCCGCTTTAATTCTGATGCTTCGTTTTTCGTAAGATAGCTACTCTCTCGTCAACATACGAGTATAATGATTCGTTTATTCAGGCATCTTTTAAAATCAAATCCCATTGATGGAACAGTATTTTCTCCGAGTAGATCAGCTAATATGGAAGCCCAGGTTTGTGCGACTAAAGTTGTGAAGGTTTTGGAGACACAGTTAACCGTGTATTGCTCATAACACCGCAGAAATTACGCTGTAATAGTGCTTTGATCTGTATCGTCAATTAAATATTTGTTGTGTGTATTTTACTTGTCCCGCTTTGGGGCAGGTACTTGAATCCTGGTCCAAGCTGCATCGTGTTTCTGCTTCTGTAATTTGCACGCCACTGACTTATTTAACGTTTGCGTGTCAACAACTGCTTGCACTTTCCATCAGCTTCTCTGTCGCCACTATCACAACTTCTTCGTTCTCATTATCCGTAAAATTAATGACTTTAACAGCAAGTTCGCGTGTCTTCCCGGGGAGATATTTTCTGCAGTCGTGATTAATTTTCACGCTCACACTGCGAGGTAACAACATACGCTGCATTGTACTGAAACACCACTGTACTTAGTTACGTAATCAAGTTAGTTTCTGCTACGGCTGGGTTACCACTTAGACCTGCTGAGTAATGCTTCGTAGAGAACCTTGCCAGTCATGAAAATTTGAGTTGGAAACTTGACTCTTGAATTAATAACAATATAACATCATAGATAATGATCACGCCACATGCCCACAGGAACACTGTGACGTATCAATACGTTAGCGGCAGGCAGTGAGTTTATGGCACAAAATCACCTTTTTAAAGTAAATGCCGTTTCTCCAGCCCAACTAATACGCTCGGCTCACTGGCTATCACGGTAGTAGTTATAAATGTTACAGGTCTAGCATGTGGGATATTAGGACCCATTTTGCATGTTAAAATATAAAACATTTTTATGTTATGTTTTTATGGATTTGTAAATTTTATCCCTTACGAGAAAACTGCTAGCACATGTATTGTGTGATTGAGAAATTCTTGAATCCATTCGTTTTGTGTAAGATAACTGGGAATCACTTATTACACAAGGTTGGCATTCCAACAGACTATTAGAGACTTGGAAGGTGTGGTTTTTAGAGCAGGTAGCACACTGCATTGGCCCTTAGACATATTAACATGTCTTAAGATGTTTGAAGACACTGGAGATCCATTGTGATGTTAAAGACGGGAGCTCTGAGGTATATTATTGTGGTTTGGTTGAAGAACGGGTAGTTTAATGAAGGAGAGCCTGGCCATACTCCAAGATGGTGATTAGAAGAGCTTAGATGCGCAATTTCGAAGTTGGCAGTGGAAACAGGTGTGGCTCTAGTATACGTGAAACTTCGCTGTAAGTTCGAACTGTACCTACTGTGCAATAGTTGTGAACAGTGGCACGAACCACAAGTTAATTTAATCAGTCGTTACAGTTCTTATCTCTCAAGAACTTTCTGTGAGAAATTGTAATAAATATTTCTCGGGGATGAAACTGCTTTCTATTCTTACTTTACAAACTTTTTCAGTGTCTGAAGGGAAATTTAACTATATCCTGCGTTTGACGGTAAAGTAGAAGTTGCTCAGCGTAATTTTGAAAAAAAAGTACCCTGAGTTGTCATAATGTAGAAGGAGGGACGACAAACTAGAACTGCAAGAAAAGATACTGGAAAGAACAGGTACTGTTGCTATATGATAACGAAGTATTCCGCGACGTCACTGTTGTATGAAACATTTTCGGATTTCTTGCAGCGTCAGTTCGGGGTAATAGTTTGAGCTTTCGACGATTTTCACCATCGTCACCGTCAGGAGCAACTGACGATGACGATTGTGGAAATCGTCGAAAGTTCGAGGTTTTACCTCGCACTGATGCTGCAAGGATTCCGAGACTTTTATATTACAGACACTGTTGCTATTTTTGAAGTAGGCTATAATCATTTCAACATCACAGAAGTAAAAATTAAACATGTAGGAATCTGACGTTTTCAGAAGTGTAACGCAGTTAAATTTTCTTGAATATCACTTTGCTTTCAAAAAAGTGTGTTAGTTGTTCATTGTTCATGATGGAGCTACTTTATACATGAGACATTAACACTATCCGCCCCTGATAGCTGAGTGATCGCCGGCACAGTAGCTCAGCGTGTCCGGTCATAGAGCTGGTTGGCCTCAGTAATAAAGAAAACTGAGTGGAAGGATCAACAAACGAGCTTGGACGGATGTCATGTGACGTCTGGAACGACAAAACACAATGATAAGAAAAAGTGGTCTGCACGACAGAATGTCAATTCTAAGGGCCCAGGTTCGATTCCCGGCTGGGTCGGAGATTTTCTCCGCTCAGGGACTGGGTGTTGCGTTGTCCTCTTCATCATCATTTCAGTCCCATCGACGCACAAGTCGCCGAAGTGGCGTCAAAGCGAAAGACTTGCACTCGGCAAACTGTCTACCCGACGGTAGGCCCTAGTCACACGACATTTTATTTATTAATAACACTCATTTTACGAAGTATTACACTCGCTCCTGTAGTTCATTGTTTATGTTCAATGCCAAGAGATGTCGATAAGATAAGACAGTGGTTTATTATGCACGTAACTGTTTCATTAGACTTAAGTATCATGTTGCTGTGCTTTTAGTAATACTTGTGATGCATTATATTTAGTCAGAATTGCCTTAATAGTAAATGTTTGTGATTATGTGGCAAACGCAGTAAATGTTTATAATGCTTCTGAGAACAGAATCTGTGAAACGTTTTCACTGGAGGTACTAGCACATTAATTGTTCTCGTTCTGTGAGTGGTATGAGGGATGTTACGACTACACACCCCACTGTTCATACTAGTGACCAGTACCAAACAATATTGCCTGAATGATTAACTTAGACATTGAGAGAGACATACCGGCAAGAGTCTTCGTACGATGCGTTAGGATCCGCACAGATCTTATTTATTATTTTAGTTATCCTAAAATTGTAGAACAACATCTAAACGTTTTCCATATTTTTTTATTTCAGTAAAGAGTAGATGGGTATAACAACATCTCATATTACTAGTGCATAAAAAATGGTATTTGTGGACCACCTCGAGCTGATGATAAAACCGATCTTTATCTGTTACCGGTTTTATTGACTGTCGACAGAGCACTCCACTCGACAATCACGAATATAAACACGGACAATGTCCTATGATTGGTGCAACTGTGGGTTATACCTCTGACGACAGAGATGCAGGACAAGCTTTAATATCTTTATTTTTATTACGAGGCTGCACTAAATGTGAAACCATACACACTGATGTGAAAATTTGATGTTATCTGCTGATGATCACTTCGGTCGAAACTGCTAACAAAGATTTTTTTTTCATCAGTAGGTTTTGGTAATACGTAAATATGGTCTTCTTTAAATATGTAAGAGCTTGGGGTCGGGGGGAGTGGGGGGGGGGGACCGCCTGCTCAAAATAAGTTGTTGGTATAGTTTGATACATCGCTGGAAAGAGTAAAATGCTATGTTCTGACTGGTAACGAATTCCGTCTGATCAGTGTAACCTACTTGGATGTCCTACGTGGAAATATTTCTTCAGTGTGCATCAGTGACGCACATAATTAAAAGCTTCGTCAATGTCTTAAATACAAGATACTTTAGTAGCTTTGACCAATATATTTTAAAATGATGTGTTAAGGGAGTCAGATGCGTATCGCTTACTCATTATTTTCAGAATCCGTCTTTGTTTGCGGCGATACCTCGCAAGGAAAGCCCCCTCCCAAGAGCGTATTAACCTACGCAGCTGCGGCAAGTCTTGTCGCTTCATGCTAATGGAATGTGCTCGCTCATTGCAATTCAGATCGCTCATCGGAATTCAGCCGCAGACGAATGGCAGCAGGGGCCAGGAGCACGATGACGATGTCTTTCCCACTAACAAAAGAATTGAGCGCTTAACGCATTCGAACTCCTGCCATAACAGACAAGTAACATCCAGACAGAAAGTAATGCAAGGCACCAAATGTTCCCATCGAGATGGTGTCTATGTCATTACGGCATGACTACTGCAGACTATGTCTTATCAGTTATGAACAAGAATCAATAATAACCCTTCGATTCAAAAAATTGGGGAACATTCAAGTTTAACATATCGAAATTCGCTACGATTTCCAAAACTTTCAAATGAGAGTTACTCTGTAGCACTACGTATATCATGCTTGGTACCCTCCGAATTAAGTGTTTCACGTCCCTGTCCTAATGCTGGTGCAATGTCTCTTGTACCATATGTGAGGTGAAGTAATTAGTGTCTTTTGATTTTTGAAGGTAACAATTGATGAGAAACGTAAAGGAGGTAGCATGGGTATTTTCTGTGGATAGATGGTGTATCGAGGATATCCCAACGACCTGCAGATTATATGGGCTAGAGGACTTTCTGATCTTCCAACCAACTTTAAGTATGGGAACTCTAACGCGGTAACAGGTACACGTTAACACGGCTGCCACAGCAGGTGAAGCTTTCCGCCACTGCGAAAAAGCCATGGTCGAAAGGAGCTAAGCAAGGTGATGATCAAACGCCGACGTCTTCAACGTTTTGCAGGAAATGTGGCATTACACAACACATGACTGAAATAGGGGAAATAAATAAAACACACAATGAGTGATAAGCTTTGACGGATAAAACAGTGAAGACAGTAGAGAAGCAAATAAACGAAACGATAAGTACCAGTAGAAATCCATTGACAACACACGTGTAATAAATGAAGGAAGAAAAATGAAATGCAGCAAATGAAGCAGACCTAAGTGAATAAAGACATTCGAAAAATTAGAACTAATAAAAACTTCAAAGTAGAAAACCAGGAAAGGCTAGATGAGATAAGCAATGACTATTGGAAATATGGATGACGCGGAAGGTGAATAAAAACAAAACCTTTGAAGAAATAAGAAGCAACGTGAAGCGGTACCAAGAGTACGCTTCATGAATAACCCAACTAAATAGACAGATACAAGGCAAGTAAGTTTTTTATTTCGATTACATTTTCAGTGTGTGACACATCCTCGATCTCTCTGTACCTTTCCATTATGTACGAGGGCGTGTTGTGTGGATGTGTTGGGCTTATAAAGGTGAAGGACTGTTTAAAAGATTGACAATAGGTGCGCCAGGCTTCTCAAAAGAGAAACTAGGGAAGCTAAACACAGGAATTGCTCGAGACACCTCGGAAAGATCGGTTCTGAGAAGTGTAGAGGGTGGAGGTTGGCATTCAGCCAATAGGGACGTGGCGGTTCGTACAACGCCGGGGTGGCCGGTCGGTAGAGTGGCGGAGAGAAGGTAGCCAGACCGTGCTGAGGAGAGGACGCAGTGCGGAGACGCTCCGTCTGGGAGGTGGTAACTTGTGAAATATAGTATATCGTAGTAGACACAGTTCTCGAACCAACTTCCCCTCTTTGACTCGTTTCACGAGCGCACTTGAAAATTATGTGCTCAAGCATCTCTGAGGGTAGCTTCCCGCCTCTGTGCAGTCGCGCTTTTGCAGTAATTTATGTAGTAGCGGCATTTCGCGTACTGCTTCCCGGTGTCCTTCAGCGTAGCGACGCATGGGAAGGTTGTGCCCTGGTGTACGGTAATGAATTCCTTTCGCACTCCCTGCATGGTGACTACTGATAGGTTGGTAATACGACACCAATTAGCAATTTCAATACTTGTCAGCACCGATAATAGTATGGACCAGTGATTCCAGATTAGGTTGAATTACAACATCTAAATTTGTAATAAAATTTCAATCACCTAAGAGAAACAGAGTTGGAATTTTCAGAAAGTTACCTCTCGCCTCCCAAAGCTCAAATTCATAATTATGGGTAAGAAGCTCCTTAGTACCTTAGTAAATAATGCCAAATCAACTACCATTTGCCACTCTTGATAACCCAATAGGAATATGGGCGTAGCCCTAAAAAAAGATAGCGGTTACCATCCCCCTTACCGAGTGCGTTGGTTTTGTGTGTGTGTGCGTCTTGTTATCCGTTGCGTGCGGTAGTATTTTATCCATAATTAAAATTCAGAGTCGTACTCACACGAAATATTGTTAGGCACACTCAACCACAGTATCCAGAAGGGGAGATGAGAATACTGTGTCATTCTAGTCGTATGTGCAGCAAACAACCAAACAGGTAAGCAGCACAGGCCAGCAACGCAAACAAGGAAGACCGTTACCGCGCGAGCCGTATAAATATAAATGACTCAAATAACGAGCTGGTACTAAATAAATAAGGGAAGGCTGGAAGATATTACAAATGCATAGAAGGCCAATGTAAAAGAAACAAACTAAAAGGTAATGTTAGGGAAAACGTAGATAAAATGGATTAAGATCAGATGGAGGATGTTATACTGTGAGAAGAATTTGACAAAGACCTAAATCAAAGTAAGGCACCATGAACAGTCATCATCCTCCCAGAATTATTATGAATGAAGATTAAGGTGTAACGTCCTGTCGTGACCTAGGTCATTAGAGATGGAGCACAAGCTCGGATAGGGCCCATGATGGAGAAAGAATTTAGCTGTGCCCTTTCAAAGGAACCATCCCTGCGATTTAGGGAAATAACGGGAAATCTGTATTTGGGAAACCGGAAGTGGATTTCAATCGTCGTCCTCCTAGATGCGAGTGCAGTGTGCTAACCACAGCGCAACCTCGCTCGGTAGAATTATTAGGACTCTTGGAAGAATCAATCTCGACAAAACTGTTCGATCCGACATAATGGATCCACGAGACAGAGATACATACTCAGACCTGACGATAAATGAAGTATTCCTAACATCTATGAAGGTAGTTGTTAATAGGTATATTACAGGGCTGTCAGTTTAATAGGTCACGGTTGACAAACGCTAACATGAATTACCTGCGCAAAAGTTGTGACTAAATGTTGTGGAGACGTGCAGAGCACATGCAGAAATCTCAGCAGCTATCCCGTCCAGTCCCCTTACAATGAGAGAAAGCTGAACAAAACTGTAAACTTATTTCCAATTACAGACTCGTACTGATCAAGTAGTCGGCCGAAAGCAGTCGGAATGCTTTTCACTGTCACCCCCTCAGTCAATCTGGCTACAGGGACCTTTTCTATTGGAGGTGACTCACTGCAGTTCTGCGTCTGAGGTTACAAAACTACTGAGAGACGCTCTCTCAGCCCCATATCGTGACAGTTCTTAGTCAGCTTCACTTCGTGACTATCCCTCAGGCCACGTGCACGGCGAGCTTGTGGCCTCAAGCTATTGCTGCATACTTTCTTTCTTGTGCTGAAATCTCCCGTTTCCGGCTACCTTACTTTTCCTTCACTTTGATGGTGGCAGCCCTTGATGTCGGCCTGGCTCTTTCCATACTGGGTGATTTCTTTCGTCGATATATTCATTAATTTCACTTCCATCACTTTTTGGTTAAAGTGATTTTGGTACCCTTCTCTATCTGACCTCCAGATTCAAAATTTTTTCTGCAGTGTGGAGTGACTGAGAATGAACGCCTTAAATAGCGCCTACTGCATACAGTGTTGAGGACCTCTGTGAACAACGGATTTGTGTGTCTGTTGTACTGAACACTATCCTCCACATTCAATGGTTTTACTAGTATTTGAAAAAGAAAAAAAAAACGAGAATATAAATCACTTGACTGCATGTCATATACTGAAGAAAAAAAAAGAAATATAGACGACTTCCTCCTGTTGGAGTGATGATAAATGAAGCAACTGTCACTGTAGTCACCCAAGTCACATCAATTTTTTCCAAACCAGACCTATCACCACCTCCACGCGTGTGGTTCCAGTGACACAATCTTCAGGAACCACTTCCCACATCCACCCGGAGAAATATATTCCTCCTCCAGCGCCTACTAGTGACAAGACTCAATCAGGAGTCCTCTCCCCGAAATATCGCAGACCAGAGGTTCAACACGAGCCAATGGCTGTAGGAGACACGGGCTGTGGGTCTCAGCGTTGCCCACTCTTCATCCACCCCACCTATAGTGGGTGAGCCCTTGCTAGAATGGCGGTCAGCAAAATTTGTGAAACACAAGAAGAAGAAGAAGAAGAAGAAGAAGAACACGAATAGGGAGAAGGACTTTCCAGTGATCCCAGAGGCATCAGATCCCCTCCCCCACGCCGTCGGATTATGAACCAACGTTCATTGATGATATCGTGGCTGCACGAGTGGCAGATAATGGTCCTGCGACGTGATCAGTCTTCCTGGCCCATTCACATCTGACCAGGAAATCATCAACGCTATGATCCAGTGGAAATGTAATAGTTACTACTGTCACCTGCCAGAACGACAACTAATTTCTTGTTATTTTGGGCAGTCTCTATCGTCCTCCAAGAAACTCACTTCACTGACTAAAGTCTTTGTCGTTACTGTACATTCTGTCTAAACAATGCTGGCTCCAGGAGGGCAACTGGAGGAGTTTGTACATTCGTTCATGAAGATGTTTTCAGCGAATGGATTCTCTCCTTACCAGATTGGGAGGAATAGCGATGCGAGTTCAAACTGCTCGAGAAGTCACCATTTGTAACATCTATCCTCAGACAGGACTCGTACTTCCCTTGGGATGACCACCTTAATACAACTGCTCTACTTCCCTTTTCTCCTATTTGGTGATTCGATGAGCACCACTCCCTACGGGGAAGAAATATTTTGTCTGGAACAGATCTTCTGACTGACCAGCTGCTTTACAACCTCGATCTGTGCCTCATCAATGATACTCCTTCCCATTTCCGTGCCGCTCATGGCACCTTTTAGTCCTTAAGACCTCTTCCTCACTTTTCCTTGTCACCACCCGAAGGACCAATGACCACGATGGACTTTTCGAAGAGCCGACTGGCAGTTACATTCCTCTGCTGTCACATTCATCCCCTCTCTGTCAGATTGTATCGATGAGGTTCTGGGAGACATCTCCGACGGAATCACCCGAGCCGTTGGAACTGCTATTCCTCTTTCTACAGTCATGCTCCCCCAGTAGCACGGTGGAAAAAAGACGCTACAACGGCTATTCAGGAGCATCGTTGGGCCCTGCAGTGTCTCAAGTGGCATCCTTCACATGTCGCCTTCCTCACTTGACTCCAAGTCAAGGCTTGTTATCTGATTAAGCGCATCAAGAATGAATGCTGAAAGCTCTACGTCTTCCCTTTCGAAACGCATTCCCCTTCCTCCCAGGTGTGGACCAAGGTCCGTAATCTTCGGAACCGCCAAAGATGAACTGTTCAGTGCGCCGTCCCTCATAGTGCTCTTTGTGTCAGTGTGTCGGTTCTTGCTCAACATCTTGCAACCAACTTTGCGATTGCATCGGCATACTCTTCTTACCCAGCTTCCTTTCTGACATGAAAACACTAAGTTGAAGATATCCATCTATGTTTTAGCCCTCACCGAGTTGAATTATATAATGAATTTTTCACTGAGGAAGGACAACTGCTTCATGTTCTTGCAACATCTCACGATATTGCCCCAGACCCTGATTAAAAAAATGGTTCAAATGGCTCTGAGCACTATGGGACTTAACTTCTGAGGTCATCAGTCCCCTATAACTTAGAACTACTGAAACCTAACCTAAGGACACCACACAGATCCATGCCCGAGGCAAGATTCAAACCTGCGACCGTAACAGTCGCGCGGTTCCGAATTGTAACGCCTAGAACCGCTCGGCCACAGCGGCCGGCAGACCCTGATTCAATTCATCATCAGATGATTTGGAGTGCGACGTGTAGACAACCTTGAGGACAACCTCGACGAAATTTGCTATATTCAAATTGAGTATATGTTCAAGGATTCTACAGCAAACTGATGTTAAAAATATTGGTCTGTAATTTTGCGAGGCCGTTCTTTTACCTTTCTTATATACATGAATCACCTGCGCTTTTTTTCCAATCGACTGGGACTTTGCGCTGGGCGAGAGGTTCGCGGTACATGCAAGATAAGTAAGGAGCCACTGCTGTGAGTACCTTTTGTGAAACCGAATTGGGATTACATCAGGATGTGGTGACTTACATGCTTGCAACTGTTTCAGTTGTTTCTCTACAACGGGAATGCTTATTACCATGTCCTCCATACGGGAGACTGTGCGATGGTGAAACGATGATACGTTCGTATGATTCTCCTGCGTGACGGATTTCTTAACTGTGAAACTTAAAACTTTGGCTTTACTTTGCTGTCTTCTGCTGCCACACCCGACTGGTCAGCGACTGACTGGATAGAAGCCTTAGGTCCATTTAGTGATTAATGTATTACCAGAGTTTTCTCGGGTTCTCGGCAGGATGTACTGCTAAGGGATAGCGGTCGTAGTTGCTGTAAGCTTCTCGCATTGATCTTTTTACAGATGCCCTAACTTTGATAACTTTTGCCTGTGGTCATTTGTGCGTTCTCTTTTGAACGGAGAGTGCAATAACCTTTGCCTGCCCTCAACATTTTTCGAATTTCGAAGTTAAGCAACGGTGGGTCTTTTCGGTTCTTAATCCACTTACTCGGCACATCCTTCTCCAAAGTGTGATTTACAATCACTTTAAACTTTGTCCGTAATTCCTCTACGTCCATCTTGCTGGAACTAAATTATTATGTGGTCTGACACTTCATAATTAACTGGCCACTGAGGAAACATACAGAAATACGGAGTAGAGCGTATCCTTGAGTAAGTGAGGGAAAGCTGTCTACAACGGTACGGATATGTACTTCCTGCAGACCAAGATACAATAACAAAATGCCGATTTTCGGTAGTAGACCATGGTAAACGAGACAAGACAAGACCGAGGCAACGTTGGCTAGAGATACTACGTATAGAGATCAAGACAGCGGATCGCCACCCTGACCGAACACAAGATCGCGTCAAGTGGCCAAAAGGACAGACCACGCTACATTGCCCTACATACGATGAGGAAAAAAGAAAACGGTGCGATTCTAATAAAGTTCTGCGATTGAGTGTAAAAGAAACAAAAATACGTATATACAGTAGTCAGTTGTTACCTGATCTTAGTATATTAATGTGAAGATAAGTCAACAATACGGATTAATAGCAACAGGACTGTCGTTCTTCGTCTACAGGTTCGTCATTAGAGATAGTGCTCAACCGGAACAGCATTACTGCGCCCCACCTGTGGCTGGGATGCCAATAACAGGCTCTGAGAGTGCCCACCTCCCCAATTACGACTCGCTGGTGAGGCACAAGTGAAGCTCTGTGCATCAGCTGCTGGAGAGAACCGCTGCCACTTTTCGCGTCCTTCTCGTCGCTAATGTGAAGCCTCACGAGGGATGCTGAGCGACCTGACGTCCTGGGAAGACACGACGGAGTTAATGTCCACGTGACGTCAGCCGTGTCAGCAAGTGCGATGCGTGACTCACGACCAGACGGCTTCCAAGGTCACTGGGCAATTTCAGGCAACTTCCGGGAACCTTATTGGCCGTTCACATACGTCCTGTCTCACAACAAACGTGCTATTAATCAATTTTAGAATTTTTTTCTGATTTAGGAGATGATGTCCTAAGAAAACTCTGACCACTTTTGGTATATTGCCGGCCGAGGTGGCCGAGCGGTTCTAGGCGCTTCAGTCTGGAACTGCGCGATCACTACGGTCGCAGGTTCGAATCCTGCCTCGGGCATGGATGTATGTGATGTCCTTAGGCTAGTTAGGTTTAAGTAGTTCTAGGTTCTAGGGCACTGATGACCTCAGACGTTAAGTCCCATAGTGCTCAGAGCCATTTGAACCATTTTGAATTTGGTGTACTGTAATGTCACTATATTTACTGATTTCATCAGCGATTTCGATCTGATGTACCCATGATATTGTGTAAGAGGACAGATTTTAGAAAGTGAATCCTTACAGGAAAGAAACAGGAAAGTTCACATCAACTTTCGTGATTGCAAGAACGCAGTAAAGCACTCTTGTATTAGTAAGCGGCTAACTCGAGGCACGAAAAACCACTCCCAGTTACATATTGCCTGTATAACGGCTCCCAGGGGCAACAAAACTCTGATTTCCAGTAGTTCTTGTAATTACTGCCGGATTTAAAAATTTAAAATGACGACACAATTTACTCATGAAGGGGTATAATCTGCACTTATATCTACTGTACGGGTACTCCGTAATTCAAAATTAGGTGCCTGGCAGAGGACTTTTGGAAATTTGTGGTAAGGTCTTATGGGACCAAACTGCTGAGGTCATCGGTTCCTAAGCTTACGCATTACTTAATGTAACTTAAACTAACTTACACTAAGGCCAATATACACACCCATGCCCGAGGAAGGACTCGAACCTACAACGAGGAGAGCCGCGCGGGCCGTGACAAGGCGCCCTAGAACGCGCGGTGGCAGAGGATTCTTCGAACCATCTTCAAGTTACTTCTCTACCTTTCCAGTCAAGAACAGTACGCAGATAATAACATTTAAATCTTTCCAGGCGAACTCTGACTTATTTCATTATAACGATCATTCCTCCCTATGTCGGTAAGCGCCAACAAAATACTTTCACACGCTGAGCAGAAAGTTGCTGCTTAAAATTTCTCAAGAAGATCCTGTGGCAACTAAACACGCCTTTGCTTTATGCCTGCCACCACAATTCGCTCTTTCTCTCCTACTTCGCGATAATACAAAACAAGCAGACGTTCTTTGGACCTTCGCGATGTCCTCCGTCAGTTCTGTGTAATGCGGATCCCACACCGCACAGCAATACTCTAGAAGACGATGGACTGTAAGCAGTCTGTTTAGTACCCCTGTTGCATTTTCTAAGTGCTCTGCCAATAAATCGTTGTCATTGGTTTGGTTTCCCCTCAAAATAATTACATGCTACAAGTTTAATATAGTAACACAGGTACTGCAGTCAGACACTGTGTATATACAGGGTAAATAACTTAAAATTTGCACCGCAAATATTGCGGAGGTGTATAGTGCTATTGATGTGCGGTTTCGACAGAATGGGTTGATAGTCAGGGACTCGTATCGTTGACCAATACACAGATTATTTTAATAACACTTAGAAAGTGCATTATTGTGCAAATATACACTTTTTAACCGGAACAGTGCCTATTAACAATAAGAAACAAAAAGTAGGGTAAGCGAGAATGTCATCGGTGTTTGTTGCACGATTCTAGAGCGAGTCGTTTACGAGGTATTGTATTTTGAGGTATTGCCACACTGTCGCTTGCACAATATCTGTGGTAGCACATACTAAAGAAGAACACGGCGCATACATTAGTTATGAAGATTCTGACCAGTAACGAGAAAACTGACGGTAGCTCATTGTGTTCAAAAGGACCATCAGCAGAAGCAATATACCCTCTGTTTGGCTTGGAACGACTGCTGCACACATACTAACATTTCAGCGTAGATGTCCGAGCAGGTTGCAGTAATACGTCGTTGCATATCATCGGGTGTAGCTGGCAAGTACTTGAAGTCTTTTAGCTTTCTCCACAAAAGAAAAGTCTACACGCGTCAAGTTTGGGGGGGGGGGGGGGGGGGGGGGACGGCCGGCCAAGATACAGATCGTCTGCATCTAATCAACGAACTGGAAACAGTTTGTGAACACATGGTTCTGCTAGGATTCTGTGTTCAGTGTTCCATATGTAATAAACGGGCCTATGAACTGATGGTCCCCTATTCGACAACACATGTTATCACTCCATGGACGCTGATATTCCACCTGACGAAGCCAACAGGGACTGTCAACAGACAAGGACTACATGTTTCGCGGTTTACATGACCATGTTTGGTAAATTGGGGTTCATCACTAAACAAGATACGTGACACATCTGGAGTGTCGTGTCCTAATGCCCAAGTAGAGAAGTTAACCCGATTCTCATAATCACTTCCAACTCTTGATGGAGAAAGACATGATAGGGATGGAACCTATGGAGAATTGGTAGGGAATTTGCCAGACTCACGCCTCGTGCGATTGCGCGGGAGCCCCTCTTCAGTCGTCACTTACTTCGTTCTGTTACGTTGTCTAGGTGTTATACCACAACTTTCACGTAACTGACTGAAGAGGTTGATAAATAATTGTCGAGATGCTTAACGTCTATTGGTAAACGCACGACCTACAGCGTGGACTGTTACACACTGAGTAGAAAGTCGCAATGCACTCAAGAAACACACAAGCGCACTGTAAGCAAACATAATAACATCGTAATCAGCTACTACTCAGGTTGAGTGGCAGAAATAAATGTCGGTGTGCAAACATTTCAAAATACGATATCTTGCGAACGAATCGCACTAGAACCCTGCAACAAACAACATTAACATTCTAAGTTATCCTATTTTTGGTTTGTTAACATCGAGTATAGATTTAAATGTCAGGAAGTCGTTTCTGAAAGTATTTGTATGGAGTGTAGCCATGTCTGGAAGTGAAAGTGGACGATAAATAGTTTAGACAAGAAGAGAATAGAAGCTTTCGAAATGTGGTGCTACAGAAGAATGCTGAAGATTAGATGGGTAGATCACATAACTAATGAGGAGGTATTGAATAGAATTGGGGAGAAGAGGAACTTGTGGCACAACTTGACTAGAAGAAGGGATCGGTTGGTAGCACATGTTCTGAGACATCGAGGGATCACCAATTTAGTATTTGAGGGCAGCGTGGAGGGTAAAAATCGTAGAGGGAGATCAAGAGATGAATACACTAAGCGGATTCAGAAGGATGTAGGCTGCAGTAGGTACTGGGAGATGAAGAAGCTTGCACAGGATAGAGTAGCATGGAGAGCTGCATCAAACCAGTCTCAGGACTGAAGACCACAACAACAACAACAACAACAATAATTTTAATAGGCATTGTTCCATTTAAAAAAGTGAATGTTTTAAAATAGTTACATATTCGATGTATTATTATAATCTAAATAATGGCTAACAGTACGAGCCCTGACTATCAATCCATTCAGCGAAAATCGCAAATCAGTAACACTTTACATTCGGCAGTTTTTGTGGCGCAAGTTTTAGGTGATTCACCCTGAATACGAGTTGAACAGGACGGGTTGCTAAGACAGAGCCTTGTCGTGGTACGGTAAAGAATCGGTACTTCGACTCTCCTCGCGTAGCCGCCGCTCAGTAAGGGAAACACTTCATATCCAGTAGCTCTACGCCTGAGTCACGTACAGAGAGCCACCGGAGAGTTGGCTGCCGGCAGCGCCGCGGCGCTGCAGGCGGGGCTTCGTGGGGTCGCTGCTCCCGCCCGCTGGAGCTGGAGTCGTTAAGGGGAATGACGGACGGAAAGCACTAGCACAATGCTCACACCGCGGCTGCGAGCGGAAATGCACCGGGCGGCGCGCCGGGATGCTCTCGCCAGTTCTCACACTGAACTACAACAGGACAACAAAAAATGAGACAGCTCGGCTGCTGGCTGCTGCGCGAAGTAGCGCAGTATTCCTCTGTTGGCGGAAATGAGCCGCCAGCGTGCTTCCTCAATGTCAGCAGTTAAATAGAGATAGTAGAAAATCCTTTTGGTGCATGTAATACACAGTTTTGTTTCTCTCTTTTTATGCGGGAAATGGGATTTACATACGACGGACGTTACAGCGAGATGCGTAAAAAAGAGAGTGAGCGTTTATGCGGAGAAGAATATCAAGAGAAACTCTCGAGATAAAATTTTGTAACTACGTAAGACGAGTAAGCGTAGACCAGCGGAACCAGGATTATAATGAATAAATCACGTCTCTATCTCGGCACCACCAATGGCTGCTCACAGTGGTTAGAAAAAATCGTTCAAATGGCACTGAGCACTATGGGACTTAACATCTTAGGTCATCAGTCATCTAGAACTTAGAACTACTTAAACCTAACTAACCTAAGGACGTCACACACATCCATGCCCGAGGCAGGATTCGAACCTGCGACCGTAGCGGTCGCGCGGTTCCAGACTGTAGCGCCTAGAACCGCTCGGCCACCCCAGCCGGTCTATTCAGTGTCAGTCACGTAGCCGCAGTCCTACATACACCAGAAAAATACGCTAGATAAATACGTTTCGTGGTTGCATAACATCTCTGGTGGTTCAATTTCGTTAGACTGACTTTTGTCGTTTATCAACGACGGAGTGGGGTTGAGAAATCGATATGAGAATTGGTAGAATTGGGCGACAATATTCCTGTAACGAAAAAGCAGTATATTCATGGAAGGCGCAAGAAGCATCAGAGAAAATATCTTTCAGATATTTCGATCCTCAGTTTTAGGGCCACCGATTTACATGGATCCAGAATGCCAAATTAACAGATTTGTCTGCATCCAATGTACATACAGACATGCTACATAGGAGAAAACACACTGAGGCAGTCTTCAGTGAGAGTTTGTCAACGACTAACCAAAGCACTCCTACCCATATTACGGCAGATATCCTAACACAAATGGGTCACAAGTTTGATGAAGTGCCCAGGTATACCAACAATCTATGCCTAGACATCTTTACCGAAACCTACCGAAACCCTTGTTGAGAAGCATAAAATGAAACTGATCCTTCTGCCTTACACGAAGTGTGTAGTGTTGAAGCGAACAGGCTACACAGACACTGTCCAGTCATATTAAAGTGACCACCGCCTGTGTTCGACGTCAACGTGCAACGACAGGTGGCAGCACTGGTACTACTACTACTACGTGATCAGGCCCAGTGGACCGCACGCATCTACAAGTTTCCTCCTCCACTGTATTCTGTCCATTGCTGCTATCCGCCATCCGTTCACATCTATTGACACTTGGTTTAAATCTTCGTGGAGTCCATCCCTCCAACGCTTCTTGGGTCTTCCTGACGGTCTCTTTCCTGTAGGTGTGAAATCCAGGAGCTTCCGAGGCCATCTGTGATCCTCCATCCGGGGGACATGGCCGGCCCACTGCATTCGTTTGGCTTTGACAGTTCCTGCTATGCTGGGCTGCTGGTATAGTTCCTCAAGCTCTTGGTTGTATTTGATCCTCCATTCCCCTGTATCTGCATCCAGATGGGAGGACGCGGAAAACAGTGCAGTCGTTGTTGTCATGTGGAAACGTAACGATTCATCTGACGTCCAAAACGACATGATTATTGGGGGCAAGACTGGAAGCATTGTAAATGTTCATGTGCCGCCATGGTTAAAGTACAGTATACCGTGCATGGCAGAATGGCACTATCCAAAACCGGTGATGAGGCAACTGTGGCAAACCACGGGCCATAGATGATAGGGGTGAATGATGACAGCGGAGAGGTGTACGGGCGAACTGTGGAGCAACTGACCGAGGAGATGAACCAAGGGGTTACCGCTGCGTGTCGGCCCCCACAGCAGGCACCTGGTTCATGCATCATCCCGACTACTGTTCATCGACGACGAAGGCAGGAATTTGAACGCCAATACCGCAACTGGACATCTACAGAATAGCGGCAGTCTCTTTTTCAGATGAATCACGTCTCCATCAGACAGATGGCCGTTGGCGTTTACGGCGTGAAATGTCTGAAAGCAAACATTATGCAACCAAGAGGGAGTGTAATGATTTAGTCCACAACTACAGGTATATGTAGCTTGCTTTTACTCGTCACGATGGCATCTACCAACAGGAGAATGCAACGTTTCACACAGCTCGAAGTTTACGTGCATGATTCTAAGAGCAACAGGATGAGTTTACCGTACTGCCCTGGCTACCAAAGTCCTCGGATCTGAACCCGGTGGAGCATCTGTGCACAAGCCCGATCGGGCTGTTTGCGCCATGGATCCGCGGCCGAGAAACCTAACGCAGGTGACCAAGGGACTGGAGTCGGCATACCTCCACATCCCTGTTGGTACTTTCCAGAATCTTACTGACCTTCTTCCTACACCTCTCGCGCTGCAAAAGGTGGTTATTCAGGCTTTTGATAAGTGGTCACATTAATGTGACTGGACCGTTTATATCTATGCAAGTTGCAACTGGATGAGAAAAAAGTACTCTATCATCATAATAACCTCCACAAATATGATTTATGTTGAACAAGTTTTATGGCCACATTGAAAATCTTTTCCTGACAATTCCTTCGCCTGGCTTATTGGTCATTTGACGTATCCTTTTTCGGCAAACTCCCCGAACGTCTTTTCAACGTTGGAGCTCCGAGTCTCACAAATGGGGGGGGGGGGGGGATTTTCGTTGTGTTGGCAGAAGAGCCAACACCGTGTTACTAGTGGATGCCGAAATGCACGCGTTTTAGCTCACGCAGGCTGGCGTGAGGAGGGAAGAACTATACTGACGTGAGGTCTGGAACATGACAAGGAATGAGAATTCAGAAAGCGGACGTAATTACTTTGATACTTAACTTTAATCCATTAATGATGAACGTCGCTCTTGACGGTACATGTTTCACAATCTTTTTCTTGAAGAATATGGCGCCTTGCTAGGTCGCAGCAAATGACGTAGCTGAAGGCTATGCTAAACTGTCGACTCTGCAAATGAAAGTGTATGTAGACAGTGAACCATAGCTAGCAAAGTCGGCTGTACAACTGGGGCCAGTGCTAGGGAGACTCTCTAGACTAAACCTGCCGTGTGGCGGCGCTCGGTCTGCAATCACTGATAGTGGCGACACGCGGGTCCGACGTATACTAACGGACCGCTGCCGATTTAAAGACTACAACCTAGCAAGTGTGGTGTCTGGCGGTGACATCACAATTTTAGTACGAGAATAAAGCTGAAGTGAGCGCAGTCTGCATCGTTGCCAAACTTATTCAAGATGGCAACGTTTCCTAGGTGCCCCCCCCCCCCACCTCCTCTCCGTGGGTAGTAGATGCAATAAAGTCACACTGATGTTGAACAAGTTTCATGGCCTCATTGAAAATTTTTCCCTGACAATGCCTTTACCTGGCATATTGGTCATTTGAAATACCCTTTTTCGACAAACTCAAGGAACGTTTTTTCAATGTTGGAGTTTCAAGTCTCATCTGGGGAGGGGGTGGGGGGGGGGGGCAAATACGAGTAGGAGAATAAATTTGAAGTGAGCACAATCTGCACTGTTGCAAATTTATTCGAGATGGAAAATCTTCCTGGATGGTCCCCCACCTTCTCTCTGTGGGGGGTAGATGTTGCAATGTTGCGTTTTTGACGTCACCACTCCCACTCCTCACCCCTCCTCCACTACCCTCCCTGCCATTTCCCCTCTCACCCCTCCCACTCCCACTCCCGTCTCCCACTTGCGAATTGGTGGGAAAAAGACTCAATCTGCACTGAGCTGCTGGAGATGAAGGACGTAAGGTACTGTCTTCAGAACTGTGTTCATTTATTTATATGTGTATCATCCTGCTGGAAGAAATTCCTAAATTTTGATGGAGAAACAAAACTGACAATTACACTGCAGCCTTGCTGCTTGAAATTCAAATAAACAAAAATGTTTACAATTGCCAGGAAAAAGATTCAGTCTTTGCTGAGATCCTGGAGAGGAAGGACATAAGGTATTTACTTATATATCTTCTGGGAAATGTGTTCAGTTGATGAGACGTTGTGTTGGATGAAAACGAGTTTTATAAGTGTATTACCTGTAAGCATACAGCTGGGGACTGCGTCCATAGCCTCCTACACAATGAATGGAAGGAGGTGGGATGAGCATAGGGGGAATGCTTTTCAGCATATAAAGGTGATCCTGCACGATGGACTGAAGATAATTTTCGCAACTCATTGAGACTTCTTACTGACTATGCTGGAACTTTCAGTTTTTTCGAAATGGTTGTCAATTCACAGTGCAGGAGGAAACTTTGTCCTATTCCACTACCCCAGATTGAAAGAATCAGACGTGTTCGTGTTGGTGAATGGGGCTCGACTGAGAACGCTTGAAACGGGTTTCGTTCCCCTTTCCAGTCAACTTTGAGTATATGTACATCTTGCTGGGTGTTCTAGTCCACAATCCCATTCGAAATTGGTGGGGAACTGTCCTAAAGTTATTGCCAGAAGCATTGCCTCCAACTAATCTACAGCGGTTGAGGAAGTTGTACAAGGATACATGGTACGAAGGGACAGCATAGCAGACTATCATTAAATTGTAGGAGGAGTTGCCTCCTACAGATGTACAAGTGAAATAGCTGCTGAAGAAGTGATACACAGGCACTAAATGTAGGAAGGACAATACACGCTACCACAACTTACGGAAAATGCTTTACTGCTCTAATTACACATCTACAGCTACATTTACATCTACGTGGATACTAAGCAGATCACACTTGAGTGCCTGGCAGATGGCTCATCGAATCACCTTCACAATCGTTCTCCATTATTCCAATCTCGAACAGAGTGCTGAAAAGACGCACACCTATATATTCCAGTGCAAGTTCTGATTTCCCCTATTTTATGATGATGATCGTTTCTCCCAATGTAGTTCGGCGGCAACAAAATATTTTCACATTCGGAGGAGTAAGTCGGTAGTTGAAATTTCGTGAGAAGATCCCGCTGGAACGAAAAACGCCTTTCTCTAAACGATGTCCACCGCAAATCCTGTATTGTATCCGTGACACGCTCTCCCCTATTTCTCGGTAATACAAAACTTGCTGGTCTTCTTCGAACTTTCTCGATGTACTCTGTTAATCCTATCTGGTAAGGATCCCGAACCACGCAGTACTACTCCAAAAGAGGACGGACAAGCCTAGTGTAGGCAGTCTCTTCAGTATTTCTGTTGCATCGCAGTCTTTCGTTCGCCTTCCGCACAACCTTCCCTATGTGTTGTTTCCAATTTATGTTGTTCATAATTGTAATTTCTTAGTATTTAGCTGAATTTACGGTCTTTAGATTTGATTGATTTCCCCCGTAACCGAAGTTTAATGGATTTCTTCTAGCACTCGTATGGACTACCTCAACTTTTCATTATTTACGGTCAATTGCCAGTTTTCCCACCGTACAGATATCTCTCCTAAATCGTTTTGCAATTTTTTTGATCTTCTGTTGACTTTTAATAGAATATAAACGACAGCATCAAGGCGGCTCAGGTTGTGTCCTAAATAGTTTATATAGATGAGAAACAGCAGAGGGCCTATACCACTACCCTGAGGAACGCCAGAAATCACTTCTGTTTTACTCGATGACTTTCCGTCAATTATTACGAACTCTGACAGGAAATCGCGAATCCAGTCGCAGAATGAGACGATATTCCATAACCACGCAATCTGATCACAAGTCGCTTGTGAGGTACGGTGTCAAAAGCCTTCTGGGAATCTAGAAATACGCAATCAACTTGAAATCATTGTCAATAGCACTCAACACTTCGTGTGAGCAAAGAGCCAGTTGTGTTTCACAAGAACGATGTTTTCAAAATCTGTGTTGACTGAGTGTCAACAGACCATTCTCTTCGAGGTAACTCTTAATGTTCGAACACAATATATGTTACAAAATCCAGCTGCATATCGACGTTAATGACATGAGCCTGTAATTCAGTGGATTAGTCTTATTGCCTTTCTTGAATATTGGTGTGACCTGTGCAACTTTCCGATCTTTGGGTACGAATCTTTCGTCGAGAGAGCGCTTGTATATGAGTTTAAGTATGGAGCTATTGCGTCAGCATACTGTGAAAGGTACCTAATTGGTATACAGTCTGCACCGGAGGACTTGCTTTTAATAAATGATTTAAGTTGCTTCTCTACTCCGAGAATACCTACTTGTAAGTTACTCGTGCTGGAAGCTGTTCTTGATTCGAATTATAGAATATTTACTATGTCTTCTATGGTGAAGGAATTTCGGAATGACGTGTTTAGTAGCTCTGCTTTAGCAGCACTGTCATCAACAGTATTTCCATTGCCATTGCGCAGAGACAGCATTGACTGTGTCTTGCCGCTCGCATACTTTACATACGGCTAGAATCTCTCTGGATTTTCTGCCAGGATTCGGGACAGTTTCGTTGTTTAAACTATTAAAAGAACCACTCAGTGAAGTCCTCACTAAATTTAGAGCTTCTTTAAAATATCGCCAATTTTGAGGGTTTTGCGTTCGTTTAAATTTCGCACGATTTTTCGTCATTTCTACAACAGTGCTATGACCCATTCGTGTGCCGAGGGGGATCTGCTCCGTCTTGTGTTAATTTATTTAATATAAATCTCTGAGTTGCTTTCGATACCATTTCTGGTTCATTAAACCCTGTATCCGTTTTAATGCTCTTTATTAACTCAAGATTATTTATTGCTAAGAGATGAAGCGTATTTTTGACAGTCATTTAGTATTCCAGTGGCCTCGTGAACCAACTGCTCGAAATAATTTGCAGAGAATGCGTTTAGCGCATCAAAGTGAGGGTAAATTAAAATCCCTATCAACTATGAATGTTCGAATCGGTATGTGTTTCAAAATAGACTCAACTTTTCTTCGAACCTTTCAGAAATGGTATCACCTGAGCTGGAAAGTCGGTAAAAGGATACAATTAGTATTTTATTCCGGTTGCCAAGAATGGCCCCTTACCACTACTAACTCACAGAAACTATCGGCTTCAGTTTCACTACAAGGTAAACTAATTATAACAGCAGCAAATACGCCACCGCCAACTGTGTTTAGCATATCCTATCTGAACAAGTTAGGTACTTCGAAAAATTTCTGCTGAACTTATCTCCAGCTTTAGCCAGCTTCCAGTGCCTATAAAAATTCGAGCATTAGTGTCGTCTATTAGCGCTTGGAGCTCTGCTACTTTCACAACACAGCTACGACAATTTACAACACTCATACCGATGGTTCCCAGATCTACGTTCTTCCTGTGTTCGGCCTGCACCCTTTGAGAATGAATCCTTTTTGTGTTTCCCCGAGACCTGATAACCTAAAAATCCGCCCAGTCCACTCCATACAGCCCCTGCTACACGTGTAGCCTCCTCCTGCGTGTAGAGGACTCCTGACCTATTCAGCCGAACCCGAAACCGCACCGCTCTATGACGGAAGTCAAGGAAACTGCAGATTACACAGTCGCAGAACCATCTGAGCCTCTGACTCAGACCCTCCACTCGGGAAGTCCACAATCGGTCCTGTCGACTATGCTGCAAATGGTGAGCTCGACTTTCACCCCGCATATCGACAAAAATTTCACCATTTGTAAACAACAGATCATAATGTAACACACGCACTTGTAATCGAGGAAAATCGTTGTATTAACACAACTACCACAAAAACTGACCAGAAAAGACCTTGCCATGAGAGAATGGCGGCAACTACACGTGTGTTCACCTCGAGGAACGGATACAGAATAAACAGCTCAGAATCAAGTCTTACCTTCCCTCGTATCTCCCTTCCTCCCCCCCCCCCCCCTCTCCAACCAAAAATGGTTCAAATGGCTCTGAGCACTATGGGACTTAACATCTATGGTCATCAGTTCCCTAGAACTTAGAACTACTTAAACCTAACTAACCTAAGGACATCACACATCACCCAGTCATCACGAGGCAGAGAAAATCCCCGACCCCGCCGGGAATCGAACTCGGGAACACGGGTGCGGGAAGCGAGAACGCTACCGCACGACCACGAGCTGCGGACCCTCTCCACCCCTCCATAGGTAGGGATATCGGTTTTGCAGTCCTGTTCTAACCTGCTGCTAATGGTACGCAAAGAGACCCATCTGGTGGCAGTGACATACCTTTTCCAGTCTGTAGAAATCTGTCACAGATGGACAAAAGAGGGCAAAAGAGTCCAGAACAGCACGCGCCCTGGATGCCGTTAAACGTATTTCTCGGAAAGACTGCCCCCCCCCCCCCCCCCCCCATGGAGCAATAGCGAAATACGTGACAATGAGTCAGATGAAGAACTGAACGGTCAACAGTGGTGTGCTTTTAAACATTCTGAATGTGATGCAACTGTCTTAAAGTGCTCCTCAGCTAAGTAAAATCGGTATCATGTAAGAAAAACATTGAAATAATACAACTATCCGAAGGCTGCTTGGTAGGGGTTTCAGACGCTCTGCTGTACTGAATAACAGATTTGTGTGTGTGTGTGTGTGTGTGTTCTCGTATGCTGTGAAAGGATGAGATTTGTGCTGTACACACGGCAAAGGAATAGACGGTGGAGAAATTTTACAGAGGTAAGTCACTCCTCCTGGAGTAACACACTACATGCCTGTCTAAAGTGTTACCGTTACCATTCTTTGCAGCTCAAGTGCTATTATGTCAACTCGTTTCTTTATAAAAAGTGACTAAACAAGAACACTCGTTTGCTGCATGAATCGTGTATTCTCCTAGTGTGATTCTTATGCTTGCTACAACGAATATCTAACGACAGACCTCACCTCACAGTTTGGAAGAGGCGTAGTCTTACGTTTTTAAAACGGTTACTCTGACGGTGCAAACAGTGGATATAGTGCTATAATCAACGAAATCTCCCGCTAAATAAGTGTTAATTCACCCCCCCCCCCCCCCCCACTTCTGATTCGTATGCTTGCTACAACGAATATTGTACCGAGAGACATCACATACTTCGTTTAAAGAATGTAGTCTTACCCTATTAAAACGAATACCGAACTGTGACAATGGAAATAGTGGATATAGTTCTAAATCAATGAAATAATCAATTATCCAGCTAAATAAGCGTAAATTAACTCCCAGGTGTGATTTTTATGATTGCTACAACGAATATTGTACCGAAAGACCTCACATCGTGTAAAGGCAGTTGATCTTAAGATTTTAAAATGAATACTGAGACAGCCACAGTGCAAATAGTAGATATAGTACTAAAATCAATCAAATCTCTAGCTAAATAAGTGTAAACTCACTCTCGTGCTTTGAAATTATACTTGCTACAATGAATACTGAGCCGAGAACATTGAATCTTCCATTGTATGAACTACAAAATAAGCACTTAACAGCATCCAGCAATCCTTAAAAATACGTTCAGCTAACACGTTCCACTCACTGTGGAGAGTAGAAGACTGCCAATAATGTAATGCTGGTATAGCCAAACAACAACACGATAATCAATAGTAATCGAACACTCGGGGATGGATAGACAGCCGGCCGGTGTGGCCGAGCGGTTCTAGGCGCTTCAGTCTGGAACCGCGCGACCGCTACGGTCGCAGGTTCGAATGCTTCCACTGGCATGGATGTGTGTGATGTCCTTAGGTTGGTTAGATTTAAGTAGTTCTAAGTTCTAGGGGACTGATGAAATGGTTCAAGTGGCTCTGAGCACTATGGGGCTTAACATCTGTGGTCATCAGTCCCCTAGAACTTAGAACTACTTAAACCTAACTAACCTAAGGACATCACACACATCCATGCCCGAGGCAGGATTCGAACCTGCGACCGTAGCGGTCACGCGGTTCCAGACTGAAGCGCTTAGAACCGCACGGCCACACCGACCAGCTGGGACTGATGACCTCAGATGTTAAGTCCCATAGTGCTCAGAGCCATTTGAACCATTTGAACTCAAATTAGTGTCTGTGGAAGACTTGTAAATACAATGTCATGTATTTGGGTGTTACATACATTTCAGACACACAAATATCAGTACAAAACAGCGGCTTTCACGCTATCTGTTCGCTTGCTGAAAAAAAGACAGTCATTTTTACACCTGACTGCAAGTTACATTTGGCATCCCCTGCCCTTCCTCGTTATTTTATAACATCCAACTGAGTAAAACTATGAACTCGGTCTATGATGCTGTTGTCGATAACGGATAGCCGAACTGCCAAGGTCGGCGCTCCACAGCAATAAATGTGAGACATATGTGAACCTATCACACGTCTCTTATACGTCTATAAAAACCGATAACACATCTTAAATGGATCTAAAACTTCCACTGTTTTTTTGTGAAAACTACTGATCACCACAGAAGGTCCTTGTCATTTCGGATCATCCATCTGAGTAAAACTGAGAACTTTAATGTCCAAAAGCATACAATCTACTAAAACATCCATTGTTATAAGCTGTTGTGTGATTTTTAGTGGAACAGTTGTATCTAACGTCAACTTACCTCATATATGCGACCAGCTATTAAAAAAACACATTCATGATGATAATAAAGCAGAGAACATATTAGCAAATTTCTTTCAGTTTGATGGACAACCTGGCATAATTGAGAGCGTTCCTCAATTTAAAAATTAGTGTTTGTGGATGTCTTGTAAATAAATTGTCGTCCTTGTTGGTATTACACGAATTTCAGACACATGAAATATCAGTAGAAAACAGTATCTTTCATGCTATTTATTGGAATGTTGAAAAAAAAAAAATCAGTTTTATGTCCAACAGCAAGCCACAAAAAATGGCTCTGAGCACTACGGGACTTAACATCTGAGGTCATCAGTCCCCTAGAACTTAGAACTACTTAAACCTAACTAACCTAAGGACACCACACACACCCATGGCCGAGGCAGGATTCGAACCTGCGACCGTAGCAGTCGCGCGGTTCCGGACTGAAGCGCCTAGTGTGGTGTCACCGCCAGACACCACACTTGCTAGGTGGTAGCCTTTAAATCGGCCGCGGTCCGTTAGTGTATGTCGGACCCGCGTGTCGCCACTGTCAGTGATTGCAGACCGAGCGCCGCCACACGGCAGGTCTAGAGAGACTTCCTAGCACTCGCCCCAGTTGTACAACCGACTTTGCTAGCGATGGTTCACTGACAAAATACGCTCTCATTTGCGGAGACGATAGTTAGCATAGCCTTCAGCTACGTCATTTGCTACGACCTAGCAAGGCGCCAATATTCAGTTACTATTGATATTGTAAATAATGTACAGACAAGAGCTACGTTCAACATTAATGGATTAAAGTTAAATATTCCACCAAGTACCACCTTTTTTCTGAAGTCTAAAATTCTTGTCGTGTTCCAGACCTCACGCCAGCCTACGTGAGCTTAAACGCGTGCCTTTCGGCTTCCTCCAAACTCCGTGGGTTGGCTCCTGCCAATCCACAACACCTAGAACTGCTCGGCCACCGCAGCTGGCAGCAAGCCACCACTCGCATCTCTCTCTCTTCTATTTTGTAACATCCAGCGATGTAAAACAACGAATTACACAGACTTCACTAAATCGCTTACATTTTAGCACATCTCTCTTTTCCGATAGATGCATCGAAAACAGATACTGTTCATGTGTTGACATCCAGCGTATGTGGTGATCTCATAAATTCTACACGCATTGGTCGATATGATTGGTGGCCAGTGATCTAAGTCACTTCCACAGACCCGTGTAAAGTTTTGCCACCTGCACTGCAAGATGACCATGTCGTACAGACTATCAATCATAATAGGGGGTGCCTGTGTTAGAGTTTCATAAGCAGTTTGATACATTGTTTTTTTTCTAGAACACATCCAAGCAGTTTATGACTACAGCTTTCTAACCGTCATGCCACAACTTTCAGGACTACGTCAGATGGTAAACTGACATTAACACGTTTCGACATTGCGTGGTGTAGAGTATGCTGCCCCCAAACACACAGGATGGTGGAAATAAAAGATGGAGGCGGTGTTTCTTACTGACAAAACTGTGGGAGGCATCACAACATATGGAAACTGTCAGAGTTTGCACCATTGTGAAGCGTTTCCAAATGGCTTTCAGAAGGTGAAGACCTCCACATTTAATCTCATGATCCACTGTGACAGGGTAGCAGATGTTTCGGTGTTCTGTTTTCGAAGAAACCAAGAACATTTGGTGTTCTTTCCACTATAGTTCCGATGTGTAATTAAAACAGTGAGGAATTTTTCATCATTTGTGCTAGAGTGTATTGGTGTTCATACACTTCAGTGATAGTTTGCTCTCCTATCCCTTCTTACCATGTGTCTGTATCAAACTTCCTCAGCAGCTATACACTTGTAAATTAGTAGGAGGCAATGGTTCTAGCAGCGTCTATAGGACAGTTCACAGCCAATTTCGAGTGATATTGTGGACTAGGACACACACACGTCATTGTAAAGGGGATGAAAATCCGTTTCAAGCCTGCTCAGTTGAGACCTATTAACCAAGATGAGCAGGGATACTGGAATAGGACAAAGTTGTCTCCTGCACTGTGGATCGGCCAACAATTTCAAAAAACATGAACAGCTCCAGCACAGGCAGTAAGTAGTCTCAATGAGTTGCGAAAAGCATCCTCAGTCCATTCTGCTGCATACCATTATCTGCTGAAAACTATTCCCCCTACACTCGCTCATTATCACCTCCTCACCTCCTGGCATTCGCTGTGCACTGGGCTATGGATGCAGTCCACAGCTGTATGCTTACAGGTAATACACTTCTTAAACTTCCCTTAAGAAGTGTATTACCTGTAAGCATAAACTTCCCTTCAATCTGTATATTGAGCAAGCAGTGAAGGAAACAAAAGATAAATTCGGAGTAGGTATTAAAATCCATGGAGAAGAAATAAAAACTTTGAGGTTTACCGATGACATTATAACTCTGTCAGAGACAGCAAAAAACTTGGAAGAGCAGTTGAACGGAATGGACAGTGTCATGAAAGGAGGGGATAAGATGAACATCAACAAAAGCGAAACGAGGATAATGGAATGTAGTTGAATTAAGTCGGGTGATGCTGAGGGAATTAGATTAGGAAATGAGATACTTGAAGTAGTAAAGGAGTTTTGCTATTTGGGGAGCAAAATAACTGATGATGGTCGAAGTAGAGAGGATATCAAATGTAGACTGGCAATGGCAAGGAAAGCGTTTCTGAAGAAGAGAAATTTGTTAACATCGAGTATTGATTTAAGTGTCCGGACGTCGTTTCTGAAAGTATTTGTATGGAGCGTGGTCATGTATGGAAGTGAAACATGGACGATAACTAGTTTGGATAAGAAGAGAATAGAAGCTTTCGAAATGTGGTGCTACAGAATAATGCTGAAGATTAGATGGATAGATCATATAACTAATGAGGAGGTATTGAATAGGATTGGGGAGAAGAGAAGTTTGTGGCACAACTTAACTAGAAGAAGGGATCGGTTGGTGGGACATGTTGTGAGGCATCAAGGGATCACCAATTTAGTATTGGAGGGCAGCGTGGAGGGTAAAAATCGTAGAGGGTGACCAAGAGATGAATACACTAAACAGATTCAGAAGGATGTAGGTTGCAGTAGGTACTGGGAGGTGAAGGAGCTTGCACAGGATAGAGTAGCATGGAGAGCTGCATCAAACCAGTCTCAGGACTGAAGACCACAACAACAACAACAAACTTCCCTATGTCCAACGTCAACATCTCGTCAGTTGAATACAGATCCCATCAGAAATAAATAAAAAATACCTTACGTCCTTCCTCTCCAGGAGCCCAGCACAGACTGAGTATTTTTCCCCCCAACTCACAAGTGGGGGGAGGGAAATAGGAACTGGGGAGTGCTACAGTCGCAGGTTCGAATCCTGGCTTGGGCATGGATGTGTGTGATGTCCTTAGGTTAGTTAGGTTTAAGTAGTTCTACATTATAGGCGTCTGATGACCTCAGATGTTAAGTACCATAGTGCTCAGAGCAATTTGAACCATTTTTGAACTGGGGAGGAGAGGGGTAGTTTCGGGAAGCAGTGGGGGCAGTGACATCAACAATGCTATGTTTCCACTTCTACACCCTGCAGAGAAGAGGTGAATGCACCACCCAGGAAAGGTGCAATCTTGAATAAATTTGGCAACAGTGCAGACTGTCCTTAGCTTTACCTTATTCCCCTACTGATGTGAACCATTGTGCACAACTATATGTGTGGGATCCTGGAGACAAGTCAACAACTGTAATTGACGCTAAAGAGTTCATATCCAAGACAGCAACGTAATCACCTGGTGAAACAAGACCGATAGTAGATCACGTAAAATTACAAAGAGAATACATTAAAAGATGGATTTTTTGAGACAACATACATAAAAACAAAGTATTCTTTGGTGAAACTAGAAATGCTTTTGAGCGAAAGGGAAGAAAATGATATGTTTTACATTTGACGTCTAATTTTATTGAGTGTATGATTTAATTAAGAAAAATTTGGGCACATAACCCTATACAACAGTTCCTTTCACTGTTTTTTCATTTAATAATTAATGAAATTTCATTCTGAGCCCAGGTTAGAGCTTCTCTCTTCTTGTTGCATCAAACAAAACAAACAATACACCACACTCATCACTTAACACTTCCAGGCTGAGATGCCGTAGTCCATACATAAGACTCTCCCCTGACGTTTCGCCTTCGACTGCGGAAGGCATCATACGAGGACAATCGGCGAACTGCAACGAGAGCGCTAGTGAGCGCCGTATATATAAGCCATCCAGAGGGCGCCGATGTCAATCACGTGACGTCGGCTGAGCTATGATCTCTAATATTGCCAACTTTCTCAATTGAAATTAATCGATTGTCTCGGTGTTGCTGCAGTGTTGACATTCATATCTTATCCAGCTTAATGCCTTCATCTTTTCTATTGAAATTATTGCAGTGTTTGCCAATCTCAATGACCTCTCTGTACATTCGCGCATAATAATGCGACGTCTTTGCTATGACGGTCGTCTCGCTAAACTTTATTTCATGATCACCTTCCTGAAACACATGTTCCGCTACAGCCGATTTATCAATATGTCCGAGGCCGCAGTTCCTTTTATGTTCACCCAGACAGGTGTTGACGCTTCTTTTTTTGTTCCTATATAGACCTTTCCACAACTGCACGGAATTTTATAGACTCCTGGTGTAGCTAGAGGATGTCGTTTATCTTTTGCGGATCTTAAACATTCTTTTATTTTCGCGGTGGGTCTGAAAACAGTTTCCACATCGTACTAGCTTAAAATTTTTCCAGTGCTATCAGTGACCCTACTGATGAATGGTGAGAACACTTTCCCCTTGGGTTGGTGTCGATCCTCGTCCGTCCTGGCTGTCAGTCGAGGGCGTAGTGCACGATCTATCTCTCTGTTGGAATACCCATTCTTCTTTAAAGTCGCTCTAAGGTGTTTAGTCTCATCATCCAAGTGAGCTGGTTCACATATTTTGTGCGCCCCGTCTATTAATGTTTTAATCACCCCTCTTTTATATCTTGGGTGGTGGTTTGAATCTTTCTGCAGATAACGATCAGTGTGTGTGTCTTTTCTGAAAACCTTACGACCCAATGATCCGTCCTCTCGTTTGATTACAGTCACATCTAAGAAGTTCAGGTGACCATCGATTTCCTTTTCCATAGTGCATTGAACTCTTGGATTAATACTATTCAGATATAACAGGAAGGCATCCAGTTCCTCTTCCCCATGGGTCCATATAACAAATGTATCGTCTACATAACGATAGCATTTGGCTGGTCTTTTTCTAGCTGTTTGCAGCGCCCGTTCTTCAAAGTTCTCCATGAACAAGTTAGCCACAGCTGGACTAAGAGGACTTCCCATAGCGACCCCGTCAATCTGTTCATAAAAACATTATTATATTGAAAATAAGTTGTTGTAAGGCAATGTCTAAATAATGACAAGATATCACTAGGAACAATGTCCGCTATACATGTGATCGCTTCATTCACCGGAATCATGGTAAACAACGACACCACATCGAAACTGGCCAGGATATCATTAGGGCCCACACTAATTTTCTTAATAATATCGATGAAGTGTTATGAATTTTTAACATGACTGTCAGTTCCACCAACATGAGGTTTCAGCAGCGAGACAAGGTGTCCAGCTAATTCATGGGTGGGAGACCCTATTGCGCTAACTATAGGTCCCAAATGTAGCAGCGGTTTATGTACCTTAGGTAACCCATAGAGTCTGGGCAAGTAAGCATCTGATTTAAAGAGTTGCTTCTTGTCGACTGAAGAGAGGGAAGACACTTTCACCAATTGATTGGTCATTTTTAAAACCTTCGATGTCGGATTCTTCTGAAGTTGTTTGTAATTGTTGGGATCCAAAATGTCCATGATTTTTTCATGATAATCTTTACTCTTGATTACGATAGTAGCGTTGCCTTTATCTGCAGAAAGCACGACGATGCTTCCATCTGCGTTGATGTCCCTCAGTGCCTTCCTTTGTGCCTGTGATAGATTACTATTAGATGGCTTACATGTGCGGAAGATTCTAGCTGTTTCCATTCCTATAACATCAGCGGACTACTGTGACAGCTGAGGGATACCTGCCTCAACATTAGCAACAATATCTTCCGTGGGATCCATTCGGGGCGTCACCGCAAAATTTCCACCCTTAGCAAGCACTGAAACTTCATCTACAGTCAAGAGTTTGTCTGATAGGTTAAAAGTTGTCCGAGAATTATCCTCTCTTGTGCCTTCCGACGTGATCCTCTGTATGCTACCGAACTTCTTCTTTTGTCTAACCACTGATATTTCTGCACTTACTTCCATAGTTCTAAATGTAAGGTTGTCAATCTTATTCCAGCCGTCATACTGCATGGTATTACTAACGAGAATATGAAGTTGAAATAGCTTACTGTTGATTTCCGCCAGTGCTCGCCGCGTCTGGTGAATACTCTCTCGTACCACTGCTGATTCCATACGGCTGTAAATTCGATGAGCTTGTGCCGAGTGGAACGTCCTCTTCACTTGCAAAAATTTCGGAACAGTTGACGTGTCCCTGCAGCGTAACAGGAAGGTGAGCGAACACACTTGTTGTGACTTCTGCTTGTGCATGCTCTCGAACCGTCGAACCTATGCTGACATATCCTACCCGTAGAGGCATTTGATCATTGAATAAAGGATTTCACGACAGGTGTTGTCATCACTTAACACTTCCGGGCTGAGATGCCGTGGTCCATACATAAGACTCTCCCCTGACACCACACTACACAGCCGTCAGTCACAGACACCTGCCCTCAACAGGCACACGTATGATACAACTGCCATACAACGTGAGGAAAGGGAACAATGTGCGTGGAGGAAAAAATCCCTTTCCGATTAAGCGGCTGAATCTAAACCTTTGGGTCTCCCAGGCAACGAGAACATGCTTTCCCTGGTATTTACATGAGACATGAAATACCACTAGAGGTCAGCAATCATTTTCTTCAGCACTTAAATAATTACCTTACGGTCTAAATCGCAAAATCAATGTACTTAGCAGCATTAAACCGCTGTTGGGTGGATGGATTTGTTCTGGCTATCGCGTCATGCCAAACGGCACTGTTACAGGCGTGCACTACGTCGCTTTCGTAACGTCCTCCTCTCCTGAGTTGGTAATTTTCTATGCTTGTTTACGTTAATTTTTATTATTTTCCACTCTCACTTTATTTTGTTCTAATATTTTGTTATATGAGCGTACCCAGGTTCTGATGAAGATGAACACACTGAAGAGCGAAAAGTGCTGTCACAGCTATATTTTTGTGGGACTATTAGTGCCTTCTGTGTGGTTACGCCAACGTCCGTAATCCGGGCAAACAGTGACAAAGATACTGATCTTTGGCAAGGCAGGCTTGCTTGGCTGGCAGAAACGTGAAGTTGTTTCACACTGCGTCAAAGACAGGCCGCGTAGTGGACGAACGCGAGAGGAAACGTGTGCTGTCGATGTTCAATCAACTGAGCAGTCTCCAAAGAAATCTATTCCCAGAAGAGCAGCTGACCAATTAGTACAGCGGTCAACAATACATGACTACCTTGAAAATAAACTACTTATGAAGTAGGCAAGTAGTTGAAAGGGGGTCAGGAACAGGAAGGCTACAGGCCAGCTTAAATGGAAAAAGTTATTTGTGTAGTTTCTATTTGACGTTTGGTGCTTGAGGAAAATTCCAGAGGAGTGGAACGTAACAAGAATTACTAGTATATACGAACAACAAAGGATATAATTAGAATGCTCAAATAACAGGGCATATCCATTTTAATAGCTGGTTATAAAGTCTATTCGTCTGTCGTCAACAGGGAACTCCATCCAAAAGCAGCAAGACTTTTACGACAGGAGAAATGTGACTTTCGTAAAGAAAATTCCTGTGCAGAGGCAACGTTTGTTTTGAAATAACTGGCAGAAAAGAGAAGAGAATTCAAATTGTGGGAAACACACGCTGACTACATGTACCCCTAAATTTGTTGAATGAAATTAAATCACTAGGCGATAACACTAAAATCAGTATAAACAAAGAGTTATTGACTGTTAACCAAGGACTAAAAGAAGGGTGTAGTCTCTCACAAATTATTTTTGTACGTCTACCATAACAGTCCTAGAAGAATGTAACTACAAAAATCCCAACAAAATGGACCTGGGAAAGAACAAACTTATTAACACTATTTTATCTGCAGACGACCAAGTTCGTCTAACAGATACTGAAAGCGCTTTACAAGAAAATGTGCTTAAACTGAATAACTTTTACTAACTTAACAAACGGTTAAATCTTTATGTAAAAGAAAAGTAATGGTAAAGGAAGCGAAACGCATAAGAAGAGGAACAAAATGATTAAAATAAAGTAATAGAACAAGAAAATTCGCTTAAAACATCTCGGAACAGAGATATTAATATACAAAACTAATCCAGATGTGGTTCAAAATACACGGAAAAATAATACTGTAAGTGATTGTGTAAGGAGATATCTTGGTAGGATTATGAGGAAAGAGATTACGCTACTACTAGAAACATGGCGGCGGGCGAAGCCTGCTCTTATGTAACTACAGAAGTGATAACTGTATCCTAAGAAAAGAAAATGATGAAAGAATTTAAGCAACTGAGACCAGATTTCTGAGGTCACTTCTGCTACTAACGCTTAGAGACAGATTGCAATGTCAAGGTGTAAAACAACAGCCAGATGTAAGAAGAACAACAACAGAAGAGGTTAGACACTACCAAGAAAATGATAACCTCGTCAAAAGAATGACACCCGAGTGCCTGCCATGGCAAGCTTACATTTCAACTAAACTGGGAAACGGGTTATAGGACGGCCTTGAAGAGATGGAGACAATAGTTTTGTTAAATTCCTTTGATGTCGGAAAGGGTCTGTATCCATCCTTGAAATGTAAGGAGAAGAAGAAGGAAAAGAATTAGTCGAAGGAAAGTATTTAGACAGATTAGTGTGAATGAATTATCTGGCAAAGACATGCAGCAATGAGCTATAGCCTGCCATGGTTTGTTGGCACAATACTCAAATTTTGTGTGTCTCTCAAGAGTCTTATGTTCTGATGAATGTGCGATATATCTTAGTTTAGAAACGAGTGATGTGGTTTTCTGGTCTAAGTAAAATCCTCATTAAGTGAAAGAGGTGGAAAGGAACCCACAATACCAGCGCAGACCACATTTGCTTGAAGGGTAGGCCTACATGAATGGAAATTCTTACTTGAACATGGCGCAAACGTTGTTACCTTCCAGCTCGAAGACAAGCAAATTATATATCACGTGTGGTTACAGCATATAGGAGCTCCAGGATACTTTGCTTTTCTGGTTAATACCACAAAAGCGATGTAAGCTAGTAGTGTCGAATGGGATGACATGTTGCAGAGACAATGGAAAAGCCACATAGTGAGCTGAGGTCATGGATTAGGTGATCGTTTTAATTTCACTGGTCATATATTTGCGATCACACGACTACATCGCATTCTGCTCCACAGTCATGCAAAGCAATTCCTGTCAACCAGCAGCTCCCGGATATCTTATATCCGCATCATATTGTAGTTGAAGATGAGCAGCTTCCGAGTATCTTATATCCAGGTCGTTTTCTCATTGTATATCTACTGGACTCAATGACGGATACAGAAAAATTTCAAGGAGAGGGCACTAAAGATATCTTGAGCTACCTTTACCGAATAAACACTTTACTCGCACTAAAAAATGCAACACTACTACACTTAGCACTAAAAACGCATGTTCACACTCCGCATGTAACGAGTTAGGTATAGGAAACTATTGTTACGTTATTAGTAAAAATATTTTTACGAGTCTCGTAACAATATTTTTACTGAGAAATTACTATGAATTACTATTATTAATATTTCAGGATCAACTGCTCTCACTCCTGACTAATCTCCACACTTGCACTTGCTACAGCTAGGACTTTTTAGTTATTCACTCTTCAGTCTTAATATTTCTGCTTCTGAATGTAAACTAGCTTTCTATTCGCCAAATAGTCCGTATTTATAACGCTACGTATCGAAGGTTCTCTGTACAAGAAAACAGTAGAATATTCGCGACTTTTCTCGAACAAATGCGAGGCAGAATAACGTATCGAGATCACTGGAATGGCCGCGACCTAGGTATGTGTTAGCTATCTGTGTGCCAGACAGCGTGCTACGTAGGAAAGTACAACTACTCGATAACTTGATTCAGACGAGTCGAATAGCGTGCGCGCTGACTGGTGGGGTGACGCGGGCGACTATGGGGCGGCTCCGTAAAGGGGGGGGGGGGGGGAGGAGAAGGAGCGCTCCCCGCGCATCCCATATGTATCCGCCACTGACTGGGCTACGGACTACATGTCACATGATAACAAATTGGAACATGAGACTTATAACCTTACACCATCCTCTTTTTTTGCTACGAATCGTCGCCGTAGGTGACAATAAGCAGAATCAGTGTCAGGTTGGCTACTACATCAGCAAAATTTCAGAAGAGTTTCTGAGTACATATGAGCTCGTAGTGCTTTCCACACGGTTTTCTAAGCATGCGTATTTATGTCCCTAGCTACCTATCTATCTGCGCAGGCAAGCGCGCGTTTGTGTGTTTGTGTGTGTGTGTGTGTGTGTGTGTGTGTGTGTGTGAGAGAGAGAGAGAGAGAGAGAGAGAGAGAGAGAGAGAGAGAGAGAGAGGAGAGAGGAGAGGGAGGGAGAGAGACAGACACAGTGAGAGGAGGGGGGGGGGGGGGCGGAAGAGCTCAACTTTTGCGAGTCCCGCAGGCAGTGTCAGTAAACAGTTTTTGATGTTGCTGAGCAACAGTCATACAATAATTTTTAAATGAACACGCCGCCATTTGTCTGTATTTTTGTGTATTTAATAACGACCCAGGTTTCGACCTTTTATGCCATATTTTTCTTAATTTATGACCAATTTTGCTCTCTATGTCCTGCAATATATGTTAATGACATAAATTAAACACTTGAAAACGGCATAAGTGGCCGAAGCCTGGATCGTATTCAAATAAACAATTATAAAGTCAAATGGCGGTGTGTTTATTTAAAAACATCATTGTCAGATTAGTGAAACAAGATTCAGCCGTGTTCTTAATCGAGTGATGAAGAAGCAGTTGTTGATGTGTCGCCTGCTACTTTAAAAAGGTACGAGAAACTTAGAAGACAGTGCTTAGTTACCATCAAGCAAGCGTTACATGCGATGAGACCGAACAGTGATAATCTGGAGCAGTCTGATGGTATCACGCGTGGTAATCACTGGATCGGCAAGAAAGGCGAGAGGGTAACGAAGGAAGCGAAAGCGATACCTCGGTCTACTGATACATTAGGAAATGTATTAAGGCGATGTCTGCCGATTCACCTTACAGTTAATCTAAACATTTTCATGTTCTCTGACACATTTACTAGAACGTGTCTTTAGATTATCGTTGCAGATACTGCGTTGTTCAGTAGTCGTGAGATTACTAGCACTAGGTCCTATGTATATAAAGCGTCATGTTGCTGGCCAGTTGCAGCGAGTAAGCAAACCGTGGTGGGCGAGAATAGTAGTGACTGAGGGAGGATGGGGCCTCCATTCACCTGCCGCCAGCTGTTACATGCTGCATTCGATAGGCCACTAGAGAGCAACAGGCTAATAAGGCGAGGGTCTGACTCTGCCGATGTACCAAATTCCAATCATACGGTGAAAACACTACACTCGGTTCCAGATTAGTAGCAGAAAATGTGATACAGCTTTAAATCCATGATAAAGAGACGATTCCAATAAAACCATCACCACACTTGTACGACCAATATTAGCAATTAAGATAAAATCTTCTGGGTTGTTAGGCCGCATCACAATTTTTCTGAGTGATCGATACTCCGACCCCTCTGCTGGGATCTTCTTCAGAACCTTGGGTGTCTACTGTTGATGGAAGAAATATGACGTGGCATAGCAACCTATAAGATTTTAACAACAGTGACAAGGCCGTCTGCAGACTTAGAGAATTAGCAATGTTGTTAATGTTTCTGTTTAAAATTGTTTATAACAAAAGCTACGCGCAAGACACATATACATATGATACGGCAACTGAAAGACCACAAACTCAAGTATAAAATGAGCATATTTAACATAGCAATAAATTAGATATTTATCATAAATAAATTACTGTACAATTGTATCAGAAGTACCAAAACAAAATTTTACCCACTGTTACACGAAAAGATCGGATTCTGTGTTAAATATTTATTCTACTGTTTCTAATTTTGTACTTATTTAATTAGAAATTTGTGAATCAATGTTCGTAAAACATCTATTTGTCAAGACAATGAGGGATTAGCGAAAAGAATAAAGAGGCTTACTTAACCAGCAATCATCGTTCCAGTTTCTCAGGCCTCCATCCGAGTGGATGTGTTGAATTTCCGCTATGTTTTGTAGTATTACTTTTCATTAGAGAAACAAATCTGTCTCTCTCATACACAAAGTGTATAAGAATATTCTTTAACTAGAGATTTCTTTTGCTTATACTGAGGAGCCACTTATACGATTTCCAATCTTTTCTGTAACAAGAAATTTCTCTTCTTTCCTCGAAACTCTCTCTTATCTGTAGCTTTACTGGGCGGAAGCATGATATTGTGGTGTCACAGCCAGACACCACACTTGCTAGATGGTAGCCTTTAAATCGGCCGCGGTCCGTTAGTATACGTCGGACCCGCGTGTCGCCACTATCAGTGATTGCAGACCGAGCGCCGCCACACGGCAGGTCTAGAGAGACTTCCTAGCACTCGCCCAGTTGTACAGCCGACTTTGCTAGCGATGGTTCACTGACAAATTACGCTCTCATTTGCCGAGACGATAGTTAGCATAGCCTTCAGCTACGTCATTTGCTACGACCTAGCAAGGCGCCATTATCAATTGCTATTTATCTTGTGATGCATCTACCGTCAGACCGATGTTCACCAATTATGGATTAAAGTTAAGTATTACAGAAGCTACGTACCTTTTTTGCTAGTCTCAATTCCTTGTCATTTTCCAGACCTCACGCCAGCCTGCGTGAGCTTAAACGCGTGCCCTTCGGCCTCCCGTCCTAGTGGATTGGCTGTCTTGCCAGTCCACAAAAGATATAAGTTCTTATCTGTACGCTGCTTTCTGAATAAAGACCGATATAATCTATTAAACAGTGTTTTATTTCGTAGAAATGTTTGAAAATACGTTATTTCCACGTCATTAATCAGTCAGAGCTATAAACTGATGTTGTCGCAGCAGGATGACTTAAATACACTACTGCCCATTAAAATTGCTGCACCAACAAGAAATGCAGATGATAAACGGGTATTCATTGGACAAATATATTATACTAAAACTGACATGTGATTACATTTTCAGGCAATTTGGGTGCATAGATCCTGAGAAATCAGTACCCAGAACAACCACCTCTGGCCGTAATAACGGTCTCGATACGGCTGGGCATTGGGGTGTACAGGTACAGCTGCACATGCAGCTGCAACACGATACCCCAGTTCATCAAGAGTACCGACTGGCGTATTCTGACGAGCCATTTGCTCGGTCACCATTGATCAGACGTTTACAGTTGGTGAGGGATCTGGAGAAAGTGCTGGCCAGGGCAGCAGTCGAACATTTTCTGTATCCAGAAAGGCCCGTACAGGACCTGCAACATGCGGTCGTGCATTACCCTGCTGAAAAGTATGGTTTCGCAGGGATCGAATGAGGGTAGAGCCACGGGTCGTAACACATCTGAAATGTAACGTCCACTGTTCAAAGTACCGTCAATGCAAACACGAGGTGACCGAGACGTGTAACCAATGGCACCTCATACCATCGCACTGGGTGATACGCCAGTATGACAATGACGAATACACGCTTCCAATGTGCGTCCACCGTGATGTCCCCAAACACGGGTGCGACCATCATGATGCTGTAAACAGACCCTGGATTCATCTGAAAAAATTGCCATTCGTGCAGCCGTGTTCGTCGTTGAGTACACCATCGCAGGCGCTCCTGTCTGTGATGCAGCGTCAAGGGTAACCGCAGCCGTGGGCTCCGAGCTGATAGTCCATGCTTCTGCAAACGTCGTCGAACTGTTCGTGCAGGTGGTTGTTGTCTTGCAAACGCCCCCATCTGTTGACTCAGGGATCGAGACGTGGCTGCACTATCTGTTACAGCCATGCGGATAAGACGCCTGTCATCTCGACTGCTAGTGATACGAGGCCCTTGGGATCCAGCACGGCGTTCCGTATTACCATCCTGAACCCAACAATTCCATATTCTGGTAACAGTCATTGGATCTCGACCAACGCGATCAGCAATGTCACGATACGATAAACCGCAATCACGGCAGGCTACAATCCGACCTTTATCAAAGACGGAAACGTGATGGTAGGCATTTCTCCTCCTTACACGAGGTATCACAACAACGTTTCACCAGGCAACGCCGGTGAACTGCTGTTTGTGTCTGAGAAATCGGTTGGAACCTTTCCTCATGTCAGCACGTTGTAGGTGTCGCCACCGGCGTCAACCTTGTATGAATGCTCTGAAAAGCTAATCATTTGCATATCACAGTATCTTCTTCCTGTCGGTTAAATTTCGTGACTGTAGCACGTCATCTTCCTGGTGTAGCAATTTTAATGGCCAGTGGTGTATCATTGCAACAGCATTTTAATAACAATAAAATTTGAGCCTCATGTCAGCTCTTTCGTTAATCATTCTCGCCTTAGAGAAAGAACCTATGTTTGTCAGAACCGTATTCCGATTCTACTAATCTTTTGTACGATGTAAGATTTTCATTGAAGTTTCTGGTCAAATGTCACTGAACAATGACAGCAGCTTCCCACAATGCAGTGGCGTGAACATCCATTAGGCATATAAAGATTTTTCCTGTGTATAATTTTCTCTAACAAGAACGCGCATTTCAACTGGCAACCGTGACAGAACGACCGTTGTAGAATATTAAATATATATTGTTATTACCATTGTACCTTCTTTTTCCCTGCACATCAATCAACGAGCCCAGAAACATGCTTGAACGGAAGGAGAATAATTAAAAGTGATACTATAGTTTCTATAAGATGATGAGAATTTGAACGGAGCCACCTTGATGAAAGCCCGGGAAGGTTTCACCAGCAGTGTACGCCGGGTAAGTCTACATTCAAATAAGTCATTACTATTAGTGGTTCACGGTTGTGTAATTAAAAGTTAATGATATTCAGTGGCAATTGTCCATAAGTGAAAATTGTAAATATTCAGAATATTTAAAAGTCGTAAAGAATTACGTTCTTAATACAGTTGTCAGCCATGCGCTTACTCTTTCCACTAGAGCTGTCAGTCACATGTCCGAGGTTTCAAATAAGTGAGGAGAGCAAGTATCGTTTTTGGAAGCTTTCATCTGGTTGCGTAAGGTTGTTGGTAGGAGAGAGTGGCCAGAGAGCCGAATGTGTTCAGATGTGTCCGTGTTATGTTTATTTCGAAGTGCACCGATTCGGGACTTAGCTGCTTTCCATGGAACAGATTGGGACGTGGAGAATATTTGAACAGAATGAGGCAATATAGACATTAGTTACTTAACTCTGCTTTAAAGAATTTGTAACTGCAATTAGAGTTGAATGAACTTGTTAAATCATATAAACTTATTCAGATTAAGTATTTGATGCTGTGCAAAATTACTTTGGCATATATTAGTCATTGCCTGCGTATACACTGCTTGCTTTACTAGATCAGTTGTTTCAAATCTAGTTTGTTTCTCTGTGTGTAATATTAGTTTGCGTAAGGCCACCATTCAGTGTAACTTGTTTTCTTGTGCTACATAAAACTGAGAGTGAATCTTAATTCATCGCCGGCCGCGATGGTCTAGCGGTTCTAGGCGCGCAGTCCGGAACCGCGCGACTGCTACGGTCGCAGGTTCGAATCCTGCCTCGGGCATGGATGTGTGTGATGTCCTTAGGTTAGTTAGGTTTAAGTAGTTCTAAGTTCTAGGGGACTGATGACCACAGATGTTAAGTCCCATAGTGCTCAGAGTTATCTGAACCATCTTAATTCATCATTTTCCTAAGAGACTGTCCCTATATAATTTTATTTAATATCTTACATTTATTAGCCTTTGCAAGGTATTCATTGATTTTACATTAGGCTGGGCTCTCATTATTTAAAAGATTTGATTACACCAAGCTGCGACACCGCACAAGGAGCCATTAAACTAATACATGGTTACAAGAGGGCATGCTGAAAATAAATGGCTTCTAATTTTTTTATGTTAAAGCTTTTTAAATAAAGTAAACGTTATTAACATGCTCTATCTTTATTCTTCATGTCTACGTATTTGCAGCGCTCTACCGCTAGAGCGTGTAGCATGTAAGATGGCGGAGTGTGACGTAACTAACTCTGTGCGTGAGAAACAGCGTAATGTAATCGATTTTTGAATTCGAAAAGTTCATCCACTCAGGGAGCACTCTCTGCTTCGGCGTGACAATGCCAGAACACACACGACCGCTGGCGACATCCTCAACAATGTAGGGTTCACTGTCATCAACCATCGTCCATACTTTCCCAACTTCGGCCCATCCGATTTCCGTCTGTTTCCAAAATTTGAAAACTCCTTCTAGGGCTTCATTTTGAAAGTGATGACGAAATGCAAACAGAGGTGAGGTTGTTATTCCGTCAACAAACTCAAATATTCTACAGTGACGTTATCAGTAGTGTGGTCTCTCGTTGGAAGAAATGTGTTCGTCACCGAGGTGACTACGAGAAATAAATGTGTAGACCTACTTTTGTTTTATCTAAAAAGCCTTAAGTTTACACACAAAAAATTCGGAGACATTAATTCTCGGTGCACATTGGTACGCTCGCCCTCTAGTCGTTAGGTAGCAAAAAATCGGTTTCATCTGACGATTAATCACACTTCATTTACTTGATACTGTAAACCATCTGGAACGTTGCTCGGTAATAATTTGACATGTAAATATGTTATACACAACTGCAACCAACTGCAAAACCGGTTCATGTAATAAAGCATTATTATTGAAAAAAAGTGACTGGTAGCAGTTGTGTATAACTTATTTACATTTAATATACAGTCACGGTTCTAAAATATCCGTAATGTATAAGCATAATAATTTGACAACTCTAACTTTATAGTTAGGAATACATTGTTACCTCGGTAGTGCAACTCGCCTGCCTCCCCGTGGTTAGGGACGGGTACTCGCCACAAGGGATGTGTTAAGTGCCAGAAAGTAGATAACATGTTACAGGATATACTCCAAAGTAGAACGAAAACCACAATAATAGTGTTAAAAAATGGTTCAAATGGCTCTGAGCACTATGGGACTTAACATCTGAGGTCATCAGTGCCCTAGAACTTAGAACTACTTAAACCTAACTAACCTAAGGACATCACACACATCCATGCCCGAGGCAGGATTCGAACCTGCGACCGTAGCGGACGCGTGATTCAAGACTGAAGCGCCTAGAACCGCTCGGCCACCCCGGCCGTCCGATAGTGTTAAAGAACTTACTGTTGCGTGTGTAGTACAGCTCCTTAATTATGTTAAGGAAGAGGCTTTCTTCTTCTTTCTGCGTTACAGCCTTCTAGGCAACCACGTTCCAGTTTCATTTTATTTATGTTTCATTTTTCTTTCCTTTCCTTCCAGTATTCCCTCATTACTGCACCGTATTTCTTTTTCCATTCTTCAGCCCACGTTGTGCCTATTTTTTCTTCATTCCTCCTAAGGAAATTTTCCATTTTTAAATCTTTTCTTGTAAACAATTTCATTTATACACTCCTGGAAATTGAAATAAGAACACCGTGAATTCATTGTCCCAGGAAGGGGAAACTTTATTGACACATTCCTGGGGTCAGATACATCACATGATCACACTGACAGAACCACAGGCCCATAGACACAGGCAACAGAGCATGCACAATGTCGGCACTAGTACAGTGTATATCCAGCTTTCGCAGCAATGCAGGCTGCTATTCTCCCATGGAGACGATCGTAGAGATGCTGGATGTAGTCCTGTGGAACGGCTTGCCATGCCATTTCCACCTGGCGCCTCAGTTGGACCAGCGTTCGTGCTGGACGTGCAGACCGCGTGAGACGACGCTTCATCCAGTCCCAAACATGCTCAATGGGGGACAGATCCGGAGATCTTGCTGGCCAGGGTAGTTGACTTACACCTTCTAGAGCACGTTGGGTGGCACGGGATACATGCGGACGTGCATTGTCCTGTTGGAACAGCAAGTTCCCTTGCCGGTCTAGGAATGGTAGAACGATGGGTTCGATGACGGTTTGGATGTACCGTGCACTATTCAGTGTCCCCTCGACGATCACCAGTGGTGTACGGCCAGCGTAGGAGATCGCTCCCCACACCATGATGCCGGGTGTTGGCCCTGTGTGCCTCGGTCGTATGCAGTCCTGATTGTGGCGCTCACCTGCACGGCGCCAAACACGCATACGACCATCATTGGCACCAAGGCAGAAGCGATTCTCATCGCTGAAGACGACACGTCTCCATTCGTCCCTCCATTCACGCCTGTCGCGACACCACTGGAGGCGGGCTGCACGATGTTGGGGCGTGAGCGGAAGACGGCCTAACGGTGTGCGGGACCGTAGCCCAGCTTCATGGAGACGGTTGCGAATGGTCCTCGCCGATACCCCAGGAGCAACAGTGTCCCTAATTTGCTGGGAAGTGGCGGTGCGGTCCCCTACGGCACTGCGTAGGATCCTACGGTCTTGGCGTGCATCCGTGCGTCGCTGCGGTCCGGTCCCAGGTCGACGGGCACGTGCACCTTCCGCCGACCACTGGCGACAACATCGATGTACTGTGGAGACCTCACGCCCCACGTGTTGAGCAATTCGGCGGTACGTCCACCCGGCCTCCCGCATGCCCACTATACGGCCTCGCTCAAAGTCCGTCAACTGCACATACGGTTCACGTCCACGCTGTCGCGGCATGCTACCAGTGTTAAAGACTGCGATGGAGCTCCGTATGCCACGGCAAACTGGCTGACACTGACGGTGGCGGTGCACAAATGCTGCGCAGCTAGCGCCATTCGACGTCCAACACCGCGGTTCCTGGTGTGTCCGCTGTGCCGTGCGTGTGATCATTGCTTGTACAGCCCTCTCGCAGTGTCCGGAGCAAGTATGGTGGGTCTGACACACCGGTGTCAATATGTTCTTTTTTCCATTTCCAGGAGTGTATTACGTCATTTGTCTTTCATTACATATTTGAAGTTTCTTTTCGTTAGTCATCATCACCAATTTCGTAAATATGAGCAAATAATAGAAATCTTGTCTTCCTCAAAGTTTCTGACACGTTTCCCATATCCTGATAAATTTCACTGTTACTCTTTAATTTTTAAAGTGACAAGTATTTAGAGGACCTAATCTTCTACTTACAAATCTTCTCTCCAGTTGGCTTTCGTTTCGGGATCTTCGGTCGACACGGCTGGCATTGTCAAAGATTCACACTCCTTCGCTCGTGACGCCACCAGCAATCCAGAGTGAACGTTTCACAACGCTAGTCACTCGTGCTGGCGAAGCGTCAGGAAAGTCGTTAAACAAACGTCTGTCGAAAATATCGAGACGAAAGTTAAAGGGCAATATCTCAACAAGTAAGCAAGAAAACCTCAACACATTTATACTTCCATCTAGTACTTCTAACTTTTCAAGCTTATAATTCAGCACAAAGAGTTTGTAGACATGTAGTCGTTACAGGTTCACTACTGACTTGCTGTGCTTTATTTCAGCGTTTTGGGATAAGTAATCTTTTGTTCCGGCACTGTTCGTTTTATATCATAAGTTCTTTCCATCTTTTAGAAGATTTTTCTAATATTTTTTCTTGGATTGTTTTCCCCAGATGCCTGGCGCGGTGGCCGAGCGGTTCTAGGCGCTTCAGTCCGGAACCGCGCGACTGCTACGGTCGCAGGTTCGAATTCTGCCTCGGACATGGATGTGTGTGATGACCTTAGGTTAGTTAGGTTTAAGTAGTTCTAAGTTCTAGGGCTGGTTCAAATGGCTCTGAGCACTATGCGACTTAACTTCTGAGGTCATCAGTCGCCTAGAACTTAGAACTAATTAAAACTAACTAACCTAAGGACATCACACACATCCATGCCCGAGGCAGGATTCGAACCTGCGACCGTAGCGGACACGCGGTTCCAGACTGAAGCGCCTTTAACCGCACAGCCACACCGGCCGGCTAAGTTCTAGGGGACTGATGACCTCAGATATTAAGTCCCATAGTGCTCATAACCATTTGAACCATTTTCCCCCCAAATAGGTGGAATTCTATACGTTTTCTATCGGTGCTGTACCCGTTCTTAAAAACTCTGGGCCATTTATACCATTGTCATTAATTTTTGTTTACTCTGCAATATTCTATAGGCTGCCATGTTGGTTGTCTCTTCCAGGATGTACACTTACACTGTTGCCCTCGTTAAGCTTCCAGAAAAAATGTCAAAACAATCTGCAAATTCAAGGCGATTTATTGAAACACCTTCGTTCTTCCTTCCCACCGCAAGCGGTATTACTTTTTATTCGTCAAGTTTCTCATCTTAAATTTTCCAAGATGCAAGTGAAGTGACCAGGACGGTAACTGTGCTCCGTCTGTAATGAGATGTGAGAAACTCTGAAACTGGCCTACTTGTTTCACTTTTCGACAACGACCCTCGCGCAGAACAGCGGTTCGCCGCCGCCGCTCCGGCGCGTCCCGGCCCCGTCTCCAAGGGCGGAGGAGGGAGCGCAGACGGGAAGAGGATAAGCGTGACGCCCAGACTGGAGCGCCGGTCGTCGACTCGGGTGGCGCCCTGGCCCGTGTCTCCGGCGGCGTCATCACCGTTGCCCTGCAGTAGCTGCTTACGTCATCACGGCACGACTGTCTTCCCGTCCTGTCGCTCTACAGGCAACAGATTGTCTATCTTTACTACCCTGCCACATTCACGCACTGGATACCACATTATTACTTGATCGCACATTTATGGACAAATTGTCTTGGGTAGGCATTGCAGTATATTGCACAGAGGTCACTGGCCATTAAAACTGCTACACCACGAAGATGCCCTGCTACAGACGCGAAATTTAACCGACAGGAAGAAGATGCTGTGATGTGTAAATGATTAGCTTTTCGGAGCATTCACACAAGGTTGGCGCCGGTGGCGACACCTACAACGTGCTGACATGAGGAAAATTTCCAACCGATTTCTCAGACACAATCAGAAGTTGACCGGCGTTACCTGGTGAAACGTTGTTGTGATCCCTCGTGTAAGGAGGAGAAATCCGTACCATCACGTTTCCGACTTTGATAAAGGTCGCATTGTAGCCTATCGCGATTGCGGTTTATCGTATCGCGACATTGCTGCTCGCATTGGTCGAGATCCAATGACTGTTAGCAGAATATGGAATCTGTGGGTTCAGGAGGGTAATACGGAACGCCGTGCTGGATCCCAACGGCCTCGCATCACTAGCAGTCGAGATGACAGGCATCTTACCCGCATGGCTGTAACGGATCGTGCAGCCACGTCTCGATCCCTGAGTCAACAGGTGGGGACGTTTGCAAGACAACAACCATCTGCACGAACAGTTCGACAACGTTTGCAGCAGCATGGACTATCAGCTCGGAGACCATGGCTGCGGTTATCCTTGACGCTGCATCACAGACAGGAGCGCCTGCGATGGTGTACTCAACGACGAACCTGGGTGCACGAATGGCAAAATGTCATTTTGTCGGATGAATCCAGGTTCTGTTTACAGCATCATGATGGTCGCATCCGTGTTTGGCGACATCGCGGTGAACGCACATTGGAAGCGTGTATTCGTCATCGCCATATTGGCGTATCATCCTGCGTCATGATATGGGGTGCCATTGGTTACACGTCTCGGTCACCTTGTGTTCGCAATGACGGCTCTTTGAACAGTGGACGTTACATTTCGAATGTGTTACGACCCGTGGCTCTACCCTTAATTCGATCCCTGCGAAACCCCACATTTCAGCAGGATAATGCACGACCGCACGTTGCAGGTACTGTACGGGCCTTTCTGGATACAGAAAATGTTCGACTGCTGCTCTGGCCAGCACATTCTCTAGATCTCTCACCAATTGAAAACGTCTGGTCAATGGTGGCCTAGCAACTGGCTCGCCACAATACGCCAGTCACTACTCTTGATGAACTGTGGTATCGTGTTGATGCTGCATGGGCAGCTGTACCTGTACACGCCATCCAAGCTCTGTTTGACTCAGTGCCCAGGTGTATCAAGATCGTAATTACGGCCAGAGTTGGTAGTCCTGGGTACTGATTTCTCAGAATCTATGCAACCAAATTGCTTAAAAATGTAGTCACATGTCAGTTATAGCATAATATATTTGTCCAATGAATACCCGATTATCATCTGCATTTCTTCTTGGTTTAGCAATTTTAACGGTCAGTAGTGATACAGAAGGCGGTAGTATCCCATACACAAGGCAGGAAAGGGCTGTGCATTGGAGGAGCACTATGGGACTTAACTTCTCACGTCGTCAGTCCCCTAGAACTTATAACTACTTAAACCTAACTAACCTAAGGACACCACACACATCCATGCCCGAGGCAGGATTCTAACCTAAGACCGTAGCGGTCACACGGTTCCAGACTGAAACGACCGAGAGCAGCGGCGTTTGCGTAGAGTTGACAAGCAACAAATAATCGCAGAAATCAAAGTGGGACATATGACGAAGTGTCCTTTGGTGTTGAAGGGCTACGGCAGCAGACGATTGGCACGAGTGCGTTTGCTGAAAGCACATCACCTGCACCGCCTCTGCTAGGCTCAGAACCATACCAGTTGGACCGTAGGCGACTGAAATGGCCTGGTAAGATGTGTCCCGATATCAGCTGCTAAGAGCGGATGATAGGGTTCGTGTGTGGTGCAGACTCGACGAAGGCATGGATCCATGTATTCAACAAGTCAACGTGCAAGTGGCGGTGGCGCCACAATGACGTGCGCTATATTTACAAGAAATTGAACTGATTATTGGTTGGAAACTTTGTGGGCATTTGCAGCGGTTCATGCAATTCATGCTCCCAAACAACGATGTCATGTCATCTGGCCACAATTACTCGCGATTGGTTTGAAGAACTTTCTGCACAACTAGAGGGAATGATTTGGCCAACAGATCGTCCGACATGAATCCGATTGAACGTTTTGGTCAGTTCGTGCACATCATCCTGCATCGGTAACAGTTCTGCAATTATGGAGGCAGCATGACTCAATATTTCTGCACGTGTGGTGGATGGATCAACATTTCTGCACGGGACTTCCAGCGACATGTTGAGTCCACGCAACGCCGAGTTGCTGCACTACGCCGGGAAAAAGGAGGTCCGACAAGATCTTAGGAGGTACCCGACGGCTTCTGTCACGTCGGTGCATATAACCCTGCAACCCAGTCCATCAATCGTGGATAGCAGCATCGGGAGCAGAAACTATCAAAGAGACGTAGTTACTTGCTGATCACGCAGACCGAACCAGAAACCGTATTTTGTGTTCTACACAGGTAATCTAATCACAAGTGTCCCGAAATCCCTGTGCAATGCGATATTGACTACGAGATGTCACGGGAAACGAACTCGCAATACAAAAGAAGGCAGGTGGCTTTGCCCTGTCGGTAGAGAAGCAGCAACAGCAGAATGTGTTGGTCGCGTGAGCTCAGAGATTTCGAAAGTGGGCCAGTCATTGCATGGCCCCTAAGTAAGAAATTAATCAAGGGCATTTCAACCCTCCTAAAGTTGCTCACGTCGATGGTTCGTCATGTGACAAATGGAAACGAGAAAGATAAACTATTGCTAAATCAAGACCAAGCAGACGTGATCCATTGACGGACGGGGAACGGGTAGCATTTCAAAAGGTGATTGTAAGAAATCGCACGAAATCAGTGGAAGAAATCAAGTGTGCGTTACAGAGTGATATCTGCAATCCAGATACTACACTACTGGCCATTAAAATTGCTACACCAAGAAGAAATGCAGATGATAAAGGGGTATTCATTGATCAAATATATTATACTAGAACTGACATGTGATTACATTTTCACGCAATTTGGGAGCACAGATCCTGAGAAATCAGTACCCAGAACAATTACCTCTGGCCATAATGACGGCCTTGATACGCCTGGGCATTGAGTCGAACAGAGCTTGGATGGAGTGTACAGGTACAGCTGCCCATGTAGCTTCAACACGATACCACAGTTCATCAAGAGTAGCGACTGGCGTATTGTGACGAGCCACTTGCTCGGCCACCATTGACCAGACGTTTTAATTGGTGAGAAATCTGGAGAATGTGCCGGCCAGGGCAGCAGTCGAACATTTTCTGTATCCAGAAAGGCCCGTACAGGACCTGCAACGTGCGGTCGTGCACTATCCTGCTGAAATGTAGGGTTTCGCAGGGATCGAATTAAGGGTAGAGCCACGGGTCGTAACACATCTGAAATGTAACGTCCACTGTTCAAAGAGCCGTCAATGCGAACACGAGATGACCGAGACGTGTAACCACTGGCACCCCATACCATCACGCCGGGTGATACGCCAGTATGGCGATGACGAATACACGCTTCCAATGTGCGTTCACCACGATGTCGCCAACCACGGATGCGACCATCATGATGCTGTAAACAGAACCTGGATTTATCCGAAAAAATGACGTTTTGCCATTCGTGCACCCAGGTTCGTCGTTGAGTACACCATCGCAGGCGCTCCTGTCTACGATGCAGCGTCAAGGGTAACCGCAGCCATGGTCTCCGAGCTGATAGTCCATGCTGCTGCAATCGTCGTCGAACTGTTCGTGCAGGTGGTTGTTGTCTTGCAAACGTCCCCATCTGTTGACTCAGGGATCGAGACGTGGCTGCACGATCCATTACAGCCGTGCGCATAAGATGCCTGTCATCTCGACTGCTAGAGATACGAGGCCGTTGGGATCCAGCACGGCGTTCCGTATTACCCTCCTGAACCCACTGATTCCGTATTCTGCTAACAGTTATTGGGTCTCGACCAACGCGAGCAGCAATGTCGCGATACGATAAACCGCAATCGCGATAGGCTACATTCCGGCCTTTATCGAAGTCGTAAACGTGATGGTACGTATTTCTCCTCCTTACACGAGGCATCACAACAACGTTTCACCAGGCAACGCCGGTCAACTGCTGGTTGTGTATGAGAAATCGTTTGGAACCTTTACTCATGTCAATACGTTGTAGGTGTCGCCACCGGCGCCAACCTTGTGTGAATGCTCTGAAAAGCTAATCATTTGCATATCACAGCATCTGTTTCCTGTCGGTTAAATTTCGCGTCTGTAGCACATCTTCGCGGTGTAGCAATTTTAATGGCCAGTAGTGTACAATGAGTGTGCGTTGGGAGTTAAGAATGACGTGTACGATCATTCAGCAGCTCCTCATAAGACTGTCATATACTCGTCTGCGGTGCATGTTCGCTATAGTTCCGCTATTTACGTCTTACGCTTGCATTACTTCAACAAGCAAATCACTGTAAAAAAAAAAATGGTATCGAGGAGAAGCGATACTTAATTACTTCCGCGGAAATTGCCGGCCGGGGTGGCCGAGCGGTTCTAGGCGCTACAGTCTGGAACCGCGCGACCGCTCCGGTCGCAGGTTCGAATCCTGCCTCGGGCATGGATGTGTGTGATGTACTTAGGTTAGTTAGGTTTAAGTAGTTTTAAGTTCTAGGGGACTGATGACCTCAGAAGTTAAGTCCCATTGTGCTCAGAGCCATTTGAACCATTCCGCGGAAATTCATTTCATTAGACGCTGCCATGAGGATACCAAGCAACTATGCAACTCTTGCTCTTATTTGTGTGCACTAAATGCAGAAACGACTCGGCGTTTCGAACAGATGAAAGTAAGTGGTATAGTGTATATACAGGGTGACTCATCCAAGACGTAACACCGTTTTCGGCCTATGTTTGACCGTCGAGGGCACACATGTTTTTGTTTGCCTGATGTTTAGTGCTGTTATCAACTGAGATGTTGAAGTAAGTACGGCTCTTTTAACGGAACCGTATACTTTTTATAACAGCACTCGATAGCTCTGGAGAAGACAATTACAGTGATACAAAGTTTGTTAACGCTGATCATGAAAGCTGTCGTAAAAAAAATTCGAGAAGTATTCTAGAATGTGAGAGCACGGTGGCTGAAAACGGCATCTGGGGTGCAAACACTGCCAAGCAGGCGTGTCGACCTAAGGTTCGTTGTTGTACACCATAAGGTGGGCCTGCGCTGCTGCGCTGCAAGAATAAAGCTGTTTTTCCCTTTGAACCAACTTATGACTTAGAAGCAGGTTAACCTGCAAAATTTGCGTATTGAAATACGACATAAGCTAGACTCTAGCGTATCACAAAGAACTTAGGAAAACTATTTCACATTTGTGTATCCTCCCAGATTTACGTGAGCTGAAACAGAGAAATCAACTGTCCATTCTTCAGAAACAAAGAAATATACGTTGCAAAAGGCAACTACTGTATTAAACATCTAAATGATAGAACGAAGATTTATCCTATCTTCTTCTGTACGTGGCGGTCCGCCATGAAAGGTTAGTCTAGCACGGAATCTATCTGGTGGTAGAACGGGTAAAACTAAGAGAATTGCAAACACATTATTCACGATCGTAAGTAGAAAGCACCACTAAAATGCTCTGAATTGGCACATGTACACTAGACGGCGACAGCTCGCTCAAGCGCAGGAAGGGGTACCCCGTGTATGCTTTCTGCTTGTTATTGTTTCTCATTTACGGTTGTTGTAGACTTCTGTCCAGATAATTTCAGGTTTTCATACTCGAAATTTTGCGTGTTTTTCAGTTATTAAATTTTAATGAACTTAATGAATTCAAAAATGGTTCAAATGGCTCTGAGCACTATGGGACTTAACATCTGAGGCCATCAGTCCCCTAGAACTTAGAACTACTTAAACCTAACTAACCTAAGGACATTTCACATATCTAGAGCGGGGCAGGATTTGAACCTCCGACCGTAGCGGTCGCACGGTTCCAGACTGAAGCGCCTAGAACAACTCGGCCATTCCGGCCGGCCTTAATGAATTAATTAACTTTATGAAATAATGAATCTGTCACTAAGCGAAAGCAACTTTTTGCCAACAAACTTTCTTTTATACAAGCCCTTTGCAAATAGAATTCTTTGTACATATTGCTTCGTATTCCAGAAATACACTCCTGGAAATGGAAAAAGAACACATTGACACCGGTGTGTCAGACCCACCATACTTGCTCCGGACACTGCGAGAGGGCTGTACAAGCAATGATCACACGCACGGCACAGCGGACACACCAGGAACCGCGGTGTTGGCCGTCGAATGGCGCTAGCTGCGCAGCATTTGTGCACCGCCACCGTCAGTGTCAGCCAGTTTGCCGTGGCATACGGAGCTCCATCGCAGTCTTTAACACTGGTAGCATGCCGCGACAGCGTGGACGTGAACCGTATGTGCAGTTGACGGACTTTGAGCGAGGGCGTATAGTGGGCATGCGGGAGGCCGGGTGGACATACCGCCGAATTGCTCAACACGTGGGGCGTGAGGTCTCCACAGTACATCGATGTTGTCGCCAGTGGTCGGCGGAAGGTGCACGTGCCCGTCGACCTGGGACCGGACCGCAGCGACGCACGGATGCACGCCAAGACCGTAGGATCCTACGCAGTGCCGTAGGGAACCGCACCGCCACTTCCCAGCAAATTAGGGACACTGTTGCTCCTGGGGTATCGGCGAGGACCATTCGCAACCGTCTCCATGAAGCTGGGCAACGGTCCCGCACACCGTTAGGCCGTCTTCCGCTCACGCCCCAACATCGTGCAGCACGCCTCCAGTGGTGTCGCGACAGGCGTGAATGGAGGGACGAATGGAGACGTGTCGTCTTCAGCGATGAGAGTCGCTTCTGCCTTGGTGCCAATGATGGTCGTATGCGTGTTTGGCGCCGTGCAGGTGAGCGCCACAATCAGGACTGCATACGACCGAGGCACACAGGGCCAACACCCGGCATCATGGTGTGGGGAGCGATCTCCTACACTGGTCGTACACCACTGGTGATCGTCGAGGGGACACTGAATAGTGCACGGTACATCCAAACCGTCATCGAACCCATCGTTCTACCATTCCTAGACCGGCAAGGGAACTTGCTGTTCCAACAGGACAATGCACGTCCGCATGTATCCCGTGCCACCCAACGTGCTCTAGAAGGTGTAAGTCAACTACCCTGGCCAGCAAGATCTCCGGATCTGTCCCCCATTGAGCATGTTTGGGACTGGATGAAGCGTCGTCTCACGCGGTCTGCACGTCCAGCACGAACGCTGGTCCAACTGAGGCGCCAGGTGGAAATGGCATGGCAAGCCGTTCCACAGGACTACATCCAGCATCTCTACGATCGTCTCCATGGGAGAATAGCAGCCTGCATTGCTGCGAAAGGTGGATATACACTGTACTTGTGCCGACATTGTGCATGCTCTGTTGCCTGTGTCTATGTGCCTGAGGTTCTGTCAGTGTGATCATGTGATGTATCTGACCCCAGGAATGTGTCAATAAAGTTTCCCCTTCCTGGGACAATGAATTCACGGTGCTCTTATTTCAATTTCCGGGAGTGTAGAATAGGCCAAAGAAGCATTAAGCGTCATAATTCAGGCTTTTAGTGAGGAAAGATGTCGGTATGATCATCACGACCCACTGTATCATAATAAGGTTCGTCGACAGTCATTTATTTCTGATTAACTGCGCATATAATTTTGTAAGTGTGATTTTCAGTTTGTATATGTAATGCCGTTATTGACAGAAGCTCACGTTTGATCTGACTGCATATTTTGCTTTATTTCAGTATTCCAGGAAGGAGAAACAAATAGTCTGCGAGAGAGTACGATCACAAAAAGGATAAACAAATGATTTAATTCTTACTTTTTATTAGTTGAAACAGCCTCCTGAGTTACTGCCTCACTTGAACGGATTGCTTCCTGTATCATCAATAGCAGCTTTTCAAAATAAGACACGTCCACTCTCAAGAAGTTCCCGAATTCCTGTGCATATTCTGGCCTCAATTCCTTCATTAACAGGGCATGTATGCCACTGCCTTCTCCCTTCTTCCCAGGTAGATCTAAACCAACAACGTCGGCTTTTCGCCGTCGTTATCTTTTCCTAATTCTAAGGGTTTTAGGTAGTATCAGGGCAATAGTTTCAAAAACAGCTGCATCTCCCATGTGAAAGATGCTTTATAAACGTACATTTATATATATTCTCGTGTTACGAAGTGTCATATAAAAAACTGGGCTGTTCAGCCCATAATTTAGAGTAGTAATAAGATAATGTCGTGAGATTTACATAGGAAAACAATGACCTAATAAATATTAAGAACAAAAATAAAAATCATTACCTAGTAAATAGGAACGTTGAGCTCTCCGAAAATTTTTGTTTGAATTAACGACTTTACAAAAAATCAGACAGTCCACGTGGATACTAGCAGGGTATTGCCGTCTAGTGCGCATGCGTGGATTCACACCAGGACTGTTCCACGTGCGTCTTGTAATCGGGGGACGTGAACAAGCCTGCAGTTCCTAACATGTACGCTTGGGGCGCTGCTGCGTGGGAGTACACATTAGGTGCATTGTGTGTTAGGGACCTACTGTCACAATTTCTTAGCATGCACAGGTCATGAGAGATAGCGTCCTGGCACTTGTCCAGTATGATGGTTTCAGTGCGCTATCCCAAATAAATGATCCATTTCCAGCAGGATCACTCACCGGTGCACACAAATCATTCAGCAATGGTGTCCGCAACAAGTCGACCTCAACCCAATCGAGTAGCCTGTTCGAGCGCTACACTTGGATCGCATGGAAAATTAGTTGGTCAGAAGAAGCATCACATGAACTTACACAGGTCGCCACCGAGCCCCGGACCTAATGTTGGATATATGAGGGAGACTCGCTGACGATGAGTGACAAAAGGCAAAAGGACACCTCCTATTACCGATTCAAATGGTTCAAATGGCTCTGAGCACTATGGGACTTAACATCTGAGGTCATTAGTCCCCTAGAACTTAGAACTACTTAAACCTAACTAACCTAAGGACATCACAGACAGCCATGCCCGAGGCAGGATTCAAACCTGCGACCGTAGTGGTCGTGTTGTTCCAAACTGAAGCGCCTAGAACCGCTCGGCCACAACGGCCGGCCCTATTACTGAGTCGGACCTCATTTTGCCCGGCGTAGTGTAGCAACTCGACGTGGCACGGACTCAACAAGGCGTTGGAAGTTCCCTCCAGAAATACTGAGCCATGCTGCCTCTATAGCTGTCCATAGCTGCATTAGTGTTGCTGGTGCATGGCTTTGTGCACGAACTGACCTTAGTCGGTTATGTCCAACAACTGTCCGATAGGATTCATGCCGGGCAGTCTGGATGGTCAAAACATGCGCTCAACTAGTACAGAATGTTCTTCATACCAACTGCGAACAATTGTGGCCCAGTTAAGATTCCATCGTTAATTGGGGCCATGATGGCCATGAATGGATGCAAATGGTCTCCAAGTAGCCGAACATAACCATTTCCACTCAGTATCAGTTCAATTGGGCCATAGGACCCAGTGCATTCCATGTAAACACAGCCCACACCGTTATGGAGCCGCCACCAGCTTGCACAGGGCCTTGTTGACCACCTGGGTCCATGGTTTCGTAGTATCTGCGCCACACTCTGACCGTAAATCAGCTCTTACCAACAGAAATCGGGACTTATTTGCCCAGGACACGGTTTCAAAGTTATCTAGACTCCAACCGATATGACCACGAGCCCGGGAGAGGCACTGCAGGCGATGTCGTGCTGTTAGCAAAGGCCCTCGTGTCGGTCTTCTGCTGGTGTAGCCCATTAACTCCAAATTTCGCAGCACTGTCCTGACGGATGCGTACGTCGTACATCCCACACTGATTTCAGCGGCTATTGCACGCAGTTAGCACTGGCAACTGTACGCAAACGCCGCTGGTCTGGGTGGTTATGTGAAGGCATTCGTCGTGAGAGGTAATGCCTGATATTTGGTTTTCACGGCACAATCTTGACGCTGAATTTCCTAATGATTTCTGAAATGGAATGTCCCTTGCGTGTAGGTTCACCTGCCACTCTACGTTCAAAGTCTGTTGATTTCTTAATAAGTGTAATGCGATGTTTATTTAATCGTACGATTAGCTAATTTCAACTAAGCGTCATTGTCAAACACATTTGTAACATTTGTATTTTCTGTCGTTTTCATATCACTGTTAACTAAAAGTAAAATGTAGCCAGATCAGTTTGGATTCCGTAGAAATATTGGAACACGTGAGGCAATACTAACCTTACGACTTACCTTAGAAGAAAGATTCAGGAAAGGCAAACCTACGTTTCTAGCATTTGCAGACTTAGAGAAAGCTTTTGACAATCTTGGCTGGAATACTCTCTTTCAAATTCTGAAGGTGGCAGCGGTAAAATACAGGAAGCGAAAGTCTTTTTTCAATTTGTACAGAAACCACATGGCAGTTATAAGAGTCGAGGGGCATGAAAGGGAAGCAGTGGTTGGGAAGGGAGTGAGACAGGGTTGTAGCCTCTCCCCGATGTTATTCAATCTGTATACTGAGCAAGCAGTAAAGGAAACAAAAGAAAAATTCGGAGTAGGTATTAAAATCCGTGAAGAAGAAATAAAAACTTTGAGGTTCGCCGATGACATTGTGACTCTTTCAGAGACAGCAAAGGACTTGGAAGAGCAGTTGAACGGAATGGACAGTGTCTTGAAAGAAGGATATAAGATGAACATCAACAGAAGCAAAACGAGGATAATGGAATGTAGTCGAATGAAGTCGGGTGATGCTGAGGGAATTAGGAAATGAGACACTTAAAGTAGTAAAGGAGTTTTGCTATTTGGGGAGCAAAATAACTGATGATGGTCGAAGTAGAGAGGATATAAAATGTAGACTGGCAATGGCAAAGAAAGAGTTCCTGAAGAAGAGAAATTTGTTAACATTGAGTATAGATTTAAATGTCAGGAAGTCGTTTCTGAAAGTATTTGTATGGAGTGTAGCCATGTATGGAAGTGAAACGTGGACGGTAAATAGTTTGGACAAGAAGAGAATAGAAACTTTCGAAATGTAGTGCTACAGAAGAATGCTAAAGATTATATGGGTAAATCACATAACTAATGAGGAGGTACTGAATAGAATTGGGGTGAAGAGGAGTTTGTGGCAAAACTTGGCTAGAAGAAGGGATCGGTTGGTAGGACATGTTCTGAGGCATCAAGGGATCACCAATTTAGTATTTGAGGGCAGCGTGGAGGGTAAAAATCGTAGAGGGAGACCAAGAGATGAATACACTAAGCAGATTCAGAAGGATGTAGGCTGCAGTAGGTACTGGGAGATGAAGAAGCTTGCACAGGATAGGTTAGCATGGAGAGCTGCATCAAACCAGTCTCAGGACTGAAGACCACAACAACAACAACAACAACAACAGCCATATTCCACTGTTAATTTAGGCCTGCGGCCATACTCTTGTCGGAAATCTTTTCACATGAATTACCTAAGTACAAATGACAGCTCCGCCAATTCACTACCCTTCCTTGTGTATGCGTTATTACCCTCAACTGTATACGTATGTGCATGACACTATCCGATGAATTTTGTCAAATGTTCAAACCTGTGTGAATTCCTAAGGGACCAAATTGCTCCGGCCACTCCGCTCGGCTGACTTTGTCACCTCAATTTATTTGCAGATAGTGACAGCCTCCACGCCTCGTCGGATTGACGCAGGTAACTGATACCAGTGGTGACTGAACCTCATACTAATCGCATCCCTGAGGTGAAACTTTCCTGGTTTCACATGACGCCAATTTATATTACTACATCACAGACAACTGTATGTTTATAAAATCTACGTGAAACCATTGTACTTTAGAGTTTACTTATTTAATTCGCTCTACCGGTTACTCAATGCATGTAAATTTTACAAAAGCTCAAACAAGTCAATTTTAATACAAGTAGAACTGATGTCCTAATACGAGACGGTCAGAGAAAACAGTATCGACGAATATAAGAGCAGGTAAACCCTAAAATAATAATGTTCTCTTTCTTACTATCTTTCCAATATAGTCTGAGTTTATTTTGCAAAATAAGTGCGGCCATGGCATAAAAAGCTCTTTTGCAATCTAAAATTCTTCGAGAGCCCAAGGACAGCTTTGCATATACCGTGGTCATTTCTCCGTTAGTCTTCAGAAATACGACCAGTGCAAAATATAGATTTATTGTCTTCTTCTTCTCCCTTTTCTTCTTCTTCAGACTGCATGTCTGAAGCATTGTCCTCGCTCAAATTTATATCAGACTATGACTGAGAGATTGTTTCCCGTGTGCTTTTCTTTCTCTTTTTCAACAGTAAAACCTCCACTTCTGTCTCCTTTGGTACCGCAATAGCTTTCATGTCTTTGAATCGTTTCAAGCGTTCCTTTTATGGGGTTGATGTTCGCTATTTAACAGAGTCAAAAACTGATGATTGTGCTAGATCGGTTGCTCTTGATGTTGCTTGCTGACTTTGGGAGCTAGCCGGATACCAATGCGATTCACATTTACTGCGTTGTTCACCCCTTCTATGTCAATCTCCTGATGTACTTCGAATCCGTTATCTAAGTATATGTCTGTTACACGGGAAGAGGTCAAAAGTCTGCCTACAGGACTTTCCATTGTTACTGCTCTCAAATAGGCCGCGACAAATAACCCCTTAATCAAATATGAGGTTGCTTCTTGACCTCAGTTATTTGTCCACCACGTTTCTATTTCTCGTGGATACTGTGTTTTAAACAGTCGCATGAATTCTACACAAGAGGCTGGATTTTACGCGGGAATGGGGTGATAAACAGATGGGAACACGGTTTTCCCTTGCTCTGTCTATCTCACAAATTTAATATGATGCCTATCAAGTATTAGCACAACAGGATCATCACCAGACGGCTTCATAATGTTTACAAAATGGTGAAACCACTTAGTAGGAATACGATTCTGAAACTAGCTACTACGGCGTCCTAACATGCGAAATACTCACTACACTCATATTATCGCAATTTAGGAATAACCCATCCTGTATTAAGAACACGGCCTCATAATCACCATATTCGGTTTGAAGGATAGTTCATTATAGCGAATGAAAGAGCACTTAGTGAAGAATGTAGATATATCAACTGAACTTCACGTATCAAAGCCCAACAAGCACACATACTTAGGAAACGTGAAATTGAACACTTTTAAAATAAAGGATTCTCGACAGTATCCAGCTCCTAAATAGTCGTATTGTCACTGTCCCCGCCTCAGGTGCTACGAGAATTAGATTCTGATACTTCCCAGCAGAACTGGGTACTTACTTTAATCAGAATCTAGCTGTCTCACATTAGCGAACACTCCCGTAATAGCCACCTTCCTTCTACACTCAGAATCATTTTCTAATGATAGCGTCCTTTGGCTAAATTAAAAACAATGTCAGATCACAATATAAATAATCGTTTTCTCGAATTAAATTCTAATTGCAGTAAGACAAAGAGTAGTGAATTCCATCATCTCGCGTCTGTAGCTACCCAGTAGTGCGACAGGCTGACCCAGGCCTAATATGAAGATATGAGCAACTACAGATTCGGAAGTCCTGATTAAACTTCACTCAGAAACCACTCGCGGAACACAAAACATGGAAGTTCGTCTGGTCATTTGAACTCATGCACAGAGCTAAATTTGTAAAGATGCAGAGGAAGGTCCTTAATTCTCAATTGCACGGAAACACGGCTTTGAGATTTCGTCGGACTTTTTTTTAAGCTTTCCTTCAGTCGAGCCATTTTTTCTGGTGTTGGAACTCGTTTCGGACAGTCACGGTTTATTTTTTTTTTTTCGCTAGTGAGTACATTTCAATCCGTCAATCAATTTTGCACTGCAGACTTTGCTGGAGGTTTTTTCAAAACGCTTCCAGTCTTAACCAGTTGCGCAAATAGTTCTGCAAACGTTTTCCACGAATTGTGCTTCGCTTATCACTCGACTATGAACATCCGCTATCTTATTGCGAGCGCCATTTTGTGTTGCATTCGTCTGTCAGTAAACACTTCTGCTCCTGTCGCTCACTGAAACATAATCACACAGCGAAGTACTCTGGACAGAGCAGGCACGAGATGCGCATGTGCAGACATACGATGTCAACCAACTGTTGCATCGAAATCACGGTTTCCAGCACTATCTGTTCAAAAAGTTCAAATGTGTGTGAAATCCTATGGGACTTAACTGCTAAGGTCATCAGTCCCTAAGCTTACACACTACTTAACCTAAAGTATCCTAAGGACAAACACACACACCCATGCCCGAGGGAGGACTCGAACCTCCGCCGGGACCAGCCGCACAGTCCATGACTGCAGCGCCCTAGACCGCTCGGCTAATCCCACGCGGCGCACTATCTGTGACGGGCAGCTTCTTTCATTCATTAATAACACTCATTTCATAGTCAGTCATAAGTATTTTCTAAGTCAGTTTCATTTTAGCTGATCTGTTGTATCCGCTGCAGGCTCCGTGGTCTTAGCGAAAGACCTCTGTGACCGGCACACAGCCACCGATGGCAAACCGGACGGCCCATCGCAGCCCAAGCAGAGATACTTGTATAAATGAATGTGCTGCGCTACTGCGCGTCAGTTCTACGTGACGGATCGTTCATTACTGTTACGGCCACAGACCTGGGCTTGGTATAGTGTTTCGAACCTGCCGGTGATGATGATGATGATGTTTGGCTTGTGGGGCGCTCAACTGCGCTGTCATCAGAGCCCGTACACAGTCCAAACTCGCCACTTTCACAAATGATGATGGAATGATGAGCACAACACAAACACCATCCCCCTGGCGGAGAAAATCCCCAACCCGACAGGGAATCGAAGTAGACCACGCGCTGCAGACTACGTGCCGGTGATGATCCAGAGCACGGTGACGACCTGCCACATCCTTAGAGGAGGAATTGGTTACTGAGCATGTGACTGTCTTTTTAGTAATAGGTACTGTGATTGTTACTTACTACCGGTGGAGGAGAAGCAGTTCATAACAACTACAGTTCTATGACCACCTCTTGAAGCTGATGATCATGACTGTTAATAGCACACGTATACAAGAGCAGTTGTTCCTGAAATGGGCGCGAACTTATCATACTATTAGTGAATTACACACCCACTGCCGAAAGTGCTTACTGAAGATGACAATCTACATCGACTGTTTCTGGTTCAGACATAGCTTAACGCTTTACAAATAAAGAGGAGACGGTGTTCTGGACTGCACTGTGAAGGGCGATGAAAGTTAGTTAGCTTCTACAAACCTGTGAATAATCGACAAATCAATGGGACAAAAAAAGTTGAAATTCACTCTGGTTGGTTGGTTGGTTTGGGGAAGGAGACCAGACAGCGTGGTCATCGGTCTCATCGGATTAGGGAGGGATTGGGAAGGAAGTCGGCCGTGCCCTTTCAGAGGAACCATCCCGGCATTTGCCTGGAGTGATTTAGGGAAATCACGGAAAACCTAAATCAGGATGGCCGGACGCGGGATTGAACCGTCGTCCTCCCGAATGCGAGTCCAGTGTCTAACCACTGCGCCACCCCGCTCGGTGACGAAATTCACTCTGAAAAATCACGGAAGTCATCCCGGTCTTGGAACGTAAAGGGGTCACACATCGACAAAATTTTGTTTACTCCAAGATACCTTTCACTTTTTATAGACGAAGCGAAGTGTAGGTGTCAAGACTTTCACCGATGACACTGATGATCACGAAGGGGTAGAAAAGCTGGCGTTGGAACAAGAAAGTTTGTACCTACGTTTAGGATACAGGCTGTCCAGCGAAGGCGACCCTGATTTCAGAATCAGATATCTCGGAAACTACGATTGGCAGACGAGTGCAACGAAAGGTATTTTTATTGTGAAAGTTGTATGAAATTCATACAGAAGTTACACGGAAGTTTCTAAACAGTTAGATACGCTACTAACAGATTGGGCTCTACGCTGTGCGCCGGCCGCTGTGATCGAGCGGTTCTAGGCGCTTCAGTCCGGCACCGCACTGCTGCTGCGGTCGCAGGTTCGAATCCTGCCTTGGGCATGGGTATGTGTGTTGTCGTTAGGTTAGTTAGGTTTAAGTAGCTCTACGTTCTAGGGGACTGATGACCTCAGATGTCAAGTCCCATAGTGCTCAGAGGCATTTCAACCATTTTCTACGCTGTGCAGCTCGTACAGTATCAGCGTGCCTCCAAAGCTGTCTTTGCAATCACATCTCAATCTTTTCGAAATTTCCACCACTCGCAATACGGAGGTCGCCCAAACGAATAATGAAATTTGCCATCATATCTTGTACCATCTCAACGGCAATGGATTCAGATACCCCACAGATCGCCGATTGTAGCTCGTTCAGCGTGGTGGCATGGTTCCGGTACGCAGCGTCTTTCCATGTGCCCCACAAAAGAGGGTCACAAGGAGTTAAATCGAACGAATATGTAGGCTGACCCATCACTGCACCATAAAATTTACAATAATTCAACGCATGACTCCATTCAAATGGTTCAAATGGCTCTGAGCACTATGGGACTCAACGGCTGTGGTCATAAGTCCCCTAGAACTTAGAACTACTTAAAGCTAACTAACCTAAGGACATCACACACATCCATGCCCGAGGCAGGATTCGAACCTGCGACCGTAGTGGTCGTGCGGTTCCAGACTGTAGCGCCTTTAACCGCTCGGCCACTCCGGCCGGCTGACTCCATTCCCGAAATACTCATCAAGAAAGCGAAACACCTGACGGAGTGGCCCCATCTTGCACGGACCATTCGGTGCCTGGACGATCCTCTAACGCTAGATGTGTGGCGACAAATTATTGCAAAATTGCAGCGTAACGTTCGCTAATGATTGTTTTTCTCACGAAAAAAGAGCCAATACTGCCTCTGCTGCATACAGCACCTCAAAAAGTAATTTGAGAAGAATACAGGTTTCGCTTAACACAATAGTGGGTTTTCGGATAGCCAAAATCGCCGGTTTACTTTATTCACGACTAGATTCAGGTGAAAGCGTGCAAATCTTGAACCAGATGCAGCCACATCAAGTCTTTCATTATCAGTAATTGTGACACTCTGGTGTGTAAAATCCACCCTCTGTCGCACAACAAGTACAGGTATGTCCTGGTGGCTTTGGATTGCTTTGGATTTTGCTGAATAGTTCCAGAAACCGTGGCAACATTTTCAGGGTAACTACATTTCGCTTGGGGCCCACATCCCCCCACCCTAGTTCATCAGCCACGCTGTCTGTTCGTTGGAATTTGGCGAACAGCTTGCAAACGGTTTTCGCATTAAGTCCTTTTGGAACATTAAATTGTGTTTGAAAACTGCACCTTGTTGACGTAGGACTTAGTTCTAACCTGTGATAGTCCAGTACCAGAGAAACACATTGTTCAATAGAACGCATTACTTCAATCTCTTCCTTCGATAAGCTAACCTCCTTCCACGTTTCAACGGTCCAACTGATTGCTCTGAGCTCCGGTGCACTAGTTATATGCAGTTCGTATTGAAATTACAGCTGTTGCAAACGTAGATGAAGGCAATATACAGACATAATTAGTAATTTCTGCGTCTTTATCTTGTAAGTACCTCTCAAATTGCGAACAAAAAGGAACAGCTACCGAGTTCTGGATGAACTCAAGACATGGTTCACAATTTTTTGTGATGACCAACGACTGTACTCAATAGTAACGATTGAAATAATAGCGAATTTGTTTTTCGAAATTTTTGGAAATTTGTGGTGAGTTCTATGGGACCAAGAATTTGTAGTTAACAGTACTATTCACGATGACGTCATCACGTAAGTCCCATATATGCGTATTCTTTTGTTTCATTGCTTTGAACATAGAAGAAAATGCGAAGAAAAAATTAGAAACAATAATACTTGAAATACTGTAAAAGCAATAGAATGGGTGCTGGGGAGAACAGCAACAGAAAGGAAACCGCAGTGTGTTGCAATATTATTTTCTCTGACGAGAAGCTGAGGGTTGCATTGAAGTCGAAAACATTATGCACTGCCGTTCAAAGGTCTTAGAACGTAAAGCTCTCTCTCGAGTCGCGGTTGCAGAAAAAGATGCACCTCCGACGTTTACGTCGTCGCGTCTCTCGTTCTTGCTTGTCCCGTTCCTTCTGCGGTTAGAGCGTGACCGGCAGTACCCGTGTGTCCCTATGAATGCCTGTAGTGACCAGTTTTGCAGCGAGTTTTTCCAGCAGGCAGCGGGCCGCCCAATTCAGAAAGGGCTACAGCGCTGGTATTTCTTCCGCTGTGGATCAGCCACCCGAGAAAAATGGTGACGGGGAAACAGTTGCAGCCCGTAACAGGGCTACGCAAAGTGAAATCTTGACGGCAATCTGCGAGATAGTTGTGGACGCCGCTGGGGGCGCAGACACGGCGTGAAACCGCTGTCCTGCGACGGCGCCCGTGCCGGGACAGTCGCTATAAAACGTAATGGAGCGGGCCCGCCCGCTGCGAGCCATACACGAAGGCCGCCGGCCGAGCGCAACGCTTTTCTCTTCTGCTCACTGCTGTTGGAGACGTGCATAGCAAACAATATTGTGTATACCACGGTAAGCATGACACTTCTCTCTATATAACTCATTTGAGTTAGTAACACTATCAATCAACTTAATTCCCACTGTAAAGTTCCCAACTAGGGTAGCCCATTATTCACAAACAGCTGTTGATAACATATTTATAGAAAAGTCCAATGAACAAAATTATATTACAAAACCAATAGTCCATGGCCTCTCAGATCATGACATGCAGTTCCTTTTCTTAAATGTTAATACTGAACAGGATATATAATCTGTTAAATCTGAATAAAGAGGTTTAATCAATAAGCCAAAAATTTATTATTTTAGAACACTTCTCAGAGACATTTACTGGAGTGATATTTACAGTGCTCATGGCATGAATGAAAAATATAACACTTTTGCTAATAAAGTGCTTACCTTATTTGAACACTGTTTTCCCCCAAAACTAACCAAGGTTAGAGCAAAGTCCACAAAAAAATTATGGATTTACTCAAGGGATAGAGATATCTTGCAAAAAAAAAAAAAAAAAAGAAAGAAAAGAAAACTGTATCTGTCAATCCGAAACAGTTCTGATGTTGATGTTATAGCAAAATATTGAAGACTGTAAGACAGACATCAAAGCAAATGTATTATAAGGAAAAGATAGTCATATCAGATAACAAAATAAAGACAATATAGGATATAGTGAAGGAGGAGACCCCGGTAGAACCAGAGATGAAGAGGAGCACATAGCATTAAGAGTAAATGGTACATTGCTGACAGATGTGTATGGTGTTGCAGAACTTTTTAACAAACATTTTATAATGTTACTGAAAAGATGGAGTTGTCAGGTTCTGTAGATGCTCCCATGGAATACCTCAGACCAGACGTTTCAAGTAACTTCCATAATATGAACTTGACTCTCACTACCACAGCAGAAGTAATGCCCATCATAAAATCTTTAAAATAAAAAAAATATCTGGTGGGTCTGATGAAATATCAACAAAGGTAATTAGAGAAGGTGATTCTGAGTTAAGTAACATATTAAGCTAACTGTGTAACCAGTCATTTATGAGTGCAATGTTTCCTGAATGGTTGAAATATGCTGAAGTTAAGCCACTGTTTAAGAAGGGAGATAAAGAAATAGCATCAAATTTCCGTCCAATTTCACTTTTGCAAGCACTCTCAAAAATTTTAGAAAAAGTAATGTACAGTCGGCTTTATAACCATCTTATCTCAAATAACATTCAGTCAGAGTCTCAGTTCAGCTTTCTAAAGTGTTCTGATGTTGAGAAGGCTATCTACACCTACAGTGAAAATCTACTTAGTTCATTAGACAAAAAATTGCAGGCAACTGGTATATTTTGCGATCTGTCAAAGGCATTTGACTGTGTACAGAACAATATCATTTAAAGTAAATTAGGATATTCTGGTGTAACAGGAAATTCTGCAAAATGGTTCAAGGGGGGCTCTGAGCACTATGGGACTTAACATCTATGGTCATCAGTCCCCTAGAACTTAGAACTACTTAAACCTAACTAACCTAAGGACATCACACAACACCTAGCCATCACGAGGCAGAGAAAATCCTTGACCCCGCCGGGAATCGAACCCTGCAAAATGGTTCAAATCTTATATCTCTGGCAGGAAACAAAGGGTGTTACTAGGAAAGAGACATGTAATTGTGGGATCCCACAAGATTCCATCTTAGGGCCCTTACTTTTTCTTGTATATATCAATGACCTTTCATCAGTAACATTACCAGATGCCAAGTTTGTTTTGTTTGCCGATGATACAAACATTGAAATAAATACCATATCAAGTGTAGTCATAGAAAGAACGGCTAATAAAATATTTGTGGACATTAATCTCTGGTTCCAACCAATTCTTTGTCACTAAACTTTGAAAAAACACACTACATGCAGTTCAGAACTAGTGAGGGGTGCCCCACGAGTATATGCCTAACACATGATGACAGCCGGCCGGTGTGGCCGAGCGGTTCTGGGCGCTTCAGTTTGGAGCCGCGCGACTGCTACGGTCGCAGGTTCGAATCCTGCCTCGGGCATGGATGTGTGTGATGTTCTTAGGTTAGTTAGGTTTAAGTAGTTCTAAGTTCTAGGGGACTGATGACCTCAGATGTTAAGTCCTATAGTGCTCAGAGCCATTTGAAGCATATGGTGACAAGCCGATAGAAGAAGTGGACAGTGTCAAATTCTTGGGATTACAGCTTGATAATAAATTCAACTTGGAGGAGCACATGACAGAACTGCTGAAGTGTCTAAAACAATCTCTATTTGCAGTGCGACTTCTGTCAGACATAGGGGATTTTAAAAAGGAAAAAGGTAGCATACTATACTTACTTTCACTCCATAATGTCATACGGGATTCCTTTTTGGGGTAATTCATCAAGCCAAGCTATAGTTTTCTAGGTACAAAAACGTAGGATAAGAGTTATTTGTGGTGTGAACTCAAGAACACCCTGCAGACGCCTGTTTAGGGAACTAGGGATACTAGCTACTGCCTCCCAATATATTTATTCCTTAATGAAATTTGTCATTAAAAATATATCACTTTTCCAAACCAACAGCTCTGTTGATGGAATCAATACTAGAAATACGAATAATCTTCACAAGGATTTAAAGTCACTTTATTATTCAAGAACACACATTTTCAATAACTTGCCAGCAGACATAAAAAACTTAACCACCGATGATATTCAGTTTTAAAGAAGCCTAAAGGATTTATTAGTGGCCAACTCCTTCTGCTCTATTGATGAATTTCTCAGTAAAACCAACTGATTTTATACATATGTATATGAAGTACAATCTAACTTCTGCTCCATTTCAGTGCAATAATGTGCTCATTGTAAATAAGTATTGTAGTAGTTCTATTATATGTTTATTAATTTATAAATAAAAACTTATTTCAATTTTAAATTCTGTGCATTAATGTGATCTTAGTAAATGAGTGTTGTAAAACGATCCTTTCATTTAGTGTTCTTTAAAAAAATTACGATCATTCCACTTGGGAAGGTACATTAGCTTATTTGTTTTAGTTGTAAATATTTGTCATGTATTATCGTTTTTCTGACATGTTCTACATCACTGAGGACCTCCTCAGTATGGATCAATTGAAATGAAAGTAAATCTAATCTACTCCAATGGAGCAAACCTTACTTACGTGGAGCACGTACGCCAGAGGCGTTGGGGAGCTGTGCATCTTATAATTATGGAATTCGTGCGTAAATCACATGGCCTGAAATCACACCCTGCATCTAAGTTCGTTATTTACTTTTCTTGTGTACTGTAAGCCAACAGCATTCCACGATATATTGTAGAAACTGTCCTATAGAGAGGAGATTGACCTGGCGTTGGATCTTATCAACACAACTAAGTACAGAATATTTGTTTTGTACACTGAAGAGCCAAAGAAACTGTTACACCTGGAACGATTCTCTTGTTGATTCCGTTTTTGTAGGATCTTTTTCCGGCCGCAGCGATGTCGGGGATTTGATGTTTTACCGGATTCCTGATATTCACGGTACACTCGTGATGTGGTCGTACGGGAAAATACCCACTTCATCGCTACCTCGGTGATGCTGTCTCCCATCGCTCATGCGCCGACTGTAACACCACGTTCAAACTCACTTAAATCTTGATAACCTGCTAATATAACAGCAGTAGCCCATCTAGCAAATGCGCCAGACATTTACTCTCTTATATAGGCGTTGCCTACCACAGCGCCTTATTCTGCCTCTTTGCATATCTCTGTATTTGAATACGCATGCTTATACCAGTTTCTTTGGCGCTTCAGTATAATAATCAAGAAGTCTTAAGATTCTTGGTCACTCCGTATATCCTTAGAACAGCTTTCCTCCAAGTCTAGGAACAAGGCAAAAAGGTATACTATTTATAAATTAATGTAATAGGATGCATAGACAGCGCATGTGTACACACTAAAGTCTCTGAAATTATTGCTGGTTTTCTTTAGGTAAGTACTGTTAGAAGAAAAAGGTTTATAATATTTACTTACTCTTATTATATTTCCGAACTAGAAGTAAAAAGAAGTCCAATAGAAGGCAGAACTCGCATTGTACGATATTATGAATAATGTGCACAGCATCTAATTATGTCTAGAAATTCATCAATGGAGTAGAGCAGATTGGACATCAGTAAATCCTTTAGCCTATTATTCAACTACACTTTATTCGAAGACAAACTTCCTGTGATTACTTGATACTTAGTGATATATGTGTTTCTGAATAACAGTAATGATTTTGATTGAAATGATTCTGTGAATTGAATTGTTGGCTGGAAATGCAAGATGTATTATTTTAATTAAGGAATAAATCATCTGAAAATCACTAATTACTGAACTTGATTATTGAAAAAGATTTTCCAGTTCGTTCTTTAAGTCATACCATGAGGAATTTGCGTTCCACGCTTTTGAGTTCGGAAAAAAACAGCTCGTCATTATTAGTTATCCTAACTGGGTTTTCTATGTCACGTCTGACCGAACTAGCATTGCAACTCCTTGGCCGTTTTGTAGTAACCTCCTCCCACTCCATTTTAATATCAACTAATAATCCAAAAAATCTAACACTCTCAGTCTCTACTATGATTGTGTCCATAATTTCTTTCCTGGGACACACACGAGCTGACAGTAGAGTACGATGTAGGCGACGTTCTGTTTCAACTGAACATTTTCTGAAGTTAAAACAAACTGCTTGATTGGAAAAATGTATAGAGAAATCAACAGCAACAGAAACTGCACCATCGTTCTACAGGCCCTCTCCCATCACCCAGTTACTGTTTGATAAGCCACGGGGCGTATTTTAAAACAAGTCGTAGAGTTTGTGTCGCAACAGTACATGCTGAGGCACGAATGTAAATTATGAGAAACTTGCTCCTACTGGTTGTAAGAAATTATTGCTAGACGAGAAGGTACAGAGAAACGAAATTTCGTCAGACGTAATGACCCACTCAGTCAACCCCGTGTTTCGTGACTTCGGGCGAAAGTCGATAATGAGGTGATTACGGTGTGACCTATCATCACCGGAGTGGGACACGTGCATAGTTATCATTCCGGTAAGCTTTGAGGCAATGCGCACCAGTCTTGTGATTTGTTGTGCACACTCTGCGCATGCGCGGGGCCAATGGATGGCAACAGCCAAGCGTAACGTGCCGCATGCATTGTCCTTCTGCATCCGGACTATGGAATGAGAAAACAAAGCCACCGCATGTTACGGCTCCTGCATATTCACATCTGTACTCTGCTAATGACACACTCCGTACCGCCAATGAATTGTTGGATCTGTTTCTTAACCCGTTCGTTGAGACAAATGTGAGCAGAGAGGGAGGTTACCCAAATGTCTGCGCCCATCGTAAATAATGGTAGTACAGGTCTAATAGGTACGAGAATGAGCCGGAAATGATGACGGTCCAATTGAAATGATTATAACTGGAGACAAAATAATACAAAAAGAACTGAAAAATTATTTATAGAGTGTTTGAAGAAAATTACAATTCCTCTAAACTTGAACAATTACGCATTTATCGTTTTTCTCCAGACAGGGGTCAGAGAATACGTAGAAACAGTAGCCCTGTCAGACTTCTGCCCATAATGTGTGAACGAGATCTTCACTAGGCTACTGCCAACCGTATAAAACAATTAGATTTGCAAGAAGCAGAGGAGCAAGTTTCGAAATAGAATACACGATTTGCAGATCGTCAACAAATTCTAGAAAAGAAAAATGAATATGAATTACCCCTTGGTCCGTGATTCGTAGATTTTCAGATGGGAGAAACAGGTTACAAAGTGGAGTGACGAAGGAGAGTGCATGTGAGCAGAACTATTCCCAGCAGCCATAGAGCAAGCTTTGATTCTTATACTTGGAGAACAAAGGAATAATGTGTGTTAATGGAAGCCGGCTGGGGTGGCCGTGCGGTTCTAGCCGCTACAGTCTGGAACCACAGGACCACTACGGTCGCAGGTTTGAATCCTGCCTCGGGCATGGATGTGCGTGATGTTATTAGGTTAGTTAGGTTTAAGTAGTTCTAAGTTCTAGGGGACTGATGACCTCAGAAGTTAAGTCCCATAGTGCTCAGAGCCATTTGAACCATTTTTTGTTAATGGAACATACGCGAACCACCTTCGACTTCTTGTCGACATTACACTGTTTTTCAATTTGAAGTACAAAACAGCCAAAGTTGCTGGTAATCCATTATATTTTTTGTTTCCGTTGGAAATCAAATACGACAACCTCTGGAAAACTTTAATACCGATAATTTAAAGTAGGCTTGGAAATCAAGTACAATTAGGGTAAAATAATACGTAACTACCACACCAAAAATGAAATAGTACAAACTAACCATGAATTCAAAGAGCCATTTCATGAGTTTTAGTATGAAGAGTACTTGAAGACTGAATGGAGAGGAGAAGAAGGAAGACAAATATTAGCTGGATGGCAAAAAAAAAAAAATGGTTCAAATGGCTCTGAGCACTATGGGACGCAACTGCTGAGGTCATAAGTCCCCTAGAACTTAGAACTACTTAAACCTAACTAACCTAAGGACAACACACACACCCATGCCCGAGGCAGGATTCGAACCTGCAACCGTAGCGGTCGCGCGATTCCAGACTGTAGCGCCAGAACCGCTCGGCCACCAGCGGACGGCAGCTGGAATGCTTTTGATCAACTAATTAGTATGTCTGAGAAGGAAAGTTTAATTCACTCATGATATATGACAATGACATATGAATTTTAACGACAGGATCATTCAGAAAATGAGGGTTCAAAAAAATGGTTCAAATGGCTCTGAGCACTATGGGACTTAACATCTATGGTCATCAGTCCCCTAGAACTTAGAACTACTTAAACCTAACTAACCTAAGGACAGCACACAACACCCACTCATCACGAGGCAGAGAAATTCCCTGACCCCGCCGGGAATCGAACCCGGGAACCCGGGCGTGGGAAGCGAGAGCGCTACCGCACGACCACGAGCTGCGGACAGAAAATGAGGGTGAGCGGAAGATGTAGCCAGGCAAATCGATGATAGACGGAGAAAGAAAGTTATTTACTCGATTGGAAGATATAGATATACTAAAAGACTTACACGACAAGCTAATGCATGTTGCGTTAATGGGATAAGAAAAGAGAGGAGTTATATAGGTGTGTATAGGTGAAGACAGTAAAGCACGAAAAAAACTACAGAAGTTCTTTACCCAGCAGGAAATGACGACGCCTCACTCTGCTCGCTGTAGCTTTTAAAATTTAGTTCTGGACGGACGCCGACGACTTCAGAACGTGTGATGAGCGTCCTACTTATTAACTAAAAATTGTTCCACGTGGGTTTAATGCGAATCGCGGAATACGTCGGGCACTGGTCTACTTCACTCGGAATGAATTGTGCTGGGCACTTGTTGACGATCTTGAGACGGAATATAAAATTACAACGGAAATACAAGCAGCTGTGCCCGCATCTCGTGGTCGTGCGGTAGCGTTCTCGCTTCCCACGCCCGGGTTCCCGGGTTCGATTCCCGGCGGGGTCAGGAATTTTCTCTGCCTCGTGATGGCTGGGTGTTGTGTGATGTCCTTAGGTTAGTTAGGTTTAAGTAGTTCTAAGTTCTAGGGGACTGATGACCATAGATGTTAAGTCCCATAGTGCTCAGAACCATTTTTGAACCATAAGCAGCTGTTGGAAAAGTGAGGTCTGGTATTTTTCCGCTGTCTAATCGATGAGTCAGAGCGATGTCAGCGTTCTGGCGCCCTGCGTAGTGTAGGTCAACATTTGCCACATGAGTCTAATTACGCAAGTCACTGATGCTGACCCAAAAAGACACGCTTTTGGCAAGGAGATCGTGTTTTCCCAGCCGACAGAATGAAAGTGAGCGCGTAGGCTTCTGCAGCGGCGTCCTTCCAAGGTCGCCTCTGAGTGCGGGGCGTGGTCGGTCGCGCCCCTGTAGCAACCGTTTTATTTATCCGTGGATCACTCTTAATGGGATACTGGACACGTCATGCTATTAGAGGTTTATAAAAATATAAAATTAATAAATGCAGGCTTTTACATAGTTACAGGTCTAGTTTGATAAGGATGCGGTAAGCAGTCTGATAGTCAAATGGTTCAAATGGCTCTGAGCACTACGGGGCTTAACATCTGAGGTCATCAGTCCTATAGAACTTAGAACTACTTAAACCTAACTAACCTATGGACATCACACACATTCACCCCCGAGGCAGGACTCGAACCTGCGAACGCAGCAGCAGCGCGGTCCGGACTGGAGCGCCTAGAACCGCTCGTCCACAACGGCCAGCAGTCTGATAGTCGACAATGGCTTTATGGTATTCCCGATATTTGTCCGAAGTAATTTAGGGAAAACACAGGAAACCTGCAAGAAGTGTAGCTTTGAAAGCTCCTGTGTCAGAATAAATCATAAAACTAAATAACGTATAGAGATTTATATTGTGATTTCAAACGTTGTGGATTGTACGACAATTTAAAAAGTGCAAGGAAAATTTGAAATACAAGCAGTTTTCGCTTGTACGGCAAGTTCGTATACTGCAGGATCCAAATTACAAGGAGGATCCTCAAGAACTTTTTTAGGCCTGCTGTAGTAAAAAGACAGTACAAGTGTTTCGCTCATGAAACAATTATTGCCCGTCGATCTTGAACCGATTATTGTAAACACCCCTGCGTCTTGAAAGAGGCATTGTCTCTTGTAGCACTTACCACTGGTTTTACTTTAAGAGCGGACAACCATTCTTCCCACTATTGATTTTTACGCACAAATAGTTAGCAACCAAAAGAATTACATATATTTAGTCATAAAGTGTGTTGATATTGGAATTTTTTTTACGTAAATTCTTGGCAAAAAGTAGGGTAGTAGCGTAAAGCCTAATCAGGATCTAGCTGTTGGGTGCTAGCTTGACATCTGGTGAAGAACATAGAAATATAGAGAAGTAGAGAGGAGAATAAACATTGATTACAAATATGATTTCCTTGCCTTCACTGGTTTCTTATGATAAAAGTTAAATAATGTCTTTAGCTTCCTGTACAAGGTATCAGAATTTTCAGCAAAAAGCTTTTTATCCAACGACTATGACATAGGCTTCGACATATCGTCCCCTAACGCACCTGATGTATTTTGTAAAATTTACGTCGTCCTAGTGAAGTACATATTTAACTTTATATTTTTGTATGTATAAATTATATGCGAAAACGTCTTTTAAACAGTGTTCCAACTAAATGACTTCATTTTCAAACCAATATGTAAATTTTATCTGTAATTTGTATCATTAGACTAGTGCAGGAGAAGTATACTGTAAGATCAGGAATAGGGATTTCTCCGAAACAGAAACAGTGCGCACGTAAGTGGCTATGAGCCGGTGCTTTGCGCATTCTGCTACATTCACTGCTTTCAGACTCTACGAACTGTAACGATCCAGACGATGTCAAGGAGACGGTCATAACATATTACCGTATTCCGTTGCGCCTATTGTCAACGAACTAGAAGAACCAGGTGAAACATCGTCTTCAACCACACGGCGGCATCGTCTCCAGTAGTTGTTACGTGACAACTTGGACTTGCAATTAGACGTATTATAGATTTTTTAGCACTCACAGTGAAGGTTTTCTTTGCTTAAATACAGCCGGCCGTTGTGGTCGAGCGGTTCTAGTCGCAGGTTTGAATCCTGCCTCGGGCATGGATGTGTGTCATGTCATTAGGTTAGTTAGGGGACTGATGACCTCAGATGTTAAGTCCATTAGTGCTCAGAGCCACTTGAACCATGTTTTTGCTTTGTATCTGTAATTTGTGGTAGACCCGTGTATTGTTACATGGGATAAAATTCGGTTCCTGTTTCGTGACTATATTTTGAATGTCGGTAAAGGCTATTTACAAATTATTATTGGATGTACCAAACATGTTAACTTCAGTTTAACTGTAACACATGTTCACGGAAAGTACAGGGGACTCGTACGAAGAATGGTATCGCCCTTGTGAAGCCCTCTTGGATGAATTCAGAGAAAAGATATTTGACATAAAACCTACAATTTCCATCACACAGTTTGCGTAAGAGTCGGCACCTACGGAAGCACGGAACCATTTTACCTCCACTGCATTTGTGAACATACTAGGATCTAGAGTCACTAATCTAAGTACAAAGATCCTCCATAATACAGTTTAGATTACTAATGAAAAGTATCCAGACACCTATTAGTCGAAATTAATGTGGGGTACATCTGCAATTCGAATTTATGAGAGCTTCAACACAGTTGGGAACACTTTCAATGAAGTATCCGAATGTCTGTGGAAGAGTGGCAGCCCATTCTTCCTGAAGAGCCAAAACCAGAGAAGATAGTGTGGTGGACACTGAGGGGTGGAGCGAAGTCAGCGTTGTAACTGAGCCCAAAAGTGTTCCTGTCGGTTCATCGTCGGGACTCCGAGCAGGCTGGTTCATTTCAGGAACGTTGCGTCATTGATGCTGCTTTACGACAGAGTGCACTGTCACGCCGATAAAAGCAATCATCATCTTCAAAGTATTCCTAAAACGCAAAGTCTTGTGGAAAACAACTAGCTCTTTACTCTCAATGGATTTCAAATTGAATCCATATTTCTAGATTTCCGGAAGGCTTATGACACTGTACCACACAAGCGGCTTGTAGTGAAATTGCGTGCTTACGGAATATAGTCTCAGTTATGTGACTGGATTCACATTTCGTAGCAACTGACGGAAAGTCATCACTTTTCAGAAGTGAATTCCGGCTTTACCCACGGTAGTGTTATAGGCCCTTTGTTGTTCTTCATCTATATGAACGATTTAGAAGACGATCTTAGGTCGTTTGCAGATGACGCTGTCGTTTATCATATAGTAAAGTCATCAGAAGCTAAAAAAAATTGCAAAACGATTTAGAAAAAATACCTAAAAGTGTGGGATCTTCCACTTGATTGCCAAAAGGATTGGTTGTTTTGGGGAAGGAGACCAGACAGCGTGGTCATCGGTCTCGTCGGATTAGGGAAGGATGGGGAAGGAAGTCGGCCGTGCCCTTTCAGAGGAACCATCCCGGCATTTGCCTGGAGTGATTTAGGGAAATCAAGGAAAACCTAAATCAGGATGGCCGGACGCGGGATTGAATCGTCGTCCTCCCGAATGCGAGTCCAGTGCCTAACCACTGCGCCACCTCGCTCGGTGGAACACACGGAAAATGTGGGGAAGGCTAACCAAAGACTGCGTTTTATTAGCAGGACACTTAGAAAATCTAATAGATCTACTACAGAGACTGCTTACACTACGCTTGTCCGTCATCTTTTAGAATACTGCTGTACGGTGTGGGATCCTTACAAGATAGGATTGACAGAGTACATGGAGAAAGTTCAAAGAAAGGCAGCACGTTTTGTACTATCGGGAAGTAGGGGAGAGAGTATCTGTCACCAAATTGATACAGGATTTGGGATGGACATCGTTAAAACAAAGGTGTTTTTAGATGCGGTGGAGTCTTCTCGCGAAATTTCAGTCACCAGCTTTCTCCCCCAAAAGCGAAAATATTTTGTTGACGCCGACCTGCATAGGGCGAAAAGATCACTATAATAAAGTAAGGGAAATCAGAAGTCACACCGAAAGATATAGACGTTCGTTTTTTGAGAGCACTGTACGTGATTAGAATAATACAGAATTATTGTGAAGGTCGTTCGATGAACCTTTGCCAGGCACTTAAATGTGATTTACAGAGTATCCATGCAGATGCAGATAATGCTGTAAGTTGCGATCACATTCTTCCGCATTTGGTGTTTTCTTAAGCGCTTTGAGGGGACCACATCCTAAAAGCGGAAAACACCTCCATACCGTACGTCACTATTGGCCCCACACGTGATGACAGGTAACGTCCCACACGCATTGACCAAATCCAAACCCTTCCATCGAAATGCCAAAGGTTGGAGCGTGATTCATCATTCCGAATCACTCGCTTCAAGTCGTCCATTGTCCAATGGTGTTGCTCGTTGCACCACCTAAACTGTCGCTTAGCACTGACTGCAGCAATGTGTGGCTTACGGGGAGCTGCTCCACTACTGTAAAATGGTTCAAATGGCTCTGAGCACTATGGGACGTAACATCTGAGGTCATCAGTCCCCTAGACTTAGAACTACCTAAACCCAACTAACCTAAGGACATCACAAACATCCATGCCCGAGGCAGGATTCGAACCTACGACCGTAGCAGCAGCGCGGCTCCGGACTGATGCGCCTAGAACCGCTCGGCGATAGAGGCCTTACCACCACGGTACCCCATTCTTTTTAACTTCCTACACACAGCTGTTCTGCTGTCTGGATTTCTGGTAGCACTTTGTAACCCACGAGTCATTGCTGATTTCATGCGATTTTCATAACAATGGCAACAATAGATGGTTCCTGTCCATCAGTCTATGAAGTCTGCCTGGTCTTGGTTCAGATCCGATTCTTCCTCCGCGTTTCCATTTTACAATCATATCACCAGCTGTCGATTTGGGCAGCTGTAGGGGGGTAGAAATGTCCCTGATGGATTTGCTACTCCACACTGGAAGTCACTGAGTTCTTCTCGCCAACCCATTTCGCCATTACTGCTTCTCTATAAACTTGTCTTATGTTGGTGGGTATGCCTCTCGTACCGGATGATGGTTAATTCTGCTGAACTTTGGAGTGTTCAGATGTCTTTAATCATATCTGTACAACACAAGGATAAGTCGTTACTACCAAAAGTCTTGAGTAGTTCTTGACCGAGTTCAAATGGTTCAAATGGCTCTGAGCACTATGAGACTTAACTTCTGAGGTCATCAGTCCCCTAGAACTTAGAACTACTTAAACCTAACTAACCTAAGAACATCACAGACAGACATGCCCGAGGCAGGATTCGAACCTGCGACCGTAGCGGTCCTGTGGTTCCAGACTGTAGCGCCTAGAACCGCTCGGCCACCACGGCCGGCCCTTGACCGAGTTACTTCAAATTTTTACACAACACTCTAATAAATTTTTGGACGGACATAGGTTACATATACTTTAAATACACTGACAGAAAAAGTCGCAACGCCAGAAACGAATTAAGGTAGAGTAATGAAATTCCGGGAATACATTTGTCTGGGTAACATACTTAATTGATTAACTTTGCAGGATCACAGACTAATATAAGCTCGAGATAAGTCACTGTGAAAGCGAAATGCTGGTACATTAATAACTGGTGTAACCGCCATAATGTTACATGCAAGCGTGCCAACATGCACGCATTCTGTTGTCCAGCGCCGCGTGTCAGTTTGCGGGATGGAGTTCCATGCCTGTTGCTGATGATGCTGGAGTTGTCGTCCGATCATGTCCCATATGTGCTCCACTGGAGACAGATCTCGTGAACGAGCGGGCCAAGGCAACATGTCGACACTCTTTAGAGCCTGTTAGGTTACAACAATGGCACGGGGGCGAGCGTTAGCCAGTTGGAAAACACATCTTGGAGTGTTGTTCATGGATGGCCCCACAGTAGGTCGAATCACGATACTGACGTACAAAAACTGCAGTCACGCTGCCTGGAACAGCCACGAGAATGTTCCTGATGTCACACGAAATCGCACTCCGATCACAACTACAGGTGTAAATCGAGTATGTCTCGCAAGCAAACAGAGTTTTTGGAGGCCCTCAACTGACCTACTCCTAACCGGCATAGGGCTGTCACTTGCACCGAGAGAGAACCAGCTTTTATCAGAAATCACGACAGATCTCCACCCGGCCCTCCAATGATGTCTCTCATGACGCCACTGAACTTGCAAATGGCGATGTTTTGGGTTCAGTCAAATTCACGCTACAGGGCGCCTCGGTCGGATCTGTCTTTGAAGCAACCGATTTGTAACAGTTCGTTGTATCACTGTGGTCCCAACTGCTGCTCAAATCGCAGTTTCAGATGTAATACGATTCGCCACAGCCATGCGTCGAACACCATAGTCTTCCCTCACGGTAACGCCACGTGTTCGTCCAGAGCCTGATCATATTCCGACCGTAAATTCTCGTGACCACCGCTGCCAGCAATCATGTACAGTGGCTACATTCCTGCCGACTCTGTCTCCAGTATGCAGAAGGGATAGGCATCTTCTCGTAGCCCCATTACACGATCTCGGTCAAACTCAGTAACGTGCTGATATTGGCGTCTTTGTTGCCTTAAAGGATTACCAAAGTATCATCAACCCACCATATCCAATCTCAAAGGTAATTAATCCTACGCCCGCTACAGCGTGATTGGCTAATGTCAATAACAACTAAACCGAAAACGGTGCAACATACCGAATTTTTTTTTCTCAACAGTTACTTCTCAGCACAACCTACGTTGAAACACATTCTACCAGAACATTATGACCACCGACCTACTATCGATACAAACCCGTCACCTGCGGTGTCACCTGGCGAATAATGACTGCACGGCTTGTCGGGTGTTGGAAGAGTGCTGCGGTAGGCGTCTTCAACAAGTGGCGAAATCAAGGTGAAACCACGTGTAGACGTCATGGGTTGGGCGACCACCCCACATTATAGATGTCGGACATCGTAGGCTGGGCAGACTGGTAAAACAGGACAGGCTGTGAACTGTGGCGGAACACAGTGCACCGAACACCCCTAACGATGAGCCTCCGCAGCCGACGGTCCATGCATGTGCCAATGTTAACACCACGACATTGATAACTACGACTGAAATGGGCACGTGACCGTTGGCACTGGACGTTGGCGCAATGGCAGAGCGTTGCACAGTCTGATGAAACCTGATACCTTCTTCATAATGCCTATGGTAGGGCGCGAATCCGTCGTCTTGACACCTATACTGCCGGACGGAGACAAGCTGGCGGCGGCTCCGTTATGCTCTGGAGAACATTCACCTGGGTTCTATGGGTCCAGTGGAGCTCGTGAAACGCACCATGACAACCAAGAAGTATCATACACTGGTCACAAACCACGTACACCCCATCGTGACGATTATGTTTCCCGACGGTAGTAGCATTTTTCAGCAAGATAATGCGCCAAGTCACAAGGCCAAGACTGTCATGGAGTGGTTCGAGGAATACAGTGGCGAGTTCCAATTAATGTGCTGGCCATCCAGCTCGCAAGATCTGAACCCCATCGAACACATGTGGGATGTGATAGAATGTGGTATCAGAGCTCATCGCCCCCTCCCCAGAATGCATGGGAATTACGTGACTTGTGTACGCAGACGTGGTGCCAACTCCCTCCAGCGACCTACGAAGGCTCCTCTGTTTCCATGCCACGATCTTTCGCCTCTGTTATCCGTGCCAAATGTGGACATACCAGCTATGAGGTAGCTGGTCATTATGTTCTGGATGATCAGTATATTAAGCTGTCCAGACTGTTTCTGACCACTTATTACATATAAATTAAACAAAAGTTATATACATAACTTTGTGTTGTTTTGTTTGCGTCCTGGCAGTTGGTTTTAACAGAAAACAGGAAATTTGCATTTATGGCTTATCGATTTATGGCTATAATGCTACTGCAGAATCTGAATCGTCCGAAACTTTATAGTCCTATCCGCTCACAGATTAAAATTATGTGAAATACTGTCATTGAAGCTACAATTCTTACAGATGCAGCAAGAAGAGAGGCCCCTCTCATATCGCGTATACCAATGATCCCAACCGATTTACCCATTTATTTCAATCAAAGTTTCTCTGGCAATAATAATTAACGAGCCTCAAGAAGAGAGATAGGTGGGAAGAGTAAATGGACAGAGAAGGGGAGAGAGTAACTGGACATAGAGATGGACGGAGAGGATAGGGAGGAGGAGGTGTTAAAGATGTATAGGGGGAGTAGGAGATGGAGAGAGAGAGAGAGAGAGAGAGAGAGAGAGAGAGAGAGAGAGAGAGGGAGGGAGGGAGGGAGGGAGGGAGGAGGAGGAGGTGGCGGACAGAGAGATTGGTGAGCAGAAGAAGGGAAGGGGGAGGGAGATGGACAATGAGAGACGGGGGGAGGAGGATGACAGAGAAAGCGGGAGATGGAAATTAGGACGTATTTCCAGGTTTCACACATATTTACCAATATAAAATCACTACTGGATTCGGTAGTAGAGTATATTCACAGATGTTGATATGGTGCAACTAGAAAACATAAAGCATATACAAGAAAGAGCTGCAGATATGGCCAGAATCTTGTTTCACAGAGATTCATTAAAATCTCCGTTTCAAGACACTTCGGTGATAGACCCATACCCTCAGCACGATATCTCTACATTTCGAAGGATTAGTTTCCAAGAGTCAGATCTATAATATGAGCAAAGCGCTGTAATGAGTGAACAAGATTACAGTATATCTACATCAACATCATACTCTGCATGCCACCTAATGGTGTGTGGCGGGGGGGGGGGGGGGTACTTTCGGTACCACCATCTGACCCCTCCAACCCTGTTCCACTGGCGAATAGTGAGTGGGAAGAATGATTTTCGGTAAGCCTTTGTACTGGTTCTAATTTCTCGAATATTCTCGTCGAGGTCAATACGCGAGATGAATGTGGGGGGAAGTAATATGTTGTTCGACTCCTCCTGAAAAGTGCTGTCCCGAAATTTCTGTAGAAAATCTTCCGTGATGCACGACGCCTCTCTTGTGACATCTGGCAGTGGAGTTCGTTTAGCATCTCCGTAACGCTCTCTCACCACCTAAACGATCTCGTTTCGAAACGCGCTTCGTTGAATCTTCTCTATCTCCTCAATCAGGCCTACCTGATATGGGTCCCAGATAAATGAACAATATTCAAGAATCGGGCAAACAAGCGCCTTATAAGCCACTTCATTCGTAGATGAGCTGCATTTCCTTAAGATTCTTCAGATGAATCTGAGTTTGGTGTTTGCTTTTCCCACTATCTGTTTTATCTGGTCATTCCACTTAATGTCGCTCTGGATAGTTACACCTAGATAATAGATAATTTACGGCAGACGCTGTCTCCATCAATAGTGTAGCAGTACAGTAGTAGTTTAATTTTCCTATGTATGCGCATTATGTTCAGGGCCAACTTCCAGAACCTGCATCCGTTATCATTTCTCTGCAGGTCGTTCTACAAATTCTTATTATCTTCTGGAGTTGCTACTTTGGTACAGACAACTGCATCCTCTGCGAATAGACTTAAAGAGCATCCGACGCTTTCTACTATATCATTTATACATCTTGTAAGCAACGGTCGTATCACACTCTCCTGTGGTACTCCGTTTATTACCTTTACATCTGTCGATTTTGTCCCGTTAAGAGCGGCGTGTTGAGTTCCATCTGCAAGAAAGTTTTGAATCCAGTCGCAGGTCTGCTCCGGTACTCCGTAAGCTCGTTTTTTTTTTTCTTTTTTCATTAAACGACACTACGGGACGATGTCAAATGCCTTACTGAAGTCAAGGAACACGACATCAACCTAAGCGCCGTTGTCCACTGCGCTGTTGATCTCATGGAGGAAAATAGCGTGCTGAGTTTCGCAGGACCTCTGTTTGCGGAATCTATGTTGATTTTTATATAGGAGCTGTTCATTTTCCAAAAAAGTCATAATTCTTGAGCATATAACATGTTCCACAATTCTACAACAGATTGTGTGAATCTGTCTTACGGCTTTCCTTGAAAACGGGAATGACTTGTGCTTTTTCCTAATCCTTAGGTACCTTTCGTTGCTCAAGCAATCTACAGTAAATTACTGCTAGAAGGGGAGCAAGTTCTTTCACATAATCTTTTAGAATCTTATAGGTATCTCATCTGGACCTGACGCCTTTCCGCTACTAAGCGATTATAGCTGCTTATCAATTCCGCTATCGGTTATCTCAATATTTCGACGTTCTTAGACGATTGAAAGGAGCGACAATGTCACGATCTTCCGCGGTGAAACAACCTCGGAAGAGCGAATTCAGTATTTCGGCCTTCTCTCTGTTATCTTCCGTTTCGGTGCCGGTGTGGTTGCTGAGAGAATGCATAGATGATTTTGACCCTCTTACTGATTTTACATACGACCGAAATCTCTTAGGGCTTTTACCCAGGTCGGTTGACAGCGTCTTACTTTCAAAACCATTGAACGCCTCTCTCATTGCTCTCCTTACGCTCATTTTCGCTTCGTTCAGCTTTTGTTTGTCAGCTAGGGTTTTACTTCTCTTGAATCTGAGATGAAGTGTTCTTTGTTTACGTACCGCTTTTCTAACGCGGCTATTAAACCATGGTGGATCTTTCCCATCAGCCGGCCGGTGTGGCCGTGCGGTTAAAGGCGCTTCAGTCTGGAACCACGTGACCGCTACGGTCGCAGGTTCGAATCCTGCCTCGGGCATGGATGTGTGTGATGTCCTTAGGTTAGTTAGGTTTAATTAGTTCTAAGTTCTAGGCGACTGATGACCTCAGCAGTTGAGTCGCATAGTGCTCAGAGCCATTTGAACCATCTTTCCCATCGCTTAAAACCTTACTCGGAAAATATTTGTCTAGGGCATTGTAGCCGACGACCGAACCCAGGGCGTTTGAAGTCGAGTGAACCATCTCCACTACTGAAACTTCCACTGTTTGAGATCTCACTGTTGTTTGCGTGTTGCTGCTCTCAGGGTCGGTGAGACCAACCGCAACAAGTGGAGTCTGTCTGGTTGGTGGAAGCTGTTAGCCGCCTTCTACTCCTTGATGTTAATTTGGATTTAGTATTATTCATATTAGTGAAGTGCAACCAGCGGTATTTTCTGCCTTGTGGCCTCTAACGCCCCAGTTACCTGACCTGAAGGTTAGCGTATTTTTCCGGCAGCGTACCTTTCCTCGTCGTGTTGATGCTGTCCGACACCGCGTGTAGTTCGACAGCCTCTTGAATTATACTGTCTTTATGTTTTTGGGAGGTCTACCTTGGTTCTAGTGTTTCCTTCGGCCTTGGGTGTGTTTCTGAAGACGCAGTGCTGTCCGTCTCTTCGCCCTTGCTTAAAAATATGCCATCGTTGTACCGGTGATCGGACGTTAGGCGGATTGGTTAGTCGGTCGGTAGGCGCTTGAGCTACCCCTGTTACGGGAGTACAACTCTTGGCTGCCTGTCTCACCGCTTACACAGCTGTAGTCACCTTCCTCAGGCCGATCCCGGGAGCACTGTCTGTGGATCACTCCGTCTTATTGGGACAAGTTGCCATAATTGTTTAAAATTTACTCTAATGTTTTAACACGTTATTGCCTTCCCCACTTGTAATTCTGGCCTTCAGCCGTTAATTGTTGTAACACAGCTTGTGGCCTTCAGCCGACAAATTATTTTCAATTTTCTCTTAATAAGGCCTGCAGCCGTCACTATAGCCTGTTACAGTTCGTTAAGATTGTTTTAAAAAAGTTTAAGTATTTTAACATGCAATTGCCTTCCTTACTTGTAATTCTGGCGTTCAGCCGTTATTTGTTTGTGTCATTGCTTGTGGCTTTCAGCCAACAAATAGTTTCAGTTCTATCTTGATAAGGCAGTTATTACAACTTGTTACAGTTATTAAGATTGTAGAAAGGGTTTTTGGTATTTTTAAACGTGTAAGTGTCCACCTTATTGGTAATTCAGACCTTCAGCCGTTGTGTATTTTTGAAATTGCTTCTGGCCTTCAGCCGACTAACAATTTTGAACCTTCTTAATCAGGCCTTCAGCCGCTGATTGTGTGTAACATTGCTTGTGGCCATCAGCCGACAATAACTGGCAACTCCTCTAATAGAGCTTTCAGCCGCCAGTGTAGTAAAACCTTTTAAAAATGATTGTTGAGAATTTTGTTTTTAAAAATATTAAGTGTGTGTGTTTTCTGTGCAACCAACGGCAATTGATTAGGCCGCGTCAACACCTTTCCTGCTTTCCCAAGTCCCACGTCTGAGGCATATTGAACGATGCCTTTGAATTTTTTCCATTTGTTCTCCACATCTTCGTCCTCATCACCGAATATTTGATGCTGACTGCTGATATATTTTGAAATTTATATCCTGTCACCCTTGCTGAGCAAATGCATCTTCCTATCTTTCTTAACATTCCTTGCAGGGTCCGTCGTCATAGATGCTGTCACAGCCTTATGATCACTGATACCTTCCTCTGCGTTAAATGATTTGATAACTTCAGGTCTGTTTGTTGCCAGGAGGTCTAAGGCGTTACCATCACGAGGCGGTTTTCTAACTATCTGCTCAAGGTAATTTGCGGACGAGACATCCAGAACAATGTCACGGCACCAGTTTTGATGGCATAACACTCCCAATCTAGACGTGATAAGTTGAAGTCACCCCCTATTACAACGAGACAAAACTCCTCCCGAACAGGCCATGAAGGCCCAACGTTACCGACCGGCCGCCATGTCATCCTCAGATCATATGCGTCACTGGATGCGGATATAGAGGGGCATGGCGTCAACACACCGCTCTCCCGGGCGCTCTCCGAGACCGATTACAACGACATGATCAGGAAAATTACTAATGATATTCTTCTCAAGCTCCGGCGGTAAAACGAAGAAGTAAGAAAACCTGAAAAATAGTACAAAAAGTACCCTGTGCCATGCACTTGAGAATAATCGAGAGTTATGCGAAGGGTGTGGTCGTTCTTCCTCATAATATTCTTAGGTCATTAGCGAGACATCGAGATACTGGGATGTTAAAGGTAAACTGGATTGTAAACATATTATATTCACCAGACAGAAGTAGGAACTGTTTTCTGTTTGACAATGGATGAGATGAGGAAATTAAAAAGAAAAACGGTAAGCCCTTGAGACAGGCAGAGTAACCTTTGTGCCACGAGACAGGCTGTTACGTGAAACGCTAAACGAGCAGATGCGCCTCGGCCTTAGAGATGCTCGTTAGCGCGATCACGCCGCGGAACGGAACGGCCCAGGTGGACGGCGTTCGGGCTTTCTCCCGCTAACGACTGACAATCGGGAGAAAGTGGGCACCGTCAACTTACTGTAAACAAAGGGCTGTTTTGCGTGACGAGGCGTCTCGGTAACGGGCCCGAGCCTTATCCCGCAGATCGGCTTAGATTTTACGTGTCACAGAACACTGCCGACATCGAATCGGCTGTTACTCTTTCACAACGGCAAGCACCCTTGAAGCCGAAAAAATATCCAGTTATGAAAACAGTGCTGCAGCAAATAGCCCGTTGACGTGAAAACTGGGACAACGTTGAACTACAAAGTTGTGCGCATTGTTGTTGTTTCGTAAGACGAGCACAGCAAACGATAACTGAACGTGTCTTCACAGGAAGACGCAGCAGGTTATTGTTTTCTGTATTAAGTTACAGGAGCTGGGCAGAAATATGCAAATAGCGCGAGAAATGCTTGACGGAACATAAATGAAGATCTTAGCCAAGCCTACAGGTTGCGCTATTGCATTTGATTACGAACTGCACATGTGCAATGTCCTCAATACTTTGCAAGTGTAAGTCGTGATCACCACAGTGCTTTGTGCATTAGTTTATTATGTCGGAGCTAAATGAATTCGAAAGTGGGGAAATCGTCGCGCTAAAACACTAGAATATTTGCTCTGTCGGTCCTAAGCCCGGGACCTCATCGTGCAATTGATGAAGAAAGAGCAAGAGGAGGAGTAAGAAGCTCGTAAAAAAAGCAGGACTCACCTGGCCCGGGCGACAGCACCCAGTGAGCGCTCCATGCTGAGGTTACAGTGAAGACTTCAGTGGCAGTGAAGGCGGAAAGAATGGATCTTGGAACGGCGGCAACACAAGAAAAAATACCACATTACGTTTGACTTGCAACAAGCGGCACAGTGGCCAGCGCCTGTCCACCAGAGGTGCGGCTGGAAACCTATTTCTCAGAGCCAACAACCCTGAGAAGTACCTTTTGGGGACGTAGTTTCCCTAGTTCAACAAGTAGTCAACAGTGGAGATGCACTATGTAGGAGATTTTACCCCAGGGAGCAATCAGTCTCCAATTTCCAAGGAAATGAAAAGTGGACATTCGGGTTGTGGGGCCTACGACATCGTGCAAGGAATGAGTTGGAGCATTCTGAAACTTGCTTAAAACAACAAACCCATAAAATAAAACACAGGAACATAAATTACCTAGCCACTTTTAATGTAAATGCACTCTTAAAAGCAGAAAAACTTAAATTTTAATAAACTTTCTGAAGGAAAAAATGTAATGGTAACAATATTTACAGCAGAAATTGCTTACGGTTTAGGAGGATTCAGGATATTTAAGGGAAAAAGCAGGGAAAAAAGCTATAAAAAATGTACCCCAATTTGGATCATGTTTCATTGTAAACAAAAATATATTCAACTCAACAATGCTATCCCAGTAATGCAATTTAAATTAATTAATGATAGACTTTCCATACTAACATTTAAATCATCAAACAAAGTTTACATTGTTTTAAATACACGTGCACTAACAAATGAAAAAAATAAGATACAGAAAGAGCAAACAGAAAATTTTTGTCAAAATGTGTCAAACACCCTAGCTAATTTGTCATCAAAGAACACAGTATTATTACTTGGAGGTTTTAATGCACAAATCGGCAAAGAACGTCAGCACATATCAACAGCACATATCAATAGTCGGAAAATTCCCTCCACATGAAGGAACCAACGCAAACTGACAAGGACTCTGAACCTTAAGGCGGCAGCATAACATAGTACTAACATGGACATTCCTCAAAAAACTTCCAAGAAAACCAACTACATGAGTATCTGTAGAATTTATCTAGAGATAATGATTACAAAATTCAGTTAGAAAAAAGAATACCTACATCTTGGGAACAATTTCAAAAAGGCATTATTGAGACTACAGAAGAAATGATCCCTCTTCAAAGAAAATTAACACAAGTCTGGTGGAATTATGATTGTAATGAGTTAATTATAAAGAGGCAGCAAGCTTGGAAAATCTGTAACGCAAATGAAAATGATAAGAACAGGAAAAATTTTATTGAAGGAAATAAACATGGTTCAAATGGCTCTGAGCACTATGCGACTTAACTTCTGAGGTCGTCAGTCGCCTAGAACTTAGAACTAATTAAACCTAACTAACCTAAGGACATCACATACATCCATGCCCGAGGCAGGATTCGAACCTGCGACCGTAGCGGTCGCTTGGTTCCAGACTGTAGCGCCTAGAACCGCACGGCCACTCCAGCCGACTGAAGGAAACATGTACCAAAAAGTGTCAAGAAGACCAAAGTGCAACATACAAAAGATCAACTAACGCCAACTGAGTCACATTTTAAGCAAAAACCACAAGAAATTTTTATAAAATATTCAAAAATTAGTTTAAAGATGTACACACCACCAAGTTTATAGTTGACAGGTCCAAAAACACAAAAGACTGTATAAAATAACACGAAGAACTGCAGAATACCTTAAACAGAGCTGAAGGAATACTCTACTCACAACTAGGAGGGCATCAAGCAGAATTTAGGAAGGGAAGGTCTTATGCACAGCAACTACTAAATGTAAAGAACATAACAGAAATGAGGGAAATCAGAGACTTGAAACACATGATAACTTTAGTAGATTTTAAAAAGGTATATGGTTCAATTGGTAGACATGTACTAATCAAAATTTTAAAGGAATTCTGACTCGACAATAAAAGAATTAAAGAAACTTTAATAAACACAGCGTCAAAGATAAAGTTTATGGGGGAACTGCCAAAAGCTATTGAAATAAAATCAGGAGTAAGAGAGTGAGACGGTTTATCACCCCTATATTTTAATGGTGCATTGCAGAAGATAGTGAGTGAATGGATAAAATTCATCATAGTACTTCAGCTAAGAAGAAACTCAAATAAAATCACATAGGCTCTCTAGCTTTTGCAGATGACATGGCATTAATTACTGACTCACTAGGTAGTGCCAAAGTACAGATCACAGGACTACAGAAACAAGTGGACAAGGTAAAATTAAAAATACAACTTGAAAAAAAACACATTTGATGACAAATATCAATGATACCCCTCCAAACCCTAAAATTAATAACAACACAATATCTAAAAGAAACTGTTTTAAATACCTAGGAGAATGGATGGCAAGTAACAAAAAGGAAAAGATAGCTGTAAAAAATAGAGTACATATAATGAAAAGGTCATTGCAAATGACGAAAACAATATATAAGAAAGAAAACTTAGTCCTGAAACACAAAACTAAGAGATTAACAAACAATGGTAAGGCCTGAAACGCTGTATGCAGCAGAAACACTTAAACTAACAAGATTTGGAGATCTTGAAAAACTGGAAAAAGCTGAAAGAAGACTTCTAATGAAAATTTTAGGATCTAGAAATAATAGTAATGTTGCTTACGATTAAGATCAAATGGAGAGAACTGTTTGAAAATGGAAAAGTTAATGAGGAAACGAAGATTACAGTTTTATTGCCACATATACCAAAAGTTAGTAACAGACTAACCAAGCAGATCTTAACTTACGAAACAGCCAAAAATCTAAACCCAATTGTTTCACCGATATTGACAAAAAATTGAAAAACACTGGAATTGGAATGGACATAATAGATAACCGAATACTTTTTACAGAAGTAAGACACAGGGCAGGGTTTCAGGAAAGAAAGAGGGCTGCAAAAGGAAGAAAGTGGACCGAGGAAGAAAAGGAACGACACTCTCGAAAGATGAAGGAAGTCTAGAAGCAGCGGAAATGTAACACAAAGAAGCATAATTAAAAGATGATTTATCGTATCCTCCAAAAGAGATAGTCGAATAAATAAATAAATAAAGACAAGGCCGGCGAAAGTGTACGTTGAATGGTGCTGGCGGACGGTGATTGAAGAGGAAAGTGACGAAAATAAGAGTACGATAGCTGTGAAAGTCATTGCGGAGCTTGCTGAACTGAATGTAGCATTCGCAAATCCTGTCAGATCCAAAACAACTCGAAGGGAGCTTCATAAGCGGGGAACTGCAGAATGAGTTGGAATTGCAAAGCCACTCAGCACTGATGCAAATGCTCGTCACAGGAAAACGTGGTGGCAAAGCCATAAAACCTGGTCTATGGAGCAATGCAAGAATGTAATTTGGTCGGATGATTTGTTTCACCCCGTCTCCAAATACTGGCAGAATGTACGTCCCAAATGTGAAACATTGCGAGGGTTCGGTGATGATTTGGGCAGCCATATCTTGGTATTCCACGGTCTCCGTGGTTGTGCTGCAAGGACATATTACTGCCGAGGATTATGTAACCATTTTGGCTGATCAGATCCATCCTACGTTACGGTGGTTGTTCGCAATGGTGATGTTGTTTTCCAAGATGACAGCGCCAGTGTTGACACAGCTCGCATCGTCCAGGACTGGTTCTGTGAGCACGGGGATGAATTGTCGCATCTCCCCTTTGCCACTACGCACACCGGATCTTAATACTATTGAAACTTTGTCGCCTACTTTGGAGACAATTGTGCGTGATCGCTTTGCACCTCCATCATCGTTTCCTGAACTACTATTCTGCAGGAAGAATCGTATCACATTCCCTTGAACACCACACAGAAACCGATCGAGGTGGCGCAGTGGTTAGCACACTGGACTCGCATTTGGGGATGACGACGGTTCAATCCCGCGTCCGGCCATCCTGATTTATGTTTTCCGTGATTTCCCTAAATCGCTATAGGCAAACCTGAATGGGGAGGCTTCAACAGAAACAAGCGTAACTTTAGGTGTGCCCCAGGGCAGCCTAATAGGTCCACTGCTTTTTACTATTTAAATAAACGATCTGGTTGAAGGTATTGACAGCGGCATTAGACTGTTTGCCGATGATGCTGTAATCTACAGGAAAGTAGTATCACACGAAAGTTGTGAACGAATCCATGAGGAACTGCAGAAAACAAATGCGTGGTGTAATGACTGGCAGTTATCTCTCAATAGTAGAAAGTGTAACCTATTGCGTATAACAAGGCGAAAATCCCCATTAATGTACGAGTACAAAATAAATGCCCAGTCTTTGGGAGTGGTAACATCTGTCAAGTATCTGCGTGTGACTATTCGAAATGATCTCAAATGGAATGATCAGATTACACAAGTAACGGACAAGGCGAACTCTATATTGCGGTTTATTGGTACAGTCCTGAAGCGATGCAGTCCTTCAACAAAGGAAATTGCTTACAATACGTTAATTCGTCCAGTATTAGAGTATTGTTCGTCTGTATGGGACCCTTATCAGTTGGGTCTGATTCAAGAGATTGAGAAGATCCAAAGAAGAGCGGCAAGATTCGCGACTGGTACATTTAGCCATCGCGAGAGCGTTACAAATCTCACAGAAAGTTTGAAGTGGGACACACTTGCAGATAGACGACGCACTAAACGGAAGGAGCTGCTCACTAAATTCCGAAATCCGATCTTCGCCGAGGATGTAGAGCATATTTTATTACCACTAACTTTCAAATCGTGCAATGATCACCTTTCAAAGATAAGGGAAAGTAGAGCTCGTACTGAGGCGTTCAGAAAATCGTTTTTCCTTCGCGCGATCCGCGAGTGGAAAAGAGGGGAGGAAATATGACTTTGGCGCAAAATGTGCCCTCCGCCACACATCGCTTGGGGGCTAGCGGAGTATATATGTAGATGTAGAACTACTTTCGATAGTTCGTGGCGTCGTCTGGCATTTTTCAAAGATTAGGATTTATCGTCCCGTCATCGACGACGGCATTGGAATACAAGCTCGGATTGATGGGGCAACGGAGAAGCTAGACCTAGATGACAGCAGGTAGGAGATCTGAACTCCAGTCTTCCCGAACGCGAGTCCACCTCACTCGATGCAGTGTGAACAGTACAACTAAATACCAGCTCTATGAAAACTTGGCCACTTTTCTTGTATAAAAACGGTCTGTAGCATAGTAGAGACACATAAGAACATACTTTGCCAATTCACTTCATTCCAAAAGAAAACGAGAAATGAGTGCATAATGCACCATTAATACGAGGGTTGCTCAGAAAATAATTCACCGCATTTTGTTAGTCAACCGCTACGAATGCGAAACGTTACGAATGTGTTATTTTAAGTCTCCTGAGTGAGCGAGCCAAGTTTCCTCCACTTCCGACAGTTAGCGTAGCTGCAGGACAGTTTCAAAATGGCGTCTGTAGGTGATGTACGTTACAAGCAATGTGCCGCCATTGAATTTCTCACTGCAGAGAAAGACAAAGACACTTTGCGGATTATTCACAAACGCTTGTGCAAAGTCTATGGAGCATCTGCTGTCGACAGAAGTACGGAGGGTGAGATCATCAAAAGGGGGTTCGGCGGCGCTCCACGATTTGCAGCGGTCGGGGAGGCCATCTACGGCTGCCACATCTGACATGTTGCAGAGAGCTGATGTCGTTCACGAGGACAGACGTATTACGAATCGGCAGTTGGAGCCGCAGCTATCAATCAGCAAAGGAAGTCCACACAGTGGAAGCACTGGCACCGCCACCAGGACAAAGTTTGCTACTGGCAGCGCATACACGCCTTTGTTTCGCGCTAGAGGAAGGCCATAGAACTGGATGGAGATAACGTGAAATAAAGGGGGCGTAGATAAAACACCGTTCTATCGTGTGTGTAATTCTCATTATGTTCAATAAAGAACTGTTGAAGAAAAAAAAAATGCGGTGCATCACTTTCTGGGCAACCTTCGTATTTTATCATTTCCTGGGTGTAGTGACTGATTGTGAAAGAAAAGCTATCAGTACATCTCAATGCAAGCCATCTGACTTTACCGCTATTGCGAAAAAGCGTGATGCTCGTGGGGCAGGTAACATGTTCTGTGGCGCGTCTTCGAATGAACGTCCAATCAATTGCTAACCCACGTTGGTTTACTTCAGACACCAGACCTGTGCGGCTGCTTGCATGCTGGTGTTCAAATGGTTCTGAGCACTATGGGACTTAACATCTGAGGTCATCAGTCCCCTAGAACTTAGAACTACTTAAACCTAAGTAACCTAAGGACATCACACACATCCATGCCCGAGGTAGGATTCGAACCTGCGACCGTAGCGGTCGCGCGGTTCCAGACTGAAGCGCCTAGAACCGCTCGGCCACACTGGCCGGTCATGCTGGTGTTACTTGGAGGTAGTGCATCCGTAATCTGGCTCTTCAGACAAGACTTGATGGATGCATGATGATTCACAAAAATGTTCGGAATATAATACTTTCTTTTTGTATAGTGTCTGTTTCTCCAAGGCAGGATCCTGTGATAGTCCCTTGTCCGTTATGTGACAATTATTTTATTTTATTCCAATTCTCGGTCCCGATATCCTTCATGTCACCTCACTCACCATTTCCTTGAAGGAAGAGAGCCTTGTTCGCTGCCTGTCAGTGAAGACTGATTTCTTATCGCTAACATGAGAAATCACCCAGCGTTAGCCTAGATTATGTGGAAATGCGTTTAAAAATTGCAAACGGACTGACCATTGTACAAGGTTGATGGTTGTTCGCGCAGTGCACACTTTCGAAGAGTTCCAATATGGTTTTGTATTACTTCTCTGCTAGCGCGCTGTGGATCAAGCAGCTCCCAAGCTAAAAATAAGCTACTCAGGAATAGAGTAATGCTTGAAAAGTCAGACTAAATGTCTGAGAACGAAAGTACGCCAGTAACGGATAAGCAGACACCTTCAAAAGAATTATGTAAAGTGGCTATTGATTCTTAGTGCCCTTACCTTTTACTCTGCCCTTTTCATCATAAAAGTAAAAAAGTGTAGTGATTAACGTAAATATTTGTTTGGTTCTTTATTAATTTCGGTCCACAATACAATGTCATAATGCCTGTAATTTTTTTGAATGGCGTAAACAGCAGCCGCCACACTTTCCAGTAGCGATTTTGAAATCTACTGACACGTGACATCACACTATCTCTAAAGTTCGAGATGGTTAGTTTATCCGTGCGAACCTCAAAGCTTAGAGCAAAAGATGCATTCTACATGTTAACAGTGTAGATTACCGTCTGTTTTTCTCTGTTAATGGACAACTGCTGCGTAGCAGCCGAAAGGCCTGAACTATATTTGACGCTGCTAGTGGCAGTCTGTCCTGAGATTTGCCTCGACACACTGTTCAAGTAGAGGAGTCTTAGGAATTAATCTTACTGAACTTTTTGTTTGTTTATTGCTGGTGTACATACAGGTCTACTACTTAACTAAAGCAAGAAAATCCCTTTAAGCGTTTTAAGGGACAAAGGAGAAGCTAGACATACATGACCGCCGGGTGGGGATTTGAACTCCCGTCTTCTCGAACGCAAGTCTACCTCTGCTCTATAACTACTCTAAAATGTTATTTGGTAAGTACTTTCAAACAAGTAAAATGTCCACATGGTTGATTAATTACCAAGATAAAACTCCTTCCTAATCAAATTTACCTCCATCCTAAGTACTTGCTAATTACTAGTCAGAATCTCTGCCTGTGGCGTTAGCATAGCGTTTCTGGATCCCAGAAGACCTTCAGCAGGCTGAAGAGTTCAAATCTCTTAAGATGAGCAGCCTTTTAGAGGTATCCAGTGACTTGCAGTACGGTCTCACAGTAACACTTCGCGCCGCCATCAGCGCCGTAGATCCTCCACCTCTGAACTTGCCTCCAGGCCTCCAGAAAGGACATACACTGCGACAACAGCGAATGAGCAGTCTTCTTGCGTACTGCAATTGCTCCACTGCAAACTCCCCCCAACGGTAGCCTCGGGGTCCAAAGAACCGCGATCTTCACCAACAGTGCACTGGTTGCTCTTCACATGTAGCTCTCAATGCAGTCCTGGTGTTTGTACCGTCTTCGTTTTCTCATATTTCTTTTCTATCCTTATACTATGCACCATCTGGTATCTATTGTATCATCTTCTTCTTCATCCCTTCACCGTTTTTACCACAGCATCCACCAGTAAACAATGTCTTCTCGTCCAGGGTCCAAGCCAACTGTGTTTCCCCTTCCTTGTCACCTTAAAATTTCTCTCTCTTCCCCCAAAATTCTCAACATCCAATTTCTCGCTTTGTCTATCCATTTCATCCCTTCCATACTCTTACAAATCTATATCGCAAATCCTTCTGTTCTTCTTTCTTTCTCTTTCCTCATTTTGCATGTCTCAGCTCCGCATAATGACATGCTCCATATAAAGCATTCTGCAGTCTCTTCGTCGGGTTCCTGTCCATCCACTCACACAGAAGCCTTCTCTTCTCATTAAATGCCTTCTTGGAAACTGTTATACGCGTTTTCACCTCCTTATTATGTCTCATGTCTTTTGTTATTATGCTTCCAAGATATTTGAAAGCACTAACTCGTTCTATATCCTCCTGCTCTAACTTTATAGTTGTGCTTACTTTTCTAGCACTTATCACCATCCATTTTGTTTTTTATTATTAATTCTCATCCCGAGTTCCTTACAGGTCTTATTTAATTTTTTTAACATTCCAGTCATAGCTCTTTCACTCTTTGCCGATGACACCATATCACCTGCAAATCGAATACATTCTATCCTCCTACCACCAACATTTATGAAAGTAATTAATTATTTACAGCGAGTAAGCGTTTCTAGTCTCTTTCCTTTGAATAGAAATCTCGAGCACTCTCTTGTATACGTTTTTGGGTATTTTTCTTAGCTTTTTTCGCTTTGATAGCCCATAATTTGTGTACTGTTTAATCCCATATTTTAGCTCTTTTGTATTTCGTGATGAATCTTAATATAGTGCCAAACAATATGGCCCAGCCTTGCAGTTTTTTCACAGTCGCATTCACCTTAAAGTCAACGTCCTATTCTGTTCAGTTTTGTTGTATAAGACCCCTATGAGTAGACCTATACGACCAGGTCCATCAAGGGTAAAACAAATTTAATTTGAAGTCTTCTTCTCACAGTGGGAAAGACTTCTTAGGTGCATTGTCCTGTTGCTCCTGCATCGTAGACCTCCTGTCGTTCTCCAAATACGCAGAAAGCAGTCTCTTCCAAGACTTTGCTATTTGCCTTAATATATCTCTTAAATTTGCGTAGCTATTATTGCACTCTCTTCTTCCTGATTACTAGGTCTAAGGGACAAGTTCCTAATATGAAAAAAGCTTCAGTAGGAGAGGCTCGGTATGTCACCTAAAATCTCAGTGGTATGCTTCTCTGCATTCTAAGGAAAGCTAGTTTATATGTAACTAGTCTTGCCCTAAACGTCCACACATTTGCCGCATAGTCTACGAGTACTAGGGTAGTAAGTATAGCTTCAGGACAAAGTTTGACGTGGTCTAGATGAAGAGGTAATTTATTATGCCTAATCGTTGCAATTTTACTCACGAGACTAGCAGGAGATGCGTCTTTCAATGAGATCAGTGAATGACTGGATCTCCCACTAGTGCTGATACTGTAGAAATGCCTCAGCAACTCATATTTTGAGTGATCATTTGCGGTGACTGTTGGCTGCGGTGATTGTCTACGGAAGCCTTCAGCATTCATGGTGTCCATAGTGCGCGTAATTAAAAATTCATTCTCTGACAGCACGTGTACCGTCTGTAACACCACGTTCGAACTCACTTAAATCTTGATAATATGCCATTGTAGCAGCAGTAACCGATCTAAGAACTGTGCCAGACACTTATTGTCTTATATAGGCGTTGCCGACTGCAGCGCCGTATTCTGCCTGCTTACGTATGTCTGTATTTGAATACACATGCCTATACCAATTTCTTTGGCGCTTCGGTGTATTAGTGATATATGAAAATTTGTGCCGGATCGGGACACGAATCCGTATTTCCCGCTTATTGCGTCTTAACCATTTCGGCTATCTGTGCACACTCCCCGGACCGAATCAAACCTCCGTACGTGACGTTGTCTACATCCTTATGCCTAGTCCACTAAGGATCGTCAGGGGCATTTTCTCTGGCGTTTCGGCAGATATTTTCAATTTCGTTTTTGCAATGTGTAGCTGAAGCCAGCGCAAACAAATACCGCTCCTCACGTCTTTCATTTCACGCACAGTATCGACGAAAAGCGTCGGTTTGTTTCGCGGAACAAACAAAATGAGCTTTGACGGCCCTAAATTAGTCTAGTACGATATTCGTTTTATTGATATGCAATAACAGAGATAGTAAAACATGAAGAATACCCAATGCTGAAGCGACACTGAGAGGCAATAGCCAGCACGGACCAAGGCGGTGCTGTCGCAGCTGGACTACTGGGTATTTTTCGTGTTTAACCGTCCCTGTTAACACATATCAATAAAACCAATATCGCACTAGGCTAATTTGGGACCACTGTACCAAACGGACACGTGAAATTCCGCTTTAACAATTATTTTGTGTGCAACGAGAAACTAACCGACGCGTCCGTCGGCACCGAGCGTTGTATGAAAGACGTGATGAGCACCGTTTGCCTGGGCTGACTGCAACCAAACACCGAAAAAGTCTGAATACGTGCGAGTAGGACTCATTCACCGATAGTTCCGAACAAACTTAGTGAGGCGTACAGATAGTTCATGCAGGGGAATCGAGAATATCGACGATTTTTGCCTGTTATCGATGTCAATACAGGCAAAACATACATCTAAACACTGATGAGAAAAAGGGGACTGAACGGAAGGACAGACAGACAGATAAGAAGTTACAAAAAAAAAAAAAAAATTTTGTCGTGTTATATAATCAGAAATTAAGAATTTTCGGAATTTTTCCTTTGGCTATGCCGTGAAACCTTGATTCTTGCCAAATTTCGTGATTCTGGTCAACGGGAAATACCCTATATGTTTTGATGAATGAGTTTGCGAGCATCAAAATATATGACAAAATGGCCGTATATTTTGTTTGCACTGACTTACAAGCTTATATTTATTATACTGAAGGGGCTATAGATCTTAGTATGTGACATAAATTTCAGCTTGATATTGAAACTTCCACTTTTGTATGTAAAGAATGACTGAGCTGGTAAAACTTCAACGTTACTTGATTTTTAAATTCCAGAGTGAAACTGAACGTACTGAGACAGTTTACTCTTTACTTATTCTGATCATTGTGCTAAACTGAGACACAATATTTTTGCACCGAGCGAGGTGGCGCAGTGGTTAGCACACTGGACTCACATTCGGGAGGGCGACGGTTCAATCCCGTCTCCGGCCATCTTGATTTAGGTTTTCCGTGATTTCCCTAAATCGCTTCAGGCTAATGCCGGGATGGTTCTTTTGAAAGGGCACGGCCGATTTCCTTCCCCATCCTTCCCTAACCCGAGCTTGCGCTCCGTCTCTAATGACCTCGTTGTCGACGGGACGTTAAACACTAATCTCCTCCTCCTCCAATATTTTTGCGCAACCAATCTTACTTTAAATAATCTCTACAAAAGAATAGCCCTGACTAACAATAACCTGTCCTCTTCATGAATCACTTACCTCACAAAAATCTTCGTTACTCGAACTACTGCAATACAGCTAGCACCAATACTGCCAGCTAAGTAAAAGATTCTAACTACTGAAGGCACTCACTACTGATAGGCATTGTTAGCAAATGAAAGATTTTGATAAAGAACAAACAATGTATTTACCTTAATAGTGTTCAAAAGTCATTATATATATATATATATATATATATATATATATATATATATATATATATATAGATTCGTTACATCCAGTTTAACAAATTTCCTTTTTCTGACGGACAGACGTCCAAATCGTCCGCTCATAATAACATCTCAGAAGTGTGGCATCTCTCTCCCCACATCTACCACTGCTGGCGGCTCACTTCAAACTGCCCAACGCTACGGACTGTTTACGTCCAACTGCCCAACACTACACTAGCGAATAACTTCCAACGAGTCCAACCAGCGACAGACTGCACACAGCGCAGTCAGCGATTTTAATACAAAGAGCTACGTGGCGTTACCAACATAAAAACCCAAACAGCCTAATTACGATATGTCTATCCGTTGCTGAGGAACGTAGTTTTTAACAGTCGGACAGATATACAGACAAACAGACGGACAATACAGTGATTCTACAAGGGTTCCGTTTATACTAAGCTATGGAGCCCCAAAAACCAAATTTCAGATATCTGTCGAAACATCAGACAAAAAGTGCCTGACGACTGTTAGGAAGGAGACCTGATACGATTTTACAGGCTAGCTCCAGAGGCAGTCAACAGTGCTGGAGGTGAGTATGTCCAGAGTGTAGTAGTACCGGTAGACACTTTACAGCCTACAGATTACAGGCTCCGACTGAAACTTGCCCTTTATATGTAAAGAACGACAGCGTTATTTGATTTTCAAACAGCTGAGCAAAACTGAACATACTCAGACAGTTCTCTCTTTACTTATTCTGATTATCACTAAACTGACACACAATATTTTTAGCGTAATGCAATCTGACTTTCAATAATCCCTACAAAAGAATGGCCCTGGCTAACAATAACCTATACCTTTCATGAATGACTTATCTCACAAAAATCTTCGTTACTCGAACTACTGCAATACAGCGAGCGCCACTACTGCCAGCTAAATAAAGGATTCTAACTACTGAAGGCACTAACTACTGCTAGGCATAGTTAACAAATAAAAGATTTTGATAGAGAACAAACAATGTATTTACCTTAATAGTATTCAAAAGTCATAATATATATATAAATATCAGTTCATGACATCCAGTCTTACAAATTTCCTTTTCCTGACGGACACACGTCCAGATCGTCCACTCTCAAAACTCTGGCATCTCTCTCCCCATACCCACCACTGCTGGCGGCTCACCTCCAACTGCTCAACACTACACAAACAAATATTCCAACAATGAGTCCAACCAGCCACAGACTGCACACAGCGCAGTCAGCGATTTTCATACAGAGCAGTACGTGGCGTTACCAACATAAAAACCTAAACAGCCTACTTACAATATGACTACGGTCAGTTAAACTTCTAAGTACAGCTTGGGGTGAACCATTACCCTATTAAAATAAAAATGAAATAAAAGGCGTCACCGTCTAAAGGACGTGGAACCGTAATGAAGCAAAAACATATATCGCCTGGGAAGCGCGCTATAAGCGTTGCGCGTACACCAGAGGTATAATGAAGCCAAGTTTCTGCGCGCCCAATGACACAAACTGCGGAACCACAAAGAGGGGAGAGGGGGAAGATAATGGCGATGCGGCCCGAGGCCGTGACCGCGCACAAAGGCGCCGACAGCGCACACCGTGCGAGGACGCCTGCAATTAGAGGCCGGGAGGCGTCCAGATAACACGGGCCCCCGCGCTACACTCTCCTATCCCAGCAGCTGAGCAGCGCCGAAACACGACTTCAGCACCGTGCCAAGAAAACTTCTACACAACACAATGGACTCAGTGATTGACAATTCGGATTTAGAAATCGCAAGACATAGAATATGTCATGCACTATGTAATGACTAAATACAAGTGAGCCGTAGGCGGCTCGCGGTCATGCCGTTTATTGCTCGTCATCTTGTTTTGGTAGTTTTGTCGCCTCGTTTTTCTTTTAATTCGATTTACTGGCGTCACTATATTGATGGTTTGCTTGTCCGTGAGTGGCAGCAGCAGCGCTTATCGATAAGTGCATTGTTGTACTATATCTGGAGCGAGCGTCGTCTGTCGGCAGTTCAGTCGGGGATGGAACGCCAGGCGCGGACGGCCAGTACTCGCCGGCCGCTGGCGACACACATGTACTGTGCGACGGAAGGAGACTGGAGCGGGAACGACCGTTGGTTGGTAGCTCGGTCGGTCGTCTCATGGGGCGAAATGTATTTGGTCTTTTGACCGTTTCTGGGCCTCGTCAGTTGGTCATCTAGCCGGATGTGGATCAGTTCCTTCCTTGTGCAGAGATGTCGTGGCCAATGGGCAAGAGTTACCTCCGCATGGTTTGGACCGAGCCAGTGTGACCGGGTCGCCGTGTCTCCGTGTTCCGAACGGACATAGAGCTGAGTCGGGATGGAGCTGCAGTTGCTGACACACATGACTTGAGTTTTTTGTTTTGTTATGGTTTTAGAGCGCAAAACTGCTACGGTCATTATCGCCCGGTCTGTGACTTAGGAAAAGGTAAAAAAAACGAAACTGGAAACCAGCAGCAATGGGAGCGAAACTCAAAAAAGTGGGGAAACTAAAAACAGACGGAAAGCTTAAAAAAACACTATAGAAGGGGGGGTTGTTTGTCCCCAAAAAGAGCTTCAAATGACTGACGTCCTCTCACTGGCACTAATAAACTCGAGAACGCAATCGGCTGAGCATGTGTCATCTGCTAAAATGGAAGATATATCAGGCGACAGCTGTAGACGGGCGCGTAACGGAGTAAAATAGGGGCACTCAAGTAAAAGGTGTCTCACCGTCCACAGTTGAGAGCAGTGGGGACAGAGTGAGGGAGGATCGCCATTTAAAAAATGTCGATGGCTAAAAAGACAGTGCCCTATCCGGAGTCTAGTTAAAATTACCTCCTCCCAACGACGAGTTCGGGAGGAAGAGGTCCAAGCACAGAGAAGAGCTTTCACGTCCCGCAATTTGTTATTGGGAAGTGTCGAACAATGTGCGTGCCATAAAAGAGCAACAGGACGACATAAAACTCTCCGTAGATCGGTGAAGGGAGTCTATCCGGAGTCTAGTTAAAATTACCTCCTCCCAACGACGAGTTCGGGATGGAAGAGGTCCAAGCACAGGGAAGAGCTTTCACGTCCCGCAATTTATTATTGGGAAGTGTCGACCAATGTGCGTGTCATAAAAGAGCAACAGGATGACATAAAACTCTCCGTAGATCGGTGAAGGGAATCATGCGAATAGCAGGCTGAAGAAGAGAGACTGCAGCCTTGGCCGCTATATCGGCCGCCTCATTTCCACAGATACCAACATGTCCTGGGATCCAGAGGAACGCCACAGAGACGCCCCCCAAGTGGAGCAAGTGGAGGCAATCCTGACTTCAGTGGGCACGACCTTGGTTGGTCGTTCAGTCGGTCGTCTCATCGGACGGCGTGTATTTGGTCGCAAACCGCTTACGGAAACTCTGTGTGTGTCGACTTGTGATTCGTCCTTGTTGTTCCACAGTGATTAGTTTTAGGATCGTCGGAGTTCTTGGTGCAAGTGTCTACGTGGAACTACGTGTAGCTTGTGTGATTTACACTGAGTAGTTATGAATGCTGTCTGCGTACCGGAGTAGGTAGTCTACATCTACATTTATACTCCGCAAGCCACCCAACGGTGTGTGGCGGAGGGCACTTTACGTGCCACTGTCATTACCTCCCTTTCCTGTTCCAGTCGCGTACGGTTCGCTGGAAGAACGACTGTCTGAAAGCCTCCGTGCGCGCTCGAATCTCTCTAATTTTACATTCGTGATCTCCTCGGGAGGTATAAGTAGGGGGAAGCAATATATTCGATACCTCATCCAGAAACGCACCCTCTCGAAACCTGGCGAGCAATTTACACCGCGATGCAGAGCGCCTCTCTTGCAGAGTCTGCCACTTGAGTTTATTAAACATCTCCGTAACGCTATCACGGTTACCAAATAACCCTGTGACGAAACGCGCCGCTCTTCTTTGGATCTTCTCTATCTCCTCCCTCAAACCGATCTGGTACGGATCCCACACTGATGAGCAATACTCAAGTATAGGTCGAACGAGTGTTTTGTAAGCCACCTCCATTGTTGATGGACTACATTTTCTAAGCACTCTCCCAATGAATCTCAACCTGGTACCCGCCTTACCAACAATTAATTTTATATGATCATTCCACTTCAAATCGTTCCGCACGCATACTCCCAGATATTTTACAGAAGTAACTGCTACCAGTGTTTGTTCCGCTATCATATAATCATACAATAAAGGATCCTTCTTTCTATGTATTCGCAATACATTATATTTGTCTATGTTAAGGGACAGTTGCCACTCCCTGCACCAAGTGCCTATCCGCTGCATATCTTCCTGCATTTCGCTACAATTTTCTAATGCTGCAACTTCTCTGTATACTACAGCATCATCCGCGAAAAGCCGCATGGAACTTCCGACACTATCTACTAGGTCATTTATATATATTGTGAAAAGCAATGGTCCCATAACACTCCCCTGTGGCACGCCAGAGGTTACTTTAACGTCTGTAGACGTCTCTCCATTGATAACAACGTGCTGTGTTCTGTTTGCTAAAAACTCTTCAATCCAGCCACACAGCTGGTCTGATATTCCGTAAGCTCTTACTTTGTATATCAGGCGACAGTGCGGAACTGTATCGAACGCCTTCCGGAAGTCAAGAAAAATAGCATCTACCTGGGAGCCTGTATCTAATATTTTCTGGGTCTCATGAACAAATAAAGCGAGTTGGGTCTCACACGATCGCTGTTTCCGGAATCCATGTTGATTCCTACATAGTAGATTCTGGGTTTCCAAAAACGACATGATACTCGAGCAAAAAACATGTTCTAAAATTCTACAACAGATCGACGTCACAGATATAGGTCTATAGTTTTGCGCGTCGGCTCGACGACCCTTCTTGAAGACTGGGACTACCTGTGCTCTTTTCCAATCATTTGGAACCTTCCGTTCCTCTAGAGACTTGCGGTACACGGCTGTTAGAAGGGGGACAAGTTCTTTCGCGTACTCTGTGTAGAATCGAATTGGTATCCCGTCAGGTCCAGTGGACTTTCCTCTATTGAGTGATTCCAGTTGCTTTTCTATTCCTTGGACACTTATTTCGATGTCAGCCATTTTTTCATTTGTGCGAGGATTTAGAGAAGGAACTGCAGTGCGGTCTTCCTCTGTGAAACAGCTTTGGAAAAAGGTGTTTAGTATTTCAGCTTTACGCGTGTCATCCTCTGTTTCAATGCCATCATCATCCCGGAGTGTCTGGATATGCTGTTTCGAGCCACTTACTGATTTAACGTAAGACCAGAACTTCCTAGGATTTTCTATCAAGTCGATACATAGAATTTTACTTTCGAATTCACTGAACGCTTCACGCATAGCCCTCCTTACGCTAACTTTGACATCGTTTAGCTTCTGTTTGTCTGAGAGGTTTTGGCTGCGGTTAAACTTGGAGTGAAGCTCTCTTTGCTTTCGCAGTAGTTTCCTAACTTTGTTGTTGTACCACGGTGGGTTTTTCCCGTCCCTCACAGTTTTACTCGGCACGTACCTGTCTAAAACGCATTTTACGATTGCCTCTAAAACGCATTTTACAATTGCCAGTTGGTCGGTTAGGGCAGAGCAGCGCGTGTATGCTTCCTCGCCGTGTTGATGCTGTCCGGCACGGCGTGTAGTTCGACAGCCTTTGGTGGTCTTCATATTTTTGGGTGGTTATTGTGCCTAGGCTGTTTTTAGACGCCAACTTTGAAGACGTAGTGTTGCTGGTATCTTCGTCCTCGGCTGACACTTTCCGTTGTCGTGCCGTTGGTCGGCGGAAGGGAATTGATTAGGTTGTTGGTCGGTCCTTCAGCCGTCCCTGGGTCGGGTAGCCATCTGATTACTTAATCTTACTCTCGGCTGCCTATCTCACCTAACCTTACGTTAGAGCTACCTACTCAGGCCGACCCTTGGAACTCTTCTGGGCACCACTGTTCTGTTCTTTGTGATTGAGTTTTTCTTTCGTCACAAGTACTGTACCAGGCCTTTAGCCGTGTATTAATTTTGTCAGTTCTATGTTAAGTATATGGCCTTCAGCCGCGTTTGTTTCAAAATCTATGGCTTTCAGCCGTAATGTGTAAATTCCTGTCTGTGAGGCTTCTCTTTAATTATCTTGAATTCTTAAAATGGCCTTCAGCCGTCAAGATATTTCAAGTTTTCTTAAGGACGTTTTCAGTTCTACTGTGTAAATGCTTGTCTTTAAAGGTTGCCATTTATTACGTCGAAATATTATTGGGCTTTCAGAAGAGGAATTAATTCAAATTTTCCTTAATATGGCTTTTACCCGAAATTGGTAAATGCTTGCATTTTAAACAATTTCCTCTGTTGATCTGAAATATTATTCTGGCGTTTAGCAGAGAAGATACTTTAATTTTACTTAAGTAAGGCCTTCACCCGTTTCTGTAAATCCTTGTGTCTTAAAAGGAATTATTTAAACCTTATTATTGAAAAGTTACTTCGGCCCTCAGCCGCGAATTGATCCTTATTGTTTTAAAGAGAAAACTGTGCATTGTGTTTTCGAGGAATAAAGTTCTGCGTTCTTGTATAACTAACGATACCAGATTTCAACAACGTGTGAACAAAAATTACGGGGATTGAATCATTTTTAGCGGCAGCTGCTGATGCTACAACCAGTAGATGTAATTTATCCGACAGCATGATCAGTTGAGACTGTTAAATATGTAAAAATGTCATATCTTTGTCTAATATCTGACAAATTAGCAAGGCTATTCAGAAACACAGATGAAAAAATAAGATTCAGCACCAGCAACTACCTAAGTAGGAAGCTTATTTACAACAAAAAATCGCCATATACAGCTCTTGATGCATCTGGCATTACCCGTAATAAACATTACACTGTGGTCACAAAAGCCATGAGTTACCTCCTAATATCCTGTCGGACCTCTTTTTGCCCAGCATAGTGCAGCAACTCGACGTGGTATGGACTCAACAAGTTGTTGAAAACCCCGTACACAAATATTGAGTCATGCTGCCTCTATAGCCGTCCGTAATTGCGGAAGTGTTGTCGGTGCACGATTTTGTGCACCAACTGAACTCTCGATGATGTACCATAAATGTACGATGGGATTACTGTCGGGCGATCTGGTTGGCCAAATCTTTTGCCCGAATTGTTCAAAATGTTCTTCAATCCAATCACGAACAATTGTGGCCCGGTGACTTGGCGGAGTGTCATCTATAAAAACTGAGGTCCACGAATAGTTGCAAATGGTCTCTAGGAAGCCTAAAATAACCATTTTCAGTCAAATGTTCGGTTCACTTGGACCAGACGACCCAGTCCATTCCATGTAAACACAGCCGACACCATTATGGAGCTACCACCAGCTTACGCAGTGCCATGCTGACAACTTCGGTCCATGGCTTCTTGGGGCCTGCGCCGCACTCGAGCCCTACTGTTAGCTCTTACCAACGGAAATCGGGACCCATCTGAACAGGTCACTGTTTTCCAGTCGTCTGGGGGCTAATCGATATGGTGACGTTCCCAGGACAGGTGCTGTAGACGATATATTGCTATTAGCAAAGGCACTCGCGTCGGTCGTCTGCTGCCATAGCCTATTGACGCCAAATTTCGCCCCACTATCCTAACGGATCCGTTTTTCGTACTTCCCACATGTATTTGCGTGGTTATTTCACGCAGTCTTGCTTGTCTGTTGTCAAGGAAAACTCTAAGCAAACGCCGCTGCTCTCGGTCGTTAAGTGAAATCCGTCGGCCACTGCGTTCTCCGTGCTTGAAATGTGGTATTCTCCGCACACACTCGATACTGTGGCTCTCGGAAAATGACAGCTCAATTGTCGCTATCGTAGCTTTAGCGAGATTTTCTTGCTCGGCATGTTGAGCAGCGTAAGGATGAAAATGCTGTTCCTGCTATTCCTGTGGGTGAGAGAAGAGAAATCTTACCTATATGAATTGGCCTTGTGTTACGTAATGATGATTTCCTGTGTCTACTGCAAGAAAATTATTCTCGCAGCAGGTCGGGCCTGTGATGTGGTCGGTGGCCCAGGCCACGGGCGACCCGGCTGCGGGATAGCACCGCTTTCTTGTCGAACGACCTCGTGATGATACTCACTCTTACAAGAGCGGAATGCCTGTCTCTTCGTGTAGTAGACGAGTGGAATAGTTCCTCAGAAGACGTAGAATGGTATTCAGAGCTCGGTTCTGGATCCTTTACAGAGTAGCAGTCAGTGAATCTTCGGCCTTTCCCCATACCACATCTGTGTATTCTTTGACACTGGTCTGACCAGTATTAGGTTCGGCGTTATGACGTATTCCGGCTGCGGCTCGACTACGGGTTGAGCAGCGGGTATAGAGAGCCAAGGCGCCCTATGGTTCTACTTCTGACGTCCCGGATATGAGGCGCCCAGGACAGTCTTATCTGTAGTGACGGACAGAACCGAAGTTGCGGACCACTGCGTCAAGGTGTTCTCACTTATCCAGTGCTCTCATCGCTGGCTGTGCAAGTCGCTGTAGCTGCTGAGAGGCTGAACGGTAGCTTCGAAAGCCGAATTGCTCGCCTAGGATGACACCCACCTGGGTGACGTGTTCCATCAGCCAACTCGTGCATAGCCTCTCGAAAACTTTCGAAGGTTACAGGCGCATGCGGGATGGCCACAATTTTGGCTTGTTTCCATGTTGTAGCGTAGCAGCCTGAGCGGAGTATCTCGTTGAACACGACGGCTAAGTGCTGGTGGGAGGCTCTCCAGCAGGTGGTCCGAATGCCACACAAAACTCGATATAACGCGATTCAACCAGCCGCCAAAATGGAGATTCACAATGAGGCCCAGATGCTGATAACGCAGTCTCACAGCAGAACGCAGCATTTCCATATCCTTCTCAATGATCGCTCATCATCACGTCTCTTATAAGCTTTGCCAGGTCCGGCAGGAACACTAACGCACTCTGGTGGCAGTTTTACTTGCCGCAGAGAATTGCAACTCTGATCATTTACATATTAGTGATGCTGTGTACAGGCACGGAGCTGTACTGACGTCTAACAATGTCTTCAAAGCGCCTCACTTTTTTGTCAGACAATATACACTCCTGGAAATGGAAAAAAGAACACATTGACACCGGTGTTCCAGACCCACCATACTTGCTCCGGACACTGCGAGAGGGCTGTACAAGCAATGATCACACGCACGGCACAGCGGACACACCAGGAACCGCGGTGTTGGGCGTCGAATGGCGCTAGCTGCGCAGCATTTGTGCACCGCCGCCGTCAGTGTCAGCCAGGTTGCCGTGGCATACGGAGCTCCATCGCAGTCTTTAACACTGGTAGCATGCCGCGACAGCGTGGACGTGAACCATATGTGCAGTTGACGGACTTTGAGCGAGGGCGTATAGTGGGCATGCGGGAGGCCGGGTGGACGTACCGCCGAATTGCTCAACACGTGGGGCGTGAGGTCTCCATAGTACATCGATGTTGTCGCCAGTGGTCGGCGGAAGGTGCACGTGCCCGTCGACCTGGGACCGGACCGCAGCGACGCACGGATGCACGCCAAGACCGTAGGATCCTACGCAGTGCCGTAGGGGACCGCACCGCCACTTCCCAGCAAATTAGGGACACTGTTGCTCCTGGGGTATCGGCGAGGACCATTCGCAACCGTCTCAATGAAGCTGGGCTACGGTCCCGCACACCGTTAGGCCGTCTTCCACTCACGCCCCAACATCGTGCAGCCCGCCTCCAGTGGTGTCGCGACAGGCGTGAATGGAGGGACGAATGGAGACGTGTCGTCTTCAGAGATGAGAGTCGCTTCTGCCTTGGTGCCAATGATGGTCGTATGCGTGTTTGGCGCCGTGCAGGTGAGCGCCACAATCAGGACTGCATACGACCGAGGCACACAGGGCCAACACCCGGCATCATGGTGTGGGGAGCGATCTCCTACACTGGCCGTACACCACTGGTGATCGTCGAGGGGATACGGTACATCCAAACCGTCATCGAACCCATCGTTCTACCATTCCTAGACCGGCAAGGGAACTTGCTGTTCCAACAGGACAATGCACGTCCGCATGTATCCCGTGCCACCCAACGTGCTCTAGAAGGTGTAAGTCAACTACCCTGGCCAGCAAGATCTCCGGATCTGTCCCCCATTGAGCATGTTTGGGACTGGATGAAGCGTCGTCTCACGCGGTCTGCACGTCCAGCACGAACGCTGGTCCAACTGAGGCGCCAGGTGGAAATGGCATGGCAAGCCGTTCCACAGGACTACATCCAGCATCTCTACGATCGTCTCCATGGGAGAATAGCAGCCTGCATTGCTGCAAAAGGTGGATATACACTGTACTAGTGCCGACATTGTGCATGCTCTGTTGCCTGTGTCTATGTGCCTGTGGTTCTGTCAGTGTGATCATGTGATGTATCTGACCCCAGGAATGTGTCAATAAAGTTTCCCCTTCCTGGGACAATGAATTCACGGTGTTCTTATTTCAATTTCCAGGAGTGTATGATGGAAATAAGTTGTACTGCCTGTATCGGTTAACAAAAGCACAGAGGAATGTTACCAACAAGCGTCAGCAAAACTGGAAGAAATTTGTTGATGTAGATGGAAAATTAGGAGAAAAAAGGGGAGGAGCGTTCAAGTCACCAAAAACCGTCCAAGATGACCGAAAAAGAATGGTTCGTACTTTCGACTTGAAGAGATGCCACTAGATTGTGCAGGGGAAGATTTATCAACGATCCATATCGAAAAGAAGCGGAACGAGCTGGTTGACACGAAGTCGAGTAGCGCACTATGGAGAGAACCGATAAAGTATTAATTCTGCTTTCATCACAGACAACGTGTTCAAACTATGACGCCAAATTATTTTAAATCGAAGGTTCATTTATGTCGTTCGATTAAGTTATAACGCGTGCAAAGAGACTGACAGTCTTCACTTTGAGCAGTTGCTACGATCTTAGGTGGTGGCTGTGTAAGGTGGTCATGTCATTTTGGCTTTTGCATGTTATCGAAGTGCACGTCAAACAGAGATCAAGTTACATTACCGTTAAACATTCTTTATCCTTGTTGTGGCACAGTCTTTGCCTCTGCGCAATCTCTTAACGTTTCTTAGTTGAAGTATGGTAGGTGATGGACGGATTCTGCAGTTCTGCGTTGACTTCTGGTTGTTTCTGTTAGATGAAGAAGGATTAATTGCAAACGACAGCGAGGATGAATATGATGTATATATTTGAAAGCGAAGGGAAAATAAATTTTAAATAACCTTCTTTAAATCATTCTTCAATTTGTTAAGCATAGTACTGACCAGACCTATGTTATGTGCGAATATCACGCGAAGTATTTTACTCTGTCTTTTTGAATATATATTTCATTCTAAAATCGTTGTCTTGGAGTATCATTTCATAGGAATAACTACTCTCCCCACCCCACTATTTATCATTACGCTTTACCACATGTATGCAACAGCTGGAAATTTTATTCAGAAAGAGAAATCTATCTTAGCCGCTGCCTGCTCGCTATTTGCTGTAGTGCTTTCGAGAAATCTGCAGCAATGTTGTCAAGACGCGAGGTAAGTGAAAATTTTGATTAAGGCCAGATAATTGTTTTACTTCAGATGCGGATTTAATATAAAGACAAGTTGTATTCAGACCAGTTACAGTTCAATTCAAATTAGGTTCTGTGTACTTAAAGGTTAGCATACGATTTAAGTTGGATAACAGCTTGTGAGTACATAGTTTTAGTAGTACGTGGACTTTTCTAGAGTGTAAGGTAACGTTGGTCTAAGTTTCAGACAGGAAAGGTATATAGTAGGGCGCTTACACCTGGTAATGTGAAAGTTGTTTGTTTCATAAAAAGACTAAGGATACTCGTTTTCCACCATTAGTTCCTTAGTTCAACGTACTCATTTTAGGATCCTCTACCACCTGCATTATTCTCGTTCTATTAATAATAGCAATATTCTAATCGTATGTCGGTCATTAGATAAATATTTATCATCAATGATAAATGTAAAGTCATTCAAATATTTTAGCCTTTATGTCACTGATAATCTGGAAGAGTCAACGAAAGATATTTTCCTACAAAAAATGTGCTGCTCCTAGGCTAAATTACTTTGACCAAAGACTCTGTTCAAAACGACTTCGTAACAATACAGCCTACTGCTTCTTTCTGGGTGGTAGCATACACTTGTCTATCGAATTCGGGACGTTTGACAAAAAATGGTACCGTATTACGTGCAAATCTACAGACCATCTGAAATAGAATAACCCAATTTAAAAACTTCACATATTCTACAGACCATCTGAAATAGAATAACCCAATTTAAAAACTTCACATATATTCACGGAAGCATATTGGAAAACAAATTCCAATATACTCACAAAATCTTAATATTTTGTATAAGTTACTACAATTGCTCTATGTGCCTACCAGCAGCAGTATGCACAACATCTAGACGAAGGTCAGTTCACCATAAACCCTGTGCAACATATGTATGCTGACAGAAGTGACTGCAGCTTTTATTCTGTTAGCACCTGATCTATCTCATGAGGTACAGCGGAGGCGAAACACTTTCTTTTAGATATCCTCATAAGAAAAACGCACGTGGGGTCATGTCTGGAGATCTTGGGGGCAAAGAATGTAGGGTAGTGTCCCTGGTTCCCATTTGTCACATCAAGTGTTGATGCGGCGTGTCACTGAAGAATTGTCCAGTAATGTGTGAAGTTAAGTTTCATCGTGCTGCAATATCAAGTCATTATAGTCCTCAAGTTGTGCAAAAAGCCAAGTCAGCAGCACTCGGAGACAGCTCATTCAGGTCACTGTGCATCTGTCAAAAAAAGAACAGGTCACAAACTTTCTTATATGAAGTGGCACAAAAAAAACTTTCAAGCTCAACAATTGCATGAGGGTTCTGAAGTCCCCGCACGTGCACATCCTGACAATTCACTTTAGTACTCACATGAAATACTACTTCATCACAGGAAACCTATCATAATAACAATCAATCGTCTTCCATTTGTTCCAGCAGAGCATTGCTGAAGTAACAAGTTTCCATCTCTCACCGATGCAGAAAGCTTGCACTAGTTGTAGTTTGTATGGTTTACAGAACAAACGTCACCTGAACACTCACCACATAGCCATATAAGTTACTGAATATTCGCTGCTTGCGCAGTGGGTAGACATTTGTCGACTCTGCACAGATGTTTATCGACTTCTTTCCACGATTCCATCAGAAGTGTAGTGTCGGCCTGGACCTTTACCTATGCATCAACATCTTGTCTCTTCAAACTGACGGGCCCTTCGATCTACAGGCAAGTGAACTGTTTCCTTTATACACGTATTCGACGAGATGCTTTCAGTCTTACCAGTGCTGACGCAGTTACGTCTCTGTTTGACCTATTGAGGACCGTTACACTCCATTCCAAATCGTACTGGTACGTTCAAAAATGGCTCTGAGCACTATGGGACTTAACTTCTGAGGTCACCAGTCGTCTAGAACTTAGAACTACTTAAACCTAACTGACCTAAGGACATCACACACATCCATGCCCGAGGCAGGATTCGAACCTGCGACCGTAGCGGTCGCGCGGTTCCAGACTGTAGCGCCTAGAACCGCTCGGCTACAACGGCCGGCCTTCCTGTTGGTATGTGTCGCGCGAGCGTATCGCACACTGCGAGAAGGTTTTGAAAGTTGTAGCGAGAATTCTGACGACTTTTGTTCCCTATTTATATCTATGTGTGTGAAGAGAGCGCGCCGGCTCGTGCTAGTACGGATAAATAAAGAAACGAGTAGTTGAATCTGAGACCTCCATGCTACGATCCAACAGCGCTAACCACAGAGCGAATGGAACTGATGTGAAAAATTCGTTTATTGCCAAGGCACTGCTGTCTTTGAAAGCTTTCTGCCGAACCCTTCCTGACGACATAAGAGGCTTCTTGTACAGGAACAAAAAGATAAATTCGAGCGTGTGTGAAAATGCTATTAGAGCGCCGAGAAATGTGAGCAGATGTTACCGTACTGGAATCGATTCTGGTATAGCGAGGTTCAGTTTTATCCCACAGTTCTCTTATGAGCTTGCCGATGGTATCGTAAATCGTTTTAAGCGAATGGTGCTATGATTCCAAAATAAAATTCCTGTGACCATGCTTGTCAAATCACTGCTAACACACTAAGAAATACGACGTCTATGCGACTTGAAGCTGTTAAGTTCCATTCCCTACCGTCATCAAACAAAATGCTGTGTCAGTTTCCTCGTGCCTAGTGACTGCATGACCTCGTGTAGTTCCCAGGTACTTGCTACTACATTTCGCAAGCGCGATGCGCTGGCTAATTTTCCTGTGTGAGATAACTTACCAGCCGCTCCGTCCTTGCTACGTTCTCGAACGTATTTCCCGAGCGGTCGGGTTCAGCCATGTTATATGTCTGTAGTTCTCCTAAGCTGAGTAAATGCTCAGTTCATGAAGAGATATCTCTTAAATACATTGCAGAACACCCACGTCAACAGATCGAGGGTTGTTCTTGATGCGTGAAACATGAGCACCACGGTAACCTGTGTACTAAAAGGCGCCATGGCCACGTTGTCACACAATGATACAGATAACAGGTGTACCGCAAAACCAGGCTTTGGCCGTGAGCGAGCGGTTATCTAAAGCAGAACTTTCCAAACTTTTCCTCACTGTGACGTACTTCTAAAAAATACAGTTTCGCAAAATACGCTTTCTCTAATATTAATAAAAGAGATTCTGTTGTAAAAAATGATATTTTAAAGAAATATTAATTTTCCTATTTCATTAATAAGTACATATAATTATATATTAAAGACCTTTCCATAGGTACAAAAGTTTTCAATACTATTATGAATTCAGTGACTCACATGGGCGTCACGAGCGTTATAAATTCGTCTTATATTAGATCGGGCGCAGGACAAATTTAAACGCATTTGATCATCTAACTTTTTCACACTTCCACATTCAACTGTTTTTATATAATGCATATTAGAGCAGTTGAACGGAATGGACAGCGTCCTGAAAGGAGGATATAAGATGAACATCAACAAAAGTAAATGGAATGTAGTCGAATTAAACCAGGTGATGCTGAGGGAATTAATTTAGGAAACGAGACTATTAAAGTAGTAGATGAGCTTTGCTATATGGGGAGCGAACAGAGCTAGGCCACTTACATTGGTAAATTCATCCAGCTGAATTGCAAATATTAAATTTGTTTCACCAACTCGAGTTTTAACAGAATTTCCACTGTTTTCAGGCGTATTCTGAATACGTCTTCCAACTATATTACCTACCAAGGGAATATTTTTTTACATCACGGTCAAGCTCAAAAATTGTTTTCACAGCAGTACAGCAAGTTGTAATGATGGCTTACTCTGCAACTACATGAGATAACTATTTTTTGCGGTAACCGTAGCTGCAAGGTAACTTCTTGAGCTTTATCAGAGGTCTTAAATTTCTTAGCAAACAAAGAACTCTGCTGATTCGTTTTAGAAATTCTTTGAAATAGTCAAAACGTTTTCCTTGTAGTTGTTTGAGTTTTGCTGAAATATGGCGCAGAAAGTAATTCGGTAACACTGGAAAGATTCTCTCCACACATCACCCACTCCGGTGTAGAACAGCAAATCAGTCTTCACACTACGAAAACCCAATTTTTTTGTGCCTCTGGAAAGGTCTTTAATGTATAGTTATATGTACTTAGTAATGACGATGGCGCGAAAGAAACAGTGGTTTCAGACGCACTATGTTGTTATTCTGTATCTATTGATGTTACTGACACATTGCTTGACTGTTGCTCTGCATCTGCACTGTACCGTCTGGCCACAAATAATGCCCTTCAACAATGAGAAGAGGACTGGAACGTACCTCAACCAGTCAGGGGAAGACATTACGACTGTGTTCAGCCTGTTATCCCACGTAGATTCTAGTTTCACTATGTTCGCTTACCCAAATGGCTGACATCTACTGTCTCCCGTATGAGAGCCAACCACGCCAGCTTTCCGACGCACATCCACTGCACTGAAATTACTCCAGCCCCTCTTTGCGACTGTAATAACACTACAGAAGGTGAATCAATTTTGTCCTCTTTGCATATGCAAAATGGAAGAGGCACAGACAACATTTTTTACACAATTACGTCGTCTAAAAGCAGAGTTTCCTAAGATTTCCACCATTTTATTTTCTTGTAAGAAACGGTTTTCAAATTTTTACAAGCTGCCAAGATATCTTTGTAATAATAACCCTGCACTGGGATGTATATGAACTGTTATGTTTATATGTACGTCATATGTATGTTTATTTTAATTTAGACCCTCAACAGCTATATATCTACTGCTTCTATTTTACGTTTTCTGTATTAACTTATGATGTAACCTTTAATATTGTTATATTTGAATCATTCTTAAGTTATCTATGTATAGGTTGTACAACATGTCTCTTATTTAGCGTTTAGCTGGCTAAATGGCTATTACCTGCCAGAGGCCAAATGAATAAAATAAAATTAATCTGTTGTTTCATAAACTGCCAGTTATTTTCCTGGCAATAAATTTAGCCACTTCTGATGACTTCTGCAAATTAAATTACTTTGGAAGCAGTAAAATAATGACACAAGTCAAGAACGAAAAAGACTGAAGGGAAAGTGTGCAGTCTCCCAACATCGCCGATCGAAGGCCTTTTTGAGACTTGGACTGGTAGAGGGCGCCGACGTACAGCATCAGTTAGAAGTTACATGCACAAAATGTGGAACTCAGCACATCGATCACTCGTTTAATGCGTGATCTACATAGCAATAGAACGAAGAGAAGAATGTTATGCATTTTATCACAGCTTTTTCAATCGTTTTACATTCTGAATTTACTAGTCTTGTGACACGCTTGAAGCTACTGCTCGACTCGCCGGGCTGTCGGGACAGCCAGCTTAGAAAGCTCCGTTGTGGAGAGTCAGCACAGGGCGTGAGGTCCTGTGGATCAAGGGGTGACTAATACTGTTAAATTTTTCGTTCCTTACGTCAATCTAAGATGGATTCCAAATACTCGATCAATACATCTAACGTCTCAGCTCACGTTGTGAGTTTCAAGTCTTCGAATTTGGTTTCCTTTTAAAACTTGTACCTAAGATTACTGACATTTCTTGAAGGTGGAAACCATCCCTTATTCGCTTAACGTATCACGTTTTGTGAAGGATAGCTTCCTCCAATTAATCCCCCAATACTGCTACAACAGCACTGCTCAACTGAGTTTTTGGAAGCTGAAAAAAAAAACATTTGTTACGTAACTAATGGGACCTGATTCGAAACAGGATGTCCAATTACCTCTATTCGCATAGATAGTTTCTCTTAAAAGATGATATTTTAATTAGAGATAATTAATTTAAACATCAAAAGAGGAGTATCGATTAATTTCAAAATATTTTGGCTTAACAAAATCCCGTTGCGGATTGTACTTCACCAAGTTCAAACACAGTTTTTTTATATACATAACACCAACATTATCATCTACACTACTGGCGATTAAAATTGCTATACCAAGAAGAAATGCAGATGATAAACGGGTATTCATTGGACAAATATATTATACTAGAATTGACATGTGATTACATTTTCATGCAATTTGGGTGCATAGATCCTGAGAAGTCAGTACCCAGAACAACCACCTCTGGCCATAATAACGGCCTTGATAAGGCTGGGCATTGAGTCAAACAGAGCTTGGATGGCGCGTACAGGCACAGCTGCCAATGCAGCTTCAACACGATACCACAGTTCATCAAGAGTTGTGACTGGCGTATTGTGACGAGCCAGTTGCTCGGCCATCATTGACCAGACGTTTTAAATTGCTGAGAGATCTGGAGAACGTGCGGACCAGGGCAGCAGTCAAACATTTTCTGTATCCAGAAAGACCCGTAGAGGACCTGCAACATGCGGTCGTGCATTATCCTGCTGAAATGTAGGGTTTCGCATGGATAGAATGAAGGGCAGAGCCACGGGTCGTAACACATCTGAAATGTAACGTCCAAAGTGACGTCAATGCGAGGAAGAGGTGACCGAGACGTGTAACCAATGGCACCCTATACCATCACGCCGGGTGATACGCCAGTATGGCGATGACGAATACACGCTCCCAATGTGCGTTCACCGCGATGTCGCCAAACACGGATGCGACCATCATGATGCTGTAAACAGAACCTGGATTCATCCGAAAAAAAGACGTTTAGCCATTCGTGCACCCAGGTTCGTCGTTGAGTACATCATCGCAGGCGCTCCTGTCTGTGATGCAGCGTCAAGGGTAACCGCAGCCATGGCCTCCGAGCTGATAGTCCATGTTGCTGCAAGCGTCGTCGAACTGTTCGTGCAGACGGTTGTTGTCTAGCAAACGTCCTCATCTGTTGACTCAGGGATCGAGAGGTGGCTGCACGATCCGTTACAGCCATGCGGATAAGATGCCTGCTATTTCGACTGCTAGTGATACGAGGCCGCTGGGATCCAGCACGGCGTTCTGTATTACCCTCCTGAACCCACCGATTCCATATTCTGCTAACAGTCATTGGATCTCGACCAACACGAGCAGCAATGTCGCGATACGATAAATCGCAATCGCGATAGGCTACAATCCAACCTTTATCAAAATCGGAAACGTGATGGTGGGCATTTCTCCTCGTTACACGAGGCATCACAACAACGCTTCACCAGGCAATGCCGGTCAACTGCTGTTTGTGTATGAGAAATCGGTCAGCACGTTGTAGGTGCGCCACCGGCGCCAGCCATGAAAACCTAATCATTTGGATATCACAACATCTTCTTCCTGTCGGTTAAATTTCGCGAATGTAGCACGTCATCTTCCTGGTGTAGCAATTTTAATGGCCAATAGTGTATCTTTACTGTAGTATTTTCTACTGAGTTTTGCTTTTAGTTTTTCTGTCCTCATGGCAATCGTGTTAAAGCAACGTACTACACACATGATTTGCATGTTACAATAATAATAATAATAATAATAATAATAATTAATAAAAATAATAATAATAATAATAATTATTATTATTATTATTATGGGATGAGGCTCACTGATTTAGCTTAAGGAACAATGATAATTTCAAAATACTTGCCAAATACACTCCTGGAAATGGAAAAAAGAACACATTGACACCGGTGTGTCAGACCCACCATACTTGCTCCGGACACTGCGAGAGGGCTGTACAAGCAATGATCACACGCACGGCACAGCGGACACACCAGGAACCGCGGTGTTGGCCGTCGAATGGCGCTAGCTGCGCAGCATTTGTGCACCGCCGCCGTCAGTGTCAGCCAGTTTGCCGTGGCATACGGAGCTCCATCGCAGTCTTTAACACTGGTAGCATGCCCCGACAGCGTGGACGTGAACCGTATGTGCAGTTGACGGACTTTGAGCGAGGGCGTATAGTGGGCATGCGGGAGGCCGGGTGGACGTACCGCCGAATTGCTCAACACGTGGGGCGTAAGGTCTCCACAGTACATCGATGTTGTCGCCAGTGGTCGGCGGAAGGTGCACGTGCCCGTCGACCTCGGACCGGACCGCAGCGACGCACGGATGCACGCCAAGACCGTAGGATCCTACGCAGTGCCGTAGGGGACCGCACCGCCACTTCCCAGCAAATTAGGGACACTGTTGCTCCTGGGGTATCGGCGAGGACCATTCGCAACCGTCTCCAAGAAGCTGGGCTACGGTCCCGCACACCGTTAGGCCGTCTTCCGCTCACGCCCCAACATCGTGCAGCCCGCCTCCAGTGGTATCGCGACAGGCGTGAATGGAGGGACGAATGGAGACGTGTCGTCTTCAGCGATGAGAGTCGCTTCTGCCTTGGTGCCAATGATTGTCGTATGCGTGTTTGGCGCCGTGCAGGTGAGCGCCACAATCAGGACTGCATACGACCGAGGCACACAGGGCCAACACCCGGCATCATGGTGTGGGGAGCGATCTCCTACACTGGCCGTACACCACTGGTGATCGTCGAGGGGACACTGAATAGTGCACGGTACATCCAAACCGTCATCGAACCCATCGTTCTACCATTCCTAGACCGGCAAGGGAACTTGCTGTTCCAACAGGACAATGCACGTCCGCATGTATCCCGTGCCACCCAACGTGCTCTAGAAGGTGTAAGTCAACTACCCTGGCCAGCGAGATCTCCGGATCTGTCCCCTATCGAGCATGTTTGGGACTGGATGAAGCGTCGTCTCACGCGGTCTGCACGTCCAGCACGAACGCTGGTCCAACTGAGGCGCCAGGTGGAAATGGCATGGCAAGCCGTTCCACACGACTACATCCAGCATCTCTACGATCGTCTCCATGGGAGAATAGCAGCCTGCATTGCTGCGAAAGGTGGATATACACTGTACTAGTGCCGACATTGTGTTTGCTCTGTTGCCTGTGTCTATGTGCCTGTGGTTCTGTCAGTGTGATCATGTGATGTATCTGACCCCAGGAATGTGTCAATAAAGTTTCCTCTTCCTGGGACAATGAATTCACGGTGTTCTTATTTCAATTTCCAGGAGTGTATTTTGATCAACTTCTTATCTTGAACTTCTTATCTTGCATAAAATTGTGCTTCAGTTCAATTTAAAATTACTCAAAAAATAATTTATGTTGTTATGATGCATGTCTTGACTGGTGCCATAACAATGGAGTAAAATCCACCGCTAGAATAGAAACTACCTCAATTACAGGTGGGTGGTGACAGGCACAGGGCTGCGCTGACAGCCAGCGGTCGATCTGACAGTAAGTCGGAGGCTGACATGTTGTGTGATAATAGTTATTTTTGGTCTAAATATTTGTATGGTGGTAACAGCGGTGACAGCAGGTTGGTGTGTGTGTGTGTGTGTGTGTGTGTGTGTGTGTGTGTGTGTGTTATAATAAACAAACATTTACAGTGGGCAGGTTATAGTGTTCTAAAGCACTACAGCACACTGTAAATATCGCACTAAAATTATGCTATTTCGCATCGAATGCGAGTCGGAAATCGCATTAAAACGACATTTCTCTTCAAAAGCGAGCCGGAGATGACACTAAAATTACACTATTTCTCTTCATATGCATGTTGGCATGCAACTAAAACGGACGATAATATGTTACGTAACGCTCTCTCTCCGATAAATAGAAACCAGTGTCGAGTGCTGAAATGATGGTGAGCGGCGCTACTATCAATTAAGAGAAGCGACACAGTTGTTTGTTTTTCGTTGCGCATGTTGTGTTATGATGTAATCCTTTCTAGCACTACGCACAGCACCAGGTCAGCATTTTTCTTTGAAATGCCATGTAGCACATTGTGCAACTGCAGAGCATGAGGACCTTTTTAAGAACCATTGTCGTGACGCAACCATGGGTGAGTGGCGTAAAGCACAGTTATTTGCGGACCTGGATTTAATGCTTGCTATCACCAACATATTTTTTTTCATTTCCTTATTCCTCCCAATTTTGAATTATTAATCATAAAATTTAAAAACAAAAGTTCAGTTTATATACTTAAAATTAATGTATTCTGTTTAGTTACGTATATTCTATTTAGTTATGATTACTGCCATTGTAAGACAAAAGGCTGTAGCCTAGGCAGTAGTGAAACAAGTGATTGTACGAGGAAGTTTAGTACGAAAGTGCTTTTCAGTGTATGATCTACTAAAGAGGCCCTTTTCCAGGAAATATCTGGAGGACAAAGTGAGATTAAGAGAGTTGCTTCAAACAGAAATCTAACAACAAACGGTCGTGAGATGAGGCTCACTGATTTGGCTTAAGTAACAACGAAAATTTCAAAATACTTCCCAAATATTTTCATCAGCTTTTTAATTGTCCGGAACTAATCCATAAGGTCGAATACTGAAACACCCATAAAATTCTAGAAGAAGATTTACTCACACCTATAAAAGAAATTGAATAAATCATTATAAAGCTAGGGAGAAGTCTGTATTACAGCGGAACTTTTGAAACGGTCTCTTTGAGAAAACATGTAAAATAGAAAAACTCCCTGGGGAGTGGAAGGTCACCTTGATACATCAACTAAATAAGAAAGACAATAAAAAAGATGTAAACAACAACAAAGGAATTTCTTTGGAACCGCTTATTGTTGTTGTTGTTGTCGTTGTTGTGGTCTTCAGTCGAGAGACTGGTTTGATCCAGCTCTCCATGCTACTCTATCGTGTGCAAGCTTCTTCATCTCCCAGTACCTACTGCAACCTACATCCTTCTGAATCTGCTTAGTGTATTCATCTCTTGGTGTCCCTCTACGATTTCTACCCTTCACGCTGCCCTCCAATACTAAGTTGGTGATGCCTCGATGCCTCCGAACATGTCCTACTAACCGATCCCTTCTTCTAGTCAACTTGTGTTACAAATTTCTCTTCTTCCCATTCTCTACTCCTCATTAGTTATGTGATCTACCCATGTAATCTTCAGCATTCTTCTGCAGCACCACATTTCGAAAGTTTCTATTCTCTTCTTGTCTAAACTATTTATCGTCCACGTTTCATTTCCTGACTCATAGATCTATAGTAGATGTAACAAATTTCTCTTCTTCAGAAATGCTTTCCTTGCCATTTTATATCCTCTGTACTTCGATCGTCATCAATTATTTTGCTCCACAAACAGCAAAAATCATTTACTACTTTAAGTGTCTCATTTCCTAGTCTAATTCCCTCAGCATCTCCAGATTTAATTCGACTACATTCGATTATCCTCGTTTTGCTTATTTCTTCTCCATGGATTTTAATTCCTATTCCGAATTTTTCTTTTGTTTCCTTTACTTCTAGTTCAGTATACAGATTGAATAACATCGGGGAAAGGCTACAACCCTGTCTCACTCTCTTCCCAGCATTGCTTCTCTTTCATGCCCCTCGACTCTTATAACAGCCATCTGGTTTCTGCACAAATTGTAAATAGCCTTTCGCTCCCTGTATTTTACACCTCCCACCTTCAGAATTTGAAAGAGAGTATTCCAGCCAACATTGTCAAAACGTTCTGTAAGTCTACAAATGCTTTGCCTTTTCTTAATCTATCTTCTAAGATAAGTCGTAGGGTCAGTATTGCCTCACGTGTTCCAACATTTCTGCGGAATCCAAACTGCTCTTCCCAGAGATTGGCTTCTACCAGTTTTTCCATTCGACTGTAAAGAATTCGTCTTAGCATATTGTAGCCGTGGCTTATTATACTGATAGTTCGGTAATTTTCACATCTATCAACATCTGCTTTCTTTGGGATTGGAATTATTATATTCTTCTTGAAGTCTTGGGGTATTTCGCCTGTCTCATACATCTTGCTCACCAGATGGTAGAGTTTTGTCAGGGCTGGCTCTCCCAAGGCTATCAATAGTTCTAATGGAATGTTGTCTACTCCCGGGATCTTGTTTCGACTTAGGTCTTCCAGTGCTCTTTCAAACTCTTCACGCAGTATCGTATCTCCCATTTCATCTTCGTGTATATCCTCATCCATTTCCTAAAGTACATCGCCCTTGTATAGATCCTCTATATACTCCTTCCACCTTTCTGCTTTCCCTTCTTTGCTTAGAACTGGGTTTCCATCTGGGCTCTTGATATTCATACAAGTGCTTCTGTTTTCTCCAAAGGTCTCTTTAAGTTTCCTGTAGGCAGCATCTATCGTATCCCTAGTGAGACAAGCCTCTACATCCTTATATTTGTCGCCGGCCGAAGTGGCCGTGCGGTTAAAGGCGCTGCAATCTGGAACCGCAATGGATGTTTGTGATGTCCTTAGGTTAGTTAGGTTTAAGTAGTTCTAAGTTCTAGGGGACTAATGACCTCAGCAGTTGAGTCCCATAGTGCTCAGAGCCATTTGAACCTTATATTTGTCCTCTAACCATCCCTGCTAATCCATTTTGCACTTCCTGTCGACATTTTTGTATTCCTTTTTGCCTGCTTCATTTACTGCATTTTTATATGTTCTCCTTTCATCAATTAAATTCGAAACATCTTGTGTTACCCAAGGATTTCTACCAGCTCTCATATTTTTACCTCCTTGGTCCTCTGCTGTCTTCACTATTTCATCTCTCAAAGCTACCCATTCTTCTTCTACTGTATTTCTTTCCCCCATTCTTGTCATTCGTTCCCTAATGCTCTCCCTGAAACTCTCAACAACCTCTGGTTCTGTCAATTTACCCCGGTCCCATCTCCTTAAATTCCCAACTTTTACCACTTGCATATAACAAATTTTTCAAGATTATACTAAACAGAATATAAACAATAATGGAGGGTAATTTAGGTGAATATCAAGGTGGCTTTAAGAAGGGCAGAGAAAGTTCTGAACGAATATGTAATCGGAAGTCAATCATTTGTCACAGATTACTAAATTTAAAGGTCAGTATATTTCTTTGAAGTTGGGCGTAGCTTACTGTGCAAGCGTAGATTTATTTGTTGCTGAGAGTGACTATAACGTCTATCAAAAGAATTAGTTGGGTCGCTGTGACATTGCCCCTGAGACAACAGTGCTGCGTCTGACGTAGACGTTGTCTGCTTTGAAATGTTCTAGCTCAGTCGCTGCAAGGCAAACCTGTCGAACACTTTCGAAGAGTTCGCTTATCGATTTATAAATTTTCGCTTCGGAGTTCTTCTTCTTGGCCTTAGGAAGTGGCTTCTCGTCCGCATTTTTACAAGTTTTCGCGAAGGTCTTATTTACGATTATGATGGAAATCTTCGCTGTGATGTTTCCAGCGCAGCACGCCAGGTTAATTGCTGTCATCACGTCTCGGGGCTTTGTTGTGTGATGAATATATGCTCTTCCTGCGGGATGAGTGAAGATTCTTCTTCTTCAAATTATGCTGTTGTGTAAAACACATCGATTCAGTTTTGTGAGTTCTGGTGAGCCTTCACCATAGTAAGTGAAATTCTATAATGAGAAAGAAATGGGAAAAAGCGAGATGGGAAAAACAAAAGCCATCCTTTTGAAAATTTCTGGCTGTGGGTCACGAACAATACAGAGGCTGGAAAATTCACCATGAGTACCTGCAGAGTGGACAGGTAGTTAACGAGCGTGATCAGCATTTCTAGATTACTGGTAAAACTGAACATCATTGCCAATGAAACATTTATCTACCAGAACAATGGAAACAGCTAGCTGCCAAAGCTACCTAAATGTTTGCTGTCCTGAGGACGGAAGAGGTAGATGATAAAACAGTTTAAACGAGACCTTAAGAATACATGGAGAGGAATGCATAACACACAGTAGATACTTTTCAAGAAAGGATAACGATAGTGTTTTATAATCAAACAATGAACACAATACCGGATTTTGGGTAGCTATGTCTGAGCCTACAGTCACTGGAGAAGCATAGGAAAGTCGTGCTTGTAAAAGAACTCCCTCGAAGGTCGAAGCCAGTTTCTGCTGAAGACAAAAGACATGACAGAAATAGGTAGGAAGGTTGAAGTTTAACGTCCCGTCGACGACAAGGTCATTGGAGAAGTAGTATAAGTTCGGGCTAGGTAAGGATGGAGACCGTGACCTTCTCAAAAGAGTCATTCCGGCATTCACCTTAAACAGTTTAATCATGTTAATAGTGAGTTCAGGGCCTTAACCACACACACCCTCTCTATTAAAGGAAAACAAATGATTATGAACTTACTGTGCTTCATCTCACCAATCTACGTAGATGTCATTTTATACAATTCTGGTTCACGAATATGGGAGTCGAAGTGTTCATTAAAGACAACAGTGGTGACAGCAAGCCGAGTGTGTCGAAGAGCCGTGTGTGGTTCTTAATTGAAACCGTGGGACAAAGATGCTTCATAGGTACAAAGTTTTATACCAGTTTTTTTGATAATATAATACAACTTTTTCCACTAAATTTGTATTGTCAAAATACGACTTGAAAACGTGACAACAGAGACATCAATGGAAATAACGCAACACGCACTTTTGCGACGTCCCTGAAGATACAGGGCAAAACCAGGAAAAGCGGAGCACCCAGATGGTAGAGTATCCCGTGCTCCCTTGACTGCTATGCGCCTCATCTGTAAAGATGATACCTACACACGTCTGCTCAGACGTAAGAGGAGCCTCGCAGAGCCTAGTTTGTGCAAAATAAATAATTAAGGAGCCACATTTGAGATGCTCTACCTACAATTGCTGTAGGAATGACATCATAAAAGCAGCACCAGTGCTGATGTAAGTCACAGATGGCGCCCTCTGGCTACGAACCGTGTAGGGCCCTTCTCGATACAACATGGGACGCCATGGCAGGTGATCTAGTTTCACGTCTAGAATGCCGCAAGCTGCGTTGTCGACTAGAGAGGTAGAAAATATACAGCGAAGCTGTGACATGCAACTCAGTCCTCCCTGAAGTGCCAAGGCGTATCACCATGTTTTGGGAAGTCATTCTGTGGTTGTTTTGAAAGCGAAAGTGTTCGTGTGTGGTTTTTGAGCTACACAAGCTGCAATTCTTTTCAGAATATGCCTGCAGTATGCTCAGACTACAAATGCACGCACTATCGCGAAAAAAGTGGTGTACATATTTTTACGTATGTTCTGTAACTTTGCTTGTTTTGTGTATGTTGATGAATTTATTTTCTTGCGTAATAAACCTTGTTTCATCCAAATTCTCCATGGCATGTACTTTAAACCACGCGATGTACAGAGAACTTTGTCAGAGGGAGAAGCCTGATGAATAAGTCAGCAGCATCAGGTCGTAAGTTCTTTGTGACTGAAAACATAGTTGCTGGATGGAAGGTATGAACTACGTCTTCTGCGTATGAGTATTATAAAGTAAGGTATTCATTTTCGACGTTATAACAGACGTTGATCCAATAGTTGTTTGTGTTGTTTTCTAGATATTTTAAAGGAAATAAGCCTTCACATTAGCGAATATGCTTTACAGACAGAAATACCTGTAATTTCCTGTGAACCTATTAGTTACGTTTTCTAAATTGTAATAGGACACCTTTTTATTCAATGTAAAAAGTTAAAATTACTCTATGACATAATCTTGGCGTGTTCTTATACACGAATAGTCATTTAGTAAAATTTGGATCTATATAACGAGCATTTGATAAAGTTATTCAGTGTAGCTAGGCATTGTCTTACGTCTTAATAACCTTATTATCATCCAACAACTTTGTTGTATATCCAGCTGGCTGTGTCAGTTATGTACCTGATCCGCGAGTCGCAGTTTATGTATGTGGTCCTTGTAAGTCATAGCTTGCTTCACTTTTCTCAAATACAAATTTAAGAGTATGCTCCATATAATTTACGTATAAGAAAACTTTTTCCAGAACGAAGAAGTCTCTTCGGGGGTTTGTGGTTTACATATATCTTCAATTAATTTTGGAAATTTTCTGTCCTGGGTTTGCCTTATGTAAAGTGAAAAGTGTATTAAATGACACAATTGGGATTGGAATATTGGCTTGTAGGAGTCACAGGTCACAGTAATTGCAGAAAGACAATCTGTATCTAGCGTTCGTCCGTCGTCTCCGTCGTCACCAGGGAAAATTTTGCTGCTAGCTGTAATTGCTAAACTTAGCGCGATCCGCCAAGCTCTAGCGGCGGCCGAGCGAAACTCGTTCAAGGTCACCCGCCAATATGGCGGCGGACACAGCCATGATAGAATACCCCACCCACCTCCCCAAGAGTCGTAAGTCCTGCAAACTTCAGTAAATATGTTTAGTGTTTTTTATTTTTTTTAAATCTCACGGGATATTTCGTAGTTCGATGACACAGTTCTTACTCTACAGTGAGATGACAAAAGTCATGGGATAACGATATGCAAATATAAGCCTACAGATGGGGGTAGTATCGTATACACAGGGTATAAAGGGGGAGTGCAATGATGGAGCTGTCATTTGTAGTCATGTTTTCGATGTGATGATGGCCGCACGCTGGGAATTAACAGACTTTGAACGCGAAATGGTAACTAGCTAGACGTATGGGATATTGAATTTCGGGAAACATAACGGAATTCAAATTCTGAGATACACAGTGTCAAGTATGTGCTGAGTGTACCAGATTTCAGGCATTCCGTCTCACCACGCACAACGCAGTGGCAGAAGGCCCGCACTTAACGATTGACAGCAGCGGCATTTGCACAGAGTTGTCAGCGTTAACAGACGAGCAACACCTTGTGAAATAATAGTGGAAATCAATGTGGTTGGGTTGGATTGTTTTGAGGGAGGAGATCAGACAGCGAGGTCATCGGTATCAGCGGATTAAGGAAGGACGGGGAAGGAAGTCGGTCTTGCCCTTTCAAAGGAACCATCCCGGCAATTGCCTGGAGCGATTTAGGGAAGTAACAGAAATCCAAAATCAGGATGGCCGGACGCGGAATTGAACCGTCATCCTCCCGAATGCGAGTCGAGTGTGCTGAACACTGAGTCACCTCGCTCGGTAATCAATGTAGGACGTACGAAGAACGTATCCGTTAGGGTAGTGCGGCGAAATTTGATGTTAATGGGCTATGGCGGCAGGCAACCGACGCGAGTGCATTTGCCTGCAGCGCTTCATCTCCTCACTGTATCGGTTGGACCCTAGACAACTGGAAAACCGTGACCTGGTCAGATGAGCCAAGATTTCAGTTTTTGAGAACTGACTGTAAGATTCGAATGTGGAGCAGATCCCACAAAGCCATCGACCCAAGTTGTCAACAAGGCACAGTGCAAGCTGGTGGTGTGTCTATAATGATGCGGGGCTGTGTTTACATGGAGCATAGTGGTTCCTCTGGTCCAGCTGAACCGATGTTTGACTGGAGACGGATATTCTCAGCTACTAGGAGAGCATCTGCAGCCATTCATGGACTTCATGTTCCCATGGACATTGTGGTCACAGTTGTTTACGATTGGTTTGAAGAACATTCTGGATAATTCGAGCGAATGGTTTGTCCGCCCACATCGCCCGACAGGAATCCCATCGAACACTTAAGGTACATATACAAGTGGTCAGTTCGTGCACAAATCCTGCACCGGCAATACTTCTGCAATTATGGACAGTTTCAGAGACAGCATGGCTCAGTATTTCTGCATGGGCCTTCCAACGACTTGTTGAGTCCATGCCACGTTGCGCTCGTGCACTATGCTGGTCAAAAAGCGGTCTCACACAATATTAGGATGTATCACATGACTTTGCAGCACTCTGGCCACGATGTTGCCACTCTATGGTATTCTGTCTCTCTGATGCCGACTTACCGTAGGAAGCTGAACATGAGGACAAGAGGGCACTCCGCTTTCTTCCCCAGGGCTCACCGACGCGCCGACCAGCCTGGCCCGCACTTTGCCGTCTCCGCACACAATGGAGTTGGAGCTCCTGCGGAAGGCCTCTGTGCTTATCTTGGCTGCAGAGCCGTACGCAAGCGACACATGTGACAGTTACAGTAGTGTCGCGTCGTGACGCGGGAATCTCTGTAGGTCACGCGTAACTGCCACCTCCAGTTTTAACGGCAACGACAACACCAGCTACAGAAATCTCGGTCCCACCAACGTGTGTGGGCTTAACGTCTTGTTGCCATATGCACTACGTGATCAAAAGTATCCGGACATCTGGCTGAAAAGTACTTGCAACTTCGTGGCGCCCTCCACCGGTAATGCTGGAATTCAATATAGTGTTGGCCCACCCTTAGCCTTGATGACAGCTTCCAGTCTCGCAGGCACACGTTCAATCAGATGTTGGAATGTTTCTTGAGGAGTGGCAGCCCATTCGTCATGGACTGCTGCACTGAGCAGAGCTATCTATGTCGGTCGGTGAGGCCTGGCACGGAGTCGGCGTTCCAAAACATCCCAAAAGTGTTCTATAGGATTCAGGTCAGGACTGTGTGCAGGCCAGTCCATTACAGGGATGTTATTGTCGTGTAACCACTCCGCCACAGGCCATGTTTTTTGAACAGGTGCTTGAACGCGTTGAAAGATGCAATCGCCATCTCCGAATTTCTCTTCAACAGTGGGAAGCAAGAAGGTGATTAAAACATTAATGTAAGCCTGTGCTGTGATGGTGCCATGCAAAACAACAAGGGGTGGAAGCTCCCTCCACGAAAAACACGACCACACCATAACACCACCGCCTCTGAAATTTACTGTTGGCACTACACACGCTGGCAGATGACGTTCACCGGGCATTCGCCATACCCACTCCCTGCCACCGGATCGCCACATTGTGTACCGTGATTCGTCTCCGCACACAACGTTTTTCCACTGTTCAATCGTCCATTGTTTACGCTCCTTACACCAAGCGAGGCGTCGTTTGGCATTTACCGGTGTGATGTGTGGCTTATGAGCAGCCGCTCGATCGTGAAATCCAAGTTTTCTCACATCCCGCCTAACTGTCGTAGTACTTGCAGTGGATCTTGATGCAGTTTGGAATTCCTGTGTGATTGTCAGGATAGATGTCTGCCTATTACACATTACGACTTTCTTCAACGGTCGGCCGTCTCTGTCAGTCAACAGACGAGGTCGGCCTGTACGCTTTTGTGCTGTACGAGTACCTTCACTTTTCCACTTCACTATCACATCGGAAACAGTGGACCTAGGGATGTTTAGGAGTGTGGAAATCTCGCGTACAGACGTATAACATAAGTGACACCAAATCACCTGACCACGTTCCGAGTCCGTGAGACCGGCGGAGCGCCCCATTCTGCTCTCTCACGATGTTTAATGACTACTGAGGTCGCTAATATGGAGTACCTGGAAGTAGGTGGCAGCACAATGCACCTCATGTGAAAAACGTATGTATTTGGGGATGTCCGGATACTTTTGATGAAATTGTGTAAGTCTTCGCGCGCTATTTTCACGTGTTTGATCGCCAGAAATGTGAGAAAGAATCGCGGGTTGGGATAAGGAAGTAAAATCAGTACTTTCCCTTCTTTACACGTTCACTCATGGTAGCTCACTGAGATTGAATAAGCGCGTCATCTCAAAAACATTTCTGTGGTATGATTACCACAACGTTATTAACTGTCCGTCTGACATGGAACGTGATTACCACAACGCTATTAACTGTCCATCTGAAATGGAATGCAATATCTGGTGACAAACGTCCGGACACATATTAGTAGGCATTAATATGTAGTGCGTCCACCGATCGCCTTCATGACGGCTTGAACACTGCCAGGGACACTTCCAACGACGTTTGTGAACGACGGCCAACTGATGCTCAAGAGTCCTCAAGACGCTGGCTGGGCTCTGGAACGAAATCAGTGTTCTGACTCATCTCAAAGGTGTTCCATTGTATTCAGTTCGGGATTCTGAGCACACCAGTCCATTTCAGCGATGACTTTATCTACAAACCATTGCATCACTGATGCTGCTTTATGACAGAGTGGATTTTCATGCTGATACAAGCAACCATGGTCTCCGAACTGTTCCTCTACTGTGTGCAGTATAAAGTGCAGTAAAATTTGTTCATATCCTTCCGCAGATAGCGTTTTATTTATCGCAATATGGTGACCACAACCTAACCACGGAAAACAACGTCATACTGTACCAGTACTTCCTCCGTACATTACTGCTGGCAGTACATAGGGTCGCAGGTAACGTTCTCCAGGCATTCGCAAAACCCGAAACCTTCCATCGGATAGCCGCAGGATACAGCTTGACTCATCACTCCAAAACACTCGCTTCCATTCATCTGTAACATCACCATTGTTATCTCACATTGAAGGTATCGATTGCTTCTTGCCGCCAGTCTACTTTAAATACTACTAGAATCTGTTTGGGTTTTCTGCCTGATTACGAGACAGTTTCGTTTTGTAAACTGTTGAAAGCATCTCGCATTGAAGTTCGTGCTAAATTTCGAAGTTCTCTAAAACTCCGCCAATCTTTGGCCTCTTCAGTTCTTTTACATTAGGCATGCCTTTTCGTTACTAGTCGAACAGAGTGCTGACCTATTTTATGTACCGTGGAGGATCGGTACTATCTCTTATTAATTTATTTTGTATAAATCTCTCAACTGCTGTCGATAGCATTTCTTTGAATTTAATCCACGCCCGGTCTACACTTACATAGCATTCGAAAAGCGTAGAGACTGTTTTAGGAAGGTGTCAAATATTTTAGACTGCTTTTCTAAAAAGATATACACTGACCAACCAGAACATTATGACCACCTACGTACACTACTGGCCATTAAAATTGCTACACCAACAAGAAATGCAGATGACAAACGGGTATTCATTGGACAAAAATATTATACGAGAACTAACATCTGATTACATTTTCACGCAATTTGGGTGCATAGATCCTGAAAAATCAGTACCCAGAACAACCACCTCTGGCCATAATAACGGCCTTGATACGCCTGGGCATTGAGTCAAACAGAGCTCGGATGGCGTGTACAGGTACAGCTTCCCATGCAGCTTCAATATGATACCACAGAGTTCATCAAGAGTAGTGACTGGCGTATTGTGACGAGCCAGTTGCTCGGCCACCATTGACCAGACGTTTTAAATTGGTGAGAGATCTGGAGAATGTGCTGGCCAGGGCAGCAGTCAAACATTTTCAGTATCCAGAAAGGCCCGTACAAGGCCTGCAAAATGCGGTCGTGCGTTATCCTGCTGAAATGTAGGGTTTCGCAGAGATTGAATGAAGGGTAGAGCCACGGGTCGTAACACATCTGAATTGTAACGTCCACTGTTCAAAGTGCCGTCAATGCGAACAAGAGGTGACCGAGACGTGTAACTAATGGCACCCCATACCATCATGCCGGGTGATAACCAGTATGGCGATGACGAATACACGCTTCCAATGTGCGTTCACCGCGATGTCGCCAAACACGAATGCGACCATCATGATGCTGTAAACAGAACCTGGATTTATCCGAAAAAATGACATTATGCCATTCGTGCACCGAGGTTCGTCGTTGAGTACACCATCGCAGGCGCCCCTGTCTGTGATGCAGCGTCAAGGGTAACCGCAGCCAAGGTCTCCGAGCTGATAGTCCGTGCTGCTGAAAACGTCATCGAACTGTTCGTGCAGATGGTTGTTGTCTTGCAAACGTCCCCATCTGTTGACTCAGGGATCGAGACGTGGCTGCAAGATCCGTTACAGCCGTGCGGATAAGGTGCTTGTCATCTCGACTGCTAGTGATACGAGGACGACGGAATCCAGCACGGCGTTCCGTATTACCCTCCTGAACCCACGATTCCATATTCTGCTAACATTCATTGGATCTCGACCAACGCGAGCAGCAACGTCGCGATACGATGAAACGTAATCGCGATAGGCTACAATCCGACCTTTATCAAAGTCGGAAACGTGATGGTACGCACTTCTCCTCCTTACACGAGGCATCACAATAACGTTTCACCAGGTAATGCCGGTCAACTGCTGTTTGTGTATAAGGAATCGACTGGAAACTTTCCTCACGTCAGCATATTGTAGGTGTCGCCACCGGCGCCAACCTTGTGTGAATGCTCTGAAAAGCTAATGATTTGCATATCACAGCATCTTCTTCCTGTCGGTTAAATTTCGCGTCTGTAGCACGCCATCTTCGTGGTGTAGCAATTTTAATGGCCAGTGGTGTACAATGTTAACACATATCCCAGTGCTTTCCGGTTGGGATCTTCGTACTAACTCGTCCACATGTTTTTCACTGCATTTGTTGACTGTCTGCATCGCACACAGCACCTTATTGGACTGGAGCGCGTAAAATCAAGCACGGATCGTTAATATACTCTCACGCGGCGTGTGCTGTTCTACCATAAGCAGCTTAACCTTTACTTCTCGTAGCGGCACATGTCACCCCTCGCTGTTGTCGTTAACACTGGATTCTTACTACAGTCGAAGGACGAATTTGCAAAATGCGGTCTTTCCAAACGATGTCCATCACTGTCTGCAACGGACAAGCTAGTAAACTCTGCATAGCTAAACAGTGACTACAAGAAAAATTCTTTGAACTAGTTTCGTCAGAACCTAATAAAAGCTGCAGAGCGTCACATCAACGAGTCGTAATATGTATGACCCACCCGTCTCCGTACAAGGCATAACTGTTATGACGCTTTCAGTTTATATCATATAGCACTATATATCACTCAAGTTCTCTTTTCATTCTCTACGCCTGAAGGTTAAGGATATGACACACTGTAGTCAGGGTCATTTCAGCCAAATAGCAGGTAGTGTGGCAGGGGGAGTCCCAACTGGGCATATTTGAGAATGGAAAACCATTTGTGGTATGTTTTTACGCTTTTCATTCTCCACCCTTAAAGAAAGAACGGGCCGTTGGAAGCTGATGTTGTGGAGAGTCAGGTTCATTTCAGCCAAATAGCAGGAGAGCTGCTAGTGAGGTACATGGAGTCCCAACTAGGGCTATTTCGGAGGGGATACCAAGTTGTGGTTTAAATGAGCAGATTTAAATTAGTGATTCCCTGGAGACCACTACTAAGGCTATCTCCAGCTTTCTGGATGTGCCTGTGACGAATTAATTTTATCTGTTGTTGTTGTTGTTGTTGTTGTGGTCTTCAGTCCTGAGACTGGTTTGATGCAGCTCTCCATGCTACTCTGACCTATGCAAGCTTCTTCATCTCCCAGTACCTACTGCAACCTACATCCTTCTGAATCTTTAGTGCATTCAACTCTTGGTCTCTCTCTAGGATTTTTACCCTTCACGCTACCCTCCAATACTAAATTGGTGATCCCTTGATGCCTCAGAACATGTTCTACCAACCGATCCCTTCTTCTGTCAAGTTGTGCCACAAACTCCTCTTCTCCCCAATTTTATTCAATAATTCCTCATTAGTTATGTGATCTATCCATCTAATCTTCAGCATTCTTCTGTAGCACCACATTTCGAAGGCTATTATTCTCTTAATTTTATCTACAAAGGGCTTTCTTCATTGTCACAGTATTCACAGTTATGTTCTGCCACACTTTTGTGATTTCATCGTATTGTAATCAGAATCAGTGAAACATGGAAGAGGAAATGTACAATAAGTGCCAACTGCATGGGTACCACAGATCGGAGGCAGTAAATTTGGGGAATGAATCTTCCTAGTAACGTGTGGTCAGGGAGGAACAGAAAAAGGGAACGTACCTTGCGGGGTACGACTCCGGCCATCATTGGTGGGGATATATATTTCTGCGGCGTGCGCCTGAAGGGGACCTGAGAAAACTCTAGATCACATTGTGCAAGAGTGCCCACAAAGCAATTACTTGGCAGCGTTCGAAAATGATTGGCACTACAATATTTTTGTCGTCGCGGGAATCACTTGCTGGATAAACGAATAGATATTATACTACAGGTATTCCGCGCCAATGTCTAAGCATTTTTTCCATCATTCTGACAACTTCCGCGTTTGCGTAGCAAACCATTATTTGGGGCTATCCTAGTCCCACTGGTGGACGACAGCATGAAGTTCGTCATTAGTGGTGAACTTATTCCGCAGGACATCTTTCATTGCGTCGAATAGGACATAGTCGCTAAGAGCCAGATACGGCTCATGTGGAGGATGTGACAGCACAGCAAAATCTAGTTCACGCACGGTGGCAGTGGTGCTGCGACTGGTGTGTCGCCTCACATTGTCGTGATGCAACAGAACACCACGGTCCCATTTTCCTGGCGGCATTGTTTAGTGCGTCGCCGGAGTTTGAGCGGTGAAGTGCAGTACTGATCACTGTTGAGGGTCGTATTGGAAGGGAGGCAATCCACCAGCAGTACCCCTCTCTGATTCCAGAACACAATCGCAATTTTTGTGTAAGACTGTGATCATGATGACTGATCATGGCACCTGCTGGCTATAGTTGGCTCTGGGCGATGGTGTGGTGACGCATGGAAATCATGCACCCCACACTCTGAACATTAACACTATCAAGTTTGGTACCCGTACGGTAATAACGTGTCAAGCAGGGGAAGTTTAATTATAACCACCCGTTATCTAGGAACATGTATGGGGAGTGATGTGCAAGAATCCTCAGAAATATGGTCTATCAACAGAAGCTTACAAAACACTCGTTCGACCATTACTTGAATATTGCTCGTCAGTATGGGACTCGTAGCAGATACGATTTTTAGAGGAAACAGAGAAGATCCAAAAAAGAGCAGCATGTTTAGTTACAGGTTCATTTAGTAAGCACGAAAGCGTAGCAGAGATTCTCAGCCCACTCCAGTAGCATGCGCTGCAAGAGAGACGTTCTGCATCATCGTGTTGTTTCCTGTTACAGGTCCAAGAGCGCAAGTTCCTGTAATAGTCAACCAACATACTGTTCTCGTAAGTATATCTTGCGAAAAGAGCATGAAGGTAAAGTCAGAGAGATCTGAACCCACACGGAGGCTTACCAGTAATCGTTCATCCCCTGAAATGGTACAAGAAAAGCGGAAAGTGACACTGATACATAAAGTACACCGCGCTACACACCACAAGGTAACTTACGGAGTACAGATGTAGATTTAGCTCAGATCACTGCTATTTAGTTCGTTCAATATTGATTGGCATTCCGCCTATAACTCCTGCAAATTAGCAGCTTGGTATGTGTCTTAATGCATGCTTGAAGATATAGTGCTGGCTACCGCCATAAGTTAGTGTTGCCGCTTCGCATAGATGGTGCATTGCCGCAGTCCTTTTTCCGTCTTGCAAGTACACTGACAGACATCGATAACACATCATGCAAGCAGAAAAACGTGGGCAACGGTGGACGGGGTGGTTTTTCTGGAGGGAAGGAGTGACTTCATCATACATACACAAGAGGTTATTAGTCATATGTGGGGAATAGCACCAAGTCGCCGATCGAGTTTCGTTGAGTGTCAGACTTCAGAGATGGCAGGGACAGTGCTCAGAAACCCTAATCCATCTTGCGTCCAGTAACTGCACGCCAAGAAAACTATGTTCAGTGTGTCAATGCCTTGATAATGAGGTGCTGGCGAATGACGTTTGATGAGCTAGAGAGGGCAACAGGTCTATCATAGGGAAGCCTCCGCATTATTCATGAGGATCTGAAGATGAAGAAGGTGTGTGCACAATGGGTGCCCCATGCCCTCACTACTGCGGAGAAACAGAAGCGTGTGAAGGTATGCCAAAAGTTGGTGCAGCGGTTAGGCGCAGATCCATCAGAGTTCTTTGAGCGTCAGGTAACCGTCGATGGGTCTTGGTTCTTCCACGAGACTCCAGAAAAGAAACGCCAGTCTACGTAGTGGGAGGATACTGGGAGTCCTCAAAAATGGTTCAAATGGCTCTAAGCACTATGGGACTTAACATCTATGGTCATCAGTCGCCTAGAACTTAGAACTACTTAAACCTAAATAACCTAAGGACATCGTACAACACCCAGTCATCACGAGGCTGAGAAAATCCCTGACCCCGCCGGGAATCGAACCCGGGATGGGAGTCCTCGTCCCAAGAAATCATGACAGTGCACTTGTTGACGTGTCAACATGAGCTCGGACAAAAGGAGTAGGGCATTAATGGTGAAGCTCTATTATGAAAACAACAGTAATGCTGCAGCTGCACTTCGAGAATATAATCGGCTGAAAGGATTATGGAAGGGTCCTCTTTCTCCACCTGCTGTATGAAGCTTGATGAAGAAATTCGATTCAACTGGAGAACTGATGGTCGCTCCGGGAAGAGACCGATGACCGGTTGCACCACAGGTGGTTGGTGAAATCGCAGTTGCTGTGGCAGACAAGGCTGCGCGCAGTTCCCGATCCTCACGCAGAACGCGCGCAGTGTCACGACAGTTGAACATCCCGTGGTCCACTGAACGGAAGGGGCTTCGAACCATTCTCAAATGGTATCCATCCAAAATCCACATGATACAGCAGTTTGTATCACAGGACGCACAACGACGTGTTGACTTCGCTCTCCACTTTCTGCCAAGGATTGAAATTGAACCATCCCATGGACAGACGAAGCTCATTTTTCTCTGATGGGTGAGGGAACACACAGAAATGCCGAGTGTGGTGATCTTCACCTGCAGTCACTGTGCATGAAGTTCCTCTGTACCGTGAACGTGTCACGTGTGGCTTCACGGTTACGTCCATCACTGGCCCATTCTTTTTTGAACAGGTTGGCGCTCAGGGACAAAAGACATGCAGTGTGATTGGCCAGCATTATTGCGATAAGCTTCGCCAGCATGTCATAGCCGCCCTACAGAAGAGAGACGCATTGAACTTAACAGTTTTCATGCAAGATGGGGCCCCACCGCACATCGTTCGGAAGTTCACCTGCTTCTCCGAAACATATTTGGACACGATGGAATTATCAGCCGATCGTTTCCAAATGCATGGCGCGATCACCTGATCTCACTCCCTGTGATTTCCGGTTGTGGGCTACCTGAAGGACAGGGTTTACCAGGGGAACGCTCACATATGTGCTGATCTGAAGCGCAGCATATCACGCCAACATACCTATGGATATGCTTCGTTCTGCTGTGCAGAATGCAATCCTGCGCTTTCATACTCTTCTGGACACTGATGGGCGCCATATTGAGCCTCTTAGTAGCAGTAATGATACCAGTAGGTAATGGTATGGTGTACCGTGGCACCACATTGAAAGTGCTTCAATTGGATTGATTGCTCATTATTTCTCTTCCGCATGTCCGTGACATTAATGATACCAAGTTTGATCCTCGTACGGTAATTAATTTCCGTGTTACATTGTGATAAATAAGGAACTTTAATTATAACCACCCGATATATTATCGGAGTAACTGCTTGAAGCGATTGTTCTGCAATCGTGTAGTCACAAAATAATTTCTCTTTCTATGTAAGTATTCGCAGTACGTTACATTTGTTTATGTCACCAGTCAATTTCCACTCATTGCACCAAGTGTGAATCCTCTGCAGGTCTTCCTGTATTTGTCTATAATCCTCCAGCGTTGCGACTTGTCTATATACGACAGCGTCATCCGCGAAAAGCCTCGTAGAAGTTCCGAGGTTATCCACTAACTCGTTTATGTACGAGAATATTGTGAAATGTAATGGTCCTATAACACTCCTCTGGTGTGCGCAGGAAGTTACTCTTACGTCTGAATATTTCTGTTAATTGACAATGACTTGTTGTGTTCTGTTTGTTATAAACTTTTCAGCCTAGTCACACGGCTGTCTTGATATTCCGTACGCTCGTATTTTGTTCATTAGGCGACAGTCTGGAACTGTACTGAACACCTTCCGGAAGTGAAGGAACAGAGCATCTATCTGTGTGCCTGTACCTATTGCTTTCTGAGACGCAAGCACGAGCTGGGTTTCGGAACCCATGTTGGTTCCTACAAAGAGGGTTTTCAGTCTGGAGAATACGAGAGTATAAAACATGTTCGAAAATTCTACGACAGGTCGACGTCAGAGATAAAGGTGACAGTTCTATGCGTCTGCTTGGCGACCCTTCTTGAAAACTGGAATGATCTGCCGTTTTTCCTGATCATTAGGAACGGTTCACGCCTCCAGAGACCTACGGTACTCTGCTGCTAGAAGAGGAGCAAATTATTTCACATATATGTAGAATCTAATTGGTATCCCATCACGTCCAATGGCCCTTGCTATATTGAGCGATTTAAGTTGCTTTCCTATACTACGGTCACATGTCGACATCTGTCATTTTGTCATTCGTGCGACGATTTAAAGGGGGAATTACTGTCAGATCTTCTGTGAAACCGTTCTGAAAAAAGCAGTTTACTATTTCGGCCTTTTCTGTGTCATCGTCCGTTTCATTGCCATTATAGACACAGAGTGTCTGCCAGATGGTTTCAATCCGTTTCTTGATTTAAGAAAAGAACATAACATCGTAGGATTTTCTGTCCGAAGCAGCCGATTCTGCCTTTATGTGGTTGATGGCACTGGACTATTATGAAATTTGCAACTGCCAGTAACAAATGTTCAAAAATTAGGGAAATAGAAAAGCAGGAGAGAAAAATTCTCAGGAGGATTTGTGGGACAATCAACAAAAACGGCATTTGGATGAAGAGACCAGAAAACAATCTCTATATAAAGACCAATACAGTAATAGACGAAATCAGAAAACACCGAGCCAAATTTTATACACATATCTAGAGGGTAGAAGACTCCAGAACAACAAGGAAACTTTTCAATATTATAACAAAGAGTAAATGCGGCACAGAATGTCTGAGAGAAGTCCAGAGGGATATGCAGTAGATCAACATGAAAAATCTCGAAGACCTCACTGAGTGCCGGAATAAAATCGCAAATGTGACGTTTGAAGAAAGACAGCGCGCCAGCCAGGTAAAAAATGGACAGAAGAACGAAAGAAGGAGCATTCAGAGAGGATGAAGAGTTTTTGGGAAGCAAATAAGAGAAACGTCCGGAGATGAAATTATGAATTCAAGTTCAATCGCTCTCGTAAAGGGGAACAATCGTTAGCCCGCATCTCGTGGTCGTGCGGTAGCGTTCTCGCTTCCCACGCCTGGGTTCCCGGGTTCGATTCCCGGCGGGGTCAGGGATTTTCTCTGCCTCATGATGGCTGGGTGTTGTGTGCTGTCCTTAGGTTAGTTAGGTTTAAGTAGTTCTAAGTTCTAGGGGACTGATGACTATAGCTGTTAAGTCCCATAGTGCTCAGAGCCAATAATAAATGTTATGTTTTTATAATTTTATATTTGTATATTTTTAATTTCTATGAACTGCTATTGTGTATTGGAATGCGATAAAAAACAAATAATAACGAAATCAAAAGGGGTGAAAGGCTTGTGATAAATTTTTTGATCTTCGGAAAAATCGATAGAGATTGAGAAAACAGTCCCGTATATGGAGATACGAAAAACATTCTGGGGTAACTGTAGTCGATGTTTCTTGCCTGACTCAACGAATTTCTGGCAAATGAAACTAATGTTGTAGCTTCCACAGGCTATTGACGTTTGCTAATACTATGCGTAGTGCACAGAAAAAGTACAAGATCTGACTGGAATTTGAGAAATGTTGACAAGGTGTTTGTTGTCAGATAGTTTACCAATGCCTGAGTCACTTGTCTGAGAAAGGTATCTGAACACAAAGTGAGTGGATTACTGTCCTTGAGAGCGAATCAGCTAATTGCTCATAAACTTTTCCCTGCGGTTGCGATTAAGCTGCTATCCGGGAATCTAAGGTTTTCCTGCAGTTTGCTACAGCATATGAACGAGCAGCGCGGTTTTACTGGAATGCGGCAGTGTGCAGTGTTAACTGTCGACGTGTTTATATGGAGAAAAGTGAGGAAATTTGACTCTGAACTTCTCAGGTACTATTTCTTCCTCCCTCATTCTGTAAATTCTAGATAATATATGGATAAATTCGTGATGGCACATGTCATCTGCAGTATTCTCATGTAAAAAGTACACTCTGACAGTTGTACAGTAACAATGGAAAACAATTATTATTTTCATTCGCTGCTCCACTGATTCCTTCGGCAACACTTTTCCGAAACCTACTTGATTTTAGAATGACAGGTACTGCATTTTTTCACCAATTTCATCAGCTGCTTTGTACTTCCTATATTTTAAACATAAAACTTCACATTTATCTGGTGTTAAAGGAGTTATGTAGCGTACTAGTAGGTCCATGCAACTAATCTGATCCTCAGTTGGGACTGGTCGATTGGTATTGATGAACATTTTTTAATCAGAGAATTATGAACTTCTCCTGAGAACCTTCTGCGCCTTCCATGGAGCACTGATACGATTTGACTCTGTTGTAAAAATGGTTCAAATGGCTCTGAGCACTATGGGACTTAACTTCTAAGGTCATCAGTCCCCTAAACTTAGAACTACTTGAACCTAACTAACCTAAGGACATCACATAGATCCATGCCGGAGGCAGGATTCGAACCTGCGATCGTAGCGGTCGCGCGGTTCGAGACTGTAGGGCCTAGAACCGCTCGCCCACCACGGCCGACTGACTCCGTTGTTGTCAGACGTGAATAGTAAATTTGTGTTGCGACCAGGCGTGCTGCTGTCAATTCTGACGAGTAAATGGGTCACGTAATGAGTGAATTCCTCCAAGAACTTAATAGGATTAAACTCCCTTACGCCTCTGGGACCATTAAGACAATGAAAGTGTGAAATGTATACTTGGTCCATTCGTATGAACGACATGTGTTGTCATTTCGGAAATTCACATAACTTTCGGGAAAGTAGTAGAAAGAATCATTCCACATGCCCGTCGCAAAAACCAGAATCCTTCTTTATTGTCATCTACAGACATTAAACGACCAACCTCTTCTCTTTTGAATAAACTGAGCACTATGAAATCACTAACGACGGCAATTTTTATCCCTTTTCCGTAGCATGTAATCGTAATCTCATGCAAATGAATCAGTATTACACAGAGGTGTCGACTAGTTTCCCTACTGATGTAGCTGACATATGTGAATGCAAAGTTCATGACGATCAGGCGGCATGTTAAGTTCATGTCTCTCTATGTCCATCTTTTCTGTGATAGTTGGGGGACTTCGGCTGTTCAGTACGGAATGTCAAATCAAACTCCTTTCAGACGTCTAAATTTCCAAACTGGTATTTTATTGGACCGAAACTGGTAGCCCAATAAAATAGCAATTCGAAAATTTCGACGGCTGAAATGTGTTTGGTTTGACATTCTGTTACGTCCATCGCATGTTGGATATGGTGTGTCTATTAAAGTCAATCATGTGTCAAAGCTTACAAGTATATTGTGCTTCCCCATATTGGTTCAAATCACAACAGATTTGAACTATGTTAGCGCTAGAGCAGTTCACAAGTCCAACCCCTCGATAGAACAGGCCACTTGTCCTCAGGGCCCGTAGGATGCAGGTCTGCCATCCACCAAACAGTACGTAATCTATTTCAATTTCTCTTTAATTTCAAGTGCTCACTACCTACCAACTTATTAACTGCGCTATCAAGTAGTGTAGCAGTTATCTGTCGCCATCTTCAGTTGGTCCCATGTTCCACTTAACACGTGTTGTTGTTGTTGCGGTCCTCAGTCCTGAGACTAGTTCGATGCAGCTCTCCATGCTACTCTATCCTGTACAAGCCTCTTCATCTCCCAGTACCTACCGCAACCTACACCCTTCTGAATCTGCTTAGTGTATTCATCTCTTGGTCTCCCTCTACGATTTTTACCCTCCACGCTGCCCTCCAGTACTAAATTGGTGATCCCTTGATGCCTCAGAACATGTCCTACCAACCGATCCTTTCTTCTAGTCAAGTTGTGCCACAAACTCCTCTTCTCCCCAATCCTATTCAGTATCTCCTCATTAGTTATGTGATCTACCCACCTAATCTTCAGCATTCTTCAATAGCGCCACATTTCAAAAGCTTCTATTCTCTTCTTGTCCAAACTATTTATCGTCCATATTTCACTTCCATACATGGCTACGCTCCATACAAATACTTTCAGAAATGACTTCCTGATACTCAAATCTATACTCGATGGTAACAAATTTCTCTTCTTCAGAAACGCGTTCCTTGCCATTGCCAGTCTACATTTTATATCCTCTCTACTTCGACCATCATCAGTTATTTTGCTCCCCCAATAGCAAAACACCTTTACTACTTTAAGTGTTTCTTTTCCTAATCTAATTCCCTCAGCATCACCCGATATCCTCGTTTTGCTTTTGTTGATGTTCATCTTATATCCTCCTTTAAAGACACTATCCATTCCGTTCAACTGCTCTTCCAAGTCCTTTGCTGTCTCTGACAGAATTACAATGTCATCGGCGAACCTCAAAGTTTTTATTTCTTCTCCATGGATTTTAATACCTACTCCGAATTTTTCTTTTGTTTCCTTTACTGCTTGCTCAATATACAGATTGAATAACATCGGGGATAGGCTACAGCCCTGTCTCACTCCATTCCCAACCACTGCTTCCCTTTCATGCCCCTCGATTCTTATAACTGCCATCTGGTTTCTGTACAAATTGTAAATGGCCTTTCGCTCCCTGCATTTTACCCCTGCCACCTTCAGAATTTGAAAAAGAGTATTCCAGTTAACATTGTCAAATGCTTTCTCTAAGTCTACCAATGCTAGAAACTTAGGTTTGCCTTTCCTTAATCTAGCTTCTAAGATAAGTCCTAGGGTCAGTATTGCCTCACGTGTTCCAATATGTCTACGGAATCCAAACTGATCGTCCCCGAGGTCGGCTTCTACTAGTTTTTCCATTCGTCTGTAAAGAATTCGCGTTAGTATTTTGCAGCCGTGACTTATTAAACTGATAGTTCGGTAATTTTCGCATCTGTCAATACCTGCTTTCTTTGGGATTGGAATTATTATATTCTTCTTGAAGTCTGAGGGTATTTCGCCTGTCTCATATATCTTGCTTACCATATGGTAGAGTTTTCTCAGGACTGGCTCTCCCAAGGCTGTCAGTATTTCAAATGGAATGTTGTCTACTCCCGGGGCCTTGTTTCGACTCAGGTCTTTCAGTGCTCTGTCAAACTCTTCACGCAGTATCATATCTCCCATTTCATCTTCATCTACATCCTCTTCCATTTCCATAATATTGTCCTCAAGCACATCGCCCTGGTATAGACCCTCTATATACTCCTTCCACCTTTCTGCTTTCCCTTCTTTGCTTAGAACTGGGTTTCCATCTGAGCTCTTGATGTTCATGCAAGTGGTTCTCTTATCTCCAAAGGTCTCTTTAATTTTCCTGTAGGCAGTATCTATCTTACCCCTAGTGAGACAAGCCTCTACATCCTTACATTTGTCCTCTAGCCATCCCTGCTTAGCCATTTTTCACTTCCTGTCGATCTCATTTTTGAGACGTTTGTATTCCTTATTGCCTGCTTCATTTACTGCATTTTTGTATTTTCTCCTTTCATCAATTAAATTCAATATTTCTTCTGTTACCCAAGGGTTTCTACTAGCCCTCGTCTTTTTACCAATTTGATCCTCTGCTGCCTTCACTATTTCATCCCTCAAAGCTACCCATTCTTCTTATACTGTATTTATTTCCCCTATTCCTGTTAATTGTTCCCTTATGCACTCCCTGAAACTCTGTACAACCTCTGGTTTAGTCAGTTTACCCAAGTCCCATCTTCTTAAATTTCCATCTCTTTGCTGTTTCTTCAGTTTTAATCTACAGTTCATAACCAATAGATTGTGGTCAGAGTCCACATCTGCCCCTGGAAATGTCTTATTTTTATATAATCTATCTGATACCTTTTAGTATCTCCAGTGTTCTTCAATGTATACAACCTTCTTTCATGATTCTTGAACGAAGTGTTAGCTATGATTAAGTTATGCTCTGCGCAAAATTCTACCAGGCGGCTTCCTCTTTCATTTCTTAGCCCCAATCCATATTCACCTACTACGTTTCTTTCTCTCCCTTTTCCTACTACCGAATTCCAGTCACCCATGACTATTAAATTTTCGTCACTATCTGAATAATTTCTTTTATTTCATCATACATCTCTTCAATTTCTTCGTCATCTGCAGAGCTAGTTCGCATATAAACTTGTACTATTGTAGTAGGCGTGGGCTTCATATCTATCTTGGCCACAATAATGCGTTCACTATGCTGTTTGTAGTAGCTTACCCGCATTCCTATTTTCCTATTCATTATTAAACCTACTCCTGCATTACCCCTATTTGATTTTGTGTTTATAACCCTGTAGTCACCTGACCAGAAGTCTTGTTCCTGCTGCCACCGAACTTCACTAATTCCCACTATATCAAACTTTAACCTATCCATTTCCCTTTTTAAATTTTCTAACCTACCTGCCCGATTAAGGGATCTGACATTCCACGCTCCGATCCGTAGAACGCCAATTTTCTTTCTCCTGATATCAACGTCCTCCTGAGTAGTCCCCGTTCGGAGATCCGAATGGAGGACTGTTTTACCTCCGGAATATTTTACCCAAGAGAACGCCATGATCATTTAACCATACAGTAAAGCTGCATGCCCTCGGGAAAAATTACGGCCGTAGTTTCCCCTTGCTTTCAGCCGTTTGCAGTACCAGCACACCAAGGCCGTTTTGGTTAGTGTTACAAGGCCAGATCAGTCAATCATCCTGACTGTTGCCCTTGAAGCTACTGAAAAGGCTGCTGCCCCTGTTCAGGAACCACACGTTTGTCTGGCCTCTCAACAGATACCCCTGCGTTGTGGTTGTACCTACGGTACGGCTGTCTGTATCGCTGAGGCACGCAAGGCTCCCCACCAACGGCAAGGTCCATGGGACACGGAGGGGGGGGGGGGGAGCACTTAACATAACGTGTGCAAAATGGTCGTAAGATTCAGTGGTCTCTCCCAGAAGTTTTAGTCATTCTCATTATTATTCATCTACCCACATGTTCGCAAAATTTTGTGCAACAAACGTCAAATTGGCAAGAAGTGTTACTAATTGCTTAGGAATGGAAATGACCAGCATTTGAGTCAGCCACAAAAAGTAGATAGGAATATCGCCATTTACACTCACTATAGAGGGTGTCCTAGCATTGTTGCGACAAACGTCTAGAGGATGTAGAGGATATCGAGTGGAACAAATCGAGGGTAGGAACCTGTGTCCAGAAACGTCATCCAACGACGCTACAGAGCCTGGCATTACTCAAACCCTTCGGCAGAAAATGTGACTTTTTACGCCGACATACCATAACCTGAACGTCTCGAAATGTTATTTGTTATTCAGTGTCCGTGAATGACTACCACGATCGCCAGTGGAGAAAAATCAAATGTCTCTGAACGCTATGGAACTTAATATGTGAGGTCATCAGTCCCCTAGAACTTAGAACTACCTAAACCTAACTAACCTAGGGACATCACACACATCCATGCCCAAGGCAGGATTCGAACCTGCAACCTTAGCGGTAGCGTGGTTCCAGACTGTGAAGCCTAGAACCGCTCGGCCACAGCGGACAGTGGAGAAGATGGATCTATCATGATGACTGGGTGTTGTGTGGTGCCCTTAGGTTAGTTAGGCTTAAGTAGTTCTAAGTTCTAGGGGACTGATGACCATAGATGTTAAGTCCCGTAGTGCTCAGAGCCTGAACCTAACTGGATCTGTCAGCTGTGCAGAAAACTCTTGTCTCCAATGAATACGTTGCTCCGTTTGCTTGGCAGATGACGGCTTTGGACATCAGCAGTTTATTTTTCTCCTGGCTTTACGGTGTACATGAGGAAACTAAACTGAGGATGGAAAATCGTGTACGGAAGTGTCATCTACCAAGGCAACAGAACATCTCATACTCAGGGGACAAGGCCCGTGTACGCAACAGCTAGCTCCATTTTCTCACTGGCGGTCGTGGCAGTCACACGCGACCACTATATAACAATAAACACTGCAGGACGTTCCGCCGACAGTCCGTCAGTGTACGAAGTTACGTTTTCTGCCGAAGGGGTGGCCTAAAGGCAGGCTCCAGCGTCTATAACTTTGATGCTCTGTAGCGTCGTAGGATCACACATCCGAACACCAGTTCCTATCCTCGATTTCTTCATGAAGACGCCCTCTACAACGCCTCGAAGTTTACCGCAACATTCCTGGGACAACTCGTATAAGGAAAGAATATTATCTGCATGCGATAAGATCGTGTTATACCTCGCCTAAGAAGGAGAAATGTCTCCCACCATGTGTAGAAATTTGATGGTGGTTGGATCGTGATTTAGCGAGACTGCGGTTCATCGTTCCGTGATATGCTGCATGAGATCCCAGACTAGATTCCACAACTAATGGCATGCCAACAAGGAATTGATGGGTTCAGGAGCATAGTCAACGCTGTACATGATATCAGCAGCCCCACGCACCTAGTGCTTGAGAGGACAGACATAGTGCTCGTTCGGCCGTGCAGGATCGTACAGCCACGTTAACTCCCGTGAGTTGGGAAATGAGCTTGATGTGCATCAATGAGGACAGTGTGGCGACGTCTTACGTACCACAGACTGTCAGCACGGCCAGCAACGTTGAAGCATCCATTAATGCGGCAGCACAGACAGGCGCGACGACGTTGGTGCGCCCAACTACAACACTGGAGACAGACAGATACCACGTCGTCTCTTCTGGTGAGTTTCGGTCCTGTGTACAGCATCACGATGGATGAAACGTTGTGCAGAGGCTATGAGGCGAACGAACGTTGGCATTCATCATCGTCATAGAGGCCCAGGAACTGGCTTGAGAATATGGGGTACCATTGGGTACACTAGACGATCACCTCTGGATCACATACGTGATGTGTTAACTCCAGTCGCTATGCCTCATCTTGACCTTATTTTTTTTTAACAAGATAACGCAAAACCGCATGTTCCTCGTGCTGTCCTCGCCTACCTCGATGAAAAGGGTGTTAGACAAGCAAGCTCTCCTGATTTATCGTACATTAGCTTAGCGCCCGCTGCTTTGCTCGCATAGTTTGTAGGGATTCCGAAGTTATCTTTTTTTCTGTAATGGCATTATTATGTTGTTCACAAATTCCAACATTTTCTTACCTTTTCATATCAGTTAAGGCTACAGTAGCATGGTCTTTTCCTAATGTATTTGTGAAGAAAAGCCGGATCGAAGGTCTTTGTTAATCCTGCCTTTTGGTTCATGTTTTTCCACAGAAATTATCATCCCCTAAGACATATTCATTAGAAGGCAAATAGTAATTTTAATAGATTTAGGTTTAAAAATGTTTTAATACAACGATTTTTTTCTTTCCAAAAAAATTCCTCCCCAGGTTCCCCCCTTTGGAGCTGAATGTCCAAAAACCACGGAGACACGTAATTTTTCTTATTGTTAACCAAGAAGCCAAATAGAAAATTTTAGAGATTTAGTTTCAAAAATGCTTTCATAATCAAATATTTCTATAAAAACTGTCATCTCCTGTTTTAACCCCATAGGGGAGAACTTCCATAAAACAATGAAACACTTTTTTGTTTCTAACCGAGAAGCCAAATATAAAATTCTTCGGTTTATTTAAAACAAGCTCTCATAATGACATATTTTCGTAAAAAGTTTCATCCACTATTTCACCCTCTAAGGGAGCGAATGTCCTAAAAACCTGAAACAAATAGTTTTTTTATTTCTAACCGAGAACTCAGACACCAATTTTCATAGATGTAGCTTTATTAGTACTTTAATAGGCATTTATTTTCAAAAAACTTTCACCGACTATTTCACCCCCTTAGTTGTTAAAATTCTAAGAATGCTGAAGTACGAATCGTTTTATTTCGTATTGATGAACTAAATACCAATTTTCTTAGTTGTAGCTTCAAAATTGCCTTAATAGCAAAATATTTTCGGGAAACGTTTCATCCCCTACTCACCACGCCAGGGGTGCAATTTCTAAGGAAAAACCTTTTTGAACGGTTTCGCCAAATTTCAAGTTTCTGTACTTAGCAGTTTGGATTGGATAATGGTGAGTCAGTCAGCAAGTCAGTCAGGATATTTTCTTTTAGTTATAGAGATTGAAAGATCTGGTCTTCGACTGCCGAGAGACAGTGGCACGCCACCATTACGAACAACGACGTACTGGTATGTGTCATCCAAGCTCAGTTCGATTTGGTGTCCACTGGGGTCGGAGCCTTAGATGCCCTCATCAGTCGTACTTTACTTTTTGTAGATGGGTGCTTTTTTCTAATGACAGGGAACATTTCTCCGCTCCAGAAATCTGTGATAAATGACGTTCAACAATGAACGTCATTTCACTCGAACATTATGTTGTATGTATTTCAAATGACAGCCATATCTCTTGATTTTCTTTTGTGAAAGAACATTTGAAGACGCAGTTACGCACTTTTGCTTTTGTTCCACTGTCTTGTCCACATGTGTTTGAATGTTGTGCAGCTGGAATCCTTAGCTTATGGCAAAATGTTTTTGGTGGTTTGGAACGTGTCCTGCGATATCATTTAGCTGTGGAAGTTGTTCAAGACTTGTCCCTATGGCAGCCGAAAGCACCTATATGTAATGTTTTCATTCGAGTCTATAGTCTATGGACCGACTATTTTGTAAACAGGACGATCTGCTCCTAAATACATTCAGTATTCCAGTCTTGTGCTTCGTGGCTTATCGGCCATATAAACTTGGCTGGGACTGAGTAACGGAGTCCTAAACAAGCTGATTGGTAATAGCCGTAAAATTAGCTCGCAAAATGAAAGGTCACTCATGGCGATAAGAGCAGGGAGCTAATGAAATTTCAGTTTATGGACGACCAGTAACGCCGCATCTGTCTTTATTTCCTCTGTGCCTTATCGCTTATGACTGTGATAGTACTGAATGTGAAGATGAATTGAATTTTCAAGCTGAAGGTGTCAGAACCTTAGGACTTTCTGCTTCTTACGGTGTTTGTAAACATCAGCCTGAAACAGGCAAAGCGTCACTCTGAGATAGCCGAAATATCTGTTCGTAAATCAGCCAGAATTTATACATGGTGATTCAGCTGTTCCTACCGATGTCGTTTTATGCAACCCGCAATGTTATATCGGGCCTTAAAAAGCGACGCTCAAGATTTCGATATTCTCTGGCTCACTACGCACATACAATTGGTCCTACTACAGAAAAAATGAACAGGATCTTTTTGTAAGAAATTTAATGTATTTAAATTCTGAACTGGGATACGTTTTCGCGATAGTCCGTAGTTTTCGCGTTTTTCAAGGAAAACGTAAAAAAGTATCTTCAAACGCACCCCACTCTCACACTCAGTCCGCACCGGTCAGAATTTCTAGTATTTTGTTCATGGCGCTCCCTCCTATGACTGTACAAACATTTGCGACTGCGCGAATTATTTCCCACATTCGACCTTTTTTGTCTTCATTGACTGGTCTTATTACGTCACTGGCTTAGTCGAGCACTCATAAATTGTAAAAGTGACATTCCTATAACTACAAAACTACTGCGCTTGTAAAGGTTAAGTTCGGGTCGAATTCTCAACGTTATTACTTTTAGCGTAACGTTTAAAAAAGTCATTTTTCTTTCATTAACCTCGCTGCCACGTTTAAATTAATAATGTTAACGAAGTAACCGAGTGTGCTGGTGACGTAATGCTTCATATAGGCCAAAAAAGGTCGAATATCGTGAATAGTTCGTGTAGTTGTAAATTTTTGTACAGTGGTGGAAGGGAGCGCCTCGAACAGCATACTAGACGTCTTGGCTGCGGAGGGTCGAGTATGGGCAAGGAGGCGCGTTTGAATGTCACTTTTGTACGAATAACTCGAAAACAGTGGCCACCAGCGGAAACGTATTCCAGTATAAAATTTAACTGCATTGAATTTCCTACAAAAAGGTCCTACTCATTTTTCTGTGGTACTAATACTTCCTACGTAGCGACGGGGAGAATATGAAAATCTCAGGAGTGGTTTTTGAAGGAAAACTATAACATTGCGGGTTGCATAAAACGACATAGGTGGGGAAAGCTGAATTACCATATAAGTCCCCACTTAAAGTTCTAATTTCAAAACGCTGTAGAAAGAGAATCACTGCTCAGAACGACGTCAAATTTGAACAGCATATCACTGATGCGTAGGGAAACGTCTTGGAACAAAAAGAAAGAAAAAATTAACGAAAATTTTGCCAATAGACGGCACTTTAAGCGTCAGAATATGCACACCAACAGATGCGCAGCACATGGCTGTTCCTCAGTTTTCGACCGAGATTCCCACATCACTGTCTCCTCGAAGGATTTCGGGCTGCCGATAAAGCTCTTTTACAAGAACGGTCATTAAGCGCCAGTAGCTCTGATACTCAAGGGCATGAAAAAAGGCATTTGTGCATTTGTTCAATGTCTGCGAAGGGTCTGGAGAAAATGATTACTGAATTCGAAAACGCAGGTTCGTTTTGAAGTGCAATGTGTGAGGAAAGCAGTTGCTTCAACATCTGACAAATATGTGGCATTGTGCTCGAATTTTGGACATACCTGGGAGCAGTGTATAAAATACAGAGAAACATCCTGCATTGCTATCCATACAAAACCCACTCGAGCTCAGCAGTTGCTTCCTGCTGACCTGCCAGCAAGACATATCCTCGCTCTGGAATATCTTGCTCTCAAGGAAGTGAACAATGGATGAGCGTGGAACATTCTGTAGACAGATGAAGCCCATTTCGATCTCCGAGGGCATGTGAATACGTAGAATTGTAAAATATGTGGAATGGAAAATCCGCATTCACATCGTCTGGTACGGCTTTATTTTGCGAAGGTGACTGTGTGATGCGGGTAGACGGCATCGTCTATCGTAGGTCCGTATTTTTTTCGGGGAGGTGGGTCCTGCGGGTCCTGTTACTTGTACCGTCATAGGTACACGCTGTGAGAGTTTTTTTGCGCACCAACGTCATTCCAAACTCTTCAACAGCATGGATGTGTGGGTAGGATCATTTTTGTGCACGATGGCGCACCTCCGCACTTTGCACCGTCAATGAAGCGGCTGCTGCAGAGCCGTTTCGGAAATGCTAGCATTATCAACGGTCATTTCCTGACAACCTGGCCGTCCAGATCACCTGGTCTCAATCTGTGTGACCTCTGGCTGAGGGGCTATGTGAAAGATGTGTTCAGTGCTCCGATTACAAACATGGATGAATTGAAGGCACGCATGGCACCATGCATTCTGAACGTGGCCCCTGAGACACTCCGATCTACTGTGGAACATGCTGTTTCTCGGTTTCAACTTGTGATAGAAAACGGCGAACAGCATATCCAACATATACTCCGTCAGACTCACGACAACTAGAGACGGATGTCATTTTGCTCCTTGTTGGATGTCATTTTGCTTTGCTATGCAGATTTTTGCCTCTGGACAGATAAAAACCACTTTTCCACATCCGATACGACCGTGCTATGGTGGATAGGCTAGCTAACAGTGCCACAACTGTTGACTGCCAAACTTTTGCAGTCATGAGCATTCACCAGTATCTATGTGTTCCGTGCAACTGAAAGTATAGCCGTCATATTGCGATTCATGTGTCATTTGTAGCCGACCCTATTTACACTGTTTACAGGACAAAATTATCGGTTGTTTTTGTTTTTCTATTTTTTCAATGATGTCTCCTCCTGTTCACATTTGACGTCATTGTCGATACTGGTTCTCTTTCGACAGCGTAACTTTCATTATGGACAATCTTACAACTATCCCTGCTGCGACTTAAATTATTCTGTGTAGTTTCGCAATTGACAGTAGAGTTTGAATTTTTTCTTACTATCGCCTCAGATTCATTTGTCGAGGAGGAGGCCAATGGAAAGCGATCAGTTCGTTACGGATAGTGTCCAGACTGAGAACAACTCATACTCCAATTTCAGGAATGAGAAAATCTGCTCAGTATTTGTGAGGGAATTACGAACAAGTCAATAAAGCTGAGTTAATGCAAAATTTCCGACTCGCTTACATTACTTGCCACAATTATTTAACCATACTCCATGTGCCAGTAACTAAACCAGCTCACAATACAACGATGTAAGACGTAATAATCAGCAAATTGCAAATAAAGCTGTTCTGTTTACACACAGGCAAGTGAGGTATAGAAAGAGAAATCAGTTGAAACGTCATATAGACGGGAAGGGCATATATGCAGAAGCAGAATTCCTGAGAACACACTCACACACACATGGAGTACAGCGGTTCACTGATAAGAGTATGGTATCATATCTCGTCCAACAGGTTCATATGTAACGAAATCAGTCATTCGCTTGGCTTAAGGAAACGCACACGGTAAAAAGACACAAATTGCACAATATTCTTGTCTCATCTCAGCTTCCACCTTTGAAACAGATGCTGAGGTTGCCAGATTCTTTATTCTGAGTACACTCATTGTTGGTGCCTCGTCTACATCTACGTTTGTAGTTCCGCATTAAAGTTCCATGTTCTAGGCCTAGATGGGACAATCGACCCCAACCGACCGACCTGTCATCCTGCCTGTGGCGTTATTGGATGCGTTATGGAGAGGCATATGGACAGCACACCGTCGATCCAGACGTTGTCGATTTTCTTGGCCTTGGAACCACTACTGATCGATCGTAAGACTGGCTCCACAAGAGTGAGAGCATCCCATTCCAGACTCATGGATACTTTCAAGTTTACTGGCTAGGATGTGATAAATTATTGGATGAGAAAAACAGTGAGAAAAAGTGGAACCTACATTTCACCATAATTACAATACTGGCCATTAAAATAACTACACCGCGAAGATGACGTGCTACAGACGCGAAAATTAACCTACAGGAAGAAGATGCTGTGATATGCAAATCATTAGCTTTCCAAGTATTCACACAAGGTGGCGCCGGTGGCGACACCTACAACGTGCTGACATGAGGAACGTTTCCAGCCGATTTCTCATACACAAACAGCAGTTGACCGGCGTTGCCTGATAAAACGTTGTTGAGATGCCTCGTGTAAGGAGGAGAAATGCGTACCATCACGTATCCGACTTCGATAAAGGTCGGATTGTAGCCTATCGCGATTGCGGTTTATCGTATCGCGACATTGCTGCTTGCGTTGGTCGATATCCAATGACTGTTAGCAGAATATGGAATCGGTGGGTTCAGGAGGGTAATACGGAACGCCATGCTGGACCCCAACGGCCTCGTATCACTAGCAGTCGAGACGACAGGCATCGTATCCGCATGGCTGTAACACATCGTGCAGCCACGTCTCGATCCCTGAGTCAACAGATGGGGACGTCTGCAAGACAACAACCATCTGCACGAACATTTCGACGACGATTGCAGCAGCAAGGACTATCAGCTCGGAGACCATGACTGCGGTTACCCTTGATGCTGCATCACAGACAGGAGCGCTTGCGATGGTGTACTCAACGACGAACCTGGGTGCACGAATGGCAAAACGTCATTTTTTCGGATGAGTCCAGATTCTGTTTACAGCATCATGATGGTCGCATTGACGTCACTTTGAACAGTGGACGTTACAATTCAGATGTGTTACGACCCGTGGCTCTACCCTTCATTCGATCCCTGCGAAACCCTACATTTCAGCAGGATAATACACGACCGCATGTTGCTGGTCCTGTACGGGCCTTTCTGGATACAGAAAATGTTCGACTGCTGCCCAGGCCAGTACATTCTCCAGATATCTCACCAACTGAAAACGTCTGGTTGATGGTGGCCGAGCAACTGGCTCGTCACAATACGCCAGTCACTACTCTTGATGAACTGTGGTGTCATGTTGAAGCTGCATGGGCAGCTGTACCTGTACACGCCATCCAAGCTCTGTTTGACTCAATGCCCAGGCGTATCAAAGGCGTTATTATGGCCAGAGTTGGTTGTTCTGGGTACTGATTTCTCAGGATCTATGCACCCAAATTGCGTGAAAATGTAATCTCATGTCAGTTCTAGTGTAATATATTGTAAGTAGGCTGTTTAGGTTTTTATACTGGTAACGCCACGTAGCGCTCTGTATGAAAATCACTGGCTGTGCTGTGTGCAGTCTGTGGCTTTGTTCCATTGTGTCTAACTTTTGAAGCTTTTGCTGTGTTTGTCTCTGATTTTGTTCCATTTGTTGCATTAATTGCAATAATAATGTATTAGTGTCTGGAATCTGTTTCTCTATGCTTTCTGACAGTGCATTTTCACCGGCAACATTCACATTTTGACAAGCAGAAAATGTGTCTTGACTCATTTGAGAAAACGGTGAGGACCCAAAACCTGAGTCTACAGTATTTGCAATATTGTGTTCTGTCATTTCGGATTCCTGAGGCGAGCTGTTGCCAACCGATCGATTGATAATGCTTCCCTGTTCACTACTTGTTTCACTGTCTACACCATTATTTGCCGCCTGCTCCATTTCCCTATGCACAATTACCAAATTACTACTTGGAACGTCTGTTAATTCACTACACAGTGGTGCTGATAAGCTACGCTCGTCGTCACTATTACTTCTCAGTTTACTTTGGAGCCTAGTGTTACGTTTTTCACACGCCATTATTGTCGCAATATTTCACACGATAACACAGAAAAGCACAATTTGTAGAGCAAAAATAAGAGAACACATTAACATAGCACTGAAAATAATATCTAGTTAATTGCAAGCGCAGCTGCGAAATACTTGGTGCAAATCTACATGCATGCCACAACTGTTTTACTGTTGTTGCTGTGGTCTTCAGTCCTGAGACTGGTTTGATGCAGCTCTCCATGCTACTCTATCCTGTGCAAGCTTCTTCATCTCCCAGTACCTACTGCAACCTACATCCTTCTGAATCTGCTTAGTGTATTCATCTCTTGGTCTCCCTCTACGATTTTTACCCTCCATGGTGCCCTCCAATGTTAAATATGTGAGCCCTTGATGCCTCAAAACATGTCCTACCAACCGATCCCTTCTTCTAGTCAAACTGTGCCACAAACTTCTCTTCTCCCCAATCCTATTCAATACCTCCTCATTAGTTACGTGATCTACCCACCTTATCTTCAGCATTCTTCTGTAGCACCACATTTCGAAAGCTTCTATTCTCTTCTTGTCCAAACTAGTTATCGTCCATGTTTCACTTCCATACATGGCTACACTCCATACAAATACCTTCAGAAACGACTTCCTGACACTTAAATCTATATTCGATGTTAACAAATTTCTCTTCTTCAGAAACGATTTCCTTGCCATTGCCAGTCTACATTTTATATCCTCTCTACTTTTACTGTACAACAACGAAAAACTACAACTACAAAGGAAATTCTCTCTATAATTACGCGCTAGCAATACACAATAGCTACACTAATTACACAAACTACAAGGGTCAACATATGAAACGCCCCCTTTGAACAATTATACATGACTGTGCTTAAACTGACACACAATATTTTTAGCGCAACGCAGTCTGACTTTTAGAAATCCCTACAACAGAATGGCCCTGACTAACATTAATCTATACCTTTCACAAATCACTTACCTCACAAAAATCTTCGTTACTCGAACTACTGCAATACAGCGAACGCCACTACTGCCAGCTAAATAAAAGATTCAAACTACTGAAGGCACTAACTACTGATAGTGATAGTTAGCAAATGAAAGATTTTGATGGAGAACAAACAATGTATTTACCTTAATAGTGTTCAAAAGTCATAATATATATAGCAGTTCATGACATCCAGTCTTACAAATGTACTGTCTCTGATGGACACACGTCCAGATCATCCGCTCTCAAAAATCCGCCATCTCACTTCCTCACATCCACCATTGCTGGCGGCTCACCTCCAACTGCGCAACGCTACGCGCTGTTAACATCCAGCTGCTCAACACTACAATAGCAAACAACAATGCAAACCAGCCACAGACTGCACACAGCACAGCCAGTAATTTTCATACAGAGCGCTACGTGGCGTTACCAATATAAAAACCTAAACAGCCTACTTACAATATTTGTCCAATGAATACCCGTTTATCATCTGCATTTCTTCTTGGTGTAGCAATTTTAATGGCCAGTAGTGTATTTCAGTAAAAGATGTTAACTTAGAAGCAGTTTGGAACAGTGGGAGTCAGGCTTCAGCGATCTCGGAAGAAGTATTGAACTGGTGTTTGCTGGAACAGGACTGGCCCATTTTATAATTACAGAACGTTAAAATTAAAGGGGCGATTGCAGGAAAGACTACAGAAGTGAATCGTTAGGTCAGGTTGGAATTTTACTGTTAAGGACACTCACTGGAATGGAATTTTTTAGTGTTGTCACAGTTGTCATTAAGTGTAGCATTTGGAATGGATTTTATGTGAAAATATGAAGCTGTTGCATGAAGTGTTGAGAGCTATTGGCAAAGGATTTCAGATTGATTCCGTATTTCTGGATTTCCGGAAGGGTTTTGAAACCGTACCACACAAGCGCTTGTAGTGAAATTGCTTGCTTATGGAATATCGCCTCAGTTATATGTCTGGATTCGTGACTTCCTGTCAAAGAGGTCACAGCTCCTAGTAACCGACGGAAAGTCATCGAATAAACCAGAAGGGATTTCTGGCGTTCCCCAAGGTAGTGTTATAGGCCCTTTCATGTTCCTTATCTATATAAAGGATTTGGGAGACAATCTGAGCAGCCGTCTTAGGTTTTCTGGAGATGAAGCTGTCGTTTATCGACTAATAAAGTCATCAGAAGGTCAAAACAAATTGCAAAACGATTTAGAAAAGATATTTTGCAGTTGACCCTAAATATCGAAAAGTGTGACGTCATCCACATGAGTGCTAAAAGGAATCCGTTAAACTTAAGTTACACGATAAATCAGTCTAATCTAAAAGCCGTAAATTCAACTAAACACCTAGGTAATACAATTACGAACAACTTAAATTGGAAGAAACACGTAGAAAATGTTGTGGGGAAGGCTAAGCAAAGACTGCGTTCTATTGGCAGGACACTTCGAAAATGTAACAGATCTACTAAGGAGAACTGCCTAGACTACGCTTGTCCGTCCTGTTTTAGAATACTGTTGTGCGGTGTGGGACCCATTATCAGACAGGATTAATGGAGTACATCGAAAAGTTTCCGAGAAGGGCAGCACGTTTTGCATTATCGTGAAATAGGGGAGAGAGTTTTTCGTTGCGGCGGAAGGGTTAGCATCAAATGGTTAGCATCAAATTGTGAGTATTAAACCGTATATGAGTAACTGTATCGATAAAATTGAACGGGGACCAAATAGCTGAGAGATGTGTTTGTTATTTTTCGAGAATTTTGAAATTTTAGGGGACTGATTGACAGTTTAATAATGTGTGTTTAGCATGTAACGAACTCGATGCTGATGTTAGAGGGCAATGATGCTCGGTTTGAGGAAACAGTTCAGGTTTTTTTTTTAGTTTGCAATTGTGGCGCAAATGTGAGAGACTGCAGGGATCTGGCTTAGAATCAGTGATACTGCTTACATTTCGTAGTTCACGTGTGCAATAACTTAGTTAGATATTGGCGTCAGAGAGGAAAAATACACAGGAGTAGAGCTGTTTTCATAAGGTCGGAAAGAAGGTGCCGTGTTGAGATGTCCAGCTTGTGGCGGAATGCCAGAAGAACCAGATATTAGTGATTACATGGAAATAGATGTACGGTGAGAGGCTATGGAAGAATGTAAGCTGACAATCCAGTGAGACTGGTAAGTAACTGATAATACGAAGGGCTGTTTGATGATAAACTGTTAAGGGTTCTGTCCATGAAGATAACGAAGGTGGAGGACTTTGTCGACTTATATATGAGTTTGTATGAGAAGCTTGTTAGTCAGATCTAAGAGCATTTGGAAAGAATGAATAGATAGACGCACAAGTATTTTTGTTCATGTTAAGAAACTCTTGGATCACATACATTTAAAGAATTAGCCGCTCAAGTCGAGTATGTTGGGACTTCCAATGTTAAGGGAATGAAAAACGAGGGGCTGATTATTAGGGACCCTGAGAAAGAGGAAAATTTAGTAACTGCTTGCAGTTTTTGAGTAGTACCACGCACCTGAAAGACGTCACAGCAATCAAAACCGAACATTAGGCATCAAATCTTGCTGAGTGGAATTATTTAGTCAGGGATGTCAGTCCATTATATCCATACCATAACTACTCTGATGTTTTGTTTGAATTAGGAGGATGTAGCAGGACACCGTCACGTGCGACGTGCAACTCGAATCTGATAAGGTCCAACGAGAAACGTGTTAACGATCAAGAGCAGTATGAGAAGGCACACGTGCATTAAAAGTGTAGAGGAATCAACGGAAAACTGAGGCAGAGAACCGAATATCAGCTAATGGCTTCAAAAAGATAATGATGAGGTAAGTCAGAAAGCACAAAACAGGTATTTGAAAATTCTTAATTTTGTGAATTTAATGTGAAACAAACAGTGCTCACCACTGGTTCTTAGGATGATAGGTTAGTTTAAGTAGAAAAATAATTAAGTGTTTGGTGTCAAGACGGAAGGGGCGGGAGAAATTTTTTGCTTCGGCAACAACAATGAGGAGGCACTATCGTATGGAAGTACTAAATGGGGATCAACGACGATAGAAGATGCAGTAGGAAAGAATGATTTTCTAAGGAGAAAGTTGGACTAGATATGAAGGATGAGGAAAACGGCGTATAGACATGTCGTCATGTCGTCGCAGTTTTTTGTAGCATGACTCAGAGCATGATTTTCAACCATTACATGACGCTTGTATGAAAATGTGTGTGCAGTAGAGAATAAGATAAACAACGCATGCATCTAATCTAGCATAAAGAGGGCTAGGGTGAACGTCACATATTGACGAAAACAGGATAATACACTGACAGAAAAAAATCGCAACACCAAAACATAATTAATATGGAGAACGTAATTTCGGGAATCCATTTGCCTGGGTAATATATTTAAGGCATCAATACTGCAAGATCACAGGTTAATTTAAGCGCGAAGTAAGCCGTTGCAAAGGTGAAATGCTGATCCATTAAGAATCGGTGTAACTTCCAGAATGTTGAATACATGCATGCAAACAGGCACGCATTGTGTTGCGCAGGTGCCGGACGTCAGTTTGTGGTATGGAGTTCCAAGTCCGTTGCTCTTGGCCGGTCGAAACAGGCGCGGTTAATACTGGTTACGGATGACGCTGGTGTCGTCGCATGGTGTCCCATGTGTACTCGACTGGAAACAGTTCTAGTGATCGAATAGGCCAAGGTAACATGTCGCCACTCGGCAGAGCATGTTGGGTTACAACAGCGGTAAGTGGGGGAGCGTTATTCTGTTGGAAAACTGGAAAACGTCCCTGGGAATTCTGTTCAATAACGGCAGCACAATAAGTCGAATCACCATACTGACGTCGGCCGCGGTGGTCTCGCGGTTCTAGGCGCGCAGTCCGGAACCGCGCGACTGCTACGGTCGCAGGTTCGAATCCTGCCTCGGGCATGGATGTGTGTGATGTCCTTAGGTTAGTTAGGTTTAAGTAGTTCTAAGTTCTAGGGGACTGATGACCACAGCTGTTAAGTCCCATAGTGCTCAGAGCCATTTGAACCATTTGAACCATACTGACGTACAGGCTTGCACTCAGTATGCGTGGGATAATCATCAGAGTGTTCCTGTGTCATACGAAGTCGCACCCCAGACGATAACTGCAGGTGTAGGTCCGGTGTGTCAAGACGGCAGACAGGCAGGCTACAGGTACACACCTGACCTCCTCCAACATACAGCCACCACTGGCACCGTGGCAGAACCAGGCTTCATCAGAAAATGCAACAGTCCTTCAGTGTGCTCTCGGTTGACACCAGTGGTTTGGGGTCGGAGGAATGCACGCTACAGAGCGTCTGGTTCCGAACTGTCCTTTAAGGAACGGATTTGTAGCAGTTCGTTATGTCTGACGCCTAGATTGCTGCTGCAGATGCAGTACGACGGACCAGAGCTATACGCCAAACGCGATGTCTTCCCACGGTAGTGCCAACTGGCCGTCCAGGGCCCGGTCTTCTTGCGACCGTACGTTGTCTTGACCACCGCTGCCAGCAGTCGTGTACAGTGACAACATTTCTGCCACGTCCTTCTGCAGTATCGGGGAAGGAACATCCAGTATCTCAAAGCCCTATTACACTACCTGATTCGAATCAGTGTGGTGTTGACAGTGGCGTCTTTGTCGCCTTCAAAGGTATTCTTGGCTAACACAGCGTTCAGTCTCAAAGATAACTAACGCTCACATTTGTTACAGCGTAAATTTAAAGCAGATCTGATTTGTATCCTCATAGTGGCGCCACTAGCGATTTGAATAGACATCATTTTTCAGAAGTAGAAACACGCCTACCAGCTTTACTTTATGTCGCAAAACTACTTCTTGCAACTTTTTCACGTCAGTGTTTATGCCTCATTCCATATTTGTAAAAGAACTTGAAGAAAGTGGCAGTGGATGAAATGGGAAAGTTAGCGGAATACTAACACTAATTGTTAGACACTAGCACTATCCGATACCTACGTGAGAGTGACTATGTGTGGTGTGTTGGAATGATGACAGGTAGGTAGAAAAAGAACGGAAGAACCTTGAATAAGAGATTAATTCAATATGTACATTTAATGCTGTTAATGTTCTGTAATACTGCAACATCGTAAGATGAATTTTAATTTTTGCAACATCATTTTCTAGAATCACTTACTTGTAATAAGTGTATGTGAATTTTCACCATTTCCTTAATTAGTGGGTTTAAAGTTTGAGACTTTTTTAATGATGAAAACACAAGGCTCAGTCTTTTTTTTATAAAAGGTCGTTTGTTAATGACCTTAAAATGTGTGTGTGCTTGGGGATAAAACCAATATTTGGGTAACAATAACTTTTGTTTGCATAAAATTATAGTGTTTATATAAATGTAATAAGGATCACTAGTCGGCGCAGTTAGCAATTTATTTGTGAGAGCTGTGCACAGGAGACTCAGTGTTCGATCGAGCAGCGGCACTGACTAACGGAGCGTTGAGAATGACCCGAACGAGGCTACGGTCCCGCCGGTGGTGGTCCATTAGTGCTGTTGTTCTGAGGATGTTTGGTGGACACAAAAGAGACATCAATGGCAGCCATGCTTGAGCAGGGAGTTCAGCGTAACGCGCACGTCAACACCTCTGGAGGGCGGCAAGACTCCACGCTGTCTGAGAAGCCATGACAACAGCTGTAGCTGGGCGGCTGCGTCTTTGGCAGCAGGGCGCTGCGGCAGCTTGCTCGACTGACCCAGTCACGGCGGCCACCACAAAAACATAAAGCAATCAGCATGAGAGTGAAAGCCACTGAATGAGGCGACGGGCTGAGTGGAGGAGTGGAATGCTTTAAAAGAAGTATGCACCCTTTCAACATTTTAATTGCGCCCAAGCAGCACCTGCATCTGGTCATGAGCACTGTGATATTCCTCATTCTCTGTTATTTTCCATGGAGAATGACAGCCGAATGATTGTACGTGCGTAATTCAAACGAAACTTTCTCTAAATTATAAAGCAACATGATGTGCAATGCACGAACCGTAGAATATCTTTGTTTTTTTTTGTTCTTGTTAACAGAACAAACCTGCCCTATGGACAGACTAGCCTACCATTTCTCTATGAGAGACTATGGCCCAGTGTGTCCTGCGATGATCTACAGATGATGCTCATGATGAAAACCAGTACCTTGTCATTAATCACCTCTCTTTGTCTGGCCCAATACATTTATCAGCGGAATCCTCATATCCTACCCTAACTACCTTGCCAGCGGACTACGGCACAAAACAGCCATGAATTTCCTGGCTTGCACCGCTGATGCGCATGAACATTTGCCTGTTGCCATCCAATGCCAGACTACCGACCAAGGAACACACGCGGAGTATTAAGCTGAATCCCAGGGCGACATATTGCGCTGTGCGTAGTGACCGTGCAGAGACCCATGTACTGAAAAGCAGAGGACAGTGTTCTAGCTTTGCACCTCTGAGAGAGGGAATTTTATTATTTCCAATGTCAAATTTTTCTTTTCAGCGGTCATTCAATATGATTTATTTTCACTGCATGATATGTGTAAAATTCTGCATTGGAAATCATGTGAATGTACAATAATGTAACAAACACTTCTGTGAGACACATTACAGATGTAAAAGAACATTATACAATTTAGATTATCATTTTAGGAGGAATGACTAGCCTTATACAAGTAGGGACATCTACAAGTAGGGACATCTACAATATGTTTAATTAAAGTTTTGTACCTTAAGTGAATTCTTATATGCATTAGTTATTCAATGTAAATTTATTATTTTCATTTTGAGAGAAAAAAATTTCTACTACAATGTGAAGACAAATAAACTGAGCTTGTTTCCCATAATGTTGACTCAATTATTGGAAATCAATGTTGTTGTTGTTGTGGTCTTCAGTCCTGAGACTGGTTCGATGCAGCTGTCCATGCTACTCTATCCTGTGCAAGCTTCTTCATCTCCCAGTACCTACTGCAACCTACATCCTTCTGAATCTGTTTAGTGTATTCATCTCTTGGTCTCCCTCTACGATTTTTACTCTCCACGCTGCCCTCCAATACTAAATGGAAATCCTGCCTCGGGCATGGAGCTGTGTGATGTCCTTAGGTTAGTTAGGTTTAAGTAGTTCTAAGTCTAGGGCACTGGTGACCTCAGATGTTAAGTCCCATAGTGCTTAGAGCCATTTGAACCATTTTTGAATCCTAATAATGTGGAGCCGTCATACGATGAGAAAGTGTGAAGTTGTGAAATCCAGCACTGAAATTTTACCTTTGTAAAGTAGTGCTGATTTTACAATGAAATGAATACCCCTAGCTGGCGTTGATATAAGTCAACGGGGACAGTTAAAAAATGTGTGCCCAGACCGGGACTCGAACCCAGGATTTCCTGCTTACATGGCAGACGCTCTATCCATCTGAGCCACCGAGGACATAGAGGATAGTGCGACTGCAGGGACAAAAGAAAATGTCCGAAAGAACAGATACCATCTTCATATGTATAGTACTGATTTTATGGGAATACCCACACTGTGGTAGCTAATGAAGAACGAGTGAGGGTTAAGAACAGGTTTCGTTGCTATAATGTAACAAATTATGTTGGGAGTGTATCAGTGAGGGAGTCTGAGTGAGAGGGTGGGGATGGCTCAAGTTGAAAGAATGTGGATCGAATGCTGGAATAGAGGCCAGAACAGAATAAATTTTACTTTCCTATCCCTCGCACTTTTTTGTTTTCTTTTCAGGGCAGGTGGTTTTGGAATAAATTGAATGGGAAAGGCTACACCTTGTTTCTTAGTGTAACCTCATCAGCATCGATTTCATTCATGGTGGAGGACATAATGTGAGGCAGCAGCCTGATCTTGGCCACCCCCTCCTATTTTCATTATATACTTATATAAAACAAGTTCCTGTTTGTGTGACTTCGTTTGGTTTTCAGTTTGTCTTGTTTTCTATCAATGAACGAGTGGTTATGAGGTTCAGGTGTAATGGTTCTTCAGCAATTTCTTTTCATAAGTTTATCTTGCAGTTCAGATCCCAACGGCACATGAGTTATACAGTGGTAGCTTTCTGGCCAGCATTCAATTCACTTGGCTCTGTGATGCGAGACGAATTGCAAAGAGGGTAGATGTTGATCTATGGCAGATCTGCTGACAGGGTATAATGATACAACAGGAACAAGTGCTTCCGACAGCACAATTCAGCGCAAATTGTTGGACATGGGACTCGGCAGCAGAGGACACATATGTATTTCCGTGTTGGCCCAACGAGATCGTCAATTACGACTCCAGTGGGTGTAGAACTAGGCGGAGATGGTTGCATAGAGGGTGGAGGTGGGGGAAGAAGATGAGAACAGTTATTCAACCCTGTCTGTCGTCACGCCTGTGGCGACAGTAGATAAAATCTTGGGGATGTTCTGCTTATCACTGTTTCCTATCGGACAAGAAGTTGCATTCACCTTCTGACCTTGTGTCCCAGGACCGTCGGGAATCTTCACTTATTGTATTTCGCCTAAATTGACAGTACAGTTAAAGGGAAAGTTGCAAGGCAGCAGATCAGTATTAGCAGTAAATTCGATTAGCTTTGAATATATTGCAGAAGAGAAGACAAAAGTAGGGTAGCCCTGTCTCAGTGATTCCATGAGCACACTCACAACTCTGAGATTCCGAGCTGCCACCTTGTGTTATAGGACAAAAAATGTATTGGTACACAACGTGAACTAATCAAGAATACTCGCATGTCCAGTCACTAGGCAGAGTTACGATTGCGTAATCGAAGTGAATCGAGATAATCAAAAATGTTACCCACGAATTCCGAAATATGATCACGAAGACAGAAGCCGAACGACAAACCTTACTGGACTGCGATAACCTCACAGCAAACATAAACATAGCCAAAGCCTTGCAGACAAACAAAAATTACGCGAAGCGAAATGTAGTGTGAGGAGTGCTATGCGAGAGGCGTTCAATGAATTCGAAAGTAAAGTTCTATGTACTGACTTAGCAGAAAATCCTAAGAAATTTTGGTCTTATGACAAAGCGATAGGTGGATCAAAACAAAATGTCCAGGCACTTTGTGACCAAAATGGTACTGAAACAAAGGATGACAGACTAAAGACCGAAATACTAAATGTCTTTTTCCAAAGCTGCTTCACAGAGGAAGACTGCTCTGTAGTTCCTTCTCTAGATTGTCTCACAGATGACAAAATGGTAGATATCGAAATAGACGACAGAGGGATAGAGAAACAATTAAAATCCCTCAAAACAGGAAAGGCCGGTGGACCTGATGGGATACCAGTTCGATTTTACACAGAGTACGCGAAGGAACTTGCCCCCATTCTTGCAGCGGTGTACCGTAGGTCTCTAGAAGAGCGTAGCGTTCCAAAGGATTGGAAAAGGGCACAGGTCATCCCCGTTTTCAAGAAGGGACGTCGAACAGATGTGCAGAACTATAGACCTATATCTCTAACGTCGATCAGTTGTAGAATTTTGGAACACGTACTATGTTCGAGTATAATGACTTTTCTGGAGACTAGAAATCTACTCTGTAGGAATCAGCGAGGGTTTCGAAAAAGACGATCGTGTGAAACCCAGCTCGCGCTATTCGTCCACGAGACTCAGAGGGCCATAGACACGGGTTCCCAGGTAGTTTCCGTGTTTATTGGCTTCCGCAAGGCGTTCGATACAGTTCCCCACAGTCGTTTAATGAACAAAGTAAGAGCATATGGACAATCAGACCAATTGTGTGATTGGATTGAAGAGTTCCCAGATAACAGAACGCAGCATGTCATTCTCAATGGAGAGAAGTCTTCCGACGTAAGAGTGATTTCAGGTGTGCCGCAGGGGAGTGTCGTAGGACCGTTGCTATTCAAAATATACATAAATTACCTTGTGGATGACAACGGAAGTTCACTGAGGCTTTTTGCGGATGATGCCGTGGTATGTCGAGAGGTTGTAACAATGGAAAATTGTACTGAAATGCAGGAGGATCTGCAGCGAATTGACGCATGGTGCAGGGAATGGAAATTGAATCTCAATGTAGACAAGTGTAATGTGCTGCGAATACATAGAAAGAAAGATCCCTTATCATTTAGCTACAATATAGCAGGTCAGCAACTGGAAGCAGTTAATTCCATAAATTATCTGGGAGTACGCATTAGGAGTGATTTAAAATCGAATGATCATATAAAGTTCAACGTCGGTAAAGCAGATGCCACACTGAGATTCATTGGAAGAATACTAAGGAAATGCAATCTGAAAACAAAGGAAGTAGGTTACAGTACGCTTGTTCGCCCACTGCTTGAATACTGCTCAGCAGTGAGGGATCCGTACCAGATAGGGTTGATAGAAGAGATAGAGAAGATCCATCGGAGAGCAGCGCGCTTCGTTACAGGACCATTTAGTAATTGCGAAAGCGTTACGGAGATGATAGATAAACTCCAGTGGAAGACTCTGCAGAAGACGCTCAGTAGCTCGGTACGGGCTTTTGTTGAAGTTTCAAGAACATACCTTCACCGAGGAGTCAAACAGTATATTGCTCCCTCCTACGGATATCTCGCGAAGAGACCATGAGGATAAAATCAGAGAGATTAGAGCCCACACAGAGGCATACCGACAATCCTTCTTTCCACGAACAATACGAGACTGGAATAGAAGAGAGAACCGATAGCGGTACTCAAGGTACCCTCCGCCACACACCGTCAGGTGGCTTGCGGAGTATGGATGTAGATGTAGACTGCGACCAGTGGAGTCACTATGCCAGATACTCTTGCGGTGCAAACGACGTACACAGTAGCGACCAATGTAACTGCTACATGCTTCCTATCTCGAAACGTGCTGACAAAACTGGACGTTCTATGCCCAAGGCTGCTCCAAAGGTAATGGAAGATAAGGCTTGCATATCACAGTGGTGGTAACTACCGCACGACTACTATACGCAGTGTGGAGTGTCCAGGATCTGTAGCCGAATGGGACTGGAGAATTACTCTCCATGCTATTTGCAAACATGCCATTCTGTGCACCTGCGTTTAACGAGGAAGTTCCCATAGCCAACACGACACAGAGCGAGGGCGAACCGTTGCTGCTGCCTCGGCCCGTGGTGCAGTACAGATTCTTGATATTCATGTTGGAACACCTGTCTACACCTAAAGCTGCACCACCGTCTCCTCAAATTCTACTGTCACCAGCTCCCTGTGGCTTGAACGACAGAGTTTTTTATCCGTTTCTGGCACTATGATAAATCTCTTCCATATGCGATGACGCCTATCTTTTAACTTTTCTCGATACATTTGGTCTGTTTTCTGTGCACTACAATGTATATGGCCTTACATTACTCACATGTCTGCAAGTTTATGTAGCGGGTAATTCTCCGTCCCCGAGAAGTAGTCATGAACGGTGAACAGTGGTAATAAACTCCAGTATGGACAACCGTGCATTGCTTTTAGAAGCGATTACGCAGCAACCGCGAACCATAAACAGTGGTAATAACCTCCGTTATGGATATATTATGGGCCAGAGTGCGTTGTCCTTTGAGGTAGCACCACAAGCGATTACGAGGCAGGCAGTTATTTTTGTCAAACATAAGCGCATTACAAACATTGCCTCACTTGAATTAGTCGTTGATGAGCTCATATTACTCGAAATATTTCTTGCTGACTCTTCGTTCCTTATTAGTTTATTTGCTTTTTTCTTTTGGCTTGCTCTCCAGATTCTAAACCAGACGATACGTGTTGCACATAAACCTGTATACACGATGTCCCAGGACGAACGGTCAATATTCCCACATATGATAGGAACGACAATTCGAATCAAAAGAGTACATTGCACTTGGGCCGTAAACTGCATGCATTAAGAAACATGAGCACATCTTCATGCTCGATGCCGTGAAGCAAATCTCTTAAACTGCAAGCTCTTTGCATTTCAGCTTTTGGGAGACGGTAGTATGTACCAAAATAAAAAAAAATGTCCAGTAAACATGGGGTCTGAAGTGCATATAATAAGAGCTATGAGTACTTCTTCATCTTCGCTGCTGTGAAATACACTATGTGATCAAAAGTATCTGGACACTCGGCTGAAAATGACCTACATGTTCGTGGCGCCCTCCTTCGGTAATGCTGGAATTCAGTATGGTGTTGGCCCACCCTTAGCCTTGATGACAGCTTCCACTCTCGCAGTCATACGTTCAATCAGGTGCTGGAAGGTATCTTGCGGAATGGCAGCCCATTCTTCACGGAGTGCTGCCTCCACTGAGGAGAGGTATCCATGTTAGTCTGTGAGGCCTGGCTCGAAGTCGTCGTTCCAAAACATCCCAAAGATGTTCTAATATGATTCAGGTCAGGACTCTGTGCAGGCCAGTCCACTACAGGGATGTTATTGAGTAACCACTTCGCTACAGGCCGTGCATTATGAACAGGTGCTCGGTTGTGTTGAAACATGCAATTGAAACATGCAATCGTCATCCCCGAATTGTTGTTCAACCGTGGGAAGCAAGAAGGTGCTTAAAACATCAATGTCGGTCTGTGCTGTGATAGTGCCACGCAAAATAAAAAAGGGTGTAAGCCTTCTCCATGAAAAACACCACCACACCATAACACCACCGTCCCCGAATTTTACTGTTGGCACTACACGCGCTGTCAGATGACGTTCACCGGGCATTCGCCATACCCACACCCTACCATCGGATCGCCTCATTGTGTACCGTGGTTCACCAATCCACACAACGTTTTTCCACTATTCAGTCGACCAATGTTTACGCTCATTTCACCAAGCGTGGCGTCGTTTGGCACTTGCCGGCGTGATGTGTGGCTTCTGGGCAGCCGCTCGACCATGAAATCCAAGTTTTCTCACCTCCCGCCTGATTGTCATAGTACTTGCAGTGGATTCTTATGCAGTTTGGAATTCCTATGTGATGGTCTGGATAGATGTCTGCCTAATACACATTACGACCCTTCTTCAACTGTCAGCGGTCTCTGTCAGTGAACGTATGAGGTCGGCCTGTATGCTTTTGTGCCGTACGGGTCCTTTAACGTTTCCTCTTCACTATCACATCGGAAACAGTGGACCTAGCGATGTTTAGGAGTGTGGAGATCTCGCTAACAGACGTATGACACAAGTGACACCCAATCGCCTGACCACGTTCGAAGACCGTGAGTTCCGCGGAGCGCCCCATTCTCCTCTCTCACGATGTCTAATGACTACTGAGGTCGCTGATATGAAGTATCAGCAGTAAGTGGCACCTAAAATGAAAAACGTATGTTTTTGGCAGTGTCCGGATACTTTTGATCGCATAGTGTATTTCTTTGAAAAGTGCTCATAGCGCTCACGATATGCATTTTAGAACCCATGCTTACCATACAACTTTTTCTTATTTTTGTCCCTACTACCTCCTCCAAAACCATGGACAACAAAGAGCTTGCATCGGATGAGACTTGTTTCACAGTAGCGAACATGAAGAACTGCTCATAACTCACAATTCTCAAGGAATGCATTTTAGTGTCCATGATGACTAGACTTTGTTGCTTTGAAGGATCGTTCCTGACATTTCCCTGAATATTTAACATTATTCTTTGGCCACATTGTACAGAACACTAACACTCACCACCCGACAAAATAAGGATGAAACAAACAGAAGACAATGTAACTTCATTAACATACACACTATCTGCAGATATATAAACGGTGGTAATTCTCCGTGGCAGAGCTCATTCGTATTCTTCATGTTTACGTTGTTACTAGCCCTGGTAGATCATATAGGAGATACGAACAGCGCCATATGTTACGAGATCCCTGTGAAGGGCACGGAGATACCGCGTTCTCTTGTGGGACAGCGTTACGAGCTACAAACGGAGCTTGAGAGGATCCTCATTCTGGGCCTCCACTTAGCCGGCTGGTCGAATCGTGCTGTATCCAGATTTGTGGGGCATTCGGATGACACTTTGGCTCAATGTCTGATGGTATGGATACGTAGACTGGACATACTTGTCGTCAACTTTCCAGTCGGCCACGTTTCATCACCACAAGGGACGATCACCGTATTGTGCTGCAAGCACATCGCAACCTCTTTGACATCTGCACCTGCCATCCGAGAACAACTAATGGATTCCATGCTACGTACTGTGTCATTTAGCACAATGGTCGGAGACTGGCAGCAGGCGGAGTAGGGAACTACTGCCCTACGCGTGGGCTGCCTCACGATACAAATGGCTGCGTCTGGAATGGTGCAATGATCGGGAAGCGTGGGCTGTGTTCAGCGATCGATCATAGCTCTGCAGTATCCTGGATGGCCGTCGTCAGCAGATATAGCGGCGAACCGGGGAGAGGTCCGATTCTTGTAATGTTTTGGGGAGGCACAGTGCTGGGGTAACGGTATTGGAAGCTATCAAGTATGACTTCAGGTCACAGCTAGTAGCAACTGAGGGAACTCAGCTGGTACAGTGGTATATCACGGACATTCTGCGTCCTCATTGGGACAGTATTGTGGTGTCATTTTTCGACAGGACAACACTCGTTCACACCTGGCGCATCTCTCTATGAACAGTCTGCGTGATATTGAGGTACCCCAGTAGCCAGCAATATTCGAGATCTACCCCCAGCAGAAACAACAGAATATGTTTGTTATCTGCTCGGACGTCAACGCTCTCTCATTGCCTACCCAAGACAGCAAGGACCACTTACAATACTTGTGGGCCAGTTTGTTTCAGGAGAGAATTCAATGGCTTTGTGACACCCTTCCTAAAGGAGTCAGTGCAAATATCCAGGCCAGAGCGGGTGCAGTGTCATACTGATAAGTTGCCTCACACTGATAAGTTCTTTGTGAATTTGACTCAATATTGTTATCACCGAAATAACGTCACATAGCCTCACAAACCGTGAAGTTTCATTTTGTTTCCTCCTCCTCCTCTGTGTATTTCACTTCTTTTCTCAGTACGTTGATATACTTAAAACTGTGCCCAAATAGGTGTAAGAGATGAGGAACCCAGGGAGAGAAACGGAGAAGAAGAGCAATCAGTTCCATATTTACAAGAAAAAAGTCTACTTACGAGCGGTTGGACGTCATGTATGCGTATGTATATTTATCCCAGATCCAGTAGTCACGTGATTTTGTATTTCTGTGATCTACGCTACACATTACTACACCACTGCACTTGGAGCTAGACGCAGAACTTGTCGATTGCTTCTCTTTATGATGTACGTCCACTTCCGTGAAAACTTCTTTGAACTACTGGCATATTTTAAGAATGATTCCCATCTCATTTTTCTGATAATCGTCGATCATTCAGTACTAACTTCTGTTAGGATCTGTGATTTATCTGATGCGAACTAATAACGGCCTCTCTCCCTTTGTTTTCATTGTAGAATTTCCCTTCAAAATCTGTTTAGCGCCTCTATGACACGATCACGGGACTCAATAAATTCTTTGCAGTTGTAGGGACTGTGGTTGGAATTTTTTCTGTGAATGCACATTTCATATATTGGTACGGATCCGAAAACCGATAAATATATTTTAAAAAAGGACTATCAGAAGCGACGTTTTGAAAGCTACCTTTTCTCTATAAGCTACTTCTCTTCCTATGTATCCAGACAATCACAGTGTGGTGCTAGGCTTTACCTCCACAGCGTCCTCTTCTATCGTATCTCATTTCAAGACATCACCTGCAGTCATCTGAATGATGTGAAGGACTCTCGTGATTTATCACTGCCCTGTTCAACGATGCAGAAGATATTGGCTTAGTTATGCACATCCTGTTGCATCCGTTCACGCATTACGCAACAGTTCTAGCAAAGGACTGGCCTGCATCGTAGCCGAGGTTGCTTCTACGGTGATGCCCGAACCACGGGTAGCTGCTTCCAGTCATAATGATCACCAGTATTTGACTGGAAAATTGGCGAATTCTGCATCTGAGTACTGTACCTCAGAAGTGAGGGCACTTGGGAAGGATGGTCATGGTCTGAACGAATGGGAACTTTAACCTTGGCACTATTCCTGAAGACTATGCTCTGCTCTGGTACCGCGTTTTACCATCTCCTTCATCATGCTAAGACTTCTCTCTACACGCAGTCATCAACCACGTACACCAAAACACTTGCACATAAGGCCCGCGACATGCGAGTTTCCGAAGTTGCGGCACCAATTTTTTTTTTCTTCCTTTCAGCACTCATTCCATTGGTTTTATGCCATTCGCCACCTTTTCGTATCTTGTGATGATTTTTTATCTCGATACAACTAGTACACCCAATATCCCTCTTGTTCGTCTACAATTTTTCCGGGCTACTGCCCACTCTAGCGCCTAGTTATGTTATTATTGTTACATTGGACTATATTCACGTTTTCTTCCATAGACGTAGACTGAGAGGATCCTCAAGTATGCAGAGTATGTCATGCAAAAATAATACACAACACATATTTACAATGAAAAACGACGTATGGTAATGTAATGAAATTATCCTCTTGGAAGTGGAATAACAAAAAAAAACATCTTAATCTTATTTTTATTTAGAAGGTAATAACAAAGTTGTCACAATTCATGTAAATGTACAGTACAATGACGTGCATACAATCAAACAGAAAATCAGTTAACAACATATATTTCCAATGCTCACGTTACTGCTCTGAAGATGGGCAGAAGTAAGATTTTACGTTACTCTCAAGTTATTTGATATCAATTATAATATGTACACATCAATCGGTTATACTAAGAAAATTACTCAGAGGAGTAGAAGGTGTTAGCCACCAACAAATTCTTTGGCTTTATTAGTAGATAAACTTTTTATGACTGCTGACAAGTTAATAAAGATATATGTTCATGAATAATGGACATCTTTCTGGACGAAAGTAAGTGATTTTGAGTCTTTGATCTTATTTATAGTAGGTGTTGGTTTGAAAGGGATGTGTTATTTATGATTGGCTGGTTCAAATGGCTCTGAGCACTATGTGACTTAACTTCTGAGGTCATCAGTCGCCTAGAACTTAGAACTATTAAACCTAACTAACCTAAGGACATCACACACATTCATGTCCGAGGCAGGATTCCAACCTGCGACCGTAGCGGTCGCTCGGTTCCAGACTGTAGCGCCTAGAACCGCACGGCCACTCCGGCTGGCGATTTATGATTGCATTAAGGAATAAATGTATAGGAAGTATTAGTTAGTATCCCCAGTTCTCGAACAGCCCTCTGAAGGACATTCTTGATTTAACCACATATAATTCGTATTACGCGCTTTTGGGCTCTGAAAACATTAGCTTGGATTCATCTCTTACTGCAAAAATAACTCCATATGACATTACGTAATGAAAGAATGCCAACTATGCTAATTTTTTAATTTTTATGTCACATACGTCTGACAACATCCACGTTACAAATGAAAATACGTGCAAGTGCTTCATAAATTATGTAGTATGCTCCTCCCAATTGAATTTCCTGTCAAGTTGTAATCCCAAGAATTTAACACTATCAACTTCTTTTGTCAGCTTCTCGTATTTTAGATATAGACTGGGGACAAACATTTTACAAGTTTTGAACTGCAAATAGTTTTTTCTTTCCAACTTCAAACAAAAAAAACTTGTTATCTGGTAATGCGACTGGTGAAATGTCATTAACTTGCAAAAGTAAAAATTAATAGTTCAAAGACAGAACCTTGTGGGACTCAACATACTCGTGTAATTAGTTCTCCAAGGCGTATGCTGTAGCAGATTTCTCACTAAACTGTCCCTTCTTCTGGCAAGGACCTTCCACAGACTCTTTTCCACACCTATTCTTTTTAGGACTTCTACATTTCGTTCTCAGACTGCCCCCTTAAAGTTTTACGTTCTTCGATAGCACCATATTACAATTGTTTCCTAAGTCTACTTCTCCGGATTTCTGGCAGTCCACATTTCAGTTTCATACAATGCTGTATTCCAGATGTATCACTTAGAAATTTCTTCCTCAAGTCAAGAAATAAGAAGGACCATCAAAAAGAAGAGGGGGTGGGGTGAGAAGAAAATGATCCACATAAAGAAATTCTAACTTACCTACGAATTCACTTTGACAAAAGTTCCAGCCACAGAACAGATAATTAACCACGTTCGACATTCCAGTCAGCACAGTCCTATCCAAGATGGTTCGCAATTGGGGGAAGGAGACTGCAACTGGTACCACTGCATCAGAACACGCCTGTTGGCTCTGAGTTCTAACAGCTTCCAAGTATTGCTGTACCGTAAATCGTGATGTTTTTTCCTCGTGTTACCAGCCAATGTCTGAAAATGGGAATATGTATGGTATTTGCAAGTATCTGAATATTACCTGCCTGGCAAGTCGACTCGCATTAAGCGAGTTTTTCAAAATTCTCGCGCTCTCTTCGCACAAAATTAGTTCTAGAGTAAAAAATGAAGAGGACGTTATTTCTAGGAAATTTAATATAGTTTAATTTTGTACTGTGGCACGTTTTCTCTGTAGGGTGCGGTTTTCGAGTTATTCAAGAAAAACATACAAAAGTGATAATAAATGTTTTCTATCTCGGAAACCATTCGGAATAGGGCATATGTCCATATGAAGTTTTTTGTTCAGAATCACTAATACTATCATTCCTCAAAGCCTGTACCTTTCCTCCTGACTCACCCTTTATATATAACGTTACAAACAAACAGGAAACCTGTATTTGTGGATGTTGGTTCATGATTAGAAATCTACTACAGAATCTGAATTTGCAATAACAATGAACGAGGCTCAAGAAGAGGGGGGGGGGGGGAAGGGGAAATGGACACAGGGTTGGCAGTAAATGGACATAGAAAACTGGACGGAGGAGATGGAGAGAGAGCAGAGGCAGGAGTAAATGGAGAGAGAGGGTGGAGAGGAAAAGGGACAGAGGAAGTGGGGAGGAGGTGAGAGGCTGGCCTGGGGGCGGGGGGAGGGTAGGGGAAGCAGGAGGCGATGGAGAGAGAGAGAGAGAGAGAGAGAGAGAGAGAGAGAGAGGAAGCAGGAGAAAATGGATGGAGAGGGGGAAGGAGGTGATGGACAGAAAGAAGGGGTAGGAGGAGGAGATGGACAAAGAAAGGGGAAGGAGGAAATGGACAGAGACAGGGGAGAAAAGGAGATTAAGACGTTTATCCAGTTCCCATACATATTAGAAATGTGTGTTTACTCTTTTCTTTCTCTCCAATTTAAGCAGACCCATAGCAAAGCGTGACCGAGTACAGCTGGTAAAGTAAATAAATAAATAAATGTGACATTTTGCGCATACATAGTAGAAAAAATCCAGTACTGTATAATTATGTTATTGGTGACGAATTGCTGGTAACATTAATTACCTTAAAATATCTACAAGTAACCATCCGGAGCGACTTAGTTAAGACAAATAGTAAGAAAAGCAGACGATAGACTTGAGATTCATAGCAAGAATCTTAAGGAGATGTAACTCATCCTAGAAGGAAGTGGCTTAGGAGAGACTTGTCCGACCGATTCTGGACTGGATCAATAGCAGAGACAGTCAAGATACAATGAATCGCGTGGCGTTTCGTTACGCGATCGTTTAGTCACCGCGAGAGCGTTACGAAGATGTTCAACAAACTACGGTTACATACGTTCCAGAGGGGCGTTGTGCATCACGGAGAGGTTTCCTACTGAAATTTCGAGAGAGAGTACATTCGAGGAAGAGTTCAGCAACATATTAGTTCGTCCCACAAACTCTTCGCGAAATGACGACAGCGAGAATATACGGGAAATTTGAGTTCATGCGGAGTGTCGCCTACAGTACTTCTTCCTATTCGCAGATGGAACAGCGAACGAGGTCAAGATAATGATATCACATGTACCTTCTCTCACCGTAAATTCTTTGCGGACTACAGGCATAGATTTCCTTCTGCTCGCTTCAAGTGTCCGTTATCCTGAATAAGGAAAGTTATTTGAGCATTCTGTCTGTGACATTTTGTCTTTGTGTATACGTATTTTATGACACGCCTCGAGTGTGTTGATGTCCAGACGTGTTCCCCTGGTGTAGGAGCGGCGCGCGCACGAATTTCTGCACTGGGTCAACGTTTACTACCAGCAAACAAGTACACTCATTTACAGAATCGCAGATGCTGATGGGCTATACTTTAAAAAGACACAGTTACAGAGGAAGTGACCACGAAATTTTTGTTGATTTTTATGTGGTTTTACCTTTCCTAAATTTATTCAGTGTGACGACTGTGAGGACCTTGCGTAGATGACAGGAAGTAAATAAGTAGTGAAGACTCTTGTACTTACAATAGACATTCCTGACGAGGAAAGCACGTACCTTCGACACGAGTTAAATTAGTGGCTATGCACCGATAAAATATTTTAGTTTTCAAGTACGTATTTCAATTTTCTGTAATGTTGTTTATGATTCAGATTAGCGGAGAAGGCGTTTGCCTGGTATTACGGCACTCAACTGCAGAAAACCGCCTGAAAACCGGACTTAGGTAGGGTTTTAGATGATAACTAGCGGATTCTACCCGAGACCGGCTCACCGCCATTCCTCGCAACCCACAGCACTTTGTGTCAAGCTATGCGATCAAGTTAAAACCAGCGGAAAGTGCTCCAATTGGAGCATAGAAAATGTGAATATGTTCGTCTTTAAAAGACTGACAGAACAATGGGAAACCAGCTGCCAAAATCGTCATTCCGTCCACCTCACCAAAAGTTTGGCACGCGAAGATATTCGCGCTTTTTTTAAACCAGAACTTTCTAAATCTTTTTCGTTAAGCCCCCATAATCAGCATCTCCACTCACTGCAATTGTCTATATGTCTCTCTCCTACTGTCTCCCTTTTTTCCCATTGATTTACATGTAACCCATGGCCACCGTCTTCTCTCCCTGTCTCCTTTTGTCTTTTTTTCCATTGCCACTGTGTCCAACTTACCTCGGGGGCTCAGAATTTCTGGCGAGTCCTACTTGTATGGTCTCCACTGACCTGCATTTTTGATTTCCACTGGCTCTTCCCTCATTTGCTCCCAATGCTTTTATTTCCATCCATCTGTTTCTCTTTTCCTACTACTGTCTCTCACTGGCCGTCAATATCTCCTCTCTCTTTGTTTTCTACTGATGCTGTCTTCATCCATCTCTTTTTCTCTTTCACTGGCACATTCTCTCTCCCACCACCACTCCCTCTTTGTCTCCCACTATCACCGTTTCCTCTCTCTCCCACAGTAACTGTGTCTCTTCTACTCTCTCAGCATAAAGAGCGAGAATATATTGGCATGCCAAAATTTTTGGTGAGGAAGGTGAATGAGGATTGAGGTAGCGGGTTCCTCACTATTATATCAGAGTGTGAGGAGCTTTTTCGCCTTTTTGTGTTTCGACAGGAACATTTTCCCGCTGGTTCCCTTCTTTTCCCTGCTACAACAAGTTGTACTGGTTGTATACAACGAATCCTATATGTCAATCAAGTTTTGACATTTCATTCATACGCTCCGGCACACTAACACACTTCGACTCATCTAAACAACAAATAAGTACACACAGTATAAGGTTAACACAAAATCATTTGATTTACATTTTTTTCTGCGTACTTTGCTCATGGATCACTTTTAATGGAAAACGGCTTATGATTTTTATCTTAAAAGAGTAAAAATGTTATTAGAAATATTTCATTGAATACATAACTTTTGCAGTCACTCTATGTTCTTTTCACACATGTTGAGATGATTTCCAGCCAATTTGTTGTCACTGTAGTACCACCGTGGATGTATTTGTATAGCCGTGAGGTGCCCATTATACAGAGACAAAGCGTTCTTGGGAACATATGGTAAAAATTTTGACGATCTGCCATACTACCGTGAATGGAAATAATAGAAGTGGCCATCCTCACAATTCGTACTTTTCGCGCTCAAAAATCATTGTTTTTCGGGATTTTCTCAAGAACCGCCCGTGAACAAATGGTGCTTTTGTAACCCGCCTGAGTTCCAACCTAGACGAGGCCTAATACAGAAAAACTAACCGATTTATCAATTTCTTTGGGCTGTAGGAAGGGTGTAATGTTTAAATACTGACCCTGTAGTGTAGGACAGGCACACGATACACGTTCTTCCGAATGGTCGCTACGCCAATAACTATCCAAAACATTTCACCCATCCATTCTGTTATCAATAGAACGTGAGATATGATCCCGTGAAAAATCGCGTTTTCGCAAACAGCTTTTGGAAACATAAAAACAGACGGTATCACTTAGTATTACCGTTATAAAATTTTCCCTTCTCGCTAGTTCGTTTCCTACATCCGCGCCATAAAGAACTATCTTCGGTTCAACTCGTATTTTGACTTGTCACCAGTAAGGCTGGTTCATTAAATACGAGCCTCCCGACCTTAGCTCTACAGCAACTTTGCTGGCCAGAAAAAAAAAGTTTTCTGATATGTTACAACTACGAGTATCCCCACATTTTTGGGTCTATGGAATGAAAAATGAATCCGATAGAATCTAAACAAATAAAATGTTTGCCGATTTCCTGAGTACGTCGCGTTTGCAATTATTTTGAGATGAGTCAGTATTCCATATTACTCGTATCCACTACTGCGTGCCTACTATGGCTACCAAAATTTGGACATGGTTGTAAGGGAGATGACTAACATCTGACGACGATTTTAAGGGACGTTTAAAAGACATTTAGTAGCAATAAATTTCAACAGCACAACAACGTTGAATTTCCTTGGGATGGGTGGCAGTTGAAATATAAATTAATTTTGCTTACGTTTACGTAAAATATCATAAGGTATCATATTTTTTGGTTAACTCCACAATAGCAGAGAATGTTTTAAGAAGGCAAAAGTGTGTAATAAGACTCATTTGTGGTACAAATTCAGAAATCAGTACTCGGTCCGCCTGTATAGATGGGTGTGCCGGCACGGTACCACAATGTATTCTGTCAGACAGCTGGTTCCCTCTGTAATAAAAAAGCTGAGTGAAGTGTTCAACGACCATCTTGAGCAGCTGTCATCTGACGTCAACCCAGACCAAACGCCGAGAACAGTAACGATCAAAATGAAGAAACAAATAAAAAAAAAAAGTGGTCAACGTGACAAGATCCTCATGCGGGGGACCCGCGTTCGTTTTCTGGTACAGACAGGAATTCTTCCCTGGTGGAACGACTGGACAGGGTTACACTCAGCCTCATGTGCTAATTAAGGAGCTGCCTGGACTCCAAGGTCTGAACGTCGACAACAGCCGTGAGTGCGGTGCATACCGTATCCAATTATAAATGACTGAGGACGGCAAAACGGTCGGTCGACTGTCCAGTAATCTTAAGAACTGATCGCCGGGTTTCCGTATTAAACTCAAATCTTTTAAATATGTTTTATATGAAGTTTTTTGACGTGTCACACACCTATGGATATCCCCTCATTTTTGGGTTTATCGCATTCTTAAAAATGATTCTAATAGAATCGAAACAAAACAGTTTTTTTGTTCTTCGCATGTAATACACAAATTTGCACACACACACACGTAACATATACGCGCTACAAGCACTTATTTTCAAAAACTGTAGAACTCTGCAATTTTTTTCTTCTTGTACAAATAGTTTTTGGAGTCTTCATCTACACTTACATTCGCAATTAGTATTTAAGTGCCTGGGAAAGGGTTCATCGAACGACCTTCACAATAATTCTCTAATATTCCAAACTCGTACAGCGCGCAGAAAAAATGAACACCCATATCTTTCCGTGCGAGCTCTGATTTCTCTTATTTTAGTATGATGATCGTTTCTCCCTATATAGGTCGGCGTCAACAAAATATTTTCGCATTCGTGCTGCCATTCTTTGAAATTTCTTGATGTATTCCGTCAGTCCTATATGCTGAGGATCCCTAGCAAAAAATATTCTAAAAGAAGAAGGACAAGCGTAGTGTAGACATTCTCTTTAGTAGATCTTTTACATTTTCTAAGTCTCCTGCCAATAAAACGCAATCTTTGGTTAGCCTACCTCACAAAATTTTCTATGAGTTCCTTCCAATTTAAGATGTTCGTAATTGGAATTCCTAGGTATTTAGTTGCATTTACACCTTTAGATTTGACTAATTTATCGTGTAACCGAAATTTAACGGATTCCTCTTAGCACTCATGAGGCTGACCTCACACTTTTCGTTACTAAGGGTCCATTGCCAATTTTTGCACCACACAGATATCTTTTATAAATCGTTTTGCAATTTGGTTTGATCTTCTGATGACTAGACGGCTGTATAGACGTCTCCTAAATCGTTTATATAAATAAGGAATGGTAGAGGACCCTTAACACTACCTTAGGGAACACCAGAAATAACTTCTGTTTTACTCGATAACTTTCCACCAAGTACTACGAACTGTGACCTCTCTGACAGGAAATGACGAATCCAGTCACATAACTGAGACGATATTTCATAACCACGAAATTTGAATGCAAGCCGCTTGTGTGGTACAGATTGAAAAGCCTTCAGGAAATCAAAAAATACGGAATCAATTTGACAATTTGGCGTCCCTTGTCAATAGCACTCAACACTTCGTGTGAGTAAAGAGCTAGTTGTGTTTCACAAGAACGATGTTTTCTAAATCCGTGTTGGCTGTGTGTCAATAGACCATTTTCTTCGAGGTAATTCATGATGTCCGAAACCCAATATAACTTCCAAAATCCGCTGCATGTCGACGTCAATGATATGGGCCTGCAACTTAGTGAATTACTCCTATTTTCTTTCTCGAATATTGGTGTGACCTGTGCAACTTTCCAGTGTTTTTGTACGGATCTTTCGTCGAGCGAACGGTTGTATATGATTGTTAAGTATGGAGCTTTTGTATCAGCATACTTCGAAAGGAACCTAACTGGTATACAGTCTGGACGGGAAGACTTGCTTTTGTTAAGTGATTTAAGTTGCTTCAGTACTCGGAGGATGTTTACTTCTACGTTCAGTATTGTCGCCGATAGTATTTCCATTGCCATCGCGCTGGGAAGGCATTGATTGTGTCTTGCCTTTATCATACTTCACGTACTACGAGAATCTCTTTGGATTTTCTGCCAGTTTTATAGACAGAGTTTCATAGTGGAAACTATTATAAGCATCTCGCATTGAAGTCTGCGCTAAATTTCTAGCTTCTGTGGAAGATCGCCAATCTTGGAGCTTTTGGGTTCCTTTAAATTTGGCATGTTTTTCTTGTTCTTTCTGCAACAGTACTCTGCCCCGTCTTGTGTACCGAGGAGGATCATTTCCGCCCTTTGTTAATTTATTTGGTATAAATCTCTCAATTGCTGCCGATACTATTTCTTTGAATTCAAGCCACATCTGGTCTACACTTACATTGTCAACTTGAAAGGCGCGGTAATTGTCTCTCAGGAAGGCGTCAAGTGAGTTCTTATCTGATTTTTTGAATAGGTTTATGTTTCGTTTATTTTTGGAGGATTTGGAAGTTATAATATTCAGTCTCTCTGCCCGTGTTTACTAATTCCTATATCCGTTTTGATGCTCGTTATTAGCGCAGGATTATTTGTCGCTAAGAGGGAAGTGTGTTTTCACAACTATTTACTGTTCGCGTAGGCTCATGAACTAACTGCTCGAAATAATTTTTTCAGAGAATGTATTTAGACAATTTAGGATGATGTTTTATGGGTAGCGCCTGATTTAAACATGTATTTTCGCCAACATATGAAGGGTAAATTAAAGTCGCCGCGAACTATAATTGTATGAGTCGGATATGTGTTTGAAATGAAAGTCAAGTTTTATTTGAACCCTTCAGTAATTGTATCATCTGAATTGGAAGGTCGCTAAAAGGATCCTATTATTATTTATTCCGGTCGCCAAGAATGACTTCTGCCCATGCTAACTCACAGGAACTATGTACTTCAATTTCGCGAAAGATAAACTACTTCTAACAGCAACAAACACCCCACCGCCAACTGTGTGTAGCCTATCCTTGCGAAACACTGGTAGATTTTTCGAAAACATTTCGGCTGAACTGATCTCCGGCTTTTGCCAGCTTTCAGTGCCTATAACGATTTGAGCATCAGAGATTTCTATTAGCGCTTGGATCTCTGGTACTTGCCCTACACAGCTACAACAATTTACAACTGTCAGACCGATGGTTCCTGGATATACGTACTTTCTGTGTTTGGCCTGCACCATTTGAAAATGAAGTCCTTTTTTGTGTTTTCCTGAGAGCCTCTAACCTATAAAATCGCCCAGTCCACGCCACACAGCCTTTGCTAACCGCATAGCCGCCTCCTACGTGTAGTGGACTCCTGACCTGTTCAGTGGAACCCGGAAACCAACCACCCTATGACGAAGTCGAGGAATCTGCAGCCTATGCGGTCGCAGAACTGTTTGAGTCTCTGATTCAGACCCTCCACTAGGCTCTGTACCAGAAATCAGCAATCGGTCCTGTCGACTATGCTGCAAATGGTGAGCTCTGCTTTCATCTCTCAAACAAGACTGGCAGTATTCATCACTTCTGTTAGCCGCTCTGTTCCGATCCGAAGCGACACGCATTACAATACCGACGTGAGCAACAATCTGCAGTTGGCTGCATGTGTACTCTTCATGGCATCCGAAAGTACCCCTTCCACTTCTGGAATGACACCACCCGTATGCACGCGGAGTGCACATTAGCTTTCTTCCTCTTCTTGACAGCCAAGTCGCTAAGGGGCCCCATAACGCGCCTAACATTGGAGCTCCCAAATACCAATAATCAAATTTAATTTACATCATAATGCCTGACTTAATAAGTCTGCTGCTCTTTCTCTGAACAGTCCACTTATTGTTCATAAGAGAAAGAACTCTTTCAAAGAGTTAAAAAATGTTCTTGTGTTGTGTGAGTCAACTGAAAAATAAATAACGTATCGAGCGTCTCTGTAATCCTCTTTCGCGAGACCTTGTTACTTGCGTTATTTGTAGCACAGCTACCGATCGGTACGAGGCGAGCACATCCGTGGGTTGCCAGTACAGTACTGACCGAGAAACAAACATTCCCCCTGTCACGACCTCTGTAGACGCGTACGCTGTATAGCTCTTTCTCCAACCCTTGCATTCTTTTGAATCAAACCGTCTTCTTTCCGTACAAGCACAGATCTAAAAGAGACTATATGTCGACAACACTATCGTTTATTAGACGAAAACTTTTGGAGATCTGTCGCTTAGGGAACTTGAACTATCGATAGCACTTCGCGGGATTAATGTTTACAACAGTGATGACTAACGAAATATTACGGGAAAACAGGTGGGTCAATAAGGGAGCCGGGCGGAGTAAGAAAATATTGCTATAACCCGGGAAATACGGGAGAGCTGGTCATCCTAGTGAGTACGAAAGTATCTTGGATTCGCTTAACAATACGCCGCAGGCATGCAGATGTGGCACGTACTGAACTGCGCTGCGGTTGTTTACCTGCAGACTACAGCCGCACGTCAAACGACGAAGGCGCCGGTCCCGGTGCCGGTGCTGCTGCCTGTCGGCGCCCCGGAGAGATTGGCTTCCATGTTTCGAGCCGAGCTCACGAACACGGTGGCGGTGTGCGCGCGCACTACGGGAACAACTGACGACGCGAGCTCCGCCAATATTTCGCGCGCTGCTTCACTCCCGACAACAGCGCCTCTGCGGCGGCACCTCAGAACTATTGCTCCCAGGTAGTAGACGGCGGAAGTACCATTACCCACTGCATTCACAGTTTTTGGCAGATTCCATACCGACGCATTCGGTTGCTTTATTCCGCTTCTTTCGGTAACTCTGTCAGATCGCGTCTTGGTTACCCTGTTCATATAGTTCATGAAAATAATTAAAGACCACTGTTGGGCATATTCCACGACAGTTACATCCATGGAACGTATAGTCAGAAAAGTGGTCTCACGCACCCAATGGTGCCGATGGCAAAAGCAGACATGTCGTGGGCTCATTGACTGTTGCCGGCAACAGGTGTCGATATGTCATAGTACGACGGTAGGCGCCCGCAAGGGGTACAAACGCGCGGGATTAGCGGAGGGGTTAGCCGGCACGGTAGCTCAGCGTGCTCGGTCAGAGAGTTAGCCGCCCTCTGTAATAAAAAAAAAAACTGAGTTCATAGATCAACAACGAACTTAAAACGGTGTCTTACGACGTCCGCCCCGATCAGATGCAACGAACGAAATAGAACAAAAATGAAATTTAAAAAAAGGCGGTCTAAGGCGCTGCAGTCGTGGACTGTGCTGCTGGTCCCGGCGGAGGTTCGAGTCCTCCCTCGAGCATGGGTGTGTGTGTTTGTCCTTAGGATAATTTAGGGTAAGTAGTGTGTAAGCTTAGGGACTGATGACCTTAGCAGTTAAGTCCCACAAGATTTCACACACATTTGAAAATTTTTGGAAACCGAAGTACAGACTTAATTTTCGCACATTTCTGACAATGGATGCCTGCAATTCTACTGAATCACAGGTTTAACAATGTGTAGTACGAAGGGAATTACTGTGATTTTCAAAGTTTAGCTCTGTTGTTATCTTTGGGTCAATATGACCCGAAAAGGAATTTATCCTTCCATAACTTTTTAATGTTTAAATGATATTGCTCCTGACTTGATGACTTTGTTATTCTAATTATTCTAAATACTTTAAATTTCGAATTAAAAATATTAGTTACCTCGCACTTGCTAAAACTTAATTTGTTACACTTTTATTCCTCGGGGGGGGGGGGGGGGGAAGGGGGGGGCTCAAAAATTCACAGAATGTACAAATATCTTAGTCAAGTTTTATTTCTACATGCCTGAGGTATATGCTTAATGGTTTTTTTATGATAAAGCAAGTACTGATTTCTTATCGTTGAAATGTGCGAAAGTTACGCAACAACGTAAGTCGCTAATTGGGTTCAAATTATTAGAGCACGTTCTCACTAACAGTTAGATTTTATCAACTGTTGTACCTACCGTAGTAATTTCCGTGTGTCCATCATGACGAAACGAGTTCCTTTCCGATGAACAATTGGAAGCATTAGTAAATGCCTCTGACAGCGAGGAGAATATTTCCGAAGAAGAAAATCACACCAGTAACGAAAACATCCTTCATGTGATTCAGAAAACAATCAGATACTGATATCTCGAAGGACAAAGTAGAAGCTGTTTAACTGATTCAGTCTAAAGGCAAAAAATCAGCGAAAATATTATAAAACTGATTCTGGTCCGGCGAGACACGCTGTCGTCGGACTAATTCATATAAAATAATTTTTTTCAGATTGTGATGAAGGATAATATTCACAGTGTTGTGGTGGAAATGACTAATATTGGGGGTCGAAGAGTTCATGGGGATAGCTGGAAAACATTAGATGAAATTACACTTGCAGCCTATATTACCCTTTTATTAATGGCTGGTGAGTAGAATTCATATGGTGAATCAAAAAAGAATCTAAGGGATCCAGAAACAGGCAGAGCCACCTTTCCCTCCCGTAATGTCGCTGAAACGGCTCTGTTGCATCTCTCGTGTTTTTCGTTTGGATAAAAAGCCTGATCGAATAGCACGAAGAGTAAATGAAAAGTTGGCAACTATTAGAGTTCTGTGCGATAAGTGGGTGGAAATGCTTTAGGTCTATGTAATCCTGCCATAAATGTAACCGAAGGGTTTATCCGTTCAAACAATGTATACCGAGAAAAACCTCGAAATGTGGGTTATAAATGTGGGCATTATGTATCTGTGCTACTTCTTACGTTTTAAAGACACAATCTACGGATGAAAATTACCTGGACAAGCACCTGGGAAAAACCAAAGTATGAGGGTTGTCACGGATCTGACGCATGAGCTGAAACGACAAAATGTCGCATGTGACAATTTACTCTCATCATATGCATTAGGCAAAGGATTGCTCAAAAGACATCTTACAATGCTAGAGACGGTGAGAAATAATAGGCCTGAACTCCCTAATAATATATCAAGCGAAGAAGAAGTTCACACTACTAATTTCTTTTTTATGAAGAATACCACGGTGGTATCTTGCCTTCCAACGAAGAACGAAAAGGTTTTCCTAATGAGCACAATGCACAACAGTGAGAAAATGAGCAACAGAGAAACAAGGAAGCAAAAATGATATTGGACTACAATGCAAGTAAGGGAGCAGTTGACACATCGGATCAGCAAGCAGCAGGAAAACCAATCGGTGGCCAACGATCATATTCTGCAATATCATTGATACTTCTGCCTGCAGTGCTTTTGTGCTGCGGAGAGAAAGAAATGTTGTTTGCAAAAGAAGAATATTTCTCGATGAATTGGTAAGACATCTAGTTACTCCTTACACTGAAACTAGAAAAATACTGTCAAGAAATGAGCAGTCAGCAGCCACTGTTAGAAGAATGCAAACAGGAAGTCCGTCAATAGCAAGCTCCAGAGATGCCAACCAAAACAGAAACATGCCAGATGTAAATTATGTCGATGAAACTATGACAACAACTTGATGGGGATACCAGTGAAGTGTTCAAATTGTAACCAACATGAAAACTTCCTGGCAGATTAAAACTGTGTGCCCGACCGAGATTCGAACTCGAGTAGCAAAAATTACAATGTACTGTTGCAGTGGTACACAATAGGAAATTTCAGAAGAGAGAGAAGCAATAGGCTATCCAGCAGTGACGTCGGCTCAAACACTAGGAACAAACAGACGGAATATTTGTTCAAGTGAAGGAGCAGAGTAGTAAAGATGCTGGAATCGTTTTAGTTAGTTCAAATGAGGGTCCGGGCACACATCTCCAGTTTTTGCATGGTATTCCTAAATCTCTAAATGCGACTAATATGTCGATTCTTGTGAAAGCACAAGATCGCTTTCCTATCCATCCTTGTCCAAGCAAATGGTTGTATTCCATCTGTATGATCTCATCTTGCTATCTTGCGAAATATTTAGTTTTTAGGCCATTTGCAGTTTACTTCTATCCTACGCTCCTACCTTCGCAGGCATCGTATCGAAGATTTATACTGCATACAGATAAAATGGAAAACATCATCTGCAAGTCAGAACGTGGAAAGTGTGAGTTTGGAGTGTTTGTGACGGTCGGTCACGGAAGAGGGTTATGACGAAAAAGAAAAGGAGTACCAATGTGAAGGCAAGCTGGAATCTCAAAACCACTCACCAGTGATACAAATAGCCATAACAGAAAAACGTGCTGCCGAAGCCATAAAAGCTGGACTATGGAGCAATGGGAGAAAGTGTTTTGGCCAGATGAGTCTTGTTTCAGATTCCAACTTCTTTCCAAGTTGAGATTCCAAGAGCAAAACATGGCGGCAGATCGGTGATGATCCGGGCAGCTATATCGAGGTATTCCATGGACCCTATGGTTACTCTGCTAGCTTGCGTTATCCTCAAAGATTATACGACCAGCCGGCCGGGGTGGCCGTGCGGTTCTAGACGCTACAGTTTGGACAGCTACGGTCGCAGGTTCGAATCCTGCCTCGGGCATGGATGTGTGTGATGTCCTTAGGTTAGTTAGGTTTAAGTAGTTCTAAGTTCTAGGGGACTGATTACCTCAGAAGTTAAGTCCCATAGTGCTCAGAGCCATTTAGCCATTATACGACCATGGACGAGTGTTTGTCCCCCAATGGCAATGCTGTTTTCCAAGACGACAGGGCCCGTGTTCACACACATCGCATCGTCTAGGACTGGCTTTGTGAGCGTGAGGATGACATGTCTCATCTCCCCTGGCTGCCACAGTCACCAGATCTTATATTACTGACCCTTTGTCGTCTACGTAGGAAAGAAGGGTGCGTAATCGCTATCCATCTCCATCATAGTTACCTGAAATTTCCGCTATTTTGCAGGTATAAGATTCCCTTAAAAACCGTACAGGACGTGTATGTGTCCATTCCGGGACGATTGCAAGCTGTTTTGAACGTCAACGGTTTTGCTAATCGTATTAGGTATGGAGGGATGGTCATGTGTTGTGTTTTCGGTCTTTTCATATTCCTAACCACTACCCACTCCCTCCCCCCTTCCCTTCGCACCCCCATCCCCCATGTCCACCACGAGGGCGTATATGCACGTGCTTCTGCAAAAAGCCTGACTATTTCGCGCTATATTAAAACTGTGTGCTGGCCGAGAACCGCTACCTCTACACCTCGGAACTGGAGTCTGCGCTGTATCAGCTGAGCCATCTGAGAACACCTCAGCGCCATTCTGTAAACTTAAACTCCTACTTGGTCCTCTCGGCTTATTTTGAGTACAAAGTCGTTTCTAGTTTCACACAGTGTGATTAACATACCTTTATAAGGAAATACCCGAGAATTACACTTTATCATCGTCTGAGAATGAGGAATTCCGTATAATATTCTAAGTGGCAAGATGACTCTCTAAATCAGCGGTAGGTACAATCTGCAGGCTCTAGTCTCGCATGGCATAGGGTTCTAACCTACAAATATTATGGAAAAGACAAGGCCTTTTAGAGAACAGTAACAATAAACTACCTGAGCCTTTGACGTAGCATCACTGAAGTTACAAGGTTGTTAAGAGTATCATTGCACAGCAAATATAAATCTCACAAGTGCACAGTGCACGACTAAAACATACTAAGTTACTGCAACATTTGCATATAGTCTTGCGTTTTATCTTCACGTACGAAAATCTTACTCGGCATATAGACAGTTAATTCAGTCATTCAAATGCGCTTGACAAGCATAGTTAGGAGCTAGAGCTCTGGGATACGACATGCGTGTGTGTCATCCGAAGTTCTTAAGCTAACTGTCAAACTATAGGCTTAAATCATGGTTTTCTTAGCCAGCAGTGAAAATCTGTCACTAGTATGCAGCCATTGTTTTATTGTTGCAAGTTTTCTTTCGCTGACTTTGAAATTAAGGGAGTTGGCGTAATGGCAGGAAACTGCACTCGTATGCAGGAAGATGGAGTTTCCAATCTCCGTTCAGCCATCCACATCCACTGAGAGTACAAAAGTCAGGGGATAGCTCCTAATATCGTGTAGGATCTCCTTTTGCCTGGCGTATTGCAAGTCGTTGGAGGTCCCCTGCAGACATAATGGCTAATGCTGTCTCTATAGCCGCCCATTACGGCTAAAGTGTCGCCAGAGCAGAATTTTGTGCACGAACTGACCTCACGATTATGTCCCATAAATGTTTGATGGGATTCATGTCGGATGATCTGCGTGGCCAGATCATTCGCTCGAACTGTGTAAGGTGAAATAATGTATTTTGTAGTTCACTTCTTCTAGGGTTGAAGACAACTGTGTGAGTTGACATGACATGTTTAATGTTGCAATAGTCTCTCAGATGGGACGTTATACTCGCTCTGCCCCTCTGAGTCACCTGTCCGCCTGGGACACCCCTTTAAGTGATTTCCATGTCACCCCCTGCATCGTCCCTCTGAATTCCAAACTAAAACGCATCTTGCTGCTTGTTTCACCTTCCGCTCAAACATTCATTATAGGAGCAGCGTGTTAACTGCCGTCGATTGAATGTCATCCCTTTTTGCATTACATACTGATAGGCAAATTTGCTCATTACCGCCGAATTAAGTTAGGTGCCATATTCACCTTCCCATTGCGATGTATAAAGCTCTCATGTAAGGAGCGAATCTGACCTCCATTTATTCTGCCACCTCATAACTGTCCAAAAAATTCTTCGAACCAATCGCGAACAGCCTTTGCCTGGTGACACCGTGCATCGTTGTTTGGTGATACGAAGCCCGTGAATGGCTGCAGATGGTCTCCATGTAACGGAACATAACCATTTCCAGTAATAATCGATTCAGTTGGATCAGGCTAATTCACGTAAGCAAAGCTCACCCCATTATTGAGCAACCACCAGTTGCACAGTGCCTTGCTGGAAAGTTCTCTCCACGGCTTCGTGGGGTCTGTGTCACACTCAAACTCCACCATAGTCGCATGACAACTGAAATCGAGGCTAATCTGACGAGGCTACTGTTTTCTAGTAGTATAGGGTCACCAACATGTGCTCGAACCCAGGAGGGCTGGTTGGTTGGTTGGTTTTGGGACGGGGATCAAACACTGAGGTCATCGGTCCTATCAGATCATGGCGGTGCAGGGAAGAAAGTTGGCCGTGTACTTTCAAAGGCACCATCCCGGAGTTTGCCAGGAAAGGCGATGCACGCGATGTCTACATCTACATATATAGTCTTAGATGGAGATTTCAATTTACCAGACATAGACTGGGACACTCAGATGTTTAGGACGGGTGGTGGAGACAGAGCATCGAGTGACATTATACTGAGTGCACTATCCGAAAATTACCTCGAACAATTAAACAGAGAACCGACTCGTGGAGATAACATCTTGGACCTACTGAAAACAAACAGACCCGAACTTTTCGACTCTGTAAGTGCAGAACAGGGAATCAGTGATCAAAAGGCTGTTGCAGCATCCCTGAATATGGAAGTTAATAGGAATATAAAAAATGGAGGAAGGTTTATCTATTTAGCAAGAGAAATAGAAGGCAGATTTCAGACTACCTAACACATCAAAACGAAAATTTCTGTTCCGATACTGACAATGTTGAGTGTTTATGGAAAAAGTTCAAGGCAATCGTAAAATGCGTTTTAGACAGGTACGTGCCGAGTAAAACTGTGAGGGACGGGAAAAACCCGCCGTGGTTCAACAACAAAGTTAGGGAACTACTGCGAAAGCAAAGAGAGCTTCACTCCAAGTTTAAACGCAGCCAAAACCTCTCAGACAAACAGAAGCTAAACGATGTCAAAGTTAGCGTAAGGAGGGCTATGCGTGAAGCGTTCAGTGAATTCGAAAGTAAAATTCTATGTACCGACTTCACAGAAAATCCTAGGAAGTTATGGTCTTATGTTAAATCAGTAAGTGACTCGAAACAGCATATCCAGACACTCCGGGATGATGATGGCATTGAAACAGAGGATGACACGCGCAAAGCTGAAATACTAAACACCTTTTTCCAAAGCTGTTTCACAGAGGAAGACCGCACGGCAGTTCCTTCTCTAAATCCTCGCACAAACGAAAAAAATGGCTGACATAGAAATAAGTGTCCAAGGAATAGAAAAGCAACTGGAATCACTCAACAGAGGAAAGTCCACTGGACCTGACGGGATACCAATACGATTCTACACAGAGTACCCAAAAGAACTTGCCCCCCTTCTAACAGCCGTGTACCGCAAGTCTCTAGAGGAACGGAAGGTTCCAAATGATTGGAAAAGAGCACAGGTAGTCCCAGTCTTCAAGAAGGGTCGTCGAGCAGATGCGCAAAACTATAGACCTATATCTCTGACGTCGATCTGTTGTAGAATTTTAGAACATGTTTTTTGCTCGCGTATAATGTCGTTTTTGGAAACCCAGAATCTACTCTATAGGAATCAACATGGATTCCGGAAACAGCGATCGTGTGAGACCCAACTCGCTTTATTTGTTCATGAGACCCAGAAAATATTAGATACAGGCTCCCAGGTAGATGCTATTTTCCTTGACTTCCGGAAGGCATTCGATACAGTTCCGCACTGTCGCCTGATAAGCAAAGTAAAAGCCTACGGAATATCAGACCAGCTGTGTGGCTGGATTGAAGAGTTTTTAGCAAACAGAGCACAGCATGATGTTATTAATGGAGAGACGTCTACAGACGTTAAGGTAACCTCTGGCGTGCCACAGGGGAGTGTTATGGGACCATTTCTTTTCACAATATATATAAATGACCTAGCAGATAGTGTCGAAAGTTCCATGCGGCTTTTCGCGGATGATGCTGTAGTATACAGAGAGGTTGCAGCATTAGAAAATTGTAGCGAAATGCAGGAAGATCTGCAGCGGATAGGCACTCGGTGTAGGTAGTGGCAACTGACCCTTAACATAGATAAATGTAATGTATTGCGAACACATAGAAAGAAGGATCCTTTATTGTATGATTATATGATAGCGGAACAAACACTGGTAGCAGTTACTTCTGTAAAATATCTGGGAGTATGCATGCGGAACGATTTGAAGTGGAATGATCACATAAAATTAATTGTTGGTAAGGCGGGTACCAGGTTGAGATTCATTGGGAGAGTCCTCAGAAAAAGTAGTCCATCAACAAAGGAGGTGGCTTACAAAACACTCGTTCGACCTATACTTGAGTATTGCTCATCAGTGTGGGATCCGTACCAGATCGGGTTGACGGAGGAGATAGAGAAGATCCAAAGAAGAGCGGCGCGTTTCGTCACAGGGTTATTTGGTAACCGTGATAGCGTTACGGAGATTTTTAGCAAACTCAAGTGGCAGACTCTGCAAGAGAGGCGCTCTGCATCGCGGTTTAGCTTGCTCGCCAGGTTTCGAGAGGGTGCGTTTCTGGATGAGGTATCGAATGTATTGCTTCCCCCTACTTATACCTCCCGAGGAGATCACTAATGTAAAATTAGAGAGATTCGAGCGCGCACGGAGGCTTTCAGACAGTCGTTCTTCCCGCGAACCATACGCGACGGGAACAGAAAGGGAGGTAATGACAGTGGCACGTAAAGTGCCCTCCGCCACACACCGTTGGGTGGCTTGCGGAGTAAAAATGTAGATGTAGATGTACATCTACATCCATACTCCACAAGCCACCTGACGGTGTGTGGCGTAGGGTACCTTGAGTACCTCTTTCAGTTCTTCCTTCTATTCCAGTCTCGTATTGTTCGTGGAAAGAAGGATTGTCGGTATGCCTCTGTGTGGGCTCTAATCTCTCTGATTTTATCCACATGGTCTCTTCGCGAGATATACGTAGGAGGGAGCAATATACTACTTGACTCCTCGGTGAAGGTATGTCCTCGAAACTTCAACAGAAGCTACTGAGCGTCTCCTGCAGAGTCTTCCACTGGAGTTATCTATCATCTCCGTAACGCTTTCGAGATTACTAAATGATCCTGTAACGAAGCGCGCTGCTCTCCGTTGGATCTTCTCTATCTCTTCTATCAACCCTATCTGGTACGGATCCCACACCGGTGAGCAGTATTCTAGCAGTGGGCGAACAAGCGTACTGTAACCTACTTCCTTTGTTTTCGAATTGCATTTCCTTAGGATTCTTCCAATGAATCTCAGTCTGGCATCTGCTTTACCGACGATCAACTTTATATGATCATTCGATTTTAAATCACTCCTAATGCGCACTCCCAGATAATTTATGGAATTAACTGCTTCCAGTTGCTGACCTGCTATATTGTAGCTAAATGATATGGTATCTTTCTTTCTATGTATTCGCAGCACATTACACTTGTCTACATTGAGATTCAATTGCCATTCCCTGCACCATGCGTCAATTCACTGCAGATCCTCCTGCATTTCAGTACAATTTTCCATTGTTACAACCTCTCGATATACCACAGCATCATCCGCAAAAAGCCTCAGTGAACTTCCAATGTCACCCACAAGGTCATTTATGGATATTGTGAATAGCAACGGTCCTATGACACTGCCCTGAAATCACTCTTACTTCGTAAGACTTCTCTCCATTGAGAATGACATGCTGCGTTCTGTTATCTAGGAACTCTTCAATCCAATCACACAATTGGTCTGATAGTCCATATGCTCTTACTTTGTTCATTAAACGACTGTGGGGAACTATATCGAACGCCCGGCGGAAGTCAAGAAACACGGCATCTACCTGGGAACCCGTGTCTATGGCTCTCTGGGTCTCGTGGACGAATAGCGCGAGCTGGGTTTCACTCGATCGTCTTTTTCGAAACCCATGCTGATTCCTACAGAGTAGATTTCTAGTCTCCAGAAAAGTCATTATACTCGAACATAATACGTGTTCCAAAATTCTACAACTGATCGACGTTAGAGATATAGGTCTATAGTTCTGAACATCTGTTCGACGTCCCTTCTTGTAAACGGGGATGACCTGTGCCCTTTTCCAATCCTTTGGCACGCTACGCTCTTCTAGAGATCTACGGTACACCGCTGCAAGAAGGGGGGGGGGGGGCAAGTTTCTTCACGTACTCTGTGTAAAATCGAACTGGTATCCCATCAGGTGCAGCGGCCTTCCCTCTTTTGAGCGATTTTAATTGTTTCTCTATCCCTCTGTCGTCTGTTTCGATATCTACCATTTTGTCATCTGTGCGACAATCTAGAGAAGGAACTACAGTGTAGTCTTCCTCTGTGAAACAGCTTTGGAAAAAGACATTTAGTATTTCGGCCTTTAGTCTGTCATTCTCTGTTTCAGTACCATTTTGGTCACAGAGTGTCTGGACATTTTGTTTTGATCCACCTACCGCTTTGACATAAGACCAAAATTTCTTAGGATTTTCTGCCAAGTCAGTACATAGAACTTTACTTTCGAATTCATTGAACGCCTCTCGCATAGCCCTCCTCACGTAATTTTTGTTTGTCTCCAAGGGTTTAGCTATGTTTATGTTTGCTGTGAAGTTCCCTTTGCTTCCACAGCAGTTTTCTAACTCGGTTGTTGTACCACGGTGGCTCTTTTCCATCTCTTACGATCTTGCTTGGCACATACTCATCTAACACATATTATAGGATGGTTATGAACTTTGTCCACTGATCCTCAACACTATCTGTACTTGAGACAAAACTTTTGTGTTGAGCCGTCAAGTACTCTGAAATCCGCTTTTTGTCACTTTTGCTAAACAGAAAAATCTTCCTACCTTTTTTAATATTTCTATTTACGGCTGAAATCATCGATGCAGTAACCGCTTTATGATCACTGATTCCCTGTTCTGCGTTAACTGTTTCAAATAGTTCGGGTCTGTTTGTCGCCAGAAGGTCTAATATGTTATCGCCACGAGTCGGTTCTCTGTTTAACTGCTCAAGGTAGTTTTCAGATAAAGCACTTAAAAAAATTTCACTGGATTCCTTGTCCCTGCCACCCGTTATGAACGTTTGAGTCTCCCAGTCTGTATCTGGCAAATTAAAATCTCCACCCAGAACTATAACATGGTGGGGAAATGTACTCGAAATATTTTCCAAATTATACTTCAGGTGCTCAGCCACAACAGCTGCTGAGCCAGGGGCCTATAGAGACAACCAACTACCATGTCTGAGACTGTTTTAACCGTGACCTTCACCCAAATTATTTCACATTTCGGATCTCCGTCAATTTCCTTCGATACTATTGCACTTCTTATCGCTATAAACACGCCTCCCCCTTCACTGTCCAGCCTGTCTCTGCGGTATACATTCCAAAAAAATGGCTCTGAGCACTATGGGACTCAACTGCTGAGGTCATTAGTCCCCTAGAACTTAGAACTAGTTAAACCTAACTAACCTAAGGACATCACAAACATCCATGCCCGAGGCAGGATTCGAACCTGCGACCGTAGCGGTCTTGCGGTTCCAGACTGCAGCGCCTTTAACTGCACGGCCACTTCGGCCGGCTATACATTCCATTCTGAGTTTAGAATTTCATTACTGTTTACATCTGGTTTCAGCCAACTTTCTGTCCATAGTACTATGTGAACATTGTGATCGTTTATTAAAGAGAGCAGTTCTGAGACCTTTCAATAGACGCTCCTGCAGTTTACTATTAGCAGATTAATATTGTTATTCCCTGTTGCATTTTGCCTACTCCTACCTTGCCGCGTCTCAGGAGGTGTCTTGCCGGGCCTAGGGAGGGAATTCCTTAACCTAAAAAACCCACATGTGCACTCCCCACGTACTCCGCTCCCCTTGTTGCCGCTTCGTGCGTGTAGTGCACGCCTGACCTATTCAAGGGGACCCTACATTCCTCCACCCGATAGCGGAGATCGAGAAATTTGCACCCCATATCTCCGCAGAACCGTCTGAGCCTCTGGTTTAAGCTTTTCACTCGGCTCCAAACCAGAGGACCGCGATCGGTTCTGGGAACGATACTACAAATAGCTCAGATTCCACCCCGCGAGCGAGGCTTTCCGCCTTCACCAACTCCGCCAACCGCCTGTATGAACTGAGGATGACCTCTGAACCCAGACGGCGGGAGTCATTGGTGCCGACATGAGCAACAATTTGCAGTCGGGTGCACCCAGTGCTCTCTATCGCCGCCAGCAGGGCCTCCTCCACATCTCGGATGAGACCCCCCGGCAAGCAGACAGAGTGAACACTGGCCTTCTTCCCCGACCTTTCCGCAATTTCCCTAAGGGGCTTCATCACCCGCCTAACGTTGGAGCTCCCAATCACTAATAAACCCCTCCCCCCCCCCCCCCCCCCCCGTGTGCCTGCTCGGACCTTGCTGAAGGAGCGGCCACATGTCGACTCACAGGCAGAGCGGGCGATGCCACACGGCCAGCCCCGTGCACCGCTGAACCCGCTACTCCCCTTGGGGAGAGGGTGGCCCAACAGCGCCCGGTACCCGCGAAGATGTCTCGACAGCAGGGACAGTGGGTGAATCACGTAACACCTGGGGTGTACCATGCGACGCACCAGATTCCCCACTGCCGCTACACTCCGAGGCAGCAGCCTGAAGACGGCTGACCGCGGCCATCAACACGTTCAGCTGTTCGCGAACAGTGGCCAGCTCCTCTTGCGTCGGTGCACAGCAGTCACACATCCTATCCATCCTAAGAAATCAATTTGCTGTAGAGAGTTAATGAACTTTTAACTAGACTGCTAATTCACTAAAGGCGGCTGATAGTTGACTAAACTGTGGTTACTAGACACTTCTTGTAGAAAACAATGAAAATAACACTACCTGTCCCTGGACTGTATTCAAAACAGACACTAGCACTATATATATACTACGAATGTAGAGCGGGACAATGAGTTGAGAATGTGGGTTTCGCGGGAGTCGTGCCAGAGATAAATCCCTGCAGTCGCGCTATTCTCTGTGTCTTCGGTGGCTCAGATGGATAGAGCGTCTGCCATGTAAGCATTAGATCCTGGATTCGAGTCCCGGTCGGCGCACACATTTTCATCTGTCCCCGTTGACGTATGTCAACGCCTGTAAGCAGCTAAGGGTGTTCATTTCATTGTAAACGCTAACACTACTGGCATCGTGGCTGACTAAAGGGACTCTCTCTGACTGTATTCAAAACAAACACGAAATCTAAGGAACACTATTACTAGCACTCGACAATTAAAGCTTTATAAAAGCAAAAACACACGGAAGAAGAAGTGACAAGTAAGAAAAATACAGTTAATACTTAAATTAACGTAGCTCGCTGCACAGCAGACGTGACGCAGACGTGCTGTTAGCAAAGCCAGTCGCGTCGGTTGTCCGCTGCCATAGCCCATCGACGCCCAATTTCGCCGCACTGTCCTAACGGACACGTCCCACGTTGTTTCACGCAGTGCTGCTTGTATGTTAGAACTGACAACTCTACTATAACGCCGCGATTCTTGGTTGTCAAGTGAAGGCCGTCGGCCACTGCCTCGTCCGTGATGACAGCTAATGCCTGAAATTTGATATTCTCGACACGCTCTTGAAACTGAGGATCTCGGAATACTGAATTCTCTAACGATTTCCGAAAGCGAGTGTACCAAACGTCTACCTAAAACTACCATTTTGTGTTCAAAGTCTGTCAATCCCCGTCGTGTGGCCAGAGTCACGTTGAAATCTTTCCTCGTGAATCACCTGAGTACGAATAACAGTTCCGCTAACGCACTATTCTTTTGTACCCTTGTCAACACAGTATAGGTTTTATCTAAATCACTGAAGACGAAACCGGAATGATTGCTCGAAAGCAAACGGCTGATTTCTTCCCCGTTTAGAGCTTATGTCCAACTTTAATGATCTCGCCGTCGACTGAATGTTAAACGTTAACCTTCTCACCTTTCTTTTTTGACTTTCAACTCCTTATATAAACGTATCGAAGTTGACAACATATTCGTGGTAACGAAGCTGCAACACAGTGTCGACGCCTTTGATTAACATTTAGTGTGATTTGTGAATTCCTTAATGTTAATCCTCAAACACAGTGTGGCGGCTGCAGAATCAAATTGAAGAGTTGTTCCCCTGTGCAACCTCTCCATCTCAGGGCAGCACGATTTTTACCCTCTACAGCTCCTGATATCTTAGTACACGTCCTATCATCCTGTCCCGTCTCCTTTACAGTCTTTTCCATATGTTCCTTTCTTCGCCGAATCTGTGCAGGAACTCCACATTCCTTACCTTATTATTCCACCCAAATACTGTAAGTAGGCTGTTTAGGTTTTTTTTATTGGTAACGCCACCTCTGTATGAAAATCACTGGCTGTGCTGTGTGCAGTCTGTGGCTAGTTTGCATTGTTGTCTGCCATTGTAGTGTTGGGCAGCGGCAGCTGGATGTGAACAGCGCATAGCGTTGCGCAGTTGGAGGTGAGCCGCCAGCAGTGGTGGATGTGGGGAGAGAGATGGCGGAGTTTTGAAATTTGTCATGAACTGCTATATTTATATATGATGATATCAAGGTAAATACATTGTTTGTTCTCTATTAATATCTTTCATTTGCTAACTATCCCTATCAGTAGTTAGTGCCTTCAGTAGTTTGAATCTTTCATTTAGCTGGCAGTAGTGGCGCCCCTGTATTGCAGTAGCCTGAGCAGCGAAGATTTTTGTGAGGTAAGTGATTTGTGAAAGGTATAGTTTAATGTTAGTCAGGGCCATTCTTTTGTAGGGATTTTTGAAAGTCAGATTGCATTGCGCTAAAAAAAAATATTGTGTATCAGTTTAAGCACAGTCATGTATAATTGTTAAAAAGGGGACGTTTCATATGGCGACCCTGCCAGGATACCTCACTGAAATCTTCTGATTTTTTCTTATAGTTTGTGTAATTAGTGTAGCTATTGTTTATTGCTACCACGTAATTGTAGAGAGAATTTCCTTTGTAGTTGTAGTTTTTCATTGTTGTACAGTAAAACAGTTGTGGCATGCATGTAGATTTGCACCAAGTATTTCGCAGCTGCGCTGGCAATTAAGTAGACATTATTTCCATTGCTATGTTATTTTATTTTGCTATTCAAATTGTGCTTTTCTGTGTTATCGTGTGAAATATTGTGACAATTATGGCGTGTGAAAAACGTAATACTAGGCTCCAAAGTAAACTGAGAAATGACAGTGAAGACGAAGGCAGTGTGTTAACGCCGCAAAGTAATGAATTAACTAATGTTCAAAGTAGTAATTTGGTAATTGCGCATAGGGAAATGGAGCGGGCGGCAAACAATGGTGTAGACAGTGAAACAGGTAGTGAACAGGGAAGCGTTATCGATCGATTGGTCGGCAACAGCTCGCCTCAGGAATCGGGAATGACAGAACACAATATTGCAAATACTGCAGACTCAGGTTTTGGGTTCTCACCGTTTTCTCAAATGAGTCAAGACACATTTTCCGCTTGTCAAAATGTGAATGTTGCCGGTGCAACTTCACTGCCGAAAAGCACTGAGGAACATGTTTCAGACACCAGTGCATTGTTATTAGAATTAATGCAACAAATGGGAAAAAAGCTTGAAAAGTTAGACACAATGGAACAACACCAGAGACAAACACAGCAACAGTTAGACACAGTGGAACAAAATCTCAAAAAGTTAGACACAATGGAACAAAATCAGAGACAAACACAGCAACAGCTTCAAAAGTTAGACTCATTGGAACAAACTCTTGAACAAACGCGTGAAGATTTAACTACTGAGTTACATCACATTGAATCGAAATGTCAAAAAGTCTGTAATGACGTAAAAACTCAAATTTGTGAGCATTTTCAACCTATTTTTTCGCGGCATGAAAATGCATTACAGAATCACGAAGCAGCCATAAAAGAACTGCAAATTATTGTTCATGAAAATCATGAGACCTTGCAAGCTAAATTTGACTCAGTTGCATCTACCGATTCGGTTACGCAACTTGCAAAAACTCAGGAAAACTTTAAGGACACAGTAGATACTCTGAAACTTGGTTCAGAAAAACACACTGAGGAAATAAGTACACTATCGGAGAAAGTAGCCGAACTTTTGGATCAGTTCACTAATTTATCTACGAAGGTAGATGATAATCTGATTGACGCAAGACCGGTAGTCTTTAATGACACAGAAGAGTACGAACAAATTAGGAAATTCAAACAAAATCAGAATCAAATTAATACACAACACCAAAGAGAAATCCGGGAAGTACAAGATCAGCTGACACAGGTAATACAAGAATTACGTATTTCAGAGGACACTCGCGCTCCAACACGGGAAGAGGGACTTAGAAATATGGAAAAGCCGCAAAATAATAACACAGGGCATTTCGGAAATTATGAAAGAAATTGGCAATGTGCACCGAATTTTGAGATGGAACGGCCGACACGACCTAACAATGACCGATATGCGACTCGCCGACATGATGATTTTGACTATAAGCTGTTCATTACTACACGTAAATTCAAAACATTTAAGAATTCCGGCAACGACATTCATCCACAAGCGTGGCTCCATCAATTCTCTCATTGTTTTCCTCCCAACTGGTCATTGGAGCACAGATTAGAATTTATGTGTGGCTACTTAGAGAATGAACCAGCTGTAAGAATGTGATCGGTCATTCACGATTGCCACTGTGAAGGAGAATTTTACCATGCCTTCCTCTCAGCATATTGGTCTCAAGCCACACAAGACCGAGTAAAACATGGTATCATAATGATGAAACATTTCGAACAATCTGAATTCTCCAGTCTTGTGAAATATTTTGAAGACATGTTGCACAAGAATCAGTACCTGTCAAACCCATACAGCCCCTCAGAACTCATCCGCATTTGCTTAATCAAATTACCTGAACATTTACGGCATATTATTTTAGCAGGACGTTGCAAAGACGACATTGAAGCTTTTCAGGGACTGTTACAAGAACTAGAAATTGACACTGATAATCGCGGAACGCGAAAACAAGGACACAACAATTACAGGTCACATCCGTCGCAATTCCGCGATGAAAGAAGTAATAACTTGACACGACAAGGCTATTCTCACAATGCAAATCGTGACCAAAATAGACACCACCCGTACGACAACCGTTGGGAGAGTAATAATAGTTACAGAGAAAGATCGCATTTCCGTAGTAATGACTATCACAGAGACAATCAGAGAAACAGACAATATGGGAACCAAAACAATTATTATCAAGGGACACAGAATAACTTTAGACGCAACGGTTCGGCGCAGAGTTACGATTCAGGGAGAAATTCTCCACCACATGACCGAGAAACAAGAAACTATGCAAACTACCGACAAAACGACAGACGTGAATTTCATCAGAACTGGCGGGATTCTAACAGAGCTGGGCCCTCTCGGCAAGGCGAATTTGTAGAAGTTAGGTCTCCTAATCCCAATAACAACGCGCGCCAACAAAGAGACAGACAATGACTCGCGCCGCAGGCACCCACGTGCGCCGGCTGGCTCAGAGAAAAATAACATAGACGCTAACCTTGAGAAAAATTCCAGTATTCTTTGCCGACGTATACCGCATGACAATTGCATTCAAGTTCAAACTCTGAGTACTATGAAGAGTAAATGTTTACACCAGGTTTCACATGTAAAACCGTTTATTGAAAGACAATCTGCTTTTTAACTTTGTCATTGCCATAAAACTTTTCACTTTACATTACTAGTATGCTTGTCAGACTTAGAATCTGTTAACATGCAACAATGTTTGAAGTTAAATATCCAGTCAAGAACCTAGGGAACATTTTTAAACAGAAATTACGAATGCATTGTTATAGTGAACAGACGACACAGTGTTGTATTTGTACATTCTTGCTTGTTAGTTGCACGATTACGTAACGACTATCAGGCTTACATACTTAGGACACATACTGGTACTGCTAATGAGATTTTAATGCAACATTTTGGTTTACTTGAAAATACATTCTGGATTTAAAGTACTTTCTGTGAGATACCAGACGACACAGTGGTTAGTTTATGTGACAACTACACGATTTTATCACGACGCTACTAATGAGTGACAATTTACAATGTTGCTTTTGCAGTGTTTCTGTTTTATATGTGCACAGTTTTCTGTTTTATTCTGGAAAGTAAAACATGTTTTAGTAGTAACTTTTGTGGTATAGCTACAATGAGACTGCCTTTTCCGTAGCACAACAATACATTACAGCACAGTACTTTCTTCATCATGGCAATAAGCGTAATAACTAAGATATCTGTACATAAAGCATTTCACTTTTGTTTATCATGAGGTAAGTACATTGACTTCTGCAGAACTTAGCTTTTGGAGGACGATAACTACGACACTTCCACAGAGATTATGTTACAAGACGCACAGTTTAGCGCTACAGTACACGTATTTGAGTGATCAATTTTATACTTAAAACATTTATTTTTAAAGATTTTTGAATTACAAAGAAAGTTTTCCGTGATATATTTCATTCCATTGGTGTAATCTGTAACACCTGAGGGTATAATTACATTAATCCTCAGGGGGGTATACGCCTACTTTGTGTACCATGTGTTTGGCAACCACAAGGAACCCTAGCTAATATGGTATTTGCTTATACAACTTTACACATCAGTACCATATTTCTCTAACACACAAATTACACAGCTATCTGATCATTTAACTGAGAGAGACAAACATTTATTTTACTATATCAGTGACAGATGTTTACGTAATTACACAGTTGGATAACTTCACACTTATGAAACTGTATTTTGTCTGTACTTTGTAAACTGTTCATATTTTTTTGGAATCATTGTGATACTATGAGAGCTTTGAATGATGTATTTGGTAAAGGAGCATGATTTTAAAGTACGTTTGAGGTAGATGACACAATTGAAATGAGCAGAGGATTTTTTTAGGTTTTGAAATTATTGCAGAAAGCTACTACGATTTTGAGATTTGACTGAGGTGTTATGATGTTATTTTTACGACGACGATGTGTATTATGCTGCTGAGGTATGTTTATGATTAATAGGCTGAGGCTATATGAGTTATTTGATTATGCTTCATATTTATAATGACGAAATATTGACGAGTGTCGATGGATACGTATATGTGTAATAAGGTAAGGAGTAATGAATAGTGATTAGGGACTCTGACTTATGGAAAAGGATGTTGGAAACCAAGAATCATACTTTAGAATTATGAAATGTGTGTACATGTGTGAATCATGTGTGAATGTACCACAATGCCACTGAAAATTTTTTTGGACACTGTTATATTCATAGGATTTTGTTTCTACACATTTGCAACGTAAATTCTCGACCTGTGAAATTTTGTATATATGACTGTCACTGTAGCGGAAACTGCTGTCGTAAATATTTCCGTAAGAAAGTTAAATGACCACCTGCACGTAATGCGTCGCGGGCACCCACCTGGGCGACAGCCGCCCGAAAAAAAGCCATTAGCCTTTCAGCGGCACAGGTATAAAAAAAAAAAAACAAAGGGGGGGCCATTATACTCGCTATTGACATTTCCTTGTCGAAAGCATACTGTGGAGCTCGTAATTTATGATATTTACTGAAATGCTTATGAATTGATGGGAAATATTCTTACATCTGCAAACCTGATAATGACAAGTGTCTTTCTACGAGAGTTGAGAGCTACTGACTTACGAAATGCCACATAGCTATTAATGATGTTTTTATGCTTTGGTTTGCGTAATTGCTTATTTCATTTGACATCTGTTTTCCAGCTGTGTTACAGCATTAGTTTTATAAAATAAACTTAGATGCATTTGTTAATGTGAACACTTTCTGTCAACAGATCTATTAAATAATAATTTTGTGATCCACATTCTTTAAAAAAAGGAGCACTTGGAAAGGAAAGAACAATAAGAAGGAACTAGTAACAGTAACACATAATTTTCTTTTCAAGTACATGGTAATATTTTTTTTACAATAAGTTGTTGTGGTGCACCACTTTAATTACATAGACATTAAGATGTGATTATACATTTCCCTTATCTGCATTGTTGTTTTTACTGTAATATTTTTTCTGCTTGAGCTATGTCATGTTTAGATATAAGCTGCTGTTTGCCAGGCATAGTGCTACTGAACTTTAATTTGTGTTACTCTGCTAAGCCAGATTTATTTTTTTGTTGCTGCGCATTGGCTCATATTAGTTGTAATGTTGCATTGCTTGGTAATTTAGATTTACTGTAGCTTGCTTTGCAATTTTCCAATTTTTTGGTCATTGCTGTTTGTGTTACTTATTTTGTGCTGCTGCATTGCCTCGTCCCTTAGTTTAGCATCTGAGCTCAGTAGATTTAAGTTAGCTTAAGAGGGGGTAGCCTCTAAGAGAATGAGTTGCGATGAATTGAAAGAAATGCATTGAGAAAACAGGTTTAGGTAGGATTTTCTTGGAAATAAATGTTGAGGTAAGAAATGTGTGAACATATAAATACAGAAAGCATGCTTAGATAGAATTTTTTTGGTGGAAACAAAGGATGAAATAAGAGGAAAGATATATGAAGTTTTGGGTTGGACTGCAGTACCAAATGTTACACTGAAAACGAACCCTGTCCTTTCCTATTGGTGTTATCCCACTATGTGTTTGTGTACCCTTGTGTATTTGTTTTCTTCCTGTCTCTGTGTAGTTTCATAGAATTTTTTCTTATTTTAATATTAAGCTACATTCACTATGATGAGGAATACTGTTATCCTCGAATATAATTGGCATTAATAATATGTTATTTACTTTGTAAAGATGTTAGACATTATTAATTCTGTTCTGTTCAATGCTCATGTGTGAAGTTGATGTTTCAAAAGTTATTGTGATCCTTTATGTATGTACTCATGTCATAATTCCACTGATGCATATGTTTATTTCTATTCTTTTGCAAAGCCTGTGTTACTACAAATGTTATCTGTATTGTTATGTTCTTTAATGATGTATTTTGTACCTTTGTAATTGTATTTTCATGTTGTAAATTTATAATTGTACAGACACCAGTTCTTCAAATTAAGTTACATTTCACTGCACACGTTTCTGTTGGTCATAGTATATGGACAATATGTGAGAAGTAGGGACTGTTAGTGTTTGCACGTGAGTTAATAATTCAGCAAGGGACTGGATAACAGCATTGCTGGTTCTAAGGACAATTCCAAACACTTTGTGAGTGCACAAGTGGTGGTTTATGGACTTGCTATATTCTCTGCAAGACTCTTCGATGGTGATTGTGCACCTGCACAGTCGCAACAGATGGCTGCTGGCCATTTCTACAAGGACTACAGTGGGTCTACACCTTTTCTGACTCACCAGTACCATTATTTCTACAAGGCCTGCAGTGGGTCTGCACCTCTGGTGGCCCACCAATACCGTAATCTCTACCAGGACTACAGTGGGTCTGTTCTGTGATGACCTACCTACCAATATTCTTCAAAACGTCGAATGACTCTGCTGTGGGTTTGCTATGTTGTGGCCCATTACCTGTCTGCATGTCAAGAGTCAGCACTGTCTTTCCGTTGGAAGGACAACACTACTTCTTCAAGACTGCATGGAAATCCACTACTTCTATGTGCATTTTCTTTTACTGCTCAGACTTTGAGAAAAACTCTACATTTTTACTGTGATGAACGATGTGGACTGTCTTTATGGACTGTGAGAAATTTTTAGCTTTTGACCAACATTGTATCAATAAGTGTGTGCATTTGATTTCTTTGTTATTGTAATTATGAAAAAAATTTTTCAAATCTGTATTGGCCACTGCCCAATCCAATTTGTAAAAATTTTTGTGGGGAGCATGGGGGCTGTGTAAGTAGGCTGTTTAGGTTTTTTTATTGGTAACGCCACCTCTGTATGAAAATCACTGGCTGTGCTGTGTGCAGTCTGTGGCTAGTTTGCATTGTTGTCTGCCATTGTAGTGTTGGGCAGCGGCAGCTGGATGTGAACAGCGCGTAGCGTTGCGCAGTTGGAGGTGAACCGCCAGCAGTGGTGGATGTGGGGAGAGAGATGGCGGAGTTTTGAAATTTGTCATGAACTGCTATATTTATATATGATGATATCAAGGTAAATACATTGTTTGTTCTCTATTAATATCTTTCATTTGCTAACTATCCCTATCAGTAGTTAGTGCCTTCAGTAGTTTGAACCTTTCATTTAGCTGGCAGTAGTGGCGCCCCTGTATTGCAGTAGCCTGAGCAGCGAAGATTTTTGTGAGGTAAATGATTTGTGAAAGGTATAGTTTAATGTTAGTCAGGACCATTCTTTTGTAGGGATTTTTGAAAGTCAGATTGCGTTGCGCTAAAAAAAAAATATTGTGTATCAGTTTAAGCACAGTCATGTATAATTGTTAAAAAGGGGACGTTTCAATACCTACATTCTTCTGAAGCACCACATATCAAAAGCTTCCATTCTCTTCTGTTCCAATGTTCCCCCTGTCCATGATTCACTACCATACAACGCTGTGCTCCAAACTTACATTATCCGAACCTACCGTTTCAGATTAAGCCCTCACTTTGATACCGTTGGACTCCTCTTGGCCGATAATACCCTCTTTTCCACTGCTAGTCTGTTTTTTATATTCTCCTTGCATCGTCCGCCATTAGTTATTTTGCTCCCGAGTTAGCAGAATGTTCGTCTACTGCGTGATCAAAAATTTTTGGTTTCTCGCTATTCTCATTTCTTCTAGTTCTCATTACTTTTTCCTTTCTTCGTTTTACTCTCAATCCATATTCCATACCCGTTAGATTGTTCATTACATTCAACAGATCTTGTAATTCTTCTTCACTGTGGATGGCAATGTAATGAGCGAATCCTATCAGTAACATTCTTTCATCCTGAATTCCAGTCCCGTCTTGAAAGTTTCTTTTATTTCTTTCACCGCTTCTTCAATGTATAGACTGAGCAGTAGGGGCGAAAGGTTTATTCTTATCTTACGATCTTCTTAATTCGATCACAACGTTCCTGGTCCTCCAGTGTTACTGTTCGCTCTTGGTTATTGCACATGTTGTATATTACCCGTCTTTCCCTAAAGCTTACCCCTATCTGCCTCAGACTTTCGAACATCTTGCACCATTTGACACTGTCTAACGCTTTCGCCAAGTCTGCAAATCCTGTGAACGTGTCTTGATTTTTCTATAGTCTTGCTTCCATTATCAAAACTCATAGGATATCTTATAATATCATCTCGAATCTCCTTTTACACAGTGTAGTGTAGCAATTCGGCGTGACACGTTGGGCGTTCACTGCAGACATATTGAGCCATACTGCCTTTATAGCCGTCCATAATTGCGAAAGCATTGCCGGTGCAGGATTTTTATGGGCGAATTGACCTCTCGGTTACGCACCATAAATGTTGCATGGGATTCATATCGGACGATCTCGGTGGATAGACCATTCGGTCGAATTGTCCAGAATGTTCGTCAAACCAATCTCGAACATTTGTGGCCTGGAGACATGGCGTAGTGCCATTCATAAATTTCCAGCAAATGATCTCCAAGTAGCAGGATATAAACATTCCCAGGTATAAATGGAAATGCCGTATGGCTAGGGCCTCCCGTCGGGTAGACCGTTCGCCTGGTGCAGGTCTTTCGATTTGACGCCACTTCGGCGACCTGCGCGTCGATGGGGATGAAATGATGATGATTAGGACAACACAACACCCAGTCCCTGAGCGGAGAAAATCTCCGACCCAGCCGGGAATCGAACCCGGGCCCTTAGGATTGACAGTCTGTCACGCTGACCACTCAGCTACCGGGGCGGACTATTCCCAGGTAATGATCGGTTCAGTTTGACCAGGGGATCCAATCGGTTCAGTCCACATCATTAAGGAGCCACCACCAGCTTCCACAGTGCCTTGCCTACAAGTTGGGTCAGCGCCACACTCGAATCCTACCGTCAGCTCTTAATAGCTGAAATCTGGACTCATTTGACCAGGCCACGATTTTCCAGTAGTCTAGAGTCCGACCGATATGGTCACAAGGCCATTAGAGGTGCTGCAGGCGATGTCGTGCTCTTAGCGAAGGCACTCACGCCGGCCGTCTGCTACCATAGCCCATTAACGCCAGATTTCGCCGCACTGTCCAAACGGATACATTCGTCGTATGTCCCACATTGGTTTCAGCGATTATTTGCTTGTCTGTTAGCACTGACAACTCAATCGCAGTCTCCGCTACTCTCTGTCGTTAAGTGGAGGCCGTCGGGAACTGCATTGTCCGTGATGAGTGATAATGCCTGAAATTTGGTATTCTCGGCACTCTCTTGACACTGCGGATCTCGGAATATTCAATTTCCTAACAATTTACGAAATGGAATGTCCGATGCGTCCAGCCCCAACTACCGTTCCGTGTTCAATGTCTGTTAATTGCCGCCGTGCGGCCATAATCACATCGGACACCTCTTCACGTGAATCAATCGAGCGCAGATTTCAGCTCTGCCAATGCACTGCCCTTTTATACCTTGCGTAAGCGATACTACCGCCATCTGTATATGTGAGTTCTGTCACCTCAGTGTACGAGGCATGTTTTTTAAGTAAGTACCGCTCCGAGATTTAAAAAAGACGTGCTAAGATATCTCAATAATTTTATTTTTACATGAAAGCCTGTACCTTAATCTACCTTTGTACATAATTTCCATCAATATTGAGGCACTTGTCATAATGCTGTACCAGTTTTTGAGTACCCTGCTCATAGAAGTCTGCCGCCTGACTTGTTAACCACTGCATCACCACTGTTTTGACTTCGTCATCGTCTTGAAGACGCTGACCGCCCAGGTGTTCCTTCAAATGCAGGAACAGATGGTAGTCACTGGGCTCAAGATCGGGGCTGTACGGAGGATGATCTAGAGTTTCCCATCGAAAAGATGTGATGAGATCTTTGGTCTGATTCGCCACATGCGGACAGGCATTGTCTTGCAGCAAAACGATGCCCTTGCTCAACTTTCATGAACTGTTGCTTTGATTCTGGTGTGACGTAGGCCACCCATGTTTCATCGCCCGTGACAATTTGGCTTAAGAAATCATCACCTTCGTTGTGGTACCGCTCAAGGAAAGTCAATGCACTGTCTAAACGTTTGGTTTTCTGCACACCCGTCAACATTTTCGGTACCCAACGTGCGCACAATTTTCGGTAATTCAAGTGCTCGATCACAATGCCATACAAAATACTACGAAAACATTGGAAAGTCATCCCGCAAGGAGGAAATCGTAAAGCGTCTGTTTTCTCTCACCTTATTGTCCACTTCCTGCACCAAACTTTCGTTAACGGCCGAAGGACGCCCACTCCGTTGTTCATTATGCACATTTGTGCGGCCATCTTTAAATGCTCTCACCCACTTTCTTATCATTCCACCACTCATAATGTTTTCTCCGTAAACTGCACAGATCTCACGATGAATATCGATCGCTTTTAGGCCTATAGCACTAAGAGATCTTATAACAGCCCGTACTTCACAGTCAGCGGGACTCTCGATTATCGGAGGCATCTTAAACACTCAGTAAAGAAAGTAAACAAGGGAGATTCAGGCTGTAATGGCGTCAGGGCGTAGATTAAGGTACAGGCTTTCATGTAAAAATAAATTTATTGAGATATCTTAGCAAGTCTTTTTTTTAATTTCAAAACGGTACTTACTTAAAAAAAACATCCTCGTATTAATCTCATCAACAACGGATGCATGAGATGTCAAAGTCATGCTGCGATAGTTCTCTCACTTATTTGCACCTGTTATCTTTGGAAATGTGTGGATGATATTTATCCGAAAGTCTGATGGTATGTCGTCAGTCTCATAGATTCTACACTTGGTGGTATGGTTGTCATGTCCCCGAATGATTTTAAAAGTTGCCGTGGAATGTTATCTATCCCTTTTTGCCGTATTTGATCGCATGTCTTCCAAAGCTCTTTTAATTTCTGACTCTAACAGTTTATCTCCTATCTCTTCCACAACGACTCCAATTTCTTCTTCTATCACGTCATCAGGGAATTCTCCGCCTTCATACAGGCCTTCAGTGCACTCTTTCCACCTATCTGCACTGTCCTCTGCGTTCTGTAGTGAAATTGTCATGGCCATAATTGCTTTCAAATTCACGGATGGCTGCTGAGTCAGTCCTTCCGACGATACTTTCTTTTTCAGTTCTTCACACTTTTCCTGCGGCTATTCCGTTTTAGCTTCCCTCAACTTCCTTTTCGTTTCATTCCTAAGTGACTTTCATTGCTGTATTTCTGTCCTTCACGGACATTCTTATTTCTTCTTGCGTCGATCAATTAAAGTATTTCTTCTGTAAACCCAAAGTTTCTTCGCAGTTACCAACCTTGTAAGCCCGCACGGCTGGCCACGCGGTCTAACGCGCTGCTTCCCGAGTGTGAAGGCGTACCGGTCCCCAGCACGAATCCGCCCAGCAGATTCGTGTCGAGGTCTGGTGTGCTGGCCATCCTGTGGATGGTTTTTAAGGCGGTTTTCAATCTACCTCGGCGAATGTGGGCTGGTTCCCCCTATCCCGCCTCAGTTACACTGTGTTGGCGATTGCTGCGCAAACACCGGTGCCAGGTACGTGTACACCATAATTACTCTACCACGCACACATTTGGGGCTGCACTCGTCTGGTATGAGACGTTCCCGGGAGGTCCACTGGGGGCCGAACCGCACAATAACCCTGGGTTCGGTGTGGGGCGGCGGTGGGGTGGGTGGACTGCTGTGGCCTGTTCGGTTGTGAAGCAGTGAGTGCTACGGCGGGACGAAGCCTCTCCATCGTTTCTAGGTACCCGGTTTAATACAATACAATACCTTTCTTGTTTCTATGTATGTACAATATGTGTGACTGCTCTTTTTATAGAAATGTACACTCCTCTCCAACTCAACTGCCTCCTGTAATTTTTCTTATCAGAGTATCCACTTCTTTAGAAAACTTAAAAAGCATGTTATCACTCGTTAGTGCTTCAGTAACCCTCTTCTTTTCGCATTGATTCTTCTAGAGGATTCTCTTAAACTTCAGTCCACTCTTCACGGTATGTATACAGACACACACCCGTTCAAATGTTCAAATGTTCAAATGTTCAAATGTGTGTGAAATCCTATGGGACTTACCCGCTAAGGTCATCAGTCCCTAAGCTTACACACTACTTAACCTAAATTATCCTAAGCACAAACACACACACCCATGCCCGAGGGAGGACTCGAACCTCCGCCGGGACCAGCCGCACAGTCCATGACTGCAGCGCCTAGATCGCTCGGCTAATCCCGCGCGGCTTTTAGAATATTCTAGAATATTTTCGAATGTTCTTAAATACAGCTTGGAAGAAAAAATATCACATTTTCTGCCTCTTTTTCATCAACTTATTTTCCAAGGGAACAGAATTCGGTGTTGATCTGTAATGTTCCCGAGCTTTTGAGAATATATATCTGTTAACTAACGTTTTAAAATTCTTTAGAATACTTTCTAATGTTTTATAATTCAGCTTGCAACGTAACATATTAAACTGTTCGGCATATCGGCAAAATCGTCTTAACCGACGATTTGTTCAACGTGGTAAAGACAGAGAAACAACTCATCGAAACAACATATCAAATTATAGAGAGATGTTACATAAACAAAGAATGGTTGAGTGAGTAACGAATTTTAGGAACAAAAAATGACGTAGTTCAACGAACAATTCAGTGAATGCATAATATAATGCCAGCAGATGATAAATATTTAAATCCATTGATGCAATAATAAACCGAAACGAAGGCGCCAACTTCGCAGCAGAATTCCTAAATTGGCTGCATTATCTCTGTATTCCATTGCAAAAGGCTTCCAAACATTATTGCACAAACTGAAGTACTAACCAGAAAGGAAAAGTTCAAAAGACCAAAAACAGAAAAGTCGAAAAAAAAAAGTTACCAATCACTTTTTAAAGGCTCCAATTCCCGGTAAGATTAGCGTACAGTATGACTATCAACAAAGCGTGATGGCAAACATATCAGTATTGCAGAATGGATTTAAAAGAATATTGTCTCTCGCTCGTAGCGAATTCTCAAGTTGAACAAATACAAAAATTATTGATCTTTGCTCCAAAGAGTAAAACACCGAATGTATTTTATAACAAAATAGTTTTAATACGTTAGATGCTAGACAAATCAGATTTATAATTCAGAAAATGAACAGAAAAAAACTAACCGATGCGCGTTCTTTCGGCTAGTTTACTCTAAAAGTTAACTACTATTATGAACGTTACTTACCGGTACTGATATAATTTCATATCATTGCATCTTTATTGATTTCATCTTAATAATATCCCTTCCCCTGTGTCACTGAAATTAATTCATGCAGCTCACGCGATCACACAACGTATCATTGGGGAACTGCAAATTTTCCAGCATTAAAACTGGGCTCAGACCTTCATACAACTGTGTAATCCTGCACTGAAAGCAGATTTTCTCGATGTGTAGTAGGGAGCAAGGAAAAAGTTAATAAAACTGTCGACTTCATACTAAGCGCTAATCCACACAATTCTCGCAATAATAGCTGGTATCTAACTGTATATGGCGAATGGAAGAGTGCCTGGGATACAGGAATCCCGCACTACCGTCGCTCGTACCGTGTGAACATATGTCCGGGTAATATGTCTCTCAGCGGCACCATTCCAACGATACTGACAAGCGTGTGTAGGCGATTACCTGAAACAGTTACTGTACATGCACGTTACCACAAATATGGTCGCCCCTAGGTAAAGATCGAGAGCAGTGTATTGAACCACGCTGACGTAAACGCATTTGCTAAGACTTGACTTGCCGACAATATAGTGAACTATTACATCGTTCACAGTAGTGCATATTCATTTTCTCCCTGACTGGCCTAGGCTTTCGGAGTGTTGGAAACCGTTCAAATGTCCACTGAATTGAGTCTTTAGGGTACTGCGCTGTTGACTAAGAAAGCATCACCTACGTTGCAAAAAGTCTTGGACTGTGCGGCTGGTCCCGGCGGAGGTTCGAGTCCTCCCTCGGGCATAGGTGTGTATGTTTGTCCTTAGGATAATTTAGGTCAAGTAGTGTAATAGCTTAGCGACTGATGACCTTAGCAGTTAAGTCCCATAAGATTTCACAAACATTTGAGCATTTTGAGCAAAAAGTCTTAAACCTTCACAATGAGAGTGTACGGGAACACACGAAGTTCAATGCAGTATAGGAGTCCCATTTCCAAGAAATGCCTTCCCAGAGAGTCTGGACTGGACTTCTCTGTGGTATGCGTATTGATCGACATGTCATTCATCGACATTCCTTTGAGATCTTCTCAGACGTCAAACTGCTACAGTAACTTGACGTGCAACCGCACCTTTGCCACAGCCTTTCTTACAAGCTCACTGACACAGAATCTCACTTCAACCGTAACGTGAGGTAGCATATTATGGTACGGAAGGAATGGGAAGGTTAGGGCTCGAAGTCCCGTTGAGAACGTGGTCATTACAGACACAGCACATGCTTGACTTGAGAGAAGGGTGGGGAAGGTAGCCATCCGTGTTCTTGTCAAAGGCAGCAGCAGATATTTGCCTTAAGAGGCTTAAGAAAATCCCAGAAAATCTAAATCAAGATGGATGGGTGGAGATCTGAACAGCCGTCCTCCATAATTCGAGACCAGTTTCTTATTACTGCACTCGAATACACCGCACTATGAGAAAGGGACTGGTTGAGGTGGGTCGGTAGGTTAATCTTCAGGCAAATCCATTGACTTCTGCTGCTAGGGTCACTTAAAGATAAAGTTGTATTTAACTTAATTAAAAAAAAAACTAAATTTGCAGAATAACGCTTTGAAACTAATTTTGGGATAACAGAGACTATGCAGTGGCTATTGCGGCGAGGTATACTTCCCTCTATGGGGGTAGTTGTCACACACTCTGAGCACATTATGTAACTTGTTGCATTAGAAAAAAAAACAATAATACTAGATGCTGCGTTAATATACAGTAGAACCAGATTGTCGTTAGGTCACGTCTTCAGTACACTGGTGCTGACTGGCAGGACGTGGGGTCCACACGACTTGCTTGCGAGTGGTGTGGGCTGCCTATCTTCCAGGCCACGACTCGTCCTCTTGGACGGATAGACGCTATCCGACCGCAAGTATTCGGAGACCTATCAATGCACATTATTACGGGGCGTGTCCAAACTCCGTCACTAAGGAGACGTGAACGCTGCTTGAGACACTTTTAACTAGGGTGTCTGGTGTCTGAGTAAGAATGGTAGCCCGTTATTCCTCAAGAACCAAAGCTAGAGAAGCAGAAACCTCCAAACAAAGTACACACAGCACATGAAAGCTCTGAAGCGTGATAGCACACTCTCCACTTTTGCAGAACACCTAATAAATAAAAAATCACCACCCCACTAACATCGAAACTGATCTACACGTCTTGAAACGCAGTAACAGGTTACACAAAAACTAACGACAACACAAAAAAATGATACTGGGACAAAAAAGTCGAAAGAAGCTAATAGAGTTACCACGAAAAATGAAATACGTGTGGCAAAACCTATTATAAATATCGTAACATCCATAAATTTGCACACGCACCTCGAGGTACAACTTTAGTGATAGACTACATAATAGACTAAATAAGAAGGTCTGGGTAAGAACAAAAGACACAAGAGTTTACAGAAGCCTTGGAGTATCATCAGATTACGATATAATTTGAAGCGACATAACATTTTAAAAAGACGGAATGAACCACGCGTAAATAACTAGTCAGATATAACAACTTACAAGATGCTCATACACCAAGAATATAGTATCAGACTATTATACCTAAAGAGACTAAATGAGAAATGTCAAACGAAACCAGTAAACAACAACATAAACAGAGAATGGAATACGATTAAAGAAATTATAGCGAACGCAGCCGATGAAACTTTAGGAATTAGGAAAAAGAAATACTCTAAAGGGGGATTAGCGGTTTGAAATGATCACCTTAGCAAGTTAATAAATGAAAAGAAGAGGCGTATCTAAAAACTTTGTCGTCAGCTAATAACTTAAATTACAGAAAGGATTATAAGAGTAAATTTGCTTTAGGAAAGAAAGAAATACGAAAAACTGGAGGGGAAAGTTGGGATTGATATGTGAGTGAAATAGAACATGATATTCATGGAATACAAAACAAAGCATACAAGACCTTGAAGCCCTTGAATAAACAAGAACGAGGTACTTCACAATTAAATGTAATATCCGAAAAGGAATGGTTAAAACATTTCAAATGTTTGTCGGCTGATGATGTGAAAGGACCAGAAATAAACAGCAATACAAGCAACTCCGTAGATTTGACAACAATGGAAGAACTACAAAATGTGATAAAAGAAACAAAAAATAAAAATAAATCTCCTGGAACTGATTATATAAACATGGAGCTGATCAACTAAAGCACAGATCCTTAAATTTTACGAATATTTGTTGGCTGAGAGAACGTTTACCACACAAATGAAATGAAGCTCTGATAAGCCATATTTATAAGAAAGGTAATAAATCAAAATGCGCAAAATTTCCGAGAAATATACTAAACCCTCGCTATACACTGCTCGCTGAAATTAGAGACAAGAGATTAGAAGCAATAGCAGAAGCACGTACGTTAGAGGTGCAACATGGTTTCAGAAAAGTTGGATCATGTTATGATTGTCTTTTCGCTTTGGCACAAGTAACCGAGAAATGAAGGGAATTTATATTGCCATCTCACAGTGTTTGTATAGACTATGAAAAGGTGATCGACAAGGTAAAGTAGAAAATGCTATGGAAATCACTTAAGGAATTGGGAGTTCCAGCTCATCTGATTACGACAACTCAGTCATTACACAATTATAACAAAATGAGAATCATTACTTTGAGGAATGGGACAGAATCTGCCGATATCAGCCAAGGAGTCAGACAAGGCTACCACTGTCTCCCACCCTTTTTAATGTTTATATTGAGAATATCAATATTATTCGTAAATGGTTGATTTTATTAAATTACATATTAACAAGTGATAATTTTAATATTATGACGATGCTATTTGCTGATTATCAGATTGTAATGGGAGAATCAGAAGAAAAGGTTCAAATTTCAGTACAAAGAGTCAACCTTTCCTGAAAACGGAAAGAGAATATCAACAGATAAAACAAAAATGATGACATTTCAAGAAATGTAGCGCACAAGAGCCAAAATTCTTACAGATAGATAAATAACTGAACAAGTAAGAGAGTTTAAATATTTATGGTTCGATTTTAAATTGCTCAAGTGGGATGAGGTGAGCTAAAATTGGCAATTTCAGACATTTCTGTGGTACTATACAACGTACATTAAAACATAATGTACGGAAAGAAGCATTAATTGAACTATAAAAAGTAATAGCGTCACCTTCGCTGCTATATGGTAGCGAATGTTGGACCTCAACATCGGACCAGTCATCAGAGATGAAGTTCCTCGGCTTTGTAGTGGGATATTCATTATTGGAGCATGAAAGAAATAACGATATTAAACAAAAATTAAGTGTGGAATATATTACAAATATAGTTGAAAAATCCCCCCCCCCCCCCCCCCATGAACCATGGACCTTGCCGTTGGTGGGGAGGCTTGCGTGCCTCAGCGATACAGATAGCCGTACCGTAGGTGCAACCACAACGGAGGGGTATCTGTTGAGAGGCCAGACAAACGTGTGGTTCCTGAAGAGGGGCAGCAGCCTTTTCAGTAGTTGCAAGTGCAACAGTCTGGATGATTGACGGATCTGGCCTTGTAACAATAACCAAAACGGCCTTGCTGTGCTGGTACTGCGAACGGCTGAAAGCAAGGGGAAACTACAGCCGTAATTTTTCCCGAGGGCATTCAGCTTTACTGTACGATTACATGGAGAGCAGCATCAAACCAGTCTCAGGACTGAAGACCACAACAACAACAACAACAACAACAGTTGAAAAATACCGACTGAACCTGAAAGACCAGGTCCAACGTATTTCTAACAATAGAATAACGAAAGGGGCAATGATATGTAAACCAACCGGCAAGAAGAACGCTGGACGTTCCTTGAAGAGACGGCGTGAACAATTCTGAGCAGAACAAGCCAAAATGCGTAAACCATAAAGGCGATTATGATCAGGATGATGAGCCTGTAGTGGAATGGAAAAAGCTACTAAATGAAAACACAGCACATCTCAACAACACCCTCTTTACAGTTTTAAGAGGACTGTCACAGGACACAGAACAGGAATAACACACACACACATACACACGCATGGGCGCGCCCTCTTCACACACATAGATATAAATAGGGAACAAAAGTCGTCAGAATTCTCGCTACAATTTTCAAAACCTTCTCGCAGTGTGCGATACGCTCACGCGACACATACCAACAGGAAGGCCGGCCGTTGTAGCCGAGCGGTTCTAGGCGCTACAGTCTGGAACCACGCGACCGCTACGGTCGCAGGTTCGAATCCTGCCTCGAACATGGATGTGTGTGATATCCTTAGGTTAGTTAGGTTTAAGTAGTTCTAAGTTCAAGGGGACTGATGACCTTAGAAGTTAAGCCCCATAGTGCTCAGAGACATTAGAACCATTTGAACCAACAGGAAGAGAGCGTAATGATTTGAGTCATGACAAGGGTTAAAAGTCATATTTTTCTGCGTTTGATTTTGTGCCGTCACAACCTGTGTGATCGCATCGGTTATGCTACGTTCTTGTAATCAGCAAAAATATTACTTCTTGTTAAATTTTTAAAAGTTTCTGTCTCACATTTGGCGGAGTGTTTGTTGTCTTGTCAGTACACATGTCAAGCAGACATTGACCGTACGTAATCTGTAACTTTTGTACTTAAATTGTGCATAAAAATGCGTGAGTCTCGCGGCACTGACAGAAGTACCAGTCTTGATTTATTTGTTATTCCTTGGCTTACGACTTATTCTGTGTCAATCCGGCCTGACTTGGTATTTATATTCTATATTAAAGAGTAGTGACCCAGAAACTATCAAAAATTATAAAAAACTACTGTGTTATATTAAGAAAAGTTATTAAAAAATCCAGGAGTATGTGTATCATGTCTGAAATCAGCAACTCTGATAATAAAATTAAAACAATTTGGAATATTATTAAAAGAGAAACAGGTCAACCAAGAGCAGAGGAAGACAGTATTACCATCAAATTGAATGAAAACTTTATGAACAAAAAGTCAGAAGTTGAAAATATTTTTAATAATCATTTTCTAAATGTTGTGGATATAGTAGGATCCAGGTGTTCATTAGAAGATGCTAGGCTGTTAATGGAAGAGGCCATACCTATGCAATTTGATACAATTGAAATCTCACCCACTTCTCCCTCTGAAATTAGGAAAATAATAAACTTGCTTAAAAGCAAAAACTCACATGGAATTGATGGCATTTCCAGCAAAATACTAAAAGCTTGTTCTCAACAGATAAGTAAGATTCTCAGCCACCTGTGTAATAGCTCTCTGGAACAGGCCATTTTCCCTGATAGACTGAAATATGCTATTGTTATACCTTTGCATAAAAAGGGGGATAGATCTGATGTCAACAATTACCGTCCAATCTCCCTTCTAACAGCTTTATCCAAAAATTTTGAGAAAGTAATGTATTCAAAAGTAGCTTCACATATCTGTAAAAATGAAGTACTAACAAAATGTCAGTTTGGTTTCCAGAAAGGTTTTTCAACAGAAAATGCCATATATGCTTTCACCAGTCGAATTTTGAATGATCTGAATAACCGAACACCACCCATTGGGATTTTTTGTGATCTCTCAAAGGCTTTTGATTGTGTAAATCATGAAATTCTGCTAGACAAGCTCAAGTATTGTGGCATGAGTGGCACAGTGCACAAATGGTTTAATTCGTACCTAACTGGAAGAGTGCAGAAAGTTGAAATAAGTAGTTCTCGTAACATGCAAAGATCAGCACATTCCTCAAACTGGGGAACTATCAAGAATGGGGTTCCACAAGGGTCAGTCTTGGGTCCTTTGTTGTTCTTATTATATATTAATGACTTGCCATTCTATATTCATGAAGAGGCAAAGTTAGTTCTCTTCGCTGATGATACAAGTATAGTAATCACACCTGAGAAACAAGAATTAACTGATGAAATTGTCAATACTGTCTTTAAGAAAATTACTAAGTGGTTCCTTGTAAACGGACTCTCACTGAATTTTGATAAGACACAGTACATACAGTTCCGTACAGTGAATGGTATGACGCCATTAATAAATATAGACCTTAATCAGAAGCATATAGCTAAGGTAGAATATTCCAAATTTTTAGGTATGTCCATTGATGAGAGATTAAATTGGAAGAAACACATTGATGATCTGCTGAAACGTTTGAGTTCAGCTACTTATGCAATAAGGGTCATTGCAAATTTTGGTGATAAACGTCTTAGTAAATTAGCTTACTACGCCTATTTTCACTCATTGCTTTCATATGGCATCATATTTTGGGGTAATTCATCACTGAGGAATAAAGTATTTATTGCACAAAAGCGTGTAATCAGAATAATAGCTGGAGTCCACCCAAGATCATCCTGCAGACATTTATTTAAGGATCTAGGGATATTCACAGTAGCTTCTCAGTATATATACTCTCTTATGAAATTTGTTATTAACAACCAAACCCAATTCAAAAGTAATAGCAGTGTGCATAACTACAATACTAGGAGAAAGGACGATCTTCACTATTCAAGATTAAATCTAACTTTGGCACAGAAAGGGGTGAATTATACTGGCACTAAAGTCTTTGGTCACTTACCAAATAGTATCAAACCAACAAGTATTTAAGAAGAAATTAAAAGAATTTCTGAATGACAACTCCTTCTACTCCATAGAGGAATTTTTAGATATAAATTAAGAAAAAAATATTAAAAAAAATAAAAATAAAAAAAATAAAAAAAATAAAATAAAAATAAAAAATAAAGAAAAACAAAAAACACAAAAAAAATAAAGTTGTTATATTAACTTAAGTATGTTGTTAAATTAACCTAATTATGTCATGTATTGGAAAATTCGACTCGTTCCACATCATTACGAAATATCGTATTCATGATCCATGGAACTAGTATTAATCTAATCTACTCTAATCTAATCTATATTTTGATTCTTGTGGTCTCTCACGCTGGTGGCCATTTGGTGATTGCTCTTGGGTGCACTCTTTATTTTTTGGTTTACTGTCTGAAGACTAAATATTTGATCTGATTTCTGTATTTTAAATGTAATTTTGTGTGCTTGTCGAAGTAGTATTTAAAAGCTTAAAGACTTTTGGCGTGTTTCAGGTAGTCTATAACTATTTATTGGCGTTGACATTTTAAGGAATTTAAAATTTTAAAAGGTACCCCAGTGAAGGGCTTTGTTACCTAAAGACTTCTGTTCAAGAGCTGCTTTCCAAATTTTGTTAGCTCATTTGAAACACAGTTGACTACCCCACGCGGATGCTTACATTTTGATGTATTTGTTTTGGTGATTTTAGCCTGACTGCTGGCACTGTTAGTTACCAAATACTATTTGTTATTTAATTTTTATTATACTGGTTGTCGACTACAGTAGGCTATTAATTGTAACTTATTGTAAAAAGGTACACAGTAATTAACTAAGTGCCTACAGAGCGACCAATGTGCTTAAATTCAGTTTCAAAGCAGCTACTAATTATAACTCTTTTCAAATTGTATTTAGTTAATTACTGTGATCCTTTATTTCCTTTTAAGGCGGCTAATACCTAAACTTTTTTTTCATATTTATTGTTTGAGTATTTACCAGGACAGAGAAGTTAACAGGATGTACATTGCTTTTATAAAGTATTCGCCTGGAACATTAAGACACTTTTCTTGATTTTTTGATGTTTTATCTTATTGTTAAATAAGACATTTTTCTTGATTTTTTGATGTTTTATCTTATTGTTAAATAAACTAACTGAAACTGTATGAATTTATTTGATCCAGTATACTAACACTCACCAAGCTAGCTCCCTTCCATTTCAGTTTTGTCTGTCCATTTATTTTTGAGATGGCACCATCTGTGAATGAGAGAGATAAAAACTTCCGTTCTGTGATAATAATTTGTTTCTTAGCACCAGGTTTGAATTGTCTCTTCTGACCAAATGTTTCATGAATACACAGAGCATAGAGATACATGGCGGATAATGCAGGAACCACACCTGACTGTAATCTCAGAACTGGCAAAAGACAAGAAAAGAGACAAGCTACTGACCTCATTCGCTGGGCCACGCATCGGCGGACGGCACAACAATATAGCAATGGCCCCGTCGTTTAGAAGAAGAAAAAATGCAGTAATGTAACATCGCTTTTTTAACTATTGGCGTCAGATTTTGTTTTGATTGTTTCTTAACTAAGGCATGAAGATTTCGAAGGCCAGTATAACTACGAAAGCAGGTTAATTAGTGGTGCCTGAAGTTTTATGTAATATGTCGTTAAAATTCGTCGTACTGTGACATGCGTTGACCACTCCAAGCCATCAAAACACCTGAGTGCGAATGATTTAGTACTTCACATTATATTTTATCTATTTCGTTTCACCTTAGAACAAGGGCCGATCAGAAAGTTTCCGTTCGAAGGCCGTACGGTCCGCAATCTGTATGCCAATCAGCCAAAATCGCCGTGCGTACTGAGGTAACCTCACACCGATGCACGAGGTTGAAGATACCCGTTGGCTAATACACAGTGTCCTGCTGCGTGAAGGAGTCCGTAACTGCCTGTTGAACTTCCCCGCCCGACAGGAATCGGGGATCCTTCAAGATATTCTTTAAGGCAACGAAGGTGTGATAATGGCATGGGAGAGATGATGATTACAGGGCGGGTGTTGGGATGTCTCCCACTTGAATTGGAGTAACTTCTGCGTTACGACAGTTGCGATGTGGGGACGTGCGTTATCTTCTTTCTCCGATGGATGTCTAGCGACGCCTGTCCTTCGGCACCCAAGAAAAGTACAACGGAATGGTGGTCCTTCATGGAGGCATTTGATAACAACAGCACCATAGTTCGCGTAGCCGCATTTACCGCACATACGTCGGAAAGACAAGAATGCCACATAATCCCTTGCCTACATGTCAGTGCTTCTATATCCACGTCGGAATCGCGCTACGTCGCATGTACTCTGCAGTAACGCCCTCAAGTGGTAACTTTTTGATCGCACCTTCCAAATTAGCTGACCTGAATGACCTGGCGGGAGAATGATAAATTATACTTGAATAAAACCGCAAACGGCTGTTAATTTATGATTTATTGGAGATTGATTTCGTTACGTGAAAGCAGCATCTTCAGATGATTCTATGTAGAATGGAAAGCATCCTCGTAATCTATATATTTCAAGGGTCGATTAAGGACAGCCAATAAAACGAAGCCCAAATAAAAATTACTACCAGTAATGTCACATACATTAGCACACCAAGAGACTCCAACGTTCGTGGTCACAGAAACCTACACTGTAAAGAGAATAAGTGGTTAACAAATAATAGCCCGACGAGCATTGGGGCTAACAGTGCAGAGCATATAAGCACTACAGCAAAAAGAACCGTAGTTGCTATAATAAATATGATTAAAATGTAATACAAGAAGCAGAAAATTAGATACCGTCAACGGAGCGCCTGCCTAAAGAACAGAATCGTTTTCCAGCCTTATTACCACAAAGATAAAGAATCTCAAAAGGAAAAGTTATGCAAGATTCAAAATAGGGAACCGTGAAGTTAATTAAGCTGTTAGCCCTATACGCGAGTCCAAGTGCAAACAGAATGCAGATACAGGACGAAAAGCGTTAAATGAACCTTATAAAGCTATGAAACCTATTTAAGGCAACTTATTAATAACAAATTAGTCAGAACAGATAGTGAATAAATCATCAATTAACATCTGTTTGCGGTTTTATTCAAGTTCAGTTTACCATGAATTCCAACAGCTGTGTCTCTCCATAGTACAAATTTGTATTTGGAAGAAGAACGTTCAAAGTTTGTGCTACATGAAGAAACCGACAATACTAAAAATAATAAATTTATGTCCATAAGTTACATGAACTTAGAAGCACAGTACGGCGATAACGTGCATCCTGGCTGAACTGCGAGACGTGACACAGTGACACAGATACAAAGTAAACGACGACAATGACCATATGTCGAGGGTAACACAGTAAGTGATGTCCCTCGGCTAGTCGCACACAGGCTGCCAAAGCGGGGTGTGATTCTGTCGCATGGCAGTACAGGGTGGGAAATGGTTCCTCACGGTATGGATCAGGTCGCCTCGTATAGCCTGCGCTAACGCCTGCCACTGCTGGCGTAGTCCACGTAGGATGTAGGCAACGATCCGTGGCCGTGGTGGTGTTGTGACATTACTCCTTCAGATTTTAGTGTCACAAACAATTTGAAATGACTTCAATTTGGTGAGCCCGCTGGCAAGTCTAAGGTCGTGGTTCCCACCGTCGAAGTTAACTCTTCCACAGACTAAACGTTGTACTCGTATGCACGGAAAATATCATCAATCATATGGCATTTTAGTTGATGTGCCACAAGAAAGGCGGTCATACCGTTGTATCTTTCATCCCAGTACGTTACTATTGTCACAGTGCACCTACGAAAAACATGCACAACCGTTTGCGCTCGAAACATGGTACCGTCCAGGCAGTAACAAAAAAATGGCTCTGAGCACTATGGGACTTAACAGCTATGGTCATCAGTCCCCTAGAACTTAGAACTACCTAAACCTAACTAACCTAAGGACAGCACACAACACCCAGCCATCACGAGGCAGAGAAAATCCCTGACCCCGCCGGGAATCGAACCCGGGAACCCGGGCGTGGGAAGCGAGAGCGCTACCGCACGACCACGAGATGCGGGCAGGCAGTAACACATTGGCAAGGTTCGGAGGGGGCGCCAAATGAACAATTAGCAAGAGTCACCCTCCAGGCTAATCGGCGACTCGTCATTAAACGGGAGGTTACCCCACTGTTCCTGGGTGCTCCCAATGGATCAAGGCCCCACTTCCCAAAGCCTCACTATCATAGACACTAGTGTGCTTTTATGTAAAGGGAACTTCTATGGCAGACGCCTTATCTTATTTGAAGATGACAAAACACAGTCTCACAGGAGATGTGTGGCTCAGAGCCAGTGGCATTGTTTCCATCCAAGACACGTACCGTGTTAATCAGTGTCTTTTCCACGTATTAACGTGGAAGAGATCTCTAGATGTGTCTAATTTGCATTGACAGCTATTTCAAGGTGAATATCGTTTGATGTAAGACCATACATTTTCAATAGAATTAGCACCACGTCAATCTGAAAGCCAATCCAATACCTGCACACCTTTCTCCATTTTGAGTCGCTGCAAAGCTTATTGTGCTGTTTCGGATCTTTGTACTCCTGCAGTATCCGATCCTCATTTTTGTCGATCGACCAACGTTTGATAGGCGCCATCAAACATCTTTGAGAAACGTGCATACATGTCTCTTCTTGTGTATCTTAGTTAGGAATTCAAAGTAAAGCAATGCTTTATGACGCTGCATGAAGGACAAAGGCTCCCCCGTTGTGAAAGAACTAATGCGATATCTCTCACTGTTTATGTGTAATGCTGACCATGCTCGAATATTACAGACGGTAACAATTCTGAAGGTGGCTATAGCATGTTATCGACCTTCCCCTGTTGTCACTGAATGAGTCCACCGTCCTGGAATCTTCTTCAGACCAATAAAATTTTGCTGTGGATGACACAAACCTCCCAGTCGACTTTACGCTTAGTGTGTCCCGTCTGTAATCTGCCAATGACCCGGATTTTCGTAACACACAAGCCACCCTACCTCTGGAATAATGTGTGGCACCCTATCTTTAAGAGCATTATTTAGATAAGATGGTAATGTTCCTTTGCCTTTAGAATATTAGAGGCCGAGGCAAAGGCAGCTTCGATTGTTCAGTCTGCTTCCATTGTAAATGTGAAAATAACTTCACGCTGTCCTTGAAATTTTTCATACAATGACATCAGTCTCGATTGCTTTAACTGAGAAGCAACTCACGATGGCGTTTCAGATTACTGCTCTAAAATGTAACATCGTCGTTTGACATAAAATACACTAGATTATCCATTCTATCTTTATAAACGAATTCCTCTCTCCACTACTTACTAAAAACTCTGTTCTCTTCTTCATACACCATTTGAAGCGATTATCATGTGCTCTCACGTTCTCATGCAGTCTAACATCAGGACAGTGTCACGTCTGACACAAATCTGGATACTGAACGATTCGACCTTTCGGTCAAATGGAAACATACAATGTGGCCCTTCCCTCTTGTTTCATGTGCTGGTAACAGTGTTCCACACAAGTATGCAGCACCTCCACGTCCTTCACAGTCAGTGTTCAACATCTGACACTGTTCACGCCCCTTATATACCCTACCATCTGACGCCGTTCACGTCCTTTATATACCCTACCATCTGACGCTGGCCGGCCGGGGTGGCCGAGCGGTTCTAGGCTCTACCGTCTGGAACCGCGCGACCGCTACGTCGCAGGTTCGAATCCTGCCTCGGGCATGGATGTGTGTGGCGTCCATAGGTTAGTTAGGTTTAAGTAGTTCTAAGTTCTAGGGGACTGATGACCTTAGAAGTTAAGTGTCCCATAGTGCTCAGAGCCATTTGAACCAACCATCTGACGCTGTTCACGCCCCTTATATACCCTACCATCCGACGCTGTTCACACCCTTTATATACCCTATCATCTGACGCTGTTAACGCCCCCTATACACTCAACCATCTAACGCTGTTCACGCCCCCTTATATATCTTACCGTCTGACGCTGTTCACGCCTTTTATATACCCTACCATCCGACGCTGTTCATGCCTCTCATACAGGGTGAGTCACTAACTATTCCCACCTAGTATAACTCCGGAAGTATGATAGGAGCTGAAAAGTTTGTGGGACAAAAGTTGCATTGGACAACGGAAGCCATAATATGATGTTGGTTTTTTGTTGCTAGGTGGGATCGCTTCAGATATATGAAGGTCAAATTTTTTCCTTTTTTTTTTAATGGGGTGCTATAGTTTGGTACTTATTTTCTGATTGCAGCTATCGAGACAAATCCAATGATGTGTAACAGTAAGGTCTCTGAAGGTCAACGAAGGTCACAAAGATGGCATGAACGTCCATTTGCAGAAGGTGTTCGAAGTGATGACCTATGGTATCAATGCAGTGTTGCAATCTTCTTATGATGGATTGAGTGGTATTCCTTATCACATCAGCAGTTACCGAAGCACATGCTCTGACAATTCTCCCTCGCATATTTTTAGGTGTAGTTGAAACGTCTTTATAAACAATGTCTTTTACGAATCCCCACTAGAAAAAAATCCAGAGCCGTCAAGTCAGGCGAACGAGCCGGCCACAACACACCTCCTCCGCGTCCAGTCCAACGATTTGGGAGTTGTCTCTGCAACTCACTTCTAGCCACCAGAGAAATATGTGCCGGACACCCATCGTTTTGATACCACATTCTCTTCCTTGTTCCTAAAGGTATTTCTTCAAAAAACAGACCTAATGTTTCTTGCAGATTTCCTTCGATGAAATAGGGCCTATAAGTTTGTCCTCCAGAATCCCACACCATACATTCACCGACCACGGTTTTTGGTGCGCAACTTGCCGCAGCCAAAATGGATTTTCAGTTGCCCGGTAATTAACATTTCCATGGTTCGTGAATGTAGCCTCATCAGTAAATAAAAATCAAATTAATAAATGTGTCATCCCCCTGAATCTGAAGTTCAGCCCATCGGCAGAATTCAATGCGACGCATACAATCCGTGCCATTTAATTCTTGGTGGAGACTGATATGGTAAAGAAGATATTATGGCGATTCAGAAGACGAACAACACTACTCTGGCTCATGGCAGATTCCCTTGCCATTTGACGCGAACTAACAAGGATCTCGAACCACATTGGAAAGACTACCAATTTCCGTTTCCTCGTTAGTAACTTTCCTTTGCCGAATATGTTTCCGATGCGTTAAAGATCCAGTTGTTCTCAATTTATCACACACAGTTTTAATCTGTCAGGAAGTTTCATATCAGCACGAACTTCGCTGCAGAGTGAAAATCGCATTCTGGAAACATATTTAAAAGTACGACGAGTAGGGTGAGTGGGCTGAGGATATCTTTCAGCGTAAAAGTCTCTAGCTCTCACTGAATTTCGTTGGTATTCTCTGTAAATGAGAACTGTATCGAATTGTTCTTCGAAGGAATACGTCGTTCACATTCGCTTGATTCGACATACTAGACTTACCGTTGCTATTAGTGTTGCATTGCAAAACCGTCGAATAGTGTTTACATGTCAATGGCACATTAGATGGATACGCCGTATTCGGTGAATATTTACTACTATTTGCGCGATCTAGGAGAAAGAATTGTTGGAGCATGTGCTTCGATAAGTGCCGGAGTGGTACAGAATACCACTCAATGAGATAATTGCAGCACTTCATTGATACCAGAGGTCATCATTTCTAACACCTTCTGTAAATGGACGTTCGTTGACGTTCAAAGGCCTTACTGTTCCACATCATTGGATTCGTCTCGATAACCGCTATCAGAAAATAAGTACCAAACTATAGCATCCCATTTAAAAGCCAGCCGGGATGGCCGAGCGGTTCTAGGCGCTACAGTCTGGAACCGGACGACCGCTACCGTCGCAGGTTCGAATCCTGCCTCGGGCATGGATGTGTGTGTTGTCCTTAGGTTAGTAAGGTTTCAATCCCCTAGAACGTAGAACTACTTAAACCTGACTAACCTAAAGACATCACACACATCCATGCACGAGGCAGGATTCGAACCTGCGACCGTAGCGGTCGCGCGGTTCCAGACGGTATCGCCTAGAACCGCTCGGCCACTTTGGCCGGCCTCTAGGCGTTCACTACGGATATTTCTGTGACCATAAGCTGTTAATGGAGAGGGAGCACTTAGCTTCATGATGCTGTTTTTTGAGCGATATTCACGATTATATTAAAAAGGAGGAGCTTATGGAAAAAAAATGTCCTTCCAAGTGCCACAGTTTCTCCTGTACGAAATTGAAGAACTGCCTAAAAGACATGGGCGTACAGTCGTTAGGCTATCATCCTACCACCGTCATTTCAGGGCAAGAGAGTTGATATGGGCTCAAATTAAAGGTTACTTTACCACTCAAAAGAGAAGCTGTTAGCAAACGTCACCCATGAAAATTGGAAGAAAGCCTTCAACATACCCAGAGCGTCATGGAAAGAGCATGGTAGAATGAAGTTCTTTTGGAAAATTCAGTGGAGGAGATGATAATTTAGTTGAACGACGACAGTGACAGTCACTTCAAGAATCCGTCATAGCGACGAGAGTGATATCAGTGAAGTTTTTCCATTATCCCCAGAGAAAAGGAGCAGACTCGGCTATGTGTTCAGTGTGCACAGGTGACATCTCTAAGGACCTATATAACAAAATTATATCACCTTAAGTTTTGAAATTTTAATAAGGCCTTAAGAGTAATTAATTTCTAAGGAAGTTCGCCTCAGAAATGCAGTCTGTATCACACAAAATAAGTATTACTGTTTACAATGCAACTACTGTAACACAGTGGCCCTGTTAACTTGTATCGCTTTTGTACATTCTAACCAATAGAAGTTGGCCATTTAACATATGTATTCCCACCGTGATAAACACGCCTAATTTTATATCTTGATTTGTGTTAGAATTAAGTGGGCGGATCAGAAAAACAATAAGTTTTGTTACCAACCTATAGCGATCTGTTTCTCGTGTCGAAACCGTACGGTCACGCGATTAGTAATTGACTCGCGAGCCGATCATTGTGCGTCATATTTAACACAAATCATCTTCCATTACATATCTCCAATAGAATTTTGGTTTCAAACACATGAACATATAATGTATTCTTAAGATTTCATTCACATAATGTGTAAGTAGGCTGTTTAGGTTTTTATGTTGGTAACGCCAAGTAGCGCTCTATATGAAAATCACTGGCTGTGCTATGTGCAGTCTGTGGCTGGTTGGCATTGTTGTAATTTACTATTGTAGTGTTGGGCAGGTGGCTGTTAACAGCGCATAGTGTTGCGCAGTTGGAGGTGAGCCGCCAGCAGTGGTGGATATGGGGAGAGAAATGGCGGAGTTTTGAGAGCGGATGATCTGGACGTGTGTCCCTCAGATACAGTAAATTTGTAAGACTGGATGTCATGAACTGTTATATACATATTATGACCTTCGAACACTATTAAGGTAAATACATTGTTTGTTGCCTATCAAAATCTTTCATTTGCTAACTATGCCTATCAGTAGTTAGTGCCTTCAGTAGATTGAATCTTTTATTTAGCTGGCAGTAGTGGCGCTCGCTGTATTGCAGGAGTTCGAGTAACGAAGATTTTTGTGAGGTAAGTGATTTGTGAAAGGTAGGCTATAAGTTAATGTTAGTCAGGGCCATTCTTTTGTAGGGATTATTGAAAGTCAGATTGCGTTGCGCTAAAAATATTGTGTGTCAGTTTAGTGTTGATCAGAATAGGTAAAGAGCGAAATGTCTGAGTGCGTTCAGTTCTGCTCAACTGTTTGAAAATCAAATAGCGTAAGAGTTTTATCAGCACAGTAATTCATTAAGTTTTCTAAGGGGACGTTTCATAAATGTATTCACCTAACTTCAATAACAAACAAGTTCCCTTCATGTTGAAAATTAGGTAAAGTCGTGAGAAAAATGCATTTTCGTAAATTGTCCGTATATAGCATTTATAATTTCTTGCCGCAGATAAAGCTAAAATCAAAGCGTAGTGTAACCCTTCCAGAACAAACTAATGTACTTCCGTATTTATAAAGTGAATAGTTTGTCTGTTTGAGAGAAATGAATGAAATGTAAGCTTATGCATGTGTTCCGTGTGGAAGGTGGCAACTCTGCTGTGCTTCTTCACGTGCTCCTACCGAAGTGTCAGACCTAAAGTAATTTTGGACAGACTTTAGAAAGCGTTTCGTGCCTCAGTTATTTTTTAAAGTTGAAAATCGGAAATCACAGCAACCATGGCTGTAAAATAATTGCAGTGGAAATTTTATATTTGCAGTGTAAGAAGAAATTAATAAATTACACTTCTCTATTGAAAATGACGCTGTTGCTAACAATACTGAAAAAGCCATTCAGCTGTCACTACCCAAAGTACACAGTCGTAGTTACAGAATTGCTTTACATTAGACGTGAAATTATACTTTTCACGTGAGTTCGTAATGTTATCATGAACAGTACAATACAATTAATTTTGACAATACAATTTTCCTGGTAAGCAACTTGTTGAAAGAGACAACTGCTATATAATGTTTAGAATTTGTTAGCAAAACATCATCATGTCACATGAATTAGTTTGAACAGCTGGAATCATAACTGTGCTCCGGGTGATTTAAATAAAATATTGCCCCCCCCCCCAAATCACCACTGCCCACCCCCGCCCAGTCTGAGCATAGTCGATTGGACAGGGGAGAAACCTTCGACGGGGCTTTTAGACATTGACTTTACAAGGATCAGATGTGTTTACAAGTGTTTCCACTATGGAAAATTAACCTAATATATTATGTTTTACGTAGCAATAGTTTAAGAATCACTGTTTTGGAATGACTAGTGATGGATGCAGAGGGTTATGGTTTCATCTGTTGTAGATAATTCAATGAGGTGACAAACGTCACGGGATAGCGACATGCGCATATATAGACGGCTTTAGTATCGCGCAGACAAGGTATAAAAAGGCAGTGTATTGGCGGAGCTATTTATTCGTACTCAGGGGTGTCATGTGAAAAGTGATTCCGAAGTGATTTTGGCCACAAGGAGTGAATTAATAGACTCTGAACGCGGAATGGTAGTTAGAGCTAGACGCATGGGACATTCCATTTCGAAAAACGTTAAGGAATTCAACATCCCGAGATCTACAGTATCAAGAGTTGCTGATAATACCAGATTTCAGGCATTATCTCTCACCAAGGACAATGCAGTGGCCGACGGCATTCACTTAACGACCGAGAGCAATGACGTTTGCATAGAGTTGTCAGTGCTAACAAACAAACATCTCTGCGAGAAATATCCCCAGAAATAGATGTGGGACATGTGACGAATTTACCCATTATGACAGCGTGGCGAAATGTGGCGTTTACCAGCTACGTCACCAGACGACTGATGAGTGTGCCTTTGCTAACAGCACGACACTGCCTACAGCGCCTCTCCTGTGCTTGTGACCATATCTGTTGGATCTTAGAAGACTGCAAAAGCGTGGCCTGGTCAACGAGTTTTGATTTTAGTTGGTAGGGTTCGAGATGGCGCAGACCCCACGAAGCCAAGGTCCCAAGTTGTCAACAAGCCGCTGCACGAGTTGGTGGTGGTTCCATAAAGCTGTGGGCTGTGTTTGCATGGATTGGACTGGGGTCTTGTGGTCCAACCAAACCAATCATTCTGGAAACGTTTATGTTCGATTGCCTGGAGGCCATTTGCAACCATTCGTGGACTTCGTGTTCCCAAACAACCATGGAATTTTTATGGACGACAATGCGCCAAGTCACCGGGCCACAATTGATCGCAATTGGTTATACTCTCAGCGAATGATTTGACCATCCACATAGCTCGACATGAATCCCACCGAATATTTCCAGGACATAACCGAGAAGTCAGTTCGTGCACAAAATTCTGCACAGGCAACACTTCCGCAGTTGTGGACGGCTTTAGAGGCAGCATGGCTCAATATATCTGCAGGGGACTTCCAAACACTTGTTCAGTCCACACCAACAGTTTATTGGAGGGTGTATTTTTGTACTGGTTGTAGGTTGCAGTAGATGATGAGCAGACGCGTTTGACGCAAGGATTTGATTCAGGCCTCCTCGTTGGCTGGAGTAGGAACCATATAAATGATCAGGTTCTCGACAGGAAAGGTCATGTTCGAAACGGCAGGCGGGGATATCCGCCGAGAGTTCTTTATTTCTCAAGGTTCTCTCATACATCATCGTATCACCAGGTTACGTGAAACAATTGTACAATTCAATTACTACTACTGCATAACTAATACGGTTGTACAGAAAAAAAACTTTATTTTGAGGGCAAGCAATATTTTTCTTACTTACACATGACAGCATAGGTTTATATCATACACTACTGGCCATTAAAACTGCTACACCAAAGAAGTGCAGATGATAAACGGGTATTCATTGGACAAATATATCATACTAGAACTGACATGTGATTACATTTTCACGCAATTTGGGTGTATAGATCCTGAGAAATCAGTACCAAGAACAACCACCTCTAGCCATAATAACGGCCTTAATACATCTGGGCATTGAGTCAAACGGAGCTTGGATGGCGTGTACAGGTACAGCTGCCCATGCAGCTTCAACACGAAAACACAGTTCATCAAGAGTAGTGACTGGCGTATTGTGACGAGCCAGTTGCTCGGCCACCATTGACCAGACGTTTTGAGTTGGTGAGAGATCTGGAGAATGTGCTGGCCAGGGCAGCAGTCGAACATTTTCTGTATCCAGAAAGGCCCGTACAAGACCTTCAACATGCGGACGTGCATTATCCTGCTGAAATGTAGGGTTTCGCAGGGATCGAATGAAGGGTAGAGGCACGGGTCGTAACACATCTGAAATGTAACGTCCACTGTTCAAAGTGCCGTCAAAGCAAACAAGAGGTGACCGAGACGTGTAACCAATGGCACCCCATATTATCACCCCGGGTGATACGCCAGTATGGCGATGAAGAATACACGCTTCCAATGTGCGTTCACCGCGATGTCGTCAAACACGGATGCGACCATCATGATGCTATAAATAGAACCTGGATTCATCCGAAAAAATGACGTTTTGCCATTCGTGCACCCAGGTTCGTCGTTGAGCACACCATCGCAGGCGCTCCTGTCTGTGATGCAGCGTCAAGGGTAACCGCAGCCATGGTCTCCGAGCTGATAGCTGATGCTGCTGCAAACATCGTCGAACTGTTCGTGCAGATGGTTGTTGTCTTGCAAACGTCCCCATCTGTTGAGTCAGGGATCGAGACGTAGCTGCACGATCCGTTACAGCTATGCGGATAGGACGCCTGTCATCTCGACTGCTAGTGATACGAGGCCGCTGGAATCCTGCACGGCGTTCCGTATTACCCTCCTGAAACCATCGATTCCATATTCTGCTAACAGTCATCGGATCTCGACCAACGCGAGCAGCAATGTCGCGATACGATGAACCGCAGTAGCGATAGTCTACAATCCGACCTTTATCAAAGTCGGAAACGTGATGGTACGCATTTCTCCTCCTTACACGAGGCATCGCAACAACGTTTCACCAGGCAACGCCGGTCAACTGCTGTTTGTGTATGAGAAATCGGTTGGAAACTTTCCTCATGTCGCACGTTGTAGGTGTCGCCACCGGCGCCAACCTTGTGTGAATGCTGTGAAAAGTTAATCATTTGCATATCACAGCATCTTCTTCCCGTCGGTTAAATTTCGCGTCTGTAGCACGCCATCTTTGTGGTGTAGCAATTTTAATGGCCAGTAGTGTATTAAACGGATCCGTGTTTACAGGGCGGACATTTTCGTTTTTCATTTATAAGGCGTCACTCCTCGTTTTGTACATATTGTCAAAACTATAAGAGTCTTTGATGGACGAGTTCATTTAGTTAAAATCGCTCCTTCAGTTAGGGTTCACAACATTTTTAGCGTCTCTGTGGGCAATCCTTTTTATTTACAGACACATATTTCAGTTCAATAATAACGGCGTACTGAGCGTTCGCAGCGACAATCAGGTCTGGCGCCCCGCCCATAGGCAGTTGTGTCACGCCATCGGCTCGCTAATTCTTGTGTGTCGACACAGTGGGTTCCTTAGTGTTGCAAAGTGTGCGCACAGACGTCGCATCCTGCACTTGGATAACACTGCCATCTACTTGCACTAGACCAGCAGCGGATGGTCTTTAGCTGAGTTCACCCCTGGTAAGTGCTAATTTTCGTCGTAAGGCGTGTGCTGGTAGTTTATTTTTGTTGCTCACGTTATCACTCCCCGACACACTGCTAGCTTGACTGGTTACCACTACCTCGATGTGTTCATCACTGACTACAGTCTTCTAGTATACCCGCTAATGTAGAAATTTTATCTTTACGAATCGAGTTGACATTACCACAATTCTTTAGTTTATTATCCTCCGTGGGTCCCAAGTGTTCTTAGTAAAACATATCTAATTATAATATTTAAAAAGCAATTGCATATCTCTTGGCGTACGTATCATCACCACACATTACAACAAAGTGGGTTTTACAATCATTAATTTTTCTTCGTATGCGCCTCTGTCCACACTATAATGTGTTCCAGCATTATATAAGGAGCGCATTTCGTAGAGTTTACGATGACATTGCCTACTTATAGGACAAAAAAAATTTTAACTGTTGCACAGAATGTTAGATCAAAGCACCACACCTGACTCGAAGAAGCAATGAAACACAGGACAGCAAAAGCCCAAAGCTGAGCCGGCCGGGGTGGCCGAGCGGTTCTGGGCGCTGCAGTCTGGAACCGAGCGACTGCTTCGGTCGCAGGTTCGAATCCTGCCTCGGGCATGGATGTGTGTCATGTCCTTATGTTAGTTCGGTTTAATTAGTTCTAAGTTCTAGGCGACTGATGACCTCAGAAGTTAAGTCGCATAGTGCTCAGAGCCATTTGAACCATTTTGAACCCAAAGCAGAGAAAAATATACATTCAAACTCGCGAGAAGGTAGGAGACCGTACTCATACGAAACCAAGAAATTGTCTGGTTAACAACCATCCACTTTTACAATTTTATTTCGCATATATCGCAGATTGTTCACATCGTAAAGAATCAACTCAGATGAATGTCCAGATGCCTTGGTTTTCTTTCCTTAACATAAATATACTAGTACTCTAGGGCAAAAAGCACCGTCTCATTGCGATCAAGTAAATGGAAGTTGTAAATCTTCTCGTTGAGTTCATAGTTGACGTTGCCACACCACGAATCATTACAGCACTTAGGGTCTGTGCGACAGCGTTCTTCGAAGCAGTGTACAAATTAACATCACACCATTTTGGTGTAGCTATTCATACAACTACTATTTACACAGTTATGTACAACGTTTAATACCTGAAAATTCTAGGGCGTACAAGGCCTGACAAGTAATAATGCACTCAACACATACAGTCTGTAAGTGGGAGCTATGCTCACTTAAACATCACTAATTTAAACTTTCTCTCACAAGTGAATGTCTAATTATTAGTAGCGTTAACATCTTAATATTTCTCCAACATACAGATATCTTTCTCATATAGCATTAAGTTTCCCATGGACAACGCAGGTTAATCCAGTTACAAATTTCAAAATAATCACTTGAAACACAAGATATCACATACAGTATATAGTATAAATAAGTCCATTCATTGATGGAAATATTGTTTGAAGTCCTGGTGGGCATACAAATCCATAATCCTATTGGTTTTAGGATAAGCCACAAGGTAACTTCCTTCAGGTACAAAGCTTTCAATGTTACAGACACTTATACGAAAGGTGCCGTTTGCAGTTTCTTTTGCGAAGCAGTGGACATTTCGAGAGAGTTTTCAACAGAATGTATTCTCCTACCTGATATTTCTGCATTTGTCAGAATCTTGTATCATAATACATTTTTCTCAGGTGTGCCTATTCAGTGAGTGAGACTAAGATTTTTCTTACCTTTTATTCTTAGGAACACTCTCTCCGTAGATGTGGAAGAGGATGTATTCATTCATTTTCCCCATTCGCGCTACTTGTCAGTTCAGCCGGTGCTGATAATTTATAAAATCAAACATGTTAAAACTACCAATTAAAATAATTAAAGATAATAAAATTAAAGCTAAACTAACTTCATATGAAATTGTTTGAGTAACAGAACGAAGAGAACCTAATAAAGAATAATTTGAATTAGAAGATCAACCAGCAATCATAACGGTATAAACACCTAATCTAGTGCAACATAAAAAACAAAAACCCATAAGAAAAAGAACATATATAAGTTAAGTAAGGGAAAATTGCTCAAACAGCCAAAGACATTATTAAATTAAATTAAATAAATAATTAGATATAATAGGAATTGGCTGCTCCTTACAAATCAACTTAATAGCATCACTAAAAGGTTGTGGGAATCCTACAAATCCTACCTTATTTGGACCCTTACGAACCTGAATATAACCTAAAACCTTACGCTCTAATAAAGTTAGAAAACCAACACTAATTAAAACACAAATAACTAATAAAAGAAAATTCAAAATAAACATAAATAAATCATAAAGTATCAATACTATTTGTAGAAAAAATCTACATAAATGAATTGGCAAATTGTTCACTACCTGTTTAAAAAGTTCTAAATATTCTATCCCCCATGGCTTGATTACTGTATGCTTGTTGTTGTGGTCTTCAGTCCTGAGACTGGTTTGATGCAGCTCTCCATGCTACTCTATCCTGTGCAAGCTTCTTCATCTCCCAGTACCTACTGCAACCTACATCCTTCTGAATCTGCTTAGTATATTGATCTCTTGGTCTACCTCTACGATTTTCACCCTCCACGCTGCCCTCCAATGCTAAATTTGTGATCCCTTGATGCCTCAAAACATGTCCTACCAACCGATCCCTTCTTCTAGTCAAGTTGTGCCACAAACCTCTCTTCTCCCCAATCCTATTCAATACCTCCTCATTAGTTACGTGATCTACCCACCTTATCTTCAGCATTCTTCTGTAGCACCACATTTCGAAAGCTTCTATTCTCCTCTTGTCCAAACTGGTTATCGTCCATGTTTCACTTCCATACATGGCTACACTCCATACAAATACTTTCAGAAACGACTTCCTGACACTTAAATCAATACTCGATGTTAACAAATTTCTCTTCTCATTTCCTAATCTAATCCCCTCAGCATCACCCGATTTAATTTGACTACATTCCATTATCCTCGTTTTGCTTTTGTTGATGTTCATCTTATATCCTCCTTTCAAGACACTGTCCATTCCGTTCAACTGCTCTTCCAAGTCCTTTGTTGTCTCTGACAGAATTACAATGTCATCGGCGAACCTCAAAGTTCTCCATGGATTTTAATACCTACTCCGAATTTTTATTTTGTTTCCTTCAATGCTTGCTCAATATACAGATTGAATAACATCGGGGAGAGACTACAACCCTGTCTCACTCCCTTCCCAACCACTGCTTCCCTTTCATGTCCCTCGACTCTTATAACTGCCATCTGGTTTCTGTACAAATTGTAAATAGCCTTTCGCTGCCTGTATTTTACCCCTGCCACCTTCAGAATTTGAAAGAGAGTATTCCAGTTAACGTTGTCAAAAGGCTTTCTCTAAGTCAACAAATGCTAGAAACGTAAGTTTGCCTTTTCTTAATCTTTCTTCTAAGATAAGTCGTAAGGTTAGTATTGCCTCACGTGTTCCAACATTTCTACGGAATCCAAACTGATCTTCCCCGAGGTCCGCTTCTACCAGTTTTTCCATTCGTCTGTAAAGAATTCGCGTTAGTATTTTACAGCTGTGACTTATTAAACTGACAGTTCGGTAATTTTCACATCTGTCAACACCTGCTTTCTTTGGGATTGGAATTATTATATTCTTCTTGAAGTCTGAGGGTATTTCGCCTGTCTCATACATCTTGCTCACCAGATGGTAGAGTTTTGTCATGACTGGCTCTCCCAAGGCCATCAGTAGTTCTAATGGAATGTTGTCTACTCCCGGGGCCTTGTTTCGACTTAGGTCTTTCAGTGCTCTGTCAAACTCTTCACGCAGTATCTTATCTCCGATTTCATCTTCATCTACATCCTCTTCCATTTCCATAATATTGTCCTCAAGTACATCGCCCATGTATAAACCCTCTATATACTCCTTCCACCTTTCTGCCTTCCCTTCTTTGCTTAGAACTGGGTTGCCATCTGAGCTCTTGATATTCATACAAGTGGTTCTCTTCTCTCCAAAGGTCTCTTGAATTTTCCTGTAGGCAGTATCTATCTTACCCCTAGTGAGACAAGCCTCTACATCCTTACATTTGTCCTCTAGCCATCCCTGCTTAGCCATTTTGCACTTCCTGACGGTCTCATTTTTGAGACGTTTGTATTCCTTTTTGCCTGCTTCATTTACTGCATTTTTATGTTTTCTCCTTTCATCAGTTAAATTCAATATTTCTTCTGTTACCCAAGGATTTCTATTAGCTCTCGTATTTTTACCTACTTGATCCTCTGCTGCCTTCACTACTTCATCCCTCAGAGCTACCCATTCTTCTTCTACTGTATTTATTTCCCCCATTCCTGTCAATTGTTCTCTTATGCTCTCCCTGAAACTCTCTACAACCTCTGGTTCTTTCAGTTTATCCAGGTCCCATCTCCTTAAATTCCCACCTTTTTGCAGTTTCTTCAGTTTCAATCTGCAGTTCATAACCAATAGATTGTGGTCAGAATCCACATCTGCCCCTGGAAATGTCTTACAATTTAAAACCTGGTTCCTAAATCTCTGTCTTACCATTATATAATCTATCTGATGCCTTTTAGTATCTCCAGGATTCTTCCATGTATACAACCTTCTTTCATGACTGTATGCTTATGTTCTAATGAATCTATTAAATTCTCGAAATATACATTCAGTAGGGTTTCCTTGAGGACTAAAGCATGATATTAGTATTTGTTTAATGTCATTTACGTGTAAAAATGTTTTTCATGCGTGACAAATGAAATTCGAAGAGTGATCTGGCATTAAAGTGGCAGGCTTGCCAACTGTTGATAATAATTGGCGACTGTAGATAATAATTGGATCTGCTGCATCAGACCTTGCAGCAAACATTTTAATGAGCTTGGTGAAAATGCCATACGGTGCTGCTACATACTTAACCTTTAGCTGAGGCTAAAGGTCCTGCGACTTCTATAACGATAATTCCAGTGGTTTTGTTGGTATTATAGGGTGAAACTCTGTATGGCAGCAATTGTTTGCGGGTTTAGCTTTATGAATTATCAGGCATGTTTTTAACATCTGCTGTATGCGTCATCTCATGTTTGGAGAGCAGCTGTATAAACTGATCTTGCTAATACACTTGGATGTGTCACAGTGACCTCACACATGCACACCAGATTAACGCATCCTCACCTGTAGTTGCAGCACAGACGCGCCATATATCGGATTGTGGATCACGTCTGTAAAATAGAACATAATTCTGTAATTTCAAATGTTGTGTTAGCTTATGTGAATGATTGAATGTCTTAACTTTGTACCAACGTGAGTCAGTATTGTATAGATCTGCCGTGTCCTTCCACATATCTTAGTAATTTTGGCGGTAATTGTTATCCTTCATGAGTAAAACACTCTAGTCACTAAATATCTCAATAAGCTTTGTGTATTTTGGTAGGCCTTGTGGTAGTCGTGACAGAACAACCGCTACAATGATATCTTTTCCTGAAATGTGAATGACCTCATAATTGTATTCGTTTAGAAAGAGAAGTCAGCGTTATAACGGCATGTGGAGTAATTTTGCAAGGCAACAAACTGTTCAACGCTTGATGATCTTAGTAAACCTTAATCTTGTTTCCACAAACATAGTTATTAAATACTTTAAACGCCCATACTATTGCTAACGTTTCAAACTCTGTAGGCACGCTCACTATTCAACAATGTTTGGCTTGCGAAACTAATAACGCAAATATTCTTTCATCATCTTCACGTAACTGAAATATACAGGCTCCTAGACCAAAAAATGATGAAGTAGTGACTAGGCAGAAAGCTTCGTTGGCCATATCAGGATGGTGCAAAGTGTTTAAGTCACCTGACGCATCTTTTATCGCATCAAAATCTCTCGTGCAGAAGTTGTCCCACACCCATGGGGCATTTTTCTTCAATAGACCTAATAGGACGGTACTATTCAAGAACTGGTTTCGCTCGAATCTTCAAAAATATGAAAATAAAGCGAAAATTCTGTAAGGTGTTTCTCGTGCTGCTTAATTGCACTAATTTTTTCGGGGTCTTGTTGAAAAGGTCCTGTAGCCACCTTTCATTAGTCCGGTAGCCCATTATCACTAGCATTTCTCTTTCTCTTCCTTGTTTCTCTTTTCTCATAATTCTCATAGTGGTGCGATTGAATGAATGTGGTTGTGTGTCACGTTGCTAGACGGTGGCGTAGTCTGCTGCAGAAAGTCTGCAATAGTCATACAGATTCAGCAGCAGTTGTACAGAATAGCCAACTCTCGTAGTGGTCAAGTAGGCAAAGAGGTTTGCTCTGCTTGTGAGAAATCCACCTGTGTTAGGTTGGTGGCGGAAATGGCATCTTTGGGTTTTCCGGGCCACGCAGAGCGTGGAAGAGGCTGGAGAAGAAAAAGGAAGGAAGTCTGCCGCCGGTACGGGAAGCGTCCACGGCTGTGCTCCAGTCGAAGAAGGGTGAGTTAGACTGACCGCGTGGCGCGTTGTTACTTGGCGAGAGGACAGCTGTTAGCTTTTGGTCTCGCTTTTCAACTCTGAAAGATTTCTTTGCTTTGTCGCTGCAAGGAATGCAAAACTTTGCCAGATATTTCTTTTAGTAAATTTCTATAGCAGACTTGGATCCGCCGGAAGAGCGCCACACAAAGGTGTCGATTAGAAGTGAGCACTCGCTTCTGTATGAATGTCTGTTTGCCTTCAGCTGTGCCTGTATAAACATTCATTTTTCTAAATATTAATAGCTTCGCCTTCTCGTAAATTTTCCTTGCTTTATGTATCTTTCGTCCGTGGAGAGCCAACCATGTTGTTGAACATTAGAGTTTGTTGGGCTACCGTCATTACTAACTGTCCGATAAACAATGTTAACTGTTCATGATTGCGTGATATGATATCGTTGCAACTTGGCCACAACCCTGTCTCACTCCCTTCCCAACCACTGCTTCCCTTTCAAGCCCCTCGACTCTTATAACTGCCATCTGGTTTCTGTACAAATTGTAAATAGCCTTTCGCTCCCTGTATTTTACCCCAGCCACATTTAGAATGTGAAAGAGAGTATTCCAGTCAACATTGTCAAAAGCTTTTTCTAAGTCTACAATGCCAGAAACGTAGGTTTGCCTTTCCTTCATATTTCTTCTAAGATAATTCGTAAGGTCAGTATTGCCTCACGTGTTCCAATATTTCTACGGAATCCAAACTGATCTTCCCCGAGGTCGGCTTCTACCAGTTTTTCCATTCGTCTGTAAAGAATTCGCTTAGTATTTTGCAGCTGTGACTTATTAAAGTGTCAACACCTGCTTTCTTTGAAATTGGAATTATTATATTCTTCTTGAAGTCTGAGGGTATTTCGCCTGTCTCATACATCTTGCTCACCAGATGGTAGAGTGCTTTTAACTGAATAAATTAGATGATACAACGCTCATTATAGCACCTGCATCTCACAACTGCATGTATTACGTCTTGTAGAATACCTTTATTTTAAACACGTAATTTTTAATGATTTGTGTTTAGTTCCTCTCAGATGTCGACCTCATCATTATAATGTAACGAGTTTACTGTGCCGATGTCAGTCCCTTATCCCATTCTTTAGCTTACTATTTATAGTCACATTTAATGTTTCAATGTGTGGTTCCTTTGGCAGATCACGTTAAAAGTGCTATATCGTACGGAAATCCAAAGTAATTTTACGTGATTTTCATTTCAGTCAATGTTTCTGGTATAAATGGAGCACAGTCCTAGACAATGATGAGAGTAACCGATTAGACGGCGGTGGAATCATCGGTTGCGTCACCGGACTGACTTTATCGTCTCGTGATGTGGCGCGACAACAAAACCTTGAGCACAGCAAAGAGAAGTGATCCGTCGGCACAGTTGGTGATGTGGTTATTATCATTATTGTTTTTCAGCTTGTAATAGCTGCGAAAACCTGCAACTGTTCATTTTCAAAAAAGCACTCACGTAGAAACATTGAGTGTAAATATGACACTGCCCCCACTCCAAAGGACACTTTTTGGGTGACGTACCTGCGTGATTACTTTTGTCACTGAACATTTCACTGTATGTTGTGTGATAAATATTTTCACTACATTAGTAGCAACAGACAGCATCGTGTAAGGTACTGTTTGTTTTACATTGGATTGCTCCAGTGCTACATTACTGATCTGTTTCGTAACATTATGATCGTCTTGTGTTGTGATTCCTCTTAAATTTCACATAATGGATTCTCAGATGATTTGACTTAAGGATCAACAACTTGCTACAAAGCACAATTCTGAGATAAAGCTTGAATAGCTGAAGACTGCACGTCGTTTGTCAGTTCAGATTTGAACTAACTATTACCGTGAATTAGTATTTCATCGGACACTGTTTCTGGTTTGGGCGACAGAATATCAGATTCCATTAGTACCTGAAATTCAGTGCAGTGACTTCCTTAATTAGTGTGCCACATTTTAAAGACATATTTGTCACATCCTGCAATAAAGTTAAACTTGACACACTAGTGCTCATCTTTGTTGTCTGAGAAGAAACATCATCCATTTCATTTCATTTCGTATTTCATCATTGCTGGTTGACATATTCTTGATCATCTACATTAAATTGTGAAGCAGTATGAATTTTGAATCTTGGACTTGGTTGGTGGTGGGTGTTGTGTCTAGACAAGACAGCCTAGACACAATGAGAGGAAGCCGAAAGGCACGCGCTTAAACTCACGCAGGCTGGCGTGAGGTCTGAAACAGGATACGTAATGAATGCTATTAAGAAAAGTACGTAGCTTATGGAATACTTAACTTTAATCCATTATTGTATAACATCGCTCTTGATGATACATGCTTCATATAATAAATATCAATTGAATACGGCGCCTTGCTAGGTCGTAGCAATTGACTTAGCTGAAGGCTATGCTAACTATCTTCTCGGCAAATGAGAGAGTCTTCGTCAGTGTAACATCGCTAGCAAAGTCGGCTGTACAACTGGGGCGAGTGCTAGTACGCCTCTCTCGACCTGCCGTATGGTGGCGCTCGGTCTGCTATCACTGACAGTGGCGACACGCGGGTCCGACGTATACTAATGGACCGCGGCCGATTTAAAGGCTACCACCTACAAGTGTGGTGTCTGGCGGTTACACCACAGTGGGATTAGCTATAGGGCTAATAATTGATTAATACTTAATCTTTCAGCCTGCTATTCAGTTTGGGAAGCTGAAGCATGTACATGATGTATAGCCGCATCAGCTCATTCACTTTCATCAGCACTAAATTCTACCTCATAAAGCATTTTCTTTCCGATCTTTACCATAGCACTAAATAATAACTAATGTCACATATATAAATTTTAATAATCCAAATTAATGTCGACACACAAATAATAAAGTCTGCTGAGCAAGAATGTTCTCGAATACTACATTACTGAGATTAAACATTCATACCTCGTTGCGCCATTACGCGCGTTTGCAATGTGATTTCAGCCATTATGCGTAGCTAAGCTACTGAGTATTTTTAAAGGTATCTACCATCGTAAAGTTAAGGAAGAAACTATTTTGTACGTGTACAATTTAGGTAAACATACACACTAAGCTCAAGCAAGGAAAAAAAATAGACAATGTCTTCCTCACCTGTTCTTTTACAGTCTAGTGTAGGCATCGAACTTTCACTCATGATGTATTTATCCTGTCTTCTTTTCTATATTATTGTCTTCTTTTATCTCCCTTATAATTAATTTCTTCCGGTCTCTGCCTTTGTTTTCCATGCGTTGTTTTCCTGAAAACGAATAATTTTTTTTATATTTTAAGGGCGCAAAACTGCTACGGTCATTAGCGCCCGTAAAAAAAAGAATAGAGTAAGGTTATAACAATGTTATCTCTTGTACTTCAAATTTGCATATGTATATGTATATGTGAATGTGGTCCTGTCACCGTGTAGCCAGTGTAACGTATCCCAATAAAATAAAAAAAAAGGAGAAGGAAGGAATTGACGTAAAAAGTAATATAGCATTCTTCCGAAAACCAAATGCCACAGTGACGACTGGGGGAGCAGAACACGGAAAGACATAGCAAAATAATTTCTGTTTTGAGTAACTTACCCTGCTGACAGTCGAATTTGATACCCACTGTTGTAGTCGTCATGTTCAGACTTCGTTGGGTTCAAAAAAATGGCTCTGAGCACTATGGGACTCAACTGCTGAGGTCATTAGTCCCCTAGAACTTAGAACTAGTTAAACCTAACTAACCTAAGGACATCACAAACATCCATGCCCGAGGCAGGATTCGAACCTGCGACCGTAGCGGTCTTGCGGTTCCAGACTGCAGCGCCTTTAACCGCACGGCCACTTCGGCCGGCTGACTTCGTTGGGAAGCAGGTAAGTTTGGTGACAGTGGACAACGATTGTGTGAAGTGCAATGCAACAAAATGTTTTGCATTATGCTATAAAATATTAATCTGCCTTCGCGAGAGAAATTTAAACTGCAAGGGTCGACTTTTTCAACGTGCAAGTGCTCACATAATGGCGCGCGGATGGCACATAAATCAACACGTCACCATACCAGTCGCTTACCAACGTAATTAAAATTGTAATATAAAGAATTTCTAGACATTTAACTAAAAACAGAATCTCAAGTTATTACTATAAAATAAAATACGTATATTCAAATAAATATTACAATTATTATTTGAATTAACGGATGTGACATGAAAGAGCATTCTTACATTTAGGTGGACAGGTGAAAACAGACAGAAAATTATTTTTTAAAGTGAAAAACCGAATATCACAGCAATGATGGCTTTTAAATAAATCCAGTGGCAGCGTACAATTTTATCTTTTCCGTGTAACAACAAATCAATTACAACGTTTACGTACCCTCCGATGATATGAAATTGTACGAAATTAGATTGACACTCGATCATGTCTTTTGGTTGCTTACTTTTTTGTCACGCAGTGCATTTTAGGCTTCTCAAACATCGTAACTATTAGGGCATATGCAACAGTCACAATGCAATTCCCCAGAGAACAATGATCGCGTTATATGCTGCGTATAAAGCTACAACAAAATTACTTGAGAACAACACTTTGAAGTCCAGAAGATCTTCATTGGTTGAGACAAGTGTCAGAAACCACAACATCCAAGTGGAATGTTGCAGAATCTTCAAGCTATATTTCACTGACGTGGCGTGCATGTCACGTGTTACAGTGCTGTTTCACCACAGTTTAATCGGAACTATATCATAATGACGCAACATTTTTATTTTACTGCCCAAGATTTCTTGACGTAAAGGACACTAATGTAAGGTTACAATGAAATACGAGCTCGACATTATGGAGGAAGGTAACAGTCCAGTAATGGCTGAAAAGGTTCTATATTACACATTTTGTTTGATAATTGTAGCAAATAATGACCATTTTCCTGGACCACAGTCGTCTGTGTGTTCTAATATGCTAACATACATTTAAGATAGTATAATTCAACAGACTCTGAACAACAGCCATTGTGGACTGAAATGGTCATCATGTGCGTTAAAACACTCGAGTAAAGAAGTTATTCAGTGTAATTATGAGACTACTTCGGACTTCGTGTCTAAAAAGAGAGGTGATAAACAGCAGTGATCTGCAGTCTCTAAGGCTGTGCGTACAGAAGTGATCATGAATTTTCATTTGTTTCTTTCTCCAGGAACCAAAAGTTCTTGTTGCACACAAGTTACACGAATACGGTCCATGGATAAAATTAAGGCAATAGACTGTACAGTTCAGGAAGGAAGCGTCATGACCATATATCTCTATATTTCCCACTCAGTTGTGGCGCAAAACAGGAAGAGTTTCACGGAGCCGAAACTGGATGCCTACTTTTCTCTTGGAGAACTGACATCTTTCCAGAGAGAGGGAGTAGACCCTGATACACTTAGGGGGAGCAACTAACAGTAATTATATTCGAAAAGGAATATGAATTTAAAGACTGCACCAACAGATGAAGTCGCGGTCTTTGCCTTACCTTCTAAGCTTCTAGGGAAAGAGTTGTGAGTGATCATGGAAAGAGTTTGGTCTGGGTACTACAGTGTATGATTTCCAAAAAATAAAAAAAGTCACTTAGTTTTCTTGATGCAACATTGAATATTTCCTTTCCTCTTGCTGCCAAAATATATTTTTAATTAATAAGGCACTATTGCGCTGCAGGTTTCGTTCAGCCTTTCTCCTTGCTGCAAATTGTAGTAGAGTTTCTCGAGCGGGACGCGTGTGATCCATTCCGTTCATGGAAGGGTTACGTGAATAATTCATGCCACATGGTTGCATGGTCGATGGTGCTCACCGTGGTTTTCCCTGTATTACGGCATTCATAACGTTAGCAGTGCAGGCGTTGTGTTGCATTATCAGTTATTTACTTACTTCCCGATGTAGAGATTTCATGGATACGATCCACTTGTTCGATATGTCGGCACGCCACACTGGCGCAGCAGATTGAAATCACGACACTGCTGTTCTCTTGACAGTTGAGTCATACCAAAAGATTATTTACTATAGCTTATATGTGTATAGTTGCACACTTACAGCACAGCAAATTTTTTCACCTTCTAGCTCTGACATGTTCCGTTTAGGTAGTAGTAATAAATACAAGATTTGTTAGCCACACAACTGTCTTAGTACTGACTACATTTTGATCAAACAAGACTCCCTAGAATGGGTATTTGCGCAAATGTTAATAGCCAAACGAAGAATGTGGTACGCGTAAACGGGGTATCATAGTGACCAAAGTGAGATATAGTTTCGATAAAAAAGATTTACTTGCTTCAAAGTGATCAGGGTGTTCAGAAGAAACTAGTGATTTGCGGCATGGGGTCAGCACACCGCTCTCCCGGTCGTTATGATGGGGTATATTCCTGACCGAAGCCGCTGCCATTCGGTCGAGTAGCTCCTCAATTGGCATCACGAGGCTGAGTGCACCACGAAAAATGACAACAGCGCATGGCGGCCTGGATGGTCACCCATCCAAGTCCCAACCACGGCCGACAGCGCTTAAGTTCGGTGATCTCACGGGAATTGGTGTAGCCACTGCGGCAAGGCCGTTGCCTAGTTAAGTATTATAGGGAGTACAATAATTATGTATAATAATTGTGTGTTATTTATGGTTGTGTACAATAATTATGTGTTATTTACGATTGTTCAAAGCAGAGTTCTGGCAGAAAAATTCGTGAAGATTTATTAAAGGTTAAGTGAATATATTAGAGACTTTTGACACGTTAAGCCACAGAATTAGGAAGCGGCAGCAGTCTAACAAGTAAGTTGATTACCAGCGGAGTTTGCGCAACAGCAGTCAGCACTTGGACAGATCAGCGACCACGAGCCAGTCACCGCCCTAGAAACATCGCAACATTCGCGAAAACACCGAGTAGATACCTCCGACAATCGGGCATGAGGTGTTCCTTTGTGTGGAGAAAAGAGAATCGAAGAAACGTAGTCTGGACAGACGGACCGATCGTTAGTCAGCGGACGCCATACTTCGCTGCAACGACTTAGCTGCTACGCTGCGCGACAGATGTCGGTACCGCACCAGCAGGCCAAACCAGAAGATGCCATACCAAATGTTACCAGAAAAGAGCTTTTGTGGTACTTACCCAGGTGGCTGGTGAGGAAGGACTGCGGCCTGATCAAATGGGTCATCTGTGAACCTAGAGGTTGATGAACTCAGCCAGAAGACGCCGAATCTGAGGTAACTGGTTCGATTACAGGACGGAGCACTCCGCGCCACGCCGTAGTCACTTGTTAATAACACAACGAGCGAATTCATAAGGAGAAGACGGTGCCGCCGCCGTAGTGGGTCTCGGGTGCGGTACTGAATGAGATGATACGCCACCTGGCGCTCCGCTGCAACAAGAGCCGTCGCCACATCAACGGTCACCGTAATCTGTACGCTACGACTCCGCGCCGCGCCGCTGCCGCGAAGAATTGGACGAGTTAAGGCACAATGTATTACACTGTTTGTTTAAAGGGTATTATATGTCAATAAATGACTTATTGGAACCACTAATACCTCTCTCGCACCTAACCCATTGAGCCAAGGAAAGAATCCATTCCACCGCCCACAAAGTGTCGCTTTCCCTCCCACCATTCCTGACAAAATTATGACCTTTGCTCACCTCTGTCACTGACCCTCAGTATCTAGTGTCACAAAACCACGACACGCTACATTTGGCGTCAGATAACCTTGGCTATATTTTGAGGTGTACATGGTAGAGAATTTTTGGTACAAGAAATTCATGAGACCGTTGCCAGCGATTGGCCATTAACAACCCACAGACAGCAGACGACAACTTGGAACCAATGGACAGTATTTTAGTACGTTGGTGAGTATAAATTGGTCCCAAATATTTTTCCTTTTCAAGTAATGATTTTGCGGTAAAAAATAAAAAACACAATATAAAGCTCTCAGTCATTCAAAGAAATTTGACACAAGAAAATTTCTTTTCGGATGGTGTTAAATGGTTTTGTTATTTCAATCAGAATTGTAATCAGATTTATAATTTTACTTGTTATATAGTTGAGTCTATGTTCTTCTAGTCATACGAGGTATATTTATGTGAATAACCATTTGTTAAACAGGAAAGAATTACATTAACATAGAGTTTCCATCCACGAGGTTCATAGCGTACTTAATCTGGTAGCTCAATTGACGTCTGAAAATGATGAATTGTTGAATCCATTATCCGAGTATAGGTCGACATTTAGGGCAACCTCCCACACTAGATTCTTCAGCAGCCACCCTTGCGACTCCCTTCTCTGGCAAGCCAAGCGAGGATATAGAAGCATTTTTTGCTGATTCGTTATCAGCCATAACTTGGTTCCTGGTCATATGGACAGATCTACATCTACATCTACATTTATACTCCGCAAGCCACCCAACGGTGTGTGGCGGAGGGCACTTTACGTACCACTGTCATTACCTTCCTTTCCTGTTCCAGTCGCGTATGCTTCGCGGGAAGAACGACTGTCTGAAAGCCTCCGTGCGCTCTCTAATCTCTCTCATTTTACATTCGTGATCTCCTCGGGAGGTATAAGTAGGGGGAAGCAATATATTCGATACCTTATCCAGAAACGCACCCTCTCGAAACCTGGCGAGCAATCTACACCGCGATGCAGAGCGCCTCTCTTGCAGAGTCTGCCACTTGAGTTTATTAAACATCTCCGTAACGCTATCACGGTTACCAAATAACCCTGTGACGAAACGCGCCGCTCTTCTTTGGATCTTCTCTATCTCCTCCGTCAAACCGATCTGGTACGGATCCCACACTGATGAGCAATACTCAAGTATAGGTCGAACGAGTGTTTTGTAAGCCACCTCCTTTGTTGATGGACTACATTTTCGAAGCACTCTCCCAATGAATCTCAACCTGGTACCCGCCTTACCAACCATTAATTTTATATGATCATTCCACTTCAAATCGTTCCGCACGGATACTCCCAGATATTTTACAGAAGTAACTGCTACCACTGTTTGTTCCGCTATCATATAATCATACAATAAAGGATCCTTCTTTCTATGTATTCGCAATACATTACATTTGTCTATGTTAAGGGACAGTTGCCTCTTCCTGCACCAAGTGCCTATCCGCTGCATATCTTCCTGCATTTCGCTACAATTTTCTAATGCTGCAACTTCTCTGTATACTACAGCATCATCCGCGAAAAGCCGCATGGAACTTCCGACACTATCTACTAGGTCATTTATATATATTGTGAAAAGCAATGGTCCCATAACACTCCCCTGTGGCACGCCAGAGGTTACTTTAACGTCTGTAGAGGTCTCTCCATTGATAACAACATGCTGTGTTCTGTTTGCTAAAAACTCTTCAATCCAGCCACACAGCTGGTCTGATATTCCGTAGGCTCTTACTTTGTTTATCAGGCGACAGTGCGGAACTGTATCGAACGCCCTCCGGAAGTCAAGAAAAATAGCATCTACCTGGGAGCCTGTATCTAATATTTTCTGGGTCTCATGAAAAATAAGGCGAGTTGGGTCTCACACGATCGCTGTTTCCGGAATCCATGTTGATTCCTACAGAGTAGATTCTGGGTTTCCAAAAACGACATGATACTCGAGCAAAAAACATGTTCTAAAATTCTACAACAGATCGACGTCAGAGATATAGGTCTATAGTTTTGTGGATCTGCTCGACGACCCTTCTTGAAGACTGGGACTACCTGTGCTCTTTTCCAATCATTTGGAACCCTCCGTTCCTCTAGAGACTTGCGGTACACGGCTGTTAGAAGGGGGGCAAGTTCTTTCGCGTACTCTGTGTAGAATCGAATTGGTATCCCGTCAGGTCCAGTGGACTTTCCTCTATTGAGTGATTCCAGTTGCTTTTCTATTCCTTGGACACTTATTTCGATGTCAGCCATTTTTCGTTTGTGCGAGGATTTAGAGAAGGAACTGCAGTGCGGTCTTCCTCTGTGAAACAGCTTTGGAAAAAGGTGTTTAGTATTTCAGCTTTACGCGTGTCAACCTCTGTTTCAACGCCATCATCATCCCGGAGTGTCTGGATATGCTGTTTCGAGCCACTTACTGATTTAACGTAAGACCAGAACTTCCTAGGATTTTCTGTCAAGTCGGTACATAGAATTTTGCTTTCGAATTCACTGAACGCTTCACGCATAGCCCTCCTTACGCTAACTTTGACATAGTTTAGCTCCTGTTTGTCTGAGAGGTTTTGGCTGCGTTTAAACTTGGAGTGAAGCTCTCTTTGCTTTCGCAGTAGTTTCCTAACTTTGTTGTTGTACCACGGTGGGTTTTTCCCGTCCATCACAGTTTTACTCGGCACGTACCTGTCTAAAACCCATTTTACGATTGTCTTGAACTTTTTCCATAAACACTCAACATTGTCAGTGTCGGAACAGAAATTTTCGTTTTGATGTGTTAGGTAGTCTGAAATCTGCCTTCTATTACTCTTGCTAAACAGATAAACCTTCCTCCCTTGTTTTATATTCCTATTAACTTCCATATTCAATGATGCTGCAATGGCTATATGATCACTGATTCCCTGTTCTGCACTTAAAGAGTCGAAAAGTTCGGGTCTGTTTGTTATCAGTAGTTCCAAGATGTTATCTCCACGAGTCGGTTCTCTGTTTAATTGCTCGAGGTAATTTTCGGATAGTGCACTCAGTATAATGTCACTCGATGCTCTGTCCCTACCACCCGTCCTAAACATCTGAGTGTCCCAGTCTATATCTGGTAAATGGAAATCTCCACCTAAGACTATAACATGCTGAGAAAATTTATGTGAAATGTATTCCATATTTTCTCTCAGTTGTTCTGCCACTAATGCTGCTGAGTCGGGAGGTCGGTAAAAGTAGCCAATTATTAACCTAGCTCGGTTGTTGAGTGTAACCTCCACCCATAATAATTCACAGAAACTATCCACTTCTACTTCACTACAGGATAAACTACTACTAACAGCGACGAACACTCCACCACCGGCTGCATGCAATCTATCCTTTCTAAACACCGTCTGTACCTTTGTAAAAATTTCAGCAGAATTTATCTCTGGCTTAAGCCAGCTTTCCGTACCTATAACGATTTCAGCTTCGGTGCTTTCTATCAGCGCTTGAAGTTCTGGTACTTTACCAACGCAGCTTCGACAGTTGACAATTACAATACCGATTGCTGCTTGATCCCCGCATGTCCTGACTTTGCCCTGCACCCGTTGAGGCTGTTGCCCTTTCTGTACTTGCCCAAGGCCATCTAACCTAAAAAACCACCCAGCCCACGCCACACAACCCCTGCTACCCGTGTAGCCGCTTGTTGCGTGTAGTGGACTCCTGACCTATCCAGAGGAACCCGAAACCCCACCACCCTATGGCGCAAGTCGAGGAATCTGCAGCCCACACGGTCGCAGAACCGTCTCAGCCTCTGATTCAGACCCTCCACTCGGCTCTGTACCAAAGGTACGCAGTCAGTCCTGTCGACGATGCTGCAGATGGTGAGCTCTGCTCTCATCCCGCTAGCGAGACTGGCAGTCTTCACCAAATCAGATAGCCGCCGGAAGCCAGTGAGGATTTCCTCCGATCCATAGCGACACACATCATTGGTGCCGACATGAGCGACCACCTGCAGATGGGTGCACCCTGTACCCTTCATGGCATCCGGAAGGACCCTTTCCACATCTGGAATGACTCCCCCCGGTATGCACACGGAGTGCACATTGGTTTTCTTCCCCTATCTTGCTGCAATTTCCCTAAGGGGCCCCATTACGCGCCTGACGTTGGAGCTCCCAACTACCAGTAAGCCCACCCTCTGCGACCGCCCGGATCTTGCAGACTGAGGGGCAACCTCTGGAACAGGACAAGCAGCCGTGTCAGGCCGAAGATCAGTATCAGCCTGAGACAGAGCCTGAAACCGATTCGTCAGACAAACTGGAGAGGCCTTCCATTCGGCCCTCCGGAATGTCTTTCGCCCCCTGCCACACCTTGAGACGACCTCCCACTCTACCACAGGTGAGGGAACAGCCTCAATGTGGGCAGTATCCCGGGCAACCACAGTCGTAGTCCGATCGGGGGATGCGTGGGACGAGCTGGCCGTCCCCGACAAACCCCCATCCGGACCCCCCACAGTGATGCCCATTGGCAACAGCCTCAAGCTGTGTGACCGAAGCCAACACTGCCTGAAGCTGGGAGCGAAGGGATGCCAACTCAGCCTGCATCCGAACACAGCAGTTGCAGGCCCTATCCATGCTAAAAAACTGTTTTGCAAAGAACGTCCGAACTAATCTACAGAGAGCGCAAACAAATCGACAAAATTTAAACGGTTATTAAAATACAAGATTGCCTAGTAAATGCAGCAATGCTGCTACTTGCGCACTGCTGACACTGCTCGGCGGCGGAACGAGACTACGCGAATTTACACTATTCAGGTACTAAAACGCGATGCTACAACTCTCAAACACTATAATACGCCCGAAATTTATGAATTAAACAATGCAAGTACCAAAAACACGCAAAGAAATTAAGAATTAAACTATGTAACAAATGAGTGAGCTAGGAGTATACGACTTTCTGCTGCAGCTGCTTATCCGACGGCGGCAGGGAGCAAATGACAAAGTTGCAGTTAATCGGGGAAGCTAAGGCACATGTACTATATCACGAGGAGTTACGAAATGCATTAACTTTTGAAGAATTGAAACAAGATTTCCTCAAAAGGTTTAAAAAGCAGAAAAGTTGCCGTTTTTATAGGGAGCAGTTGAACACCATACGAAAAGTTAATAGTAACACTTACTGTCAGCCAGTGATGAAACCAATAAGTATATTCAACTTTTTTGCAAGGATTGCCACCCGAAACATCGCGCCATGTTAGGGCAGAATTTCCGAACGATTTAACTGATGCTGTCAACAGTGCTACAGCATTAGAAGAAATACACGACGCGACGAGGTACAAGGAAAGGAAAAATGTATTTATTTATTTATTTTTTTATTTATTGTTCCGTGGGACCAAATTAAGGAGAAGTCTCCATGGTCATGGAACGAGTCAATACATGAAATTATAACACGATATTAGAAACAGATCAAATGAAATATAAAAAAACATATTCAGGTGACAAGTCGTAAGTATAAATGAAGAAAATCAACAATGTAACACTGGAATTTGCTTAATTTTTTAGCTCTTCCAGGAGCTCCTCGACAGAATAGAAGGAGTGAGCCATGAGGAAACTCTTCAGTTTAGACTTAAAAGAGTTTAGGCTACTGCTAAGATTTTTGAGTTCTTGTGGTAGCTTATTGAAAATGTATGCAGCAGAATACTGCACTCCTTTCTGCACAAGAGTCAAGGAAGTGCATTCTACATGCAGATTTGATTTCTGCCTAGTATTAACTGAGTGAAAGCTGCTAACTCTTGGGAATAGGCTAATATTGCTAACAACAAACGACATTAAAGAAAATACATACTGTGAGGGCAATGTCAGTGTAGTGGACTGGCCCGACAGCGAAGCCACTATGACGGGTAGCCGAAAGGCACGCGTTTAAGCTCACGCAGTCTGGCGTGAGGTCTGGAACAGGTCAGAGAAATAAGACTAGCAAAACAGGAGGTAACTGGTAGAATACTTAACTTTAATCCATAAGTGGTGTACATCGGTCTGACGGTACAGGCATCACAAGTTAAATATCTATTGATAATGGCGCCTTGCTAGGTCGTAGCAAATGACGTAGCTGAAGGCTATGCTAACTATCGTCTCGGCAAATGAGAGCGTATTTGTCAGTGAACCTTTCCTAGCAAAGTCGGCTGTACAACTGGGGCGAGTGCTAGGAAGTCTCTCTAGACCTGCCGTGTGGCGGCGCTCGGTCTGCAATCACTGACAGTGGCGACACGCGGGTCCGACGTATACTAACGGACCTCGGCCGATTTAAAGGCTACCACCTAGCAAGTGTGGTGTCTGGCGGTGACACCATAGTCAGAATTACCAGATTTTTGAATAGGGGTCGACAAGAGGTTCTCGAACTTACACCACATATAGCTCGAACAGCCCGTTTTTGAGCCAAAAATACCCTTTTTGAATCAGAAGAATTACCCCAAAAAATAATACCATACGACATAAGCGTATGAAAATATGCGAAGTAGACTACTTTTCGTGTTGAAGTGTCACTTATTTCAGATACTGTTCTAATGGTAAATAAAGCAGCATTTAGCTTCTGAACAAGATCCTGGACATGGGCTTTCCACAACAGCTTACTATCTATCCGAACGCCTAGGAACTTGAACTGTTCCGTCTCGCTTATAATATGCCTATTCTGTCTGATCAAAATATCGGTTCTTGTTGAATTGTGAGTTAGAAACTGTAAAAACTGAGTCTTACTGTGATTTAGCATCAAATTATTTTCCACAAGCCACGAACTTATTTCATGAACTACATTTTTTGTTACTGTTTCAATATTACGCACAACATCCTTCACTATCAAGCTGGTGTCATCAGCAAACAGAAATATTTTTGAATCACCTGTAATACTAGAAGGCATATCATTTATATAAATAAGAAACAGCAGTGGCCCCAGCACCGACCCTTGAGGAACGCCCCACTTAACAGTGCCCCATTGGGACTGAACATCACTACCACTCTCAATATTGCGGAGAATTACCCTCTGCTTTCTGTTCTTAAAGTAAGAGTCGAACCAATTGTAAGCTACTCCCCTTGCTCCATAATGGACCAACTTCTGCAGTAATATTTTGTGGTCAACATAGTCAAAAGCTTTCGTTAAATCAAAGAAAACACCTAGCGTTCGCAACCTTTTATTTAATCCATCCAAAACCTCACAGAGAAAAGAGAATATAGCATTTTCAGTTGTTAAACCATTTCTAAAACCAAACTGAACATTTGACAGCAAATTATGTGAACTTAAATGCTCCAGTAACCTTGTATATACAACCTTCTCGATAACTTTAGCAAACACCGATGGCATAGAAATAGGTCTAAAATTGTCAACATTATCAGTGTCTCCCTTTTTATAAAGTGGCTTCGCTACCGAGTACTTTAATCTGTCAGGAAACCGACCACAGGGGTTCGTTGTTTCAGATGCGATAGGCACGGACACATCGCGAAAAACTATGTACAAATTGTCAAAGGATGGCCCGTACATATCAGTACAAGGAAATTTGCAAACAGAGATCCGTTAAACAAGAACGGGAAACCCAGAACCACCGCTAGGCGTTCCCATTAGAGCTCTATGCTGTTAGAGCGCAATAAAAGGTGGAGTGCTGGTTACCAGTAACTATTCAGGATAAAGCACATAGACTATTAGTCGACACTGGGGCTCACGTGTCAGTCACAAGTAAACATTGCACTGAGGCCAGGTATAAGTTAAGTGGTTCAGGCGGAGGTGACGTACGTTCATTAGGCTGTACGTCACTGACCTTTCACAATGAGGGTGTAAGATTCCAGACGGTTGAGGAATTCCTGTCAACGGTAAGCGACGAATTTGATGGTATACTAGGGTTAGATTTCCTGAATAAACATCACGCCATAATCAACCTCGGTCAGGAAACAGTGGAACTTCGAGGGCCATTGTTTCGACTAGGTGACACACCTGCGAAGGACGCTCTGCCGCAAGATCCCTTTCTGAGGAAAGAGGAATCAACTAAACTGCGAGAACCGTCCTTGAATGTAGATTCGCAGAATAAAGTACCATTAGGTACAGGAAAGCTACTTTTGGTGGACATTACTGCTGCTTTACCTGAAAACATTATGCATAGTGGAACTGTTAGAGGAAAATGATGAATTAAACAGAGCACATTGTTTTACGCGCAGGAGTATAGTTCGTGCCGCAACGATCGATGGCGTACAGAAGGTACCGGTGCATAAAGATAATTTTGGGTCAGAAGATAAGGAGTTACGAAAGTAATGTTAACAGCAGACGTAAGTGCTTTAGAGTAAGATGATTTTGATTGGTCGGACGTAGACAATAGCGACAAACAAACTGCCCACAAAAATGCATTGCGCCAGAAGATAATACAATTCAAAGAAAACAAGTGGGATGTGATTGAAGCAGTGCTGGACGAGTTTCAGGATCTGTTTAGTTGACAGAGACCATTACCAGCAACGAACATCACACAACACAGGAGTCCAACAAGAGATAAAACGCTAATTTATAGGAGACCATGAAGAGTTCCTCACCAGTTACAACCATTACTTGATGAATTCATAGATCAGCAATCACAGGATGGTATAACAGAGTATTCGAGTTCAACATACAGCCCAAATGTCGTAATTGTGCCAAAGAAATCGGCTGGCTGTGGAAAACGTTATAGATTCAGTTGTGATTACGGGCATTTAAATAGCAAATCAATATCGGACGTGTATCCATTACCGAATATCGTAGACGCCATTGGCCATCTCCTCAACAGTAAATATTTCTCCACAATTGACTTGAAGAGACTGCTTTCTCTAGCCCTTCAGGTCATTGTCAATTTTTGAGGATGCCTTCGAAGTAAAAAATGCCCTGCAATTCCAAAGATTGCCAGATGGTGTGTTACGTGGGTTAAAACCTCGACAATGCATGATATACTCCGATGATATAATCGTATTTTCAAAAGACATCAAGGAGCATGCAATTCGGTTACGAGAAGTTTTCCTACTTCTCAGGGACACTAAATTAACATTAAATTTGGAAAAGCGTCACATTGCATCAAATAAAGTAACATATTCAGGCCATGTTATCAGCGAACACGGAATCAAACCCGATCCACGGCTAATAACGGCAGTTAAAGATTTTCCAACATCGCAGTCTATCAAGGAAGTGCAGCAATTTCTAGGCCTCTGAAATTATTATCGAAAATTTGTAGAAAACGATGCAGAAATAGCACGACCTCTCACGCAGTCATTGAAAAAAAGTACTAAATTTCACTGCACAACAGAATGCGACACAGCATTTGAAACACTGCAATACAAACTAACACATAGTCCTGTATTAACCTATACAGATTTCAGCAAAGAATTCGTCCTGTCCTGCGATGCATCTGGGAATGCTATCAGGGCAGTTTTGGGTCAAAACGTAAACGACGCTCAACATCCAGTAGCCTATGTGTCCAGACAATTAAATACAGTAGAAAAGAATTATTCAGCAACAGAAAAGGAGTTACGGAGTGTCATCTATGGTATAAAATATTTCAGGTGCTATCTGAACAGGAATAAATTCGAGATAATCATGGAGCATGTTGCTCTCAAGTGGTCACTTGGGCTAAAAGACCGGTCAAGTCGTTTGATGCGTGGTTCCCTATGCCTCTCCGAAATGGACTTTGAAGTCATTCAAAAACCGAGGAAGAAACATGCCAACGCTGACTATCTTAGTAGAAAGGTAACAGTATCAGAAGGTGTAGATAACGATGTAGAAGAATAGCAAAAAGCGCAGACTTCCGATACAGATTGCAAAAGATATGCGACACACTGGCAGTTTTCTCTACAGGATGCGGTCGTGTGTTGAATAACTAGACTCGGACCGAGAATCGTGGTTCCCAAACGCCTCCAACATGAAGTCATGCAAGAAGCCCATGATCACATTCTTTCAGGTCACGGTGGTCAAAGAACTACTGAAAGACACGTTGTTGAACGTTTCTGGTGGGAGACAAGAAAGCATGCGCGACATCATACCATGCGACCAGCAAGCAGACTATTTCCATCAATGTATACCGTTACAAATGCTCCCAGAAGCGTCACACACATTTCAAATAATAAGATGGGCGTTTATGGTCCCTTTAATAAAACACCAGCTGGGAAGAGTTACGTACTAACGGTTATAGATCATTTCTTAAGATATCTAAACCATGTTAAGTCTCCATGATCAAAGGAAAACACCATTGCACAGGCTATGGTCAGTAATTGGATTTCAAAATTCTGCATACCAGAAGGACTTATAAGCAATCAATGTAGTAACTTCATGTCCGATCTCAAGAAACAACTTTGCTGTTTACTGAAAGTACGTAAATTACACTCCACCCCATTACACCCACAGGCAGACGGACGGACAGAAAGGTTCCACTATTCCACTACCCTATGAGGAAGATGCTTAGTTATTTTATCAAGACCAACAATAATTGGGATATCGTCATTAAATACTGTGTAGGCGTTTACAACGTCAAAACACACGAAGGAACAGGCATGTCGCCGTATGGATTTATTTGTGGTAGGAAGATGCCGTCGCCATTCGATGTTATTAAGCCCAAAGAAGGAAAGGACGGAGAAGCAGTTAGAAAATTTCCACGAATCATTAAGGACGCTTGGAAAAATGTACAGAAAGCGAATACCAGAGAATTAGAATGACAACAGACATTAGGCAACGTACACGCTAAGTATACAGATTTTAAAATTGGACATTGGGTTTTTCTATCCACTGCCTAGGTTGCTAAAGGAAGGACGAAAAAATTGGTGACAAATTCTCATGGGCCTTACCAACTTGTCGAAATCACATCACCAGTTAACGTCAAGTTACAGTTACCCACAAGAACAACTACTTTTCATGGAAGCCGATTGAAACCTTTTAAGGGAATAATAGATGTAATGCCACCAACGGTAGCAAATACTGTTCCGAAGCCCGCAGGACCGCGGAAACGGAATACTGCTGATGCACCAACGCAGAATACGCACTAGGTCCCTATAACCTTCGGCTGCGTGCAGTCAGTATTATGCATCCACAATACAAAATCTACCATTCTAATGCAAATATAAATAAACCGTGTGTATTACAGATTCTAACGATAACGTACCAACAGGGAATCAGGTACAGAAAAGAGAATTAGCAAAATACACGAAAGTTTTCAATAACAGCAAGTACTGACATATGATTAGACACCGTGTGCTTAAACAAGCATAAGTCATTCAGCAGAATGTATTAATAAGGGTATCTGGGTCATAAAAATTGGACAATAATTTTTCTTTTCCCATAAAATCATAATTATGTAAGATGTGCTTAGCAATACTGCTTCCCATATTACAGGTGTCGTCTTCTACTACTTAGCTAAGGTACTAGTGGACACTGATGACATAAATTTAAGAATTCATATTTCCTTCACGCTGACTGGCAAAACAGATGTCTATCGCTGTTATACAGTGCACTACTTCCCAATAAAACGGGTCCAACTTAACAAATTTGTACAATTTCCAGCAATTCAGATATTCCTTCCATCTGCGGGTCCGGGGGTAAGACTAGGCCCACAGTATTCCTGCCTGTCGTAAGAGGCGACTAAAAGGTGTCTCAACTGTTTCGGCCTTTAATGTGATGGTCCCCTAAGGGGTTTGCCCACTACCTTTCCAAATTTTCCGTTAGTGCGTTCCATTTGAGGAAGGACGCCTTACGTGGTGCATCTTAAATCCATCTTGCCCTAAGATCTGGCACACCCAATATTGTCATGGAATTGGACTTACTTCGTGCTTCCAGCCACATCAGCTGCAGTGTGTTCCAGGTAGCGTACATTTTCTCCATTGTGCACTTCCATCTTCGCCCTCGTGATATACATGGATATTTGACACCTGACACCCAGCATGGTAGCTGGTCCATTGTGGTGGGATCGTCATATACCCCCATGGTGGTAGCTCCCTGACTACACAGGGACCGCACTGCTGATGCCTGAGCTGCTACCTCCCCACGTATGACAAGAAGTCGATGCCTGTCTCTCTGGGGCATCAAGACTCCCGGCAAAGACCATCTGCCAGGTGGCCTTTGCTGTGGCTGGGCTGCGCCCATGGGGAGAGCCCCTAGTCGGAGTGGGTGGCATTAAGGCGGATGACCCGCAATGAAGCGTGGTACAACATCTCTCGCTGGTGGGCCTCCACCAACAGTCTCTAAGCGATCGAGATCAACCCTCAATAGCAAGAAGTACGATGGCTAAAGAAGGCAGTGGAGATTATTCACCCCGGTACCTCGTCTGTACGCGAGTTGATGGGGAATCATTTATGTCGATCAAGCCCCAGTTTTTTGTGGAGCATTTAGAGGACAAGTTTGGTGATGTGGACGGCTTGTCCAAAATGCTCTCTGGGTCAGTTCTCATCAAAACAGCATCCTCTGCCCAGTCACTGAGGTTGCTCGCTTGGGATAAGTTTAAACATAGTCGAGGGTATTATATTCCACAGGTATCTTCTTCTGCATTTGGACGATGAACTGCACGCCAACCTAGAACGATGAGGTGTTCACATCGTCTGGCGCATCCATCGGGGTCCAAGGGATAATCAGGTAGCCACCAGTGCCTTCATCTTGGCCTTCGAGGGTGATGTCTTACCCGAAAAGGTCAAGGTAATGGTTTACCGCTGTGATGTGAAACCATATATCTCTCCTCCGATGCGGTGTTTTAAATGCAGGAAGTTTGGGCATATGTCATCCCGATGAACTTCCGGCACCATCTGTCGAGATTGTGGACGTCCCTCACATCCCAATACTCCATGTGCCCCGCCTCCCATCTGTGTTAACTGCGGAGAACACCATTCCCCCTGCTCGCCGGACAGTAGGATATTCCAGAAAGAACGGAAGATAATGGAATATAAGACCCTGGACCGCCTGACCTACACCGAGGCTAGGCGGAAATACGAGCGGCTACATCCTGTGCCAATGCCATCAACCTATGCCGCTGCTGAAACAACGGTTCTATCATCTCCCTTGTCGTCACGTACAGTTGGCTCTCTGCTACGCCAGAATCCACTGGCCCCCTTGATTGTGGGGGGGCACTTCACTCCCTGTTGCCCCTGCTCCATCTACTTAAGGAGCAACACCTCCCCTACAATCGGGGACATTAGCTCCCACTTCCCAGCAGGAGAAGCGTGAGACTTCTTCAGCTACTCTGGCGAGGAAGGGGTCCCTTGGGGCCCTCCCATCCCAGGCTTTGCCCAGTGCCAAAGCGGACACATGCAAATTTCTGAAACAACCTCACAGTCGTCGTCCGTCCCTGAGACTGACCCAGTGAGGCCCTCCTAGCCAGAACCACCAAAGGCACAGCACGCAAAGCAGACAAAAGAAAGGCTCCCAAGAATCCTGACATTGCAGTGGAACCCGTCCCACTGTAACCTTCCAGCTCTGTGTATGAAGATGAGGTGGGGATTCTGGTGTCTGCTGAGGACCAGGATCTCGCCGGTCCTTCAGACTCGATGGATAGCTGTTGTACAGGTAGTCAATCGGTGGCAGCAGGGGCCCAGGAGGCGTAATCTGCCTCCCCAGTCCCTTCCCGCCTTTCTCAGCCATGGACAATGTCATCCTCCAGAGGAACTGCAGCGGTTTCTTTCACAATCTTGCTGAGCTTCAACAACTTCTCAGCCCTCACCCTTTCTTCTGCATTGCTCTTCAAGAAACTTGGTTTCCAGCTATGCTATGCGAACCCCCACCCTCCGTGGATGTCGGGGTTATTATAAGAACCGGGCAGCTTATGAAAGAGTATCTGGTGGCGTCTCCATCTATGTCCTTCACTCTCTTCACAGCGAGTCTGTCGCTCTACAAACACCTTTAGAGGCTGTCGCTGTTTGGGTGTGGACGCCACAGGCTGTTACTGTCTGCAGTCTCTATCTTCCACCAGATGGTGATGTCCCGCAGCATGTCCTGGCTGCACTGATAGCCCAATTGCCGCCGCCTTTCCTGTTGCTGGGCGACTTCAACGCCCATAACACTCTGTGGGGTGGGGCAGTGGCAACAGGTCGAGGCGCCACCATTGAGCATGTATTAACACAGCTCGACCTTTCCATTTTAAATGATGGTGCCTTCACCCATTTCAGTGTGGCGCATGGCGCATACTCAGCCATCGATCTTTCTATCTGCAGCCCTAGCCTCTTACCGTCTGTCCAATGGAGTGTGCATGACGACCTGTGTGTTAGTGACCACTTTCCAATCTTTCTGTCACTGCCAAAGCGTCATTCTTCTGGACGCCCTTGCAGATGGGCTATGAATAAGTCTTACTGGGACTTTTTCTCCCCCATGGCCGCTATTGCGCCTCTTTCTAATGAAGCCATTGATGTGGTGGTTCACTCGGTCACCACTGGCATCGTTACTGCCGCAGAATCTGCCATCCCCCTTTCTTCTGGGTCACCTCGGCGGAGGACTGTCCTTGGTGGTCACCTGCGATCGCCGAGGCAATTAAAGATCGCAGGCAGGCGCTCCAGTATCACAAGTGCCATCCCTCCTTAGAAAACCTCATCGCCTTTAAACGGCTCCGTGTGCGGGCCCGTTGCATCATTCGTCAACACAAGCAGGAGTGCTGGGAACGGTATGTCTCCACCACTGGCCCCCATATCTCTCAATCGCAGGTTTGGGCCAAGATTAGGCGCCTCTATGGCTATCGGACTCCTGTCAGCTCCCTGAATGGAGCAGTTTGTACTGGTTCAAATGGCTCTGAGCACTACGCGACCTAACTTCTGAGGTCATCAGTCGCCCAGAACTTAGAACTAATTAAACCTAACTAACCTAAGGACATCACACACACCCATGCCCGAGGCAGGACTCGAACCTGCGACCGCAGCGGTCGCTCGGCTCCAGACTGTAGCGCCTAGAACCGCACGGCCACTCCGGCTGGCCGCAGTTTGTACTGAATCCGACATAATTGCAAACCGCTTAGCAGACCATTTTGGTCTCAGTTCCGCTTCTGTGAATTATCCAGTGCCTTTCCGCTCCATTAAAGAGCAGTTGGAACGTTGGAGCCTTTCATTTCACGCCCGCCATCCTGAATCATACAATGTTCCATTCAGTGAGTGGGAATTCCACGGTGCCCTAGCCACTTGCCCTGATACAGCTTCCGGGCCAGATCGCATCCACTGTCAGATGCTGAAACACCTCTCAGTGGACTGCCAGTGACGCCTCCTCGACCTATACAACCGTATCTGGGTCGAGGGTGAGTTTCCGTCACAATGGCGGAAAAGCATTGTTATCCCCATTTTGAAACCAATCAAGAACTTATGGAGGTGGACAGCTACCGCCCCACTAGCCTCACCAACGTTCTTTGCACGTTGCTCGAACGCATGGTGAGCTGGCGGTTGAGTTGGGTACTCGAGTCTCGGGGCCTTCTAGCTCCATCTCAGGGTGGGTTCCGTAAAGGCCGCTCTGTCGTCGAAAATCTGGTGAGCCTGGAGTCAGCCATCCGTATGGCCTTTGCCCGCCGTCAGCACTTCATTGCTGTCTTTTTTTGGGGTCCGCTGCCGATTTCAATACGAAATTTTCTGTCGCATCGTACCTTCCGCGTGCAAGTCGCGGCCTCTCTTAGTTCCCCTCGAGTTCAGGAGAATGGGGTACCGCAGGGGTCTGTCTTAAGTGCCTGCCTGCTTTTAATTGCAATTAACGGGCTCGTTGCGGCGGTGGGAACGTCTGTCTCTGCTTCCTTGTATGCTGACGACTTCTGCCTCTACTATAGCTCCATTGGCATTGCAGCTGCTGAACGTCAGCTGCAGGGCACTATCCGTAAGGCGCAGTCTTGGGCTGTAGAGCACGGCTTCCAGTTTTCGGCTGCCAAAACCTGCTTTATGCATTTCTGCCGATGACGCACTGTTCACCCTGAGCCGTGGCTTTATCTTGACGGCCAACCTCTTGCTGTGGTGGAGACACATCGGTTTCTGGGTGTGGTTTTTGATGCCTGGTTGACTTGGCTCCCACATATTCGTAAGCTTAAACAGGTGCATTAGTGGCATCTTAATGCTCTGTGATGCTTGAGCCACACCAGCTGGGGTGCCGACCGATCTACTCTCTTACGGCTCTCCCAGGCTTTAATCCAGTCCCATCTGGATTATGGGAGCCTGGCTTATGGTTCAGCATCTCTTCTGTGTTGCGGGTGCTGGACCCAATCCTTCACAGTTGGATCTGACTTGCCTCTGGTGCATTCCGGACCAGCCCTGCGGACATCATACTTGTAGAGGCAGGTGTCCCTCCACTGCGGTTACGGCGCCAACGTTTACTGGCCGCTTATGCTATGCATGTTTGTAGCTTGCTCGGGCATCCTAACTATCGTCTCCTTTTTCCTCAGTCGGTCGTCCATCTCCCAATCTCCCAGAACGTCTGCCCCGGTCGGGTTGTACGATCGCGGTCCGCGTCAGAGAGCTTCTCTCTGGGCTTGGGGTTTTCCCTCCTCCACCTCCTCTCTGGGACCTTCTGCGTACACCCCAGTGGTGTATGACCCACCTTTGCCTTCGGCTCGAATTGGCACAGGGCCCGAAGGACTCAGTCCCTCCGGAGGCCTTCCGCCGCCTCTTTCTTTCCATCCTTGCTACGTATCAGGGCTCTGGCGTTGTTTAGTGATTAAGACGATCGTGCGACAGTCGCGTATTATCGTCAACTAACTTTTTATTTTTCACAATCAACCTGCTTTCATACAAGACAAAGTCCGATTATATTTCAGTCCGCTTGTCGTTGCATGAGAGTTTTAATACCTTACGCGATTAAATGCCACAGAACAACGACGTGTGTCAACCTTACATATTGGTTTGATTCGAATGAAATTTTGTGATGGTAACGTATTTAAAAAATAATTTGTGTAGTAGCTTTCAAATATTTTACCTAATTTTCAGCCTACCATAGCTTTTGAAGTCTGCGTTCTCGATGTGGCGATACGATAACTTTACGTTTATTTTTATATTCTTTACAGCCGACTTCTTTAGAGACCAAATCTAAGGCCACCATAAATTATATGCGAGAAGGTACGCTTAAACTGGCGACCTTTCTTCAAGAACGTGAGTATAAAATAATTAAAATTTTTTTGTGTGCATTTACAATGTACTAGGTGTGTACCTGGCTTTGCCCAGGTATGTATTTATTCCAGTCTTCTATTTTATCCTCCTCCATCTCTCTCTGTCCAACTACTTCTCTGCCCTCCGACTATCTGCTCCTTCCTCCTCCGTCCATTTCCTCCTCTCCCCCCTCTAATTCTATCTCCTCCACCTCTCGTCTGCCTACCCTTACCATATCTTTTTCCCTCTTCTTGCCTCCTCTCGCTCGTCATTCCCTTTCCATCTCTCTGACCATCTCCTCCTCTTTCCCTTTGCTGACCATCTTCTCATCCCTCTTCCCTCTGCCCATCTCTTCCTTGCCCCCATCTTTGTCTGTCTCCTCCTCTTTCCTTATTCTACCCATTTCCACCTCCCCTCTCTCTGTCTATCTCCCCCCCCCCCCCCCAAAATCTGTGTCCATCTCCTTCGTCCTCTTTATCCGTTCATCTCCTCCTCCCCATTCTCTCTGAAAGTTTTCACTCCCACATAAATAGGAGGGTTGTGGTTCTCACCTCCACATTATTTCTTTCCAGATCGCAACTAATATGTGTATCAAACTTGGTTGAAATTGTTCCAGGGGTTTATGATGAGCGTTTTATCCGCGGCTTTGTGCGCGTACGCCCATGTCAAACATATTTCATATATATTTAACATACGTCACATTTGTACACATATTTCACTTGTATCTTTAGCGAATTTCGTCCTGTAATTTCATTTTTACGGAGCTAAATGTTTATGACGTTGTATCTCCTGAGCAGTGTGTCGTATAATGATATAATTTTGCAGGTACATCCAGCGCTATAAGTGACTTGATTGTGAAATGTGTTGTGAACAGAGTTAGCAGTAAAGTGGTAATAAATTGATACGCCCTACATAATCTGGCAATTGATGAGGCAGATCAGTTTTTATGACACCACATCTGAACTATCTGACATATAATGAAATATTTTTTCATGTAAATTTAGCGGTTTATGTGGATACTGTTTGCGAAATGTGTTGTGAATAGTGTTAGTAGTAAAGAAGTTATCAATTAAAACGCCATGCGTGATGAAGCAGTATTTCACGTATCTCAATATTTGACGTCATATCTCCCGAACTATGTGTCGAATAGTGACAAAATTTTGGTGATACATTAGATGGTGTATGTGAACACTGTTTGCAAAATGTGTCGCAAATAAAGTTGGCAGTAAAGAAGTTGTGTACGAATCAAAGATTTACAGTAGTCTGTGAATGTTCGATTCACATAAAAATGGAAACGTCTTAACTATGTGCAGCAATCGCTTGTGAATATCTGATGATGGACAAATACTGAAACTCTTCATATGAGCAATAAAGTTTTTCCTTGCCTGATGTTTGATACCCAGTCATCCTGAATGCAGAACTACTGGTTATTATCATAATGGTCACCTGTCTCCTGCACGACTTTGTCGTATTTACGTTAACACATGTATTTATAATGTACTCGAAACTGTAAGTATCCGGCCATACAGATCGAGCAGTAAAAAATTACACTGTGCAACAATGAAAATACAAATCGAATGAAAATAGCCAGTTCCTATCAGTTGTAATGTGCTGATGGCGAATATCATAAAGACAATTCAAAATTAGCTCTAGTTTTCATTTTACATTGTTTTATTACGGTGAGATAATTATATACGGATTTTTATGTTAAGTTTAAAATCAAATATTATAACGGTTTGTCAAAGTCACAATAACTGGTAACAATGGATTATATTATTGTCGCTGGTCTTACTTGTGTGCAATGTTTCGGATATAAACGTTTTGATACCAATTTCAGGGATCTTTTTGTCTCCCTCCTCTTCAACTTCAGTGACTTATTAACACATGTAATAATTTTTGCACATTTGTTTCCAGACTAACTACCAGCTGTTGAGGTTGACTGCAAATGAAGTGAACCAAAATTGCCGCGAGTTTGTGGTAACAGTGCTGACACATTTTGCTATGTGTGTGGGGAAGTGACATTTGCTTCACGAAAACAGCAAATAACTACATTGATTAAAAAAGCTTACAATTCTTATTTTGGATGCAAAACAGACTATCAGGATAAACCCTGGGCTCAACATGAGGTCTGCAACACTTGTGCCAGCAACCTCAGGAACTGGATGCGCGGAAAAGAACGTTCAATGCCTTTTGCTGTGCCCATGATCTGGCGTGAGCCAACTAACCATGTCAGTGACTATTACTTTTGTTTGGTTCCTTCTATCAAGAAGGGAATATCTAAGAAGAAGAAGCGGACAGTGATTTACCTTAATATTCCATCTTCCATACGTCCAGTTCTACATCGGGGAGGATTGCTAATACCTGAACCACCGACAGAGTACGAGATTACTTCTGATGGGGATTCTGAATGTCCTGAACCATGTACATCACAAGATCCAAAGTTTCTTCCAAATATATCATCAACTGATCATCCACAAAAATTGTCTCAAAATGAGTTAAGTGGTCTCATTGAAGATTTGGAGCTCTCTAAAGCTAAGGCTGGGATTTTAGCATCAAGACTGCAGCAACACAATTTTCTAGACAGCAATGTAAATGTTTTATTCTACCACAGAAGACAGCAACAATTCACTCCTTTTTTTAACATGCAAAATAGTCTTGTGGCATATGTAGACATAAATGGTCTAATGAAGGCTCTCAGAATTAATTACAGCCCTGATGAGTGAAGATTCTTTATTGATTTGTCAAAGTTGAACTTAAAAGCAGTGCTTTTATATATTGATAATGAGCTTCGATTTATTCCAGTTGGTCATAGTGTGTATATGAACGAGTCATACAAAAATATGAAAATTTTAGTAGAAGCCATCAAGTATGATGACTCTCAATGGCAGATTTGTGGTGATTGAATGTGGTTGCACTGCTATTAGGTATGCAGTTAAGGTATACTAAATATTCCTGATTTCTCTGTGAATGGGATAGCCGAGCTCGTGCATCACATTACAGTAAACATGAATGACCCACCAGAAAATATCTTCAACCAGGTATACAGAACATTAAGAGTGAACCTCTAGTAGACCCTAAACAGATTCTGCTCCCGCCCTTGCGAATCAAGTTGACTCTCATGGAAAACTTTGTTAAGGGAATGAACAAAGATGGTGACGCGTTTAAGAACTTATGGCACAAATTCCCTTACTTAAGTGATGCGAAAGTAATGGAGGACATCTTTGTAGGCCCACAGATTCGAGAGCTTTTTGGAGACCTTACTTTTGATGGAATCTTACAAGGTGATGAGAAGCATGAATGGGAATGTTTTAAGACAGTCTGTTTACAAACCTTAGGGAACAAACGATCAATAAATTAAAATGAGATTGTAGATAACATGTTGTCATCTTATGAAAAACTTGGTAGCAATATTGAAAATGTATTTCTTACATAGTCATCTTGACTTCTTTCCCAAAGATTGTGGCGCAGTAAGTGATGAACATGGGGAGCGATTTCATCAAGGTATTGCCACATTCGAGAAGAGGTATGCCGAAAAGTGGAGCCCTACTATTTTAGCAGATTACTGCTGGACTGTCATAAGGGATGTTCCCGAATATGAGTATAAATGTCAAGCCAAGCGAAAATGGCCATCCACTGAATTTATCTCTGAACAAAATACGTAAATGTATATACCGCACATATGGACATTTAACATTTTTAATCCTTTATATACATTTCTGACCATTTAATTAACATATTTTCGTTTGTATTTACATAGTTCTAGTACAAAGTAGACTTACAAAGTATTTTCATTCATGTAATAATATCTTCATTTTTGCTTAATATTTTACTTTTGTACTTCCAGAATGGCACTGGAATTTATCAATACATAACACATAACATAATTCAAGCAATTATTCACTTAAAATTTGTTATACTGAATCTTGGAACACGAATGCATATTTAGGTAGTGCGTTATTTATACAAAAATGTAGATTACTTTTTTAAAAAAACTAGAGCTAAATATTTATAAAAATGGTGGCTTTGTATCATTTTATACTGAAATAAACATAACTAACTCAAAAATATCCAATTTACACACTTTCACTTCAAATTTATTGTTCAGTGTTATTTCTATTCACAAGGAATTTTGTAAATAATGTAAAGTCATTTGTTCACTGAAAGGTCCATGGAGGCAGAGGAGACAATATTCGTTCTCGTGTGAAATGAAAATACGGATGGTGGAATAAAAGGCGAAATAAGTAGAATGTGAAGCCAGTGCTTAAGTCACAGTGTAGGTGTGTGATTAATCCAATGACAGCCCTTGCTTTGGACGAACTCTGCATACGCTGCGACACACAAGCACTTATACGCTGGAGACCACAAGTCGTTCTCGCGGCGTGTGACAATACCGGCTGCTCTAACTTCAATGTCGTCTTGTGAAAGCTGTACATATGTATTCTACAGAAATTCCCAAAAAGTGATAAAACAATTAATGACTAGCACTTCAAAGATACGTGTAATGAACATTTATTCTCACGAAAATGTGCGAATGGAATGTGAGATAGGTCGCAGACAGCGAAATACATTTACGACCGAAAGTCGGTGCACAACATGCAGGCCTGCCAAATGCAGAAGGCGAAAAAAAACTTCCTCCGGTCTAAGACGGACCAATCTAATACACATGATGTCAGTTATTTTTAATGTATTTCATAAAATTGAGCACGTAAGAACCGATCTTTTATTTCAGAAGCGCGTGGATTTTACTAAACACTATGTATCTGTTTATTTTAAAACCACATAGATATGCGATTAGCCGGCCGATGTAGCCAAGCGGTTCTAGGCGCTTCAATCTGGAACCGCGCGACCGCTACGGTCGCAGGTTAGAATCCTGCCTCGGGCATGGACGTATGTGATATCCTTAGGTTAGTCAGGTTTAAGTAGTTTTAAGTTCTAGGGGACAGATGACCTCAGATGTTAAGTCCCATAGTGCTCAGAGCCATTCGAACCATTTTTTGATATGCGCAGCTCGGTACTTGCTTATTTGCCACACAAATTGTGATTGCTTATGTTCGTTACGTTTGTGACCTCTTGTTCTAATACTGATTTTGATTACGCCAGCTGACCAGATAAGCAGAAAACCCGTAAAAGGGAGAAAACAAGTTGAGAAAGACAGAAAACGATTCAGGAGAAATATGGCAGCGTCATGAAGAGACTTCGATGACCGTCTTAAATCGATGGACGAAAAAGTGGTCGAGGTCTCAAAAACAGTCGTTTCTGGTCTGTAACTGGCATCTTAATGTGACAACTTATGATGACAAATTTGACCAGTTTGGCAGTTACAAAATTACCTACGATGAACGTTCTACCCAATAACAGAACAAACTACAGTAGCTTTCACACTAGCATTAAGGAACATATAAAAGCATTCCGACATAACACGCGTGAAAAATGTGCGACAGCCACACTCATCAAGCATACAGGTCATAACTTTGAGAACACGTGTGTTGACCTCAAGACTTGACTTTAAATAAAGACCACAAAACGGGCCTTTGTGAGACCGGGACATTCACAGTCATAGAGAGAAACCACACCAGAACTCACACAATGACCACCCTGAAAGCAAATCAAGCAATTTGTTTAATAGTTTCAACACGGTATTGGATGATTTTTAAATATTTACCTTTTCCTTATGTACTAATCAGGAGTGTAACTACACTCCTGGAAATTGAAATAAGAACACCGTGAATTCATTGTCCCAGGAAGGGGAAACTTTATTGACACATTCCTGGGGTCAGATACATCACATGATCGCACTGACAGAACCACAGGCACATAGACACAGGCAACAGAGCATGCACAATGTCGGCACTAGTACAGTGTATATCCACCTTTCGCAGCAATGCAGGCTGCTATTCTCCCATGGAGACGATCGTAGAGATGCTGGATGTAGTCCTGTGGAACGGCTTGCCATGCCATTTCCACCTGGCGCCTCAGTTGGACCAGCGTTCGTGCTGGACGTGCAGACCGCGTGAGACGACGCTTCATCCAGTCCCAAACATGCTCAATGGGGGACAGATCCGGAGATCTTGCTGGCCAGGGTAGTTGACTTACACCATCTAGAGCACGTTGGGTGGCACGGGATACATGCGGACATGCATTGTCCTGTTGGAACAGCAAGTTCCCTTGCCGGTCTAGGAATGGTAGAACGATGGGTTCGATGACGGTTTGGATGTACCGTGCACTATTCAGTGTCCCCTCGACGATCACCAGTGGTGTACGGCCAGTGTAGGAGATCGCTCCCCACACCATGATGCCGGGTGTTGGCCCTGTGTGCCTCGGTCGTATGCAGTCCTGATTGTGGCGCTCACCTGCACGGCGCCAAACACGCATACGACCATCATTGGCACCAAGGCAGAAGCGACTCTCATCTCTGAAGACAACACGTCTCCATTCGTCCCTCCATTCACGCCTGTCACGACACCACTGGAGGCGGGCTGCACGATGTTGGGGCGTGAGCGGAAGACGGCCTAACGGTGTGCGGGACCGTAGCCCAGCTTCATGGAGACGGTTGCGAATGGTCCTCGCCGATACCCCAGGAGCAACAGTGTCCCTAATTTGCTGGGAAGTGGCGGTGCGGTCCCCTACGGCACTGCGTAGGATCCTACGGTCTTGGCGTGCATCCGTGCGTCGCTGCGGTCCGGTCCCAGGTCGACGGGCACGTGCACCTTCCGCCGACCACTGGCGACAACATCGATGTACTGTGGAGACTTCACGCCCCACGTGTTGAGCAATTCGGCGGTGCGTCCACCCGGCCTCCCTCATGCCCACTATACGCCCTCGCTCAAAGTCCGTCAACTGCACATACGGTTCACGTCCACGCTGTCGCGGCATGCTACCAGTGTTAAAGACTGCGATGGAGCTCCGTATGCCACGGCAAACTGGCGGACACTGACGGCGGCGGTGCACAAATGCTGCGCAGCTAGCGCCATTCGACAGCCAACACCGCGGTTCCTGGTGTGTCCGCTGTGCCGTGCGTGTGATCATTGCTTGTACAGCCCTCTCGCAGTGTCCGGAGCAAGTATGGTGGGTCTGACACACCGGTGTCAATGTGTTCTTTTTTCCATTTCCATGAGTGTATTTCCTCATGTGTACCTTAACAGCCTCAAAACGTTACAGTGAAAATTGTTATCAACTTATCATGTAGGTAATAACTGTAGAGCTCTATACGTGTAAGAAATGTGACATATTATAGACATTGTAACTCCCATTATTTTATAGCCATAAACATTATCGTTTTCGTATGCTTGTGAATAGTTTTATTCTTATTATGCTGCTATGGAAAAATGTGGAGAAACTGTACGCTATTCAGAAGCAATTTATTCATTTCCTATTCTTGTGAAACGTATAATTAAAAAGAATCGTGGTTATCACAGCGCCACAATAACGCAAGAAATGTATGTACATCTGCTAATAAAGTCGTTATCAATCTTCTAATTGCTGTAATTTTGTTACATTAACACTTTAGTTTTAAGCACACTGGTGACAAAATGTAACTTCCTTGATGCATAACCATAGGATTGTGCGATCAATGTACAGCGAATTTCGGCGTCAGGATGCAACACCCACACACAGAGTTCTTCATGCGCTGTAGGTACATTTTATACGTGTAAACGCAGGCTTCCACGGCCGTTGTTACTGTCCATAAAATTCAGCGAGCAAAACAGCCTGAGGAAGGCCATTTGCGACAGTGGCCGTAACTTTGGGGGAATTTTCCGTATTGACATACCCTGAAAACTTTTTTGTATCTTTCATGACTTTAAGGCATCTGCTACGACACATCTATAAGCACTGTGCAAATCTCGGCAACTTAAGATGTAGCTGCTAGATATCGCCAGTACTTACTACTAAGGACTGCCATGTAAGAGATGCCTTCCACATGATGATGATGGTTAACCATCGAAACGCGTAGTGGATGACGTAATGAACTTTATTACTAGCGTAGCATTATATATTTTTCCATAGGGCAAGGCATTTCTTGTTGCTCTATTTTATCACTCTGTGCTCGTCGTTCTTTTCTGTTTTCAAGTTTTCTTTCATCCAGAGTCTGCCCGTGGAGAGAAATTCGCGTTGTACCTCGAATACAAAATCAACAAAGGTTGTATATGTTGACATAATATTATGAACACAATGTACAAAACAATGTGTTATTATTCCTCAGATATTGTGAAAAAACGTGCAGGTAATACGCCATAGCAGTTGGTTAGGTAAACGCAGAGCGATCAAAGAAATTGCTACTGCCTGGGGTCGTAGTTATGTAGAGCTGACGGCAGCGTGGGGCAGTAGCGACACGCGAGTTGAGCGAGCCACTTATCTCATGGATCAAGTCGCGCCTCTGACAGACACGCGATACGTTATTCCTCTTTCATCACGAATGGCAGTTTACGGAAGTTTATATCTAATTCAGTGCTGGATACTTGACTTCATAACACGCAAAAACAGAAATTCATAGCAAACCAATTACATACAGTTGACATTTGTTTAGCCCCCATTGTATTTGACTTCGCTTATCTCCAAAACAATGTCTTTCATCCATGTGAACAAACTGCGGTTATCTTCTCTTATTTGTGAAATTCTTTAATACTCCCTTACGTCATTAAACAACAGTAATGACAGACAATCCACTTCAACTCTAATTTTGATAGAGCTTAAAAGACATTGCCTTAGAAGTTGCCAAAGTTGGAATTATTTGGTAAAGACATTTGTCCAGCAATCTGGTAGCTTTCCTGTCAGAAATTGTCTTGAAGCCAAAGATAGTAATTTGTAATTTGTGTATCTTACTCGACGTGCACCATTGGGTGCGTAATGAGAACATTGTTCAGGGAAGCAATGTATAATAGTTTATCTGATCATTAAAGAACGCATATCCCCTTCGTAGAGTGTTGAGTTACAGGTAAGACAAGCAAATAATGATCTAGCGGTGGCCGAAGACCAAAATGAGTAACAAAGGTTGTTGGCACTAGGCCGAAATGTAAAGAGAGAAAGTCACTGTCATAAGCTTGCTACGGATTATAAAATAAACATTGCACGGGGAGCGTTCGATGTAGATTCCTTAGCGAGTCTGTGATTGATGGGTTGAGGTAGCAGCTGGTGCTTGACGCAGAGAGCTGGAAGGAATAACTTGTTCGATGGTTGAGACAGAACTACCTCTTTTCCTTTTTTATTGTCATTTCATTCCTCTCGCCTCAGATGGGCAGGAATGGGCGGTCAGCGGATGCAAGTCGCAGCTCTTCAGTCATATGGGTGCAAAAAGTATAAAAAAATATAAAACTGGATGCGGCAGTTGACAAAATCAATGTTTGACGTAGTAAAAAGACATTGTTTCAGGTGCATATTTTAAAATTAGAAGGCAGGTGGTGTTGATTAATTATAAGATTGAGACAGAAGAAAGGGCAAACGAATGTATCACAGAAGGTAAAAGACAAAGGGACAGTTGCATAAGTTAAAAAGCTAAAAGCTGGTGTGTTGATTGATTAAAATAGAGACATAGGTGAGCGAAGTGATAAATGTGCCTAGACTGCCAGGAAGAGGGGTATATGGGAACGTAGCAATTTGAGTAGTGTGTAAGTGGGTGTTTGTGTGAGAGGATGTTTGGAGGAGGAATTGGGGAGAATGAAAAGGGATGCCGTTCTGAACAAAATCTTAGGATGTTAGTGGAAGAGAGTGAAGGCAGCCCTGATCGGGGCAGGTGGGATGAATTCTTTTGGACCTGGCACTCACTCCGTCTTCTGGCCACGAGTGGCCTACCGGGACCACCCGACCGCCGTGTGTCGGATGCGGAGGATGCGGATAGGAGGGGCGTGGGGTCAGCACATCGCTCTCCCGGTCGTTATTATGGTATTCTTGACCAACACCGCTACTATTCGGTCGAGTAGCTCCTCAATTGGCATCACGAGGCTGAGTGCACCCCGAAAAATGGCAACAGCGCATGGCGACTGGATGGCTTAACTTCGGTAATCTCACGGAAACCGGTGTATCCACTGCGGCAAGACCGTTGCCTTTGGACCTGGTAGGATTGGTATATATCAAGGTGGATTTTATGGTCGGGATAGGGATGGCGTTTACACTTTCATTGGGAGAGGATGTGAAGTGTTGGGGGAACGTGGAGGTAGAAGCGCAGCGGAGTACCAGGAGCTGTGAGCAGGGGGAAAACGAGGGGCTGGCTAGTGTCGAGTTTACTAGTAACATGGGATATTCCGAGGTGTGCAAGATGAAAGAGTAGAGAGGGGAATTTTATAAATTGGTAGAGGATGAGGGTGGGGGAGGGTAAGCGGATTCCAAAGGCTAGGCGGAATTCATGGCGTTCGAAGATCTGTAGGGCGTGATTAAAGGAGGGAGGATCAGAAGTCCATGCCACATTTGCACAGCAAATAATGGGTCGGATCATGGATTTATAGGTGTGGAGGATTGTGGAGGGATGCAATCCCCATGTTCGGCGGGTTAGTAGTCTTACTAATTTTAGACTATTGTGGGCTTTCTGTTGAATTGGTAGTAGATGGGACTTCCAAGTTAGTCGGCGATTAAGTGTTAGCCGCCCTCCGTGGTTGAGCGAGAGCCTTTAGGCTCTGTTATACTGTCACGGAGCAGGGATATGGTGCCCTGTGCTGGCAGCGGACTTGGTGCCTCACGTGGGGCCGCCAGGGACTCTGTGGGCAGTAAACCAGCTTGTCGTTGTTGTCCAGAACATTAACCAGCATGCAGGAGGAGCGCGCATCGTTGTTTGGCTTGAAGGCGCTTGCCCGATAGCGGCGGACAATGCCTAAAGTGTAGTCACGCACGGGGACAGAGTTGCTAGTTGCTCTCTTGGAAGCACACAGCGTCCCTTTTCACCAGGGAAGAGATGGCGAAGTCAAATGCGATGAGCCTTCTTCATCCCCGGTAAACGATGGCGACACCGTCGGAAGACGTAGGTCGAGGATCCATCGTCACATTGTCTCTGATGAAGTGGCATAACTGGTGTCCAGCAGTCGTGTCCAGAAGCCGGAATCCTGGACTTAATGCGGATCTCGGGTGGACGGTTTTGGAGAGGCTGGCAAGACTGGTAGCAGCCGCGGAATGAGATGTCTGGAACATTCCCGCAAGAGTACCAAACATGGTGAGAGACGCACTGCGTGTAGACAGCTGATAGAGGTGTGAGAGCACCATGGAAAGGATATTGGAGAGTGGAAGGAATTGCGTGAACACCCAGAAAATACAGGTGCATTCAAGTTCTAAGGCCTTCGATTTTTTTTTCTAATTAACTACTCACCCGAAATCGATTAAACTGGCGTTACTTCTCGACGTAATCGCCCTGCAGACGTACACATTTTTCACAACGCTGACGCCATGATTCCATGGCAGCGGCGAAGGCTTCTTTAGGAGTCTGTTTTGACCACTGGAAAATCGCTGAGGCAATAGCAGCACGGCTGGTGAATGTGCGGCCACGGAGAGTGTCTTTTATTGTTGGAAAAAGCCAAAAGTCACTAGGAGGCAGGTCAGGTGAGTAGGGAGCATGAGGAATCACTTCAAAGTTGTTATCACGAAGAAACTGTTGCGTAACGTTATCTCGATGTGCGGGTGCGTTGTCTTGGTGAAACAGCACACACGCAGCCCTTCCCGGACGTTTTTGTTGCAGTGCAGGAAGGAATTTGTTCTTCAAAACATTTTCGTAGGATGCACCTGTTACCGTAGTGCCCTTTGGAACGCAATGGGTAAGGATTACGCCCTCGCTGTCCCAGAACATGGACACTATCATTTTTTCAGCACTGGCGGTTACCCGAAATTTTTTTGGTGGCGGTGAATGTGTGTGCTTCCATTGAGCTGACTGGCGCTTTGTTTCTGGATTGAAAAATGGCATCCACGTCTCATCCATTGTCACAACCGACGAAAAGAAAGTCCCATTCATGCTGTCTTTGCGCGTCAACATTGCTTGGCAACATGCCACACAGGCAGCCATGTGGTCGTCCGTCAGCATTCGTGGCACCCACCTGGATGACACTTTTCGCATTTTCAGGTCGTCATGCAGGATTGTTTGCACAGAACCCACAGAAATGCCAACTCTGGAGGCGATCTGTTCAACAGTCATTCGGCGATCCCCCAAAACAATTCTCTCCACTTTCTCGATCATGTCGTCAGACCGGCTTGTGCGAGCCCGAGCTTGTTTCGGTTTGTTGTCACGCGATGTTCTGCCTTCATTAAACTGTCACACACACGAACGCACTTTCGACACATCCATAACTCCATCACCACATGTCTCCTTCAACTGTCGATGAATTTCAATTGGTTTCACACCACGCCAATTCAGAAAACGAATGATTGCACGCTGTTCAAGTAAGGAAAACGTCGCCATTTTAAGTATTTAAAACAGTTCTCATTCTCGCCGCTGGCGGTAAAATTCCATCTGCCGTACGGTGCTGCCATCTCTGGGACGTATTGACAATGAACGCAGTCTCATTTTAAAGCAATGTGCATGTTTCTATCTCTTTCCAGTCCGGAGAAAAAAAATCGGAAGCCTTAGAACTTGAATGCACCTCGTAGAACAGTGGCGCCCAGAGGGCTGACGTAAGTGCGGGAGCACGTGATAACTACACTTGTTGTACTTGTATAACACAGCTGCATGTAGAGACGATGCATGCTTTAGGCAGGGGAAGGGTAGTCGTAAATCGTGTGGAACAGAAATTGCAAGTGGGGGATAGGGATAGGGTGGCTATTTGTAGCACGTGTGCTTCGATTAGCCACAGGAAAATGGAACATAAATTACTTTAGTGCATTAGGCACAAGGGAAAGGGATTTGGCTTGACTGTGAGGTTAGCTGTTGGGAGTCGCCATGAGGTTCATATGAGTGGAAAGATTTGGTGCACTTGATATGTCGTAGGAAAATACGAGGGGCGTTCAGTGAGAAATGAAACGCATATTTTTCTCCGAAATTATATTGATTTTGTTCAGGAACCCAGTACAATATTTTGACTATAAAACCCTACTTTTCAGCATAATCTCCGTTCAATGCGATGGCCTTAGTCCACCTTACTGGGAGGATCTGTATTCCCGCATGGTACCACTGTGCTAGTCGACGTCAGAGCCAACGTCATGCTGCGTCAATAAACTCTCCATGATCCACGTACTGGTTCCTGCGGAGTGCATCCTTCATTCGGCCAGACAGATGGAAGTCGGAAGGTGCGAGATCCGGACTGTAGGGTGGATGGGGAAGAACAGTCCAGTGATGTATTGTGAGCTCCTCTCGGGGGTACAGATTTGTGTGAGGCCTCGCGTTATCCTGGAGAAGACGAAGTTCATTTGCATTTTTTGTGGCGCCGAACACGTTGAAGTCGTTTATCCGCTGTGTGTGAGCGGGCGGACTGGTTTGGGCGACCTTGTTCCGATGATGACAGACGCCTCGCCGGACGACTTGCCGCGTTTTCGTGTACTGCCAGATTTCCGTAGACATTCTGCAAAACCTATGAATAACTGCGATGCTCCGGTTTCCCGCAAAATAAACACAGAGACAGCTCTCTGCTTGTACCTCCGTTATAGACGATATTTTGAAGGCTACGTATTACGCCGCCATCAATCATAACTTCATGCAACTATAGGGGCTGAAGCGGAAATATTCTGCGTTGTCCCAAAAAAATCCCGCTCTGTTTCAACCGAAATTATCGGAGAAAAAATACATTACAATACTTATTGAAGGCATCGCGTAGGGCCTGCAATCTGAAAGCCGTGATCGTGGAAGCGATTTCTATTGGCAGTGGACTTGGCACCTCTCGAGGCAGCTGCCACTGACTCCGTGGACAACACACCATCATGTGGCTGTTGTGTGGATATTATTGCGCGGAACATTTACCGACATGCAGGACGAGCATGGATCGTCATTTGGCTTCCAGACGACTGTGCCTCTTGCGGAGGACGTTGCCAGAAGCTTGGCCACCCACAAGACGTGTGTGTGTTGCAGGTTTGCGGGTTGCTGTCTTGTAGGCGCGGCACAGCAGTATTGGAGGCGTATGAGAGAAGGTAATCCACTTATTACAAGTAAAGATTTGATAAATTCCAGTGAATAAATTGATAGGGAAACTTGAAGCAGAGGCTACTCCAATGGAATTTGAACCAAACGCAGGCAAGAAGGTAGATCCAGTATAGTTAAGGCTTAGCTTCATCTTCAGACCCCGACTATGTTCTGATTTCTGACCATATTCCCTTGCGATGAAAGGCAAATTGACCCAATCCGCTCGTTCGACTCGTTAGCCATCCGCACTGAGTGACATCATTCCAGGTGACTACCATTGCCAAAGGACAAAACGCCATCGCTCTGGATGGTTTCAGCAAATAAAACACAAGGAAACTTTCATATATGCTTGCTTGTTTAATATACAAAGTGTTCTTGTTCACTGAACTAAGCATAGTAACGATGTTACGTAAACCCTATTGCGACGATGAAATGGTTGTAATGGTCATCTGTCATTGCCTTCCTGCGCCAGATATTTTGGAAGGTGTGTGGATAACAACTATAAATAGCTGTGCCGTGTAGTGTTATGTTTTGATAGTTGACAAAACCGTCGTAGGAGATCTTAAATGTATGTTACTTCGGAACTGCCCGAAAAGTACAGTCTGTATTCAGTCTGCTACCAGTTTTCTTTATTTGTGTGTACTGAGAAGTCGGTGGTAACTCATTATGCAATTGTTAATGGAACAAGATTTGTCTGCATGCCATACGCTCCTGCAACCAAAATTATTGCTCTAACATTTGGGGAGAAGGCCATCACAACTGCAACAGAAAAGATAGTAAATAGAGAAATTTTACTTATTGCGCTTACACACTATAGCAGGAACAGTACATTATTAAATTTGTATGTGATTTGAGGTATACAGGGTGCGAAATTTAGTACATAGAACTGCCTTCTCTGACAACAGCAACAGCTGTAACTCGGATAGGCATTGAGTCAAACTCGACTTGCATGACAGATGTAGGTACGTCATTCCAAGGTTCTTCAACTCTGTGCCAGAGGTCAATCGTAATGGCTCGCCAGTGGCGGTGTGCCAGTCTACCAACAACGCATGACCAGATGTTGTCAGTGGGTGAGAGGTCTGGTGAACGCGATGACCAGGGACAGAATCGAAACTGTCTGAAATCATAGTACGTCACAAGAGTGCAAGCAACATGCAGGCTTGCATTACCGTTTTGGTAGATAACATCACAGAGACCTTGTAGGTAGGACACTGACCGGCCTAAACACATCAGATATGTAATGCTTGCTGTACAAATTGTTGGTTGTGCGAACCAGAGGTGATTATGTTGTGTATCCAACACCAATCCTTATTGCCATGCCAGGTGCTAGGCGAATAGAGTTAGGCAACATTTATACTCCTCGAAGGCTCCACACATGAGACATGCATCTCGATGCTGTACCATGAACTGGGACTCGTCTGGAAAGAGGAAGTCAATGTTGACATCGGGCACACAACTGTCAGGACACCTCTCTCCACTGCATTGTTAATGGGTCAAGATGTGTCTGCAGTGTCCTGCATGCCATACACTCCTGCAACCAAATTATTGCTTTAACGTAGTTAAGGATTGGATTGGATTGATTTGGAGGGAAGAGACCAAACAGCGAGGCCATCGGTCTCATCGGATTAGGGAAGGAAGGGGAAGAAAGTCGGCCGTGGCCTGTCAAAGGAACCATCCCGGCATTTGCTTGAAGCGATTTAGGGAAATCACGGAAAACCTAAATCAGTATGGCCGGACGCGGAATTGAACCATCGTCCTGCCGAATGTGAGTCCAGTGTGATAACCACTGCGCCACCTCGCTCGGTCGTAGTTAAGGCTTAGCTTCCTCTTCAGATCTTGAGTATGTTCTGATAAGGCAGTGAAACTCCATAGAACATTTGTGACCATATTCCCCTGCGATCACAAGCGAATTGAACCAGTCCACTCGTTTGACTCGTTATCCATCCGCACTGAGTGTCATCTTTCCAGGTCTGTACGATCTGCATGCCAGAGCGAACACTATGTCTGTCCTCTCTGGCGCTGTCACTTCTTGTCTAGCCTACCTGACCCCACAGATTCCCCATTTGCTTGACGGTCGTTGGGTCCCACGAGCACTAATATCGCCTAATGCAAACCATGATATTGTCACTATCATATTGGTAGACATTTCTCCTTTTTACAGTAGACGTAATGACAAACACGTCAATGTAATTTCTGAAAGACAAACCTGGCGCGTAATCTTTCCTTATAAAGAGAATGTGGATGGTGTTACTCCTACAAAATGTGTAAGCTAGTACTGGAATGCTAATCAAGTGTACAGTATATCTGAATCAAGTAGTACATTTCATGCACTTTGTTTGATAGTGTCTTCGTACCGTTACAATGATCAGACATCGTTTTTGGGACATATCATATATCGTTTTCTCTTCGTTCTACTGTTATCTGTGGCTTGACGGTTCCTCTACTAAAAGACAAGTTTAACAAAGGCCCACTCGTGACTGCACGACACAAAGCTTTACGCCTCGCCTCGGCCCGTCAATACCAATATCCTCCTTCAACACCGACATTGGACTGTTGATGAGACGTAACATGTTGCCTGGTCGGACGTGTCTCGTTTCAAATTGTATCGAGCGGAAGGACATGTACAGGTATGGAGACAACGTCATGAATCCATGCACTCTGCGTTTCAGTAGCGGGCTGTTCAAGCTGGTGGAGGCTCTGTAATGGTTTGGGGCGCGTGCTGTTGTAGCGATATGGGAACCCACGTACGTCTAGATACGACACGTACGTAAGCATCCTGTCTCATCGCCTGCACCCGTCCATGTCCATTGTGCATTCCGACGGACTTGGATAATTCTAGCTGGACAGTGCGACACTCCACAAGTCCTAAATTGTTATACAGTGGCTCCAGGAACACTCTTTACGCTTAAGCACTTCCGCTGACCACCAAACTCCCCAGACATGAATATTATTGAGCATATCTGGGATGCGTTGCAACATGGTGTTCAGAAGAGATCTCCACCCCCTCGTACTCTTACGGATTTGTGGACAGTCCTGCAGGATTCATGGTGTCAGTTACCTGTAACACAACTTCACCAAAACAGAACAGCTATGGTAATTGTAAAGAACATTTTGTTCTTGAACAGGTGCTGTAGATGAGGAGGGAATGGCGGTAAAGTGAAGTAGAAGAAACGGTGCAGGCATTAAGTTATCTGTGATATCGTAACTGTTGTGGTGTATATTAGTATTTACATCAGCAAATTGTGACATACGCACACACACAAAAATACACACACACACACACACACACACAAATGTGTGCATGTGCACACTCAGACACACACAGTACATTCACTGTAAACTAATAATGTTATTATCTACATAGTTGCATTCCCATACTTACGGCTTGACAACAAGGAGTGATGGTCTGGTGAGCCATTTCTTTTCATAGTGATACCTCTTTGATTGTGATACGCAGCACCCTTACAGCACAGCGATATGTCGATGATATTCTACGCCCCGTTTCGTTGCCCTCGTGGCGAGCCAGCCTGATTTCACTTTTAGCAGGATAATGCCCGCTCGCACACGTCGAGAGTTTCTACTGTTTGTCTTCGTGCTCGCCAAATTCTACTTTGGCCAGCAAGGTCATCGGATCTCTCCCCAACTGAGAACGTCTGGAGCATTATCGGCAGGGTCCTCCAACCATCTCGCTATTTTGACGATCTAACGCCCCAACCTCAGGAGGACGTCCAACAACTCTGTCAATCAAAGGCAAGCCGATCAATTGCTTCCACAGAGGCCTGGCGTGGACCAACGCCTTATTGACTTGCTCTGTTTGTGAAGCTCTATCTCTTGAATAAATCATCCATTTTTTTTCTGAAAAGGTAGTCATTTGTTTGTTTGTACATGTACTTCACATCTACCCATTTCCATACCATTCGGATAATTCTCTTGTGATCCGTCGATTTTTTTTTGTCGAAGTATATTTGTCTTAAGACATCATGTTGTAATTTCCATGTTGCTACAGCTAGCCGTAGAAGGAAAAATATGTAGTTGATGACACAAACTGGAATACATATAACAAGTAGCCGAACATATTAGGTGTAAGTGCTACTGTGAGACAAATAGATTGACACAGGAGAGGAGGTCATCGCAGTTTGCATAAAACGAATGAGATATTGGCCCCTCACTGCTTTTCACTTCCCGGCCTCCCCCCGCCCCGCCCCCACCACTAAAAAAATGTTTGAGAATAGTAATTCGCTTTTGTAACAAAAGTACTTACACAAATTGTGTCGAATGTTAGTTGGCGGGGGTACAAATCAGGTATAGTGGCCATCTGAAATATCACTGTCATTTCCAAAGAATTATCATTTTGCAATAACTATTCTTATTTTTCAGAGTGACATTAACGCACAGTTGTTCCAATATTTTTTTCAGTACACAACAAAAATAGCTACATTTCTTTAACAGTTCGTTTTCGACTTCAGTTGAATATCACTCCTAAATAATTTCCAATAGGAGTAAGCTATAGTCTTTAGGCTAATTTACATTTTTGTATCTTACTCAGTTTAGAGGGAAGAAACTGATGAAGTTATTTTCATTGGACAGTGAAGTTAAACATTTTCTTTTGAATATTTGTACCGTATGTTTTGACTCCATAGGCAGTAACTATGCTGAGTTTAAAAAAGAACAATGATTGCAATATTCGATCTAGGATAATGTCATGCCCCACCGACGAGTGAATACTACGGTTGAACAGCTTCAGCCATTTCAACTGGGTCGCATTTGCAGCCCAGTGGGAAGCTGGGTTGACATATCAACGGATTGCTGTGTGACGCTGCTTTCACGGTGATCTATGGAACATTCTGACACCCGTACACAGGTTCTGGAAATCCATGTAGTACAGACGCATGTCAAGACCGTTGGTTTTGCGAGCAGCGTTTGGCAGCCAAACATCATCAAGGGACGTCTGCTCCCGGTAGCTGAGTGGTCAGCGTGACAGAATGTCAATCCTAAGGACACTGGTTCGATTCCCGGCTGCGTCGGAGAGGGGTTTGGGTTGTTTGGGGGAAGAGACCAAACAGCGAGGTCATCGGTCTCATCGGATTAGGGAAGGACAGGGAAGGAAGTCGGCCGTGCCCTTTCAAAGGATCCATCCCAACATTTGCCTGTAGCTATTTAGGGAACTCACGGAAAACCTAAATCAGGATGGCCGGACCCGGGATTGAACCGTAATCCTGCATCGGAGATTTTCTCCCCTCAGGGACTGGGTGTTGTGTTGTCCTAATCATCATCATTTCAGCCCCATCGACGCGCAAGTCGCCGAAGTGGCGTCAAATCGAAATACTTGCACCCGGCGAACGGTCTACCCAACGGCAGGCCCTAGTCACACGGCATTACATTATCATCAAGAGACAAAGTCCAGACACATGTTGCATTTGCAGTGTCATCAGGGAACTAAGGGAACTATCTGTTTGCAACAGGATTAAGTTTATGTGTCCCTCTTTCCAAGCTACCACTGACACCACGACACCACCAAGCGTGGCTGCTCTGGTGCCGTGAAACAGATGGCTGTAGCAAGACACAAAGCAATAAATGACGCTAGCTGCCAGGGGTTAAATCAATAGGGAAAAATGAAAATTTGTGTTCGACCAGGATTCGAATCCAGAACTCTTGGTTACTAGGCAGAAGTGCTGACCATTGCACCATCCGTACACACTAACATTGCAACTGCACAGACTACCGCACCACTTCTCAACCTATCCACCCACTGTAGATGTAGCGCCCCTTGCCCATTTCAAAGATTCCTCTAAGAGTTCGACCGTTTTGTGCATCTGCACTGAAGTGATCATTGGCCGTCATTACCTTAATTATATATGTGGTGTCTGTTCTTTCGGAAATGTCATCCGGTCTCCTCCAATTAGCTTGAAATAGTTTAAAGAGGTAAAACAGAATTTTTTGCTGAGTGGGCACAGCTTTCTGAGCTGCGACAGAAGTTTTCAGTTACAGACAAACGAAAAAAGTTGAAAAATTCCCTTATTCCACCAAATATATACAACATTCGCAAGCTCACTCGCTCAAAACTCTGATTTCATAAGCCATGTGTGAAGGCAGGGGAAACAGCCTATCTGCTGTTCCTGCATGGACCTAAGCGTTGTGTGTGGGGCCTAATGGTTCTAGTTGGCCTCTGCGAGCGTCTCAGGCTGTAAAGACGCTCAGTTCCCAAGCTAAGATCCCTATCCATGTAATTCCTACGCAAGCGAATGATTTCTTCCACTATAGAGACGCTGCTCAAACGCTGTTGCCCACGCTTGTCAGTAAGGCCACCAATTGCATTATGATTAAAATGTCTTATACTCATCTCTTAAAATAGCTAATGGTTCTAAAAATTCACTGTATTCGAAAGAGGAAAGACCATGGCTGATGTACACTGCGCTCTGCTTCATCTTAAAGACCAGCTGCGTTTAATACTTCCAAAACTGGAAGACTTTCTGGCGATGTTGCCATTTCTTCCTCAAAAGGACAATGTGTTAATTGTGCAACATCTGACCCCAAGAATGGAGTTGTGTAAGAAACAGAAGTCTGTTCCTGAGAGGCCTTTTTTTTTAGTTAAATGTTGTTAATCTCTGTAAATAATGTAAAACATATGACAAATGATTTTTGTAGACTACAGCTCCACTAGTTAAAACATTGCTGCTTCTTTTCTGTACGTGTGTTACCGCAAATGAAATTTTTGGCTCATTATTAATGTTACCTGAAACCAAATCTTCCTTATTGACACTTAGAACAAGTACGTTCCCTGGTAAGGCACTTAGAAAGTTGTTAATTTGTCCCATTATTTTTGCAGTGATGAAGTGAGGTGTAAAAATTGGTTGTATCAGTGTACAGTTTCATTTATTCGGATACAAAGAAGTTAAGTACAAAAAGAGAAACATTATTATTTCTGATTCTCTTCACAAAATTGAAATTTAGATTCTTCATTTGTGTTGCCATATTGTCCGTAGTTGCTTTACAATTCGTGAGCTTATTTTCATTCTGCCGTTGCAACTACAAAAAAGCGATTTTTTTTTTTTTTTCACGAGAGGCGTTTCGCTGGATTGAGGTAAAGCATCATCATTGGTTTGCAGTTAAGTTATTTGCATTTTAATTTGCTTTAAGATCGAAAAACATTTCGTTAAAAATATATTGGGTTTTACTTACTGTGATTTCCGCTTGACTTTTCGCCTACATCATAAAATGCCCTCTGGTAGTACGTTGTTGATGCTTTTCTTCCATAGACAATGATAGTTGTGGTCTAATTTTTAGTTTCTAGAGAGCCCTGTGCATTTTCTTATGTTTTAGGCTGTACACTTCTTCGCACATCACTGTTTTCTGTTTCTTGTACTTGTAAGTATGCATTGTGGTTCGTGTTTTGTAGTGTTGTCAACATAACCTTGCCACTAGTTTGCCTTTAGCCTATAGTCTTTTTTTTTTTTTTTAAGTTTACTGTGTGTGTGTAATTCTCCCACCCTTCCACCCAACCCCACCTTCCCAGTTTCATTTCACTCCTTGCTACTCACGTGCTCCTCTAACTCACACTCTATCACACTACTATACACTTACGCCCATTCATCGTGACTTCTCCCTTCATCACCAAAAAAAAACCTACATCATTTTTCCTTGCCTAGACTTACACAGCATATAAATTCGCAGCAACATAATTAAATAGAATTACACACATACAACAAAATAAAAAGAAAAGAGTATAGGCCAAACAAAAACTAGTGGCAAGGTTCTGTTGGCGACACTACAAAACGCAAGTCACAATGCATACGTAGAAGTACAAAAACAAACAGAAAAAAGTTAAGTGCGGAGGAGTGTGCTGTGTAAAACATAAAAAATGCATACTGCTGCAGAGCAACTAAAAATTAGACCACAGCCATCAGTGTCAAAAGAAGAAAAGAATTCAGACGGCATTTCCCGATGCAGGTGAGAAATCAAGTGGAGATTACCGTAATTAAAACCAACATACTGTTAACGAACTTTTTTTACATCTGAAAGCAAAGCAAAATGTAATAACTTAATTACAGATCACTGATGATGCTTTATATCAATAAAGTGAAACGCGTCTGGTGAAAAAAAAACGTACTTTTTTGTAATTGCAACGACAGAACGAAAATACGATCTAGAATTGAAATATGGATCTCAGAACTTTTGGCAGTTCTACTCTTCGTATATTCTTCGAGTCGTCCAGTACCCATGCAACTCTGTCAACATTCAGTAGTAAGACTTGCAATATCGTTGAATATTTACAGTCTATCATGCAAGGCTACTTTGTAAGTTTTCAGATGAGTGATTATACCTAAGATAATACAAAAATGGGAATTATTGATAATTTAAATAAAGGGCTTTGTGCAGTATTATCAGTTACTACAGAATTACGCTCCAATGACGTTCCATTTACTGCATAGTTGAAGGATCTATAAATACTTGGGAAAAATAGTGTTAATGTGTGTGTTAATGTTTAAGGTATCTAGTTCTCTCGTAAGGAGTGGCTGAAAACCTGTAAATTTGTTGAAAACCTGTAAATCGACAAATATCATAGTTCGCTAACACAGAACTATATCAACTCTTTTTACATATGAAATCTGCAACCGTTCGTCCAAATAAAGTATTGCTGACCACCTTCAATCCATATGTGTTCGTGAATGTTGTTTATGGGTGAGGATCCCCTAAGAGTCTGTTACAATAAACGAATTAATAAAATGAATAAGAGAACAACAATAACGCATCCGCTATGAGAGAAGACTCCGGGGGAGAACAGAAGGTGCAACCAACAGTGTGAAAGGAGAAAATTATTTGAAGATCATTAAGAATGATAATGTTGTAAGTAAAAATTACGTTTACTATGTTTTCCAAAATTTGACCTGCAAAATCCGTTTACTGCTGTTGGTAATGTAGCATATGACGTAAGAGCTGTGCTTAAAAGTAATGCCTTACTGCACATTCTTTTAATACTTCACGATAAACCTTTGTGCTCATACTGATGTTATTGTTCGAGATGGGGTGTTGCCCACAAAACGTTCAATATCGCATATGCACTTTATCATTGTCACAATTTTGTTCCTTCTTGCCCACAAAACGTTCAATATCGCATATGCACTTTATCATTGTCACAATTTTGTTCCTTCTTTGTTAAACCGCTCATTTACTAGTTCATAATAATGCGTATTCGTGTTTTCACTTGTACTTATGTACAGATTGTTTTTACTTGCATTGACATTTCCATATATATGTATATTCTGAGTATGAGTACATTATATACATACATATGATGGCTATACAACCTTCTCAAAGAGACAGACTCCGGCCAGCGTTTACAATAGCATTTATATTTCATCTACAAGCTGAGATCTCGCTTCGTGATTTTATTTCTCATCTTCTTAGGACCACAGCACATGTTCTCTTCAGAGAAACAACACACAAATATCCGTTCTAAAAATTTGGAAATGGAAACAGATCAAACAAATGTTACAAATAAGAAGTAGGCATGTCAGAAGGCACGAATTCGACTCTAATAAAAAACATTAGTGGCTCGTACAGGTTCTGAGAGCACACAAGACAGCTTCTGGTTCCTCAAAACTCTGTTCTTATTACTTTATTAAACTGTTTCCTACTATATTATCTCGTGTGACGCTGAACTCATGTTTGTCGTTTTTCATAACGAAATTAATTAATTAATTGCACATTTAGCAAAAATACTATAAGATGTAAACTACCATATTCTGTTTTAAAGCTTCTTTCTAGACTAACTTTTAATTTTTATGCAAGAATCTACTATGTTGTTGCAAAACTTGTAATAATTAAAACATTCCATTCCTTGTACAGGATATACTGACAGGTTTCTCTTTTAAGCACGGTTATTCACTGACATTGTTTAATGAAACAAATGTTCAAGAATTTACATACATATTAGACACAAATACCATTTACATAGGAAATTAAAAACACTTATGATTACTATACACAAATACTAAGTTACTATTTAAAAACAGTTCTCACTGCACAAATTTTTTCAGATCCTTTTAAGGATAGAGACCCTTCCTTTTGACAGTTTCCACATCGGCCAGTAGGTACCTACTTCTGTGTGAAATATATTTCATAAGGTCCGGAGTGTGTTTTCAGTAACACCAAGTCTCCTTCTTGTAACTGTGTGTTACTCTTACTTAATTGCTTATCATACATCCATTTTTCTAGTTTGGGTATACTGTGTCAAGTCATCAAATACATCCTTTGCTGTTTCCTCTCTAGTTTTCATTTTGCCCCCTGCCTTAGGTGTAGCGAATAGAGGACTTCTATAAGGTGACATCGATGATTCAGCTATTCCTTACTATATCGTTTTTCTAATCTCCTTTGTAACTGCTTCCTCTTTTGACCATGAGTTGTTACCATGCGCCAATAGCACCGGTCACTTTACAGTTGTATACATTAATTAAGTCTACAAATTACTAGAAATATTTATATTCAGATTCATGTCTTGGGGCCCCACATATGGCGTCAGTTTAAGCCGTTTCTCCGTTTAAATATTATTTTTCTGTCTATCAACTGAGATTTGAAAATCGTTAATTATTGATGCAGATTGGATGGCGTACGCCTAAGTAGAACTTATTCATCATCTGTAATAATACTGATTGCGACAGAAATACTTTATTGTTATATTAGTTTTCACTGACTTTATAAACTGTTCACAAAAATATTGTAAGTGCCTACATTAGTCCAGTCCATGTCTCAAGTTGGACTTTTTAAGTCAAAATTCAGTAAGGTGATGTTAAGTAACTGTACTGCTCTGAAAACGAAACAGCTCAAATTAAATCGTTGTAGGTCGTGCGCCTTTTGCACGCTGAGGTGAAATGAAATGTAATGTGGCTAGGGCTTCCCGTCGGGTAGACCGGTCGCCTACTGTAAATCTTTTTAGTTGACGCCACTTCAGCGACTTGCGTGTCGATGGGGATGATATTAAATTCACGTATTCTACTTAACGGCTGCGTCTGAAACTCGTCAGTGATGATGCTCGAGCAACTAAAAAAGGTTAAATGCTAAAATGTTAATGAAATTGACATGGAAGGGTATTTACAGTACTTACATAATTCCAACAAATACTCTATAATGACGTACTGAAATACTTAACAGATTTGCACTCATACACACACACACTCACACACACACACACACACCGCACACCACACACACCACACACACCTGATTTCTCAAATAGATACAGTTCGACCATTGAAATCGAAAGCAAACAGAAGACAGAGAATTCTATAATGGTACTCTTTTTTTTTTAATAACAGAAAACCGACATGGCCTAGCCACTTCCCTTGACCAAAAGGAATGAGAGAACTTCAACCCTAATACAACAAATCAAACAGATCAGGGGGAGCCACATAGCTGCGCTCTTACAGTAACAATTGCAATTTGGAAGCTGATTTAAGCAGAGAGAAGTGTGTTATGTTCCTTAGTTGTAGATAGAACGAAATCAACTCAGAAACCAGGGTAATAAGCGACACACCAAATCGAATGTCCCTCAAAAGTGTGGCAGGACCTCACCCATTAATTTGGCCTCTGCTCTACCCACCTTACTGCAGTTCCTAAGATGCACCCGATTCTCTATATTACATGGATTTGGGCATCTCCCTTTGTTGCGAGGGATCACTTCTGATACATCCCTTCATCTCACATGTGGTACTTATGGCTCACAATAGTTTGTCATCAACCTTATTCACAGGAGATTTATTTTCTCTGCCACTGTTATACATACCGAACTCCCTCAGCCCGATACTCTAAATCTTCTATATCGCTAAGTGTACAAGATGGTCTAAGATGCACTTTTTTAACATATACAGTAGTTATTCCTTGATGATAACATTAATTACAATAACCTACATTTTAACACATAGTTATTCTTTGGTGATTACACTAATTACAAAAAATAATTCCTGGTAGATAAAATAGATATTGCATTTTCAACACACGATGATTCTTAGCGTTTTGTGAATGTTTGTTAGAAAAAAGTTTACCTTATTGTTTATTATTCATCGTTCGTAAGGGTGTGTTATATCTACCATAACAGACTGTATTATCAATGCACACTCATATCATTCCGAAGCCCACAAACTCGCATTCTTCCACACGATGCTTAACAGAGTAACAAATGCGCCACTAGAAGGCAAATAATACATAGCCCAACAAAACGATTATATCTCAAAACTGTAACACAATTATACTACAGTAAAACACAATCAGAAAAGCCCAATATACATAAAGAAATAACACTTACCATACATACAACGAAAAAAAAGAAAGCAATACAAATAATCACAATTTATCTAGGAAACATATCTAACAAAATTAACAAATTATTCAGCAAATCCGACATCGCCTTTGCATATCAGAACACACACAACCTCAAACGCAAAATCTACAAAGATAGCTCGAAAATTACGGTACACAACAATCGCAGCGTTTACAAAATTTCATGTGACACACACCAAAACTTCTACATAGGACAAACCGGTATGAAGTTCAACATTAGATATAAAGAGCACACCTGAGAAAATGTAAACAACCCGTCCACATTCTTTTTAACATCTAAAAACAAAAAATACTCCTTATTACTCAAAAAGGGAGCATTCATGACAGCCTTGAGGAAATAGAGATATATTCACACGTGTACAGCAACCCCACTGAATGAACTAACCGACCTAAAGTACAAAATTACATAGAAAACTTTAATCACACTACAAAGCAAGGAAAAAAGTAAAGTAATAAATCAGAGACACTAAATAATACACATGCATAGAAACAGTGATAACAACACGAATAATATAGAACAAAACCATAACTCCAAGAAAACATCGCAAATCGTAGACTACATCTAAATTATGACGAAAAATAAAAATAGAACATAAGAATCTCAAATAAAACTAAAGCAATTTCCATGCAGGAACGAAATTAGAACCAAACCTATAAAAATAATAAAAAAACTGATTTCTACACATCACTTATTTATAATGGTAACTATGTAAACACATAATATCGCTGATCCACTGTCATCCAAGCTGTCAAGAGAAAAATAGCATACATAAAAACCGACCAAAGTCAGATTTACGTCTCCAGCTTACACCTGAGGTGACACTAATAATTCAGCAAAAAGACAGGACATGGCAGTAACGGTATTATATGTACCCTTGGTGGTAATTGCCGAAATGGGCTCATCTTGAGTAATTTTTACCATAAAAACCATTTGAAGAGTAGTGTAGCTGGCTGACATTCATAACAATCATGTCATTGGAAGGCAAATATTGCACTGTGGGCCCCAAAGGACAAAGAAAAAAACCCCTTTTAAAGTTTGTACTGCTTTAATTTAGCATGGACTAAAAATTTTTGCGTAACAGATGATAGTTTACAGTCTTCATTGGGCATCTACATACTGATACAGGTTAATTATCTAAAGGCGTATGCAGTGTGGTAGCACATTTTTGGTGTATCTGTGCCAAGATCACGACAGAGATTGGAGACGTCGTGACTTAGAAGTAAAAACGTGCACTTTTAAATTTTCAGAAATATTATTAAAACATTTTGCCTAACGTAATGCTCATACTGCGAAGAAAGAAATTTAATTTTTGACAATTACAATTAGACTGGTTTATAATCAAATTTCTAGAAACATAAATCTGCGTTTGTCGTAGAACTTCTGCTGGTGGGAATTAAATAATCCACGTATGTGATATTCAGCATTTTCTAGTTTGTGTGGATCTTGCCCCACAACCTATGGATCTATCAGCATTGGTACAGCGTCGAAATCAATTTGGATGGTTTTAATAACATCTTATCAGGGGCGTAGCTACCACTATATCATCCATAACAATAATACAGGGACCCCGGGCTACAGCAGCCCCGACATGTGTTAGCAAAAATTCGTAAAGTGTTTTCCACAATCTCACTCAAGGTGAATGCTTAAGCCTTAGACCGTACCCTAAACGCTTAATTATCCGTTTGTCCAAATATTGGCAACACTGAAAGTTTCGGATTTCCCGCGGGGCGCATCAGCAGACAACAATGATTATGGTATTTTTCCTTTTCAGTTGAACGAGAACAGCCTATATGCTTTTATTTCAATCTACGCACGCGGTTCATGACATTCAAACGTTGTAAATCTAGTGATTATTTGTCCGTTAATAAGTTTAACTGAGAAAGAATTGAGTGAAAGCAAGAGAGATTACCCCAGTGGAGCTATGGAAGAAAAAATTAACAGAAGGAGGAGGAAGTTATAAGGAAATTGCTTAAAATTTCTTAATTTTTTTCAGCAATCAGATTCTGTGAGCAGTTTACTTTGCAATGGTAAGTACTAAATACTTATCTATCTACACGGAGAAAATACTTCTTGTTTATAATTTAGGTCACGTTATATAGCGTTCTACGTTGTGTAACGTAGGACTCATTAAGTATCATTACATGTCGTTGCGGAAATACATAATTTTATTTCAACTATGGTAACAAACCATATGGTTAGATTAAGGTGCGCATGCGATCCGTGTCGCTCGGTAGCAACGGCGTGTGAAAAGTTGCATCCAGGACTGTCGTCTAGTCGAACAAATTGCACTAGATAAATACATGTGAGCAGCGCGTTCGCTAGAATTGTACACACCCAATCATCATCATCAGTTATCTGCTATATTAGCAGGTCCTTTGCCTCTCCATTTTCTGCGATCCATTGCTTCCTTCTTAAGGCTGCTGTATGTTGTACCGTCCATCATGTCATCCAGTATCTGGAATCTCTTCCTTCCTCCCTTCCTTTTCCCTTCTACATAACTTTCTAAAACTGTTTTTATCAGTCCGTCATTCTTTCTTAATATATGCCCAATCCAATTTCTTTTTCTTCTCTTTATTACATCTAGTAACTGTCTTTTTCTCCCACTCTTCTCAGTACCTCTTCATTTTTTACTATGTCCATCCAACTTATTCTTTCCATCTTCCGCCATGTCCAGATCTCAAAAGCCTCCAGCCTCTCTCTGTCTTTTTTCCTCATAGTCCATGTTTCAGCGCCATATAGAAGAACACTCCATACAAGACATTTTATGAGTCTCTTTCTGAGTTCTCTGTCCAGACCGCTGCAGAAGATTCTCCTTTTCTTATAAAACGCCTCTTTTGCAATTGCTATCCTTGTTTTAATTTCTGTGGTGCACTTCCAGTCGGTGTCTATCCTGCTTCCAAGATACTTAAAATTTTTCACCTGTTCTAGTGTTTCTCCATTCAGCACAATTTTTATTTCCTTATTTCCTCCTATTGTCAATACTTTTGTTTTATTTGTGTTAATTTTCATTCCATATTTTTTCCGTTAGTTGCAATGGTGCCCACCAAATCCCATAATTCTTTTTCCCCAGTGGCTAGAAGGACCATGTCATCAGCAAGTCTCAAGCACCCTACTCTTCTTCCTCCAATTTCTACTCCTTTGTCCTCTAATGAGCATTGGTCAATCATATTTTCCAAGTACAGGTTGAAAAGAGTAGGTGATAAACAGCATCCTTGTCTTACTCCTTTCCCTAGTCTGATCCAGTTTGTACTTTCTCCTATACATTCCACACTTTCGTATACACAAGTTTTACCGCATTATGTGTATGTACACGGATGTTTAAATTTACGCTCTTCGTGAAGAGTGTATTAATTAAATAACTTTTTTATCGTGCACAGTTAACAAGATGGTGATACATTAAATTTTTTTACAACATTGAGCCTATATCTGGAAGAGATCTCTTCCAGCCAGTACATCTGGTGTGGAAAGGGCGATGAAAAATAAAATCGATCAATTTAGAATTAATTAAATATACATTTAATAAAATAAAATCTTAATCAGTATAGCACGGCATCACTGTTTAACCTCGTTAGTGAGAAATCGCTCATCGCTCAATAGGAATTTATGGTTACCGCGAAAAAAAATTGGTCCAGACAGGAATACCACAAACTTCCAATGATACAGTATTTTTTTTTCGAAATGAATGCAAGAAATGTAAATACAGAGCTAACCACACATTGTTGAGTCTTTTCTAACGTATTGTTGGTCGGGAGCTGCGATTATCAGCGTGTACTGTACATTTAACCAAATATTATAAAAGTATATTTTACAGATATCTGCGCTTCGTCACGCGTAATGAAAAAAAAGAGCTGATACCTCCAATAGCAGAAAAAAAAAGTTCCTTGGTAGAAAAAAATGTGTGTGAAATCTTATGGACTTGACTGCTAAGGTCATCAGTCCCTAGTGTTGGGAGAAATGGCCTGATGGCAAATTCGTTATAAGTAGGGACGAAAATCGAATTTTTCGAATAATATCGATTAATTTATGGATAATAGGTTAGACGAAAACATCTCAATCAGCAATACAAATTCCAGGATGGTATATACGATGTGTTGACTTTGCTGTTTACATATTCCCCAAGACCACTAATTTCGTCTTAGAGGTGCTAAAAATATTTGTTTCTAATCTTGAGTCACCTTGGAAAATATCATAGGTCAGTATGCTTACATGGTATTTAGTCAACATTCGTTTGCCACACATGCTGAATTTGAAGAAATAGCTCATCAAAGAAAAGAAAGGCACATTTGATATCGAAAAAGAAAAGGAACACACAGTACATAAGTAACACTCTGCAAAAATAGTAACATGAACGAACAGAAATATTTCTCGATATACACGAAACTGACAGAGGGTTACAAATGGGAAGAGCACAAATACAGAGAGGTCAGTCAACACACATTGCTGTTTTGCAGCTATTGGTTCAAATGACTCTGAGTACTATGGGACTCAACATCTGATGTCATGAGTCCCCTAGAACTTCGAACTACTTAAACCTAACTAACCCAAGGACGTCACACACATCCATACCAGAGGCAGGATTCTAACCTGCGACCGCAGCGGTCGCGCGGTTCCAGACTGAAGCGCCTAGAACTGCTCGGTCACAGTGGCCGGCGGCAGCTATAGCAAATTGATATTCGTTCTGAAGGAATCTCACTAGTGATGCGTAGAACTTCTCGTGCTGCTCTGAAACATCAGCCGGTGTATGCAGTGTTCCTTGATATTGCGCTGCAGTATCAGTTACGCCGTGTATGTTTTATTGTTGTCACTTTCGCTTTTTTGAGCGCTAAGTTGAATTTCTAATATCACTAGATTGATGAGGATAGTTTTCCTGGTACATTATGTATTCCTTTTTCAACGCCTCAAGGGCACGTAACAGGATCGTGTAAGTTTGATGACCACCGTATTTTAAATAACAGTCTTGTCTTACTCATGAAATATCTGTATCAGAACCAGTTTACTTTAATGTCATATACTTTGGTAAAGAAATGTACCACATTCAAATATCAATGACCCTGTAAAGAAAATGCTTCCACGAAATATCACTAGTATTCGTCGAACCTCCACTATAGCAGTCGTGCGGCACTATAGGAAAATGGTGTGTGTGTGTGTGTGTGTGTGTGTGTGTGTGTGTGTGTGTGTGTGTACGTTTTGCTTGCACTGAATGAGATGGCGTAAATTAGGCCTTCTGCACTTCCACCCCCTACACTGCAGGGCCTTAAGACTGAACAACCTATAAAATATGGCCCGCTTCAAGGAGGCCCGTCAAACAATTTGGGTTCGCAAGGCCTGATTTAAAGATTAATTAAAAACAAGTAAACATTTGTTCAATTAACATTTTTAAACCTACAGTTTTGAATAATTTCCAAAAAATCTCAATATTCATTTCACTTTATTTATAGATTCATCAGGAACACATTGTCTCACAGAGGTTTGGGAAATTGAAGAAACCCATACTGAGCATCTTAATAAGTCCGAGGAATTTCGTTATATATCTTTGTCAGATAGAGGAAATTTTGGTGACAGTCTTATTGAATGTGATCGAAAAATAATTGTTAAATTGGGCTCATTTAATCCACAAGGACAGTTTCCAAAGGATTCAGAAACAAAGCCATGTTTTTCAGCCTATCATTACTCATATTTCATAATGATGGAATAAAATAACTTTCTGGCGAGATGTATAGGACCGTGTTATTAATGTCATAATTACTTTAGCTTCATGCAATTTTCCTTTAAGAGGCCATAATTCTGAATCTGGAGATTTCATGTCAATTTTACGTTTACTATCGAATTATGGTGTTATTTTAAAAGACCCAAAAAGTGAAATAAATTACTTAAGGACCACGATTGTTAATATACTTGCTACAGCAGTTAAAAAATATTGTTTTAGAAATTATAAAACCTCCATTTCTGGCGATTATTTTGGATATAACTCTGACCTGTGGGAAACAGACTGACTTTCTGTAGGTTTTCGATACATCTCGATAGCAGAAAATGATGAAATAAAAATCTGCGAGTCCTTTTTGAAATTTATACCAGGAGCTGATTGTTGTGCAGAGGGCTTCAAACTGAAATTTTTAATACTATAAAACAACATAGAATTGATTTGTGTAAATGTAGACGGAAGGGTTGCAATGGAGCAAATGTGATGTCGCGTGATTGTGGAGGATTACAGCGCCATATGGCGATTATATTCATTGTGAGGCGCAGGTTAAACTTAATTTTAAGTGATGCTCCGAAATGTGTTACTTAAGTGTCAATTTTTTCGATAATTAGGAAAAAATGTATATAGATTTTTTGGCAATAGTATGAAACGCTGCTCAATGCTGAGTAACGATAAGTATCGAAAATATAAAATTAGCCTTAAGAAGCTATACCGTACTACATGGTCTTCAAGGCAGGACGCTTTATCGGCTGTAAAGAAAAAATTATTCATTAATAATGAAAACTTTGTACGAGATAAATTTAATCTCCACTAAAAAAGACAAACATGACTAATGTAAAAGTATAATTAATGCTTTAGAAAATTACGATTTTATAGTTCTTTTCGCCTTTTCTAATTCATTATTTGAAACCATTAATTCAGTTTCTAAGGCTCTGTAGCATGAAAATAATTCAAAGTCTGTGTACTATTTCTATTTTGATATATTAATTTCTCAAACTAAAGAAAGATTTCAAAGCCTTTGTGACCTTAGTAATAAATTCGAAGTGTTACAACCGGACAAACTCTTATTTTTTCCAAACGAAATAATAAAAAACGAAGCGCGAAATATGACCGTTAAATACAGTAAAGATATATTATTTTATCTGCATGAACAAATAATTTCTTTGAAAATTTGCTTAAAAACAGAAATTCAGAAAATCCATTCTTTGAAGGAACTCACGGAATTATTACTGATGAAGTTCAATAGCCTTGCATCCAGTTTTAAAGAGGTAATAACAGCATATTTCCTGTTTTTTATCCTTCCTGTAACAACTGCAACAGCTGAACGAAGTTTCTCGAAATTAAAAGTAATTAAAAACTTTTTTAGAACCTCTATGAACCAAGATCGGCTTTCAGACCTGACAGTGCTGTCTATAGAGGCAGAGAATCTCGAAAAATTAAAATTGTCTTCAGCTATGGATGATTTATAAATAAGTTTGCTGAAAAAAAGGCGAGAAAAGTATACATTTGAATTGATGGCTAACTTGTCTCCTTGGAACATTCATTGTAAATAATTACTATACTTCACCAATAAATATTTATTTTATTCAGAATGAGAGTTTTCGTTTCTTTTGTGAAAAATCTTTACCCTCCATTCGAGCTTCGCCACAGTGGGGTAACAGTGCCCCGTGACACGTGCCTGATGTACTCTTGAGTTTCCTTCGACCAATATGTCGCAAGGAAAACACCTTTAAACTCCCGATGTGAACTACACTTTGTGCAGTCTCACTCATTCGGACTGCAGGATCTCATTCTAAATGTGCATACAATAAGTCTAGCTTGTGTTTCAATAGCCATGATGGTGATAATGATAAACTGAATGGAGATATCCACACCTTGGGATGAATAGATTTGTCACTGTCCACATATATATTTGGAATTTCCGTACGGAAAGGAATCGCTGAAAATCAAACGTTTCTTCTTCCAGAACATACATCCTATCGGCTGTTTGTGTTTCTTTGTATTCTGCTACAGATCCCCGGAAGGTTGTTGACTCACTACCTCTACTTTCCCTTTCGACAAACTCGCTCACGTCCACTGCGTGCAGATTCATGTGTGGACTGCAATTATTTAGTGGGTTGCCATCCATCTCCAAACATAAAAAGTTGCCCGATCGGCTCACAAAAACCATTCTCATTACTAATTCTTCTTTCCCACTCTGTACTCAACTATCTCAATGATTGATTTCCCTCATTTTCCTTGGGGTCCTCGTGTCTCTTGTATATTTTGCGTGAGATTAATTTCTCCTTGTGTAATTGTGATAGTACTCTAGCTTCATCCAATTTCGTGACAATATCAGCATCAGTATTGTCCAATCTTCTTCCGACTTTTACAAAGCGCGTTTCTTGTTCTTTCTGCCACCTGCTTGCTTTGCCCAGTTCTTTTTCAAGAACTGGAAGTTGTTCTAATTGCGCATTTATTCCTTTCTCTGCTTTATTTACTTCTTCTGATTGCGCTACTTCTTGGCTTTCATAGCTACAATCTCTCCTTCCGTCGTTAATCCTTTCTACATCTTCCAAATTTTCGCTCACAATATCCCATTTTTCCTTTATCTCTTTTCTAGATACCTTCATTTCAAGTAACATTTCCTTTCTGGCTGCCTCATTCTTCAGTCATTGTTTGCAAACATTGCAATAAAGCAAGTTCTGAGTTACTCTCAACTCCTTCTTACACTCATCAGAACAGAGGAGTCCGGTGAAGTTCCTTGACAGTATTTCACGCAAGAACCAGTACTTGACACACCATATAAAGCTGGCAAAATCATAAGATTTTGCTACACGAAATTACGTATCAGGTATCAGCAAGTATTGGCCGGCAGGTTTGACAGAGACATAAAAGCATTCAAAAACATATTATGAGAGTCAGAGTTTTCTTTCAATGAAAATCAGGCGAAGGAAAGGAGGAGGGAGTCGGAGAACTTTAGGAACAATCTAATAATTTTTGTGGGCCACCGCGATGGGAGAATAACAGAAGAAACAACAGGAGAAGACCACCAGGCATATTTTGGCTTTTTCAGCCATTCCCACCATACATAGGGGCAGGAAACTATTTCTAGCCGAACAATCGCCCAAAATTTATAGCAACGTGACCACAACCTAATGAAAGAGTGCAACAAGCGGAAATCATGGAGATTAACCCACCAGATGCTAGCGACAGAGGTCACGCAGCAAATCATAATCAACAATGACAAATGTCAGAAGCGGGATCGGTCATTAGAACTACTGCAGAACGAATCGGAGCAGACCAAGACGATGTTGTAGATCCTGAAAATATTTCAGAGCGTGAACAGCAAAGGATAGTCGAAAATGATGGGAGAAATGCTATAAGGGTGACGGCAGTTGTGAAGAAGAACGAGCTGTAACTAACAATGCAAATCAGAAAATGAGTATTTATATCTTAAGCCATGTTTTAGAGAAGGAGAAAAATGAGAGAGAAGAGGTCGACGATGGCTGGGAGTCAGTTCCAGCCGATGAAGAAGATGTGCATGAAGAATCATATTTCGAATTTTGGAAAGGAAATTTTGAGTATGATGAGGGGAATTCGGAAACACAGAATGGACCAAAGGTAGTGAAAAACCTACGTCAGACAGAAGAGACGAGAAACAAGTAAACTGCGATCAAAGAACTAGTCTACAGAAATACCTGTAGGGCATAGAGCGACAACGGAAGTGATAAACGATGTAATCTTACTCAAGTACGAAGACATATCAGAGATCCTGTTGGAAGAAACAGAATGTCGTGCAGTCAAAAGCTACACTCTGTGGTAAACATAAAAGTGGGCAACTCACAACTGAAGGGAATTTTTGGCAGTGGGAATGAAAACTCAGATTTCCGATGTCGCCTTTGAAAGATGTGAGAAGCAGTCTCAGTGGCCTGTGCAGTCTATAAAAGAGATGTTCATATTGGGGGCGATTGTAGGAAAATACACGGATGAAAGTAGGCAGGCTAGAATAGGGACATGAAAAAAGTGTAACTTCATCATTGTGCATAAGCTGGCCTCAGAATTGATATTCGGCATAGATTTCATGAGGGAAAATAAGGCCAAATTATACATGGGACGTGGCGTAATTACGCTTCAGAGAGAGAAAGAAGTACTAATATGTTTTAAGGAACAAGCTATTAGGGCACAGGTCTCAGCCAGTTGTCTAAAATTGCTCTTGGAAGCAGCAACGAAGGTAGATTTGAACGAAGAATTTTATTGGAACCAGCAGCGACGATTCCGACAAGGGAAGACACAAATGAGGCGTGAGATAGATCAGACGATTAAGGAAATAGTGGAGTCGAAGCATGACGTCGAGGTTCAACACAAGCAAGAATTATGTGGTATTTTACTGGGTAATGCGGAGATATTCTTGTCTAATACAGGTATAACAAGCAATCTCTGATAAAAATTCGTAGTCAGTGACCATCAGACGTTTTGCCCACCACCATATGCAGCACCTTTTGTACATATAAAGAAGGTAATATCAGCTTGAAACAGCCCCTTGCAAGTGATGGTAAGGAATGGTGAATCAGTCTCGTACTAGACTCTGTGCAGATCAACACTATAACTGCGTCAGAGACAGGCTGCAGAAGCTGGAGACTTTATTATAGAAGTTTCATAGAATGTCATTATTTATGACAATTGATTTGGAAGCATGTTTCTGGCAGAGAGAGCTCTACACATGCTGTCTAAAACATACGGCATTTCTTGCCTTTTGGTAGATGTTACCCATTCAAACGTCTACCATTTGGATTAAATATATCAACTGTTCTTATTCGTTCTTTGGCTAGTGTACCGGATGATACCTTAAAGAAACGTATCACCAGCTACGTGGAGTATATATTGACAGCTAAAAGCTCATGAGGAGAGAACAATGAGGTATTGAGAACACTCCTTTCCACGCTGAAAGTCTTGCCTTTACTGTTAGTCTAGTTCAGCAACAGAAATGAGCCGTATTCACATACTCATTACCAGAACCTGTTATGAATGCTATTAAGCCCACATTCAGGTTTCTTGCAACCCCTAATTTACTGAGGAAGTGTCTTCATGGAAAGACACAAAATTCAAACGAAAACCTCAATAATTTAATTTGGATTAGATGCTGAAAAAGGACATTCTGTGGACTTGAAGTACTCAAAATATTTGCCTATGATGCAGTTTTATGTTACAATAATGGAAATAATGGCAGAATTGAAGTGCTGAAGAGAGTTGGTATAGATCCTGGTGTGCTTACAATAAAAGCACTTTACACCAGCGATGAGAGCAAGGTCAAGAAAGCTAACATATCAGTGTCTTACTTGGAAGATGAGGAGTATCAGGAACTGTTTGCACCTTGTTGCTGTCTACCTGGAACTAAAAAACGGGAGATCCTGCAATTGCATTCTGGTATTTAGATGATTTTACGCAGAAAAAAAAGTTAATTTTGGATGTGCAAAATTAAAAACTCTGTTAATGATACAATTTGAACCATAAATTAGTAACTGTATTTCAATGGTCTTATAACCTTCTCAGGACACTACAATAAAATTTTCAGAATAATTGCATTATTAGAATTTGAGTTATGGCTTTTATAAAAAAAGACAATAAAAAATCAAAAATTCAAATTGCTGGCAAAATATTAATCCTGTATATTTTATTATATTTTTCCGTTAAAACGTAGCTCTTTTTCTTTGCGCATGCAAAATTATAGATTTGTACATTAATAAATACGACTGTAATGGTTTTTAAAATAAATGTTTACTTTTTCCGTTACATCCCCCCTTAAGGCATGTCAAATTACTGAAAACGCTAGCGTAGTATCCCAGAGTGTATGCGTAAGTTATCATAAAGGACTAAATGTCCACCTTCTAATGTATTTCAATTATTACAAGTGGCAAATAAATACAGAACTTCTTGTCCGTCTTGCAATGATCTTACGTCACTGAGCCAAAGAATTTATCTTTCACGAAAGAAAAGCAAAATATTGAAGGGCATAGTGCCTTTGTATATATAAGGCCATTTCATAAATAATTTTATGGGGAATATTGTCGGTTAAGGTTTATACAGGTTAATTTCTGATTGACTATGTATGTACAAAGCGTTTGTAAGAATCTGATGTTTAGTTGTAAGCAATGTGCACATGGCTCAGCAGACGACACAGAACTGGCGAGCGTGTCTCGCCTATGGTCGCACGACAGGAAGAAACCACAGTAAGAGAGCCAGCAGCTACGAAAACAGAAGTAGGGACTAGCTGACCCACTTTCTGCAGGAGAAGACGACAGTGGTTGGAAGCGAGCGCGATGCTGCAAGGTGGCAGGGGCGCCACATTGTCTGGTTTCCTCACCACCAGACAGCTGTTGGAACTGGCACCCACCCACCAAGGCAGACGCCGACGGGAGGGTAGGAGGTATAATATCTGCTGACGGCAGAGTTTGGACGTTGACAAAAACGAATCTACAAACAACAGCGGAAATCAGGCAACGATACCAGCCGGCATCACATGAAATGCAATTAAGCTAATCCATAATCCGAAATCAGCGTTAACCCGATTCTTTGTGCCACACCGTGAACTATAGGGTCAAACGGCATACCCGGTTAACCCATTCCAATACCACATGCCATAGCAATTTTGCTGCTTCATATCCTTATGAATACCTCATATAACTGCGCTCTTGACTTGTACATGCAGGATGCAACAACCCATAATAGCATCTTGATAATGAGCTGGAAGCAATACCAGCCAACACAAGAATCCCAGTGCAGTCCTGCCCTCCATTCAACGAAAAAGATGTATGTGTATGTTAATACAACATCACACTTAGAACCTGACTCCTTAGTATTGAGCCTTGAGTAATCTGGTCGACTCCAAGCCAAAATTCTGACACCGTTTATAAATACATTAAATTTACTTTTATCTGTGAACAGTACTTCGCTCAGAAACTCATGTTCTTGTTAATATGCTGTCGAGCAAATTCAAGTTTCAAGATCTTGTTCTCCTCGCTAATGTATGGTTTTCTTCTAGATACCCTATCTCCATATCCAGCACTGCTTACAAAATAGTGAACAGCCCTTGGTGTGCTTTCCTTCCTAAAATGGCCGTTAACACGCGCAGACAATGCGGAAGCCGTCAGTTTACGATTTTTTTGGCCATTCTTAACAAAGCATTTTGTTCTCTTTGCATTAGCTTCTGTGGTCAGCTTCTTCGTTTGCTATTAATGAGAGTATTTCTTTCTCTGAATCAAGATATTATGGACTTCACAGCTGCCCGGCTTCTTCCAGAAACATCACCTATTCCTAAAAATGATTTTCTCTTTTCATATTAGGAGATTACGACTAGCATTTCCTCTACAGTTTTTTTCCTTCCATTTACGAAGGATTGCGCTTTTGTACGGCATTCACCGCGTGTCAGAACATGCATAAGTTGCAGCTTGCCATTGGAGGCGTTCCTTGATGCAAGCGGTTTGTTAGTCGTTTCTATGTTTACATTTCTAATAGAGTATGAATTTTTTTCCCATTTCGGGAAGCCAACTGATACAGAATTTTTATTTACTTTTTACAGAAGGCCAATTCATTCAATTGTTTTATATGTGCAGATTGGGTAGGAGACCCCATACTGCTAGGTTATCTAGTAACATCACTGTTTGTGATCTTCTAATAAATCAAGTAATTCTACATGGACAACGTTGTATGAATACTTTTTACCATGACTTTATTCACATTACACACCGCCATGTTACACGCTACAACTCGGAGCCCTCTAGCGGCAGAGGACTGCAAATATGTGAACATGAAGACTAAAGTTGTAGAATACTAATAACGTTTGTTTTATTTAAAAAGCTTCAAGAGTTTTCGCATAAGAAATTGGTATGCGTTACTTTTCAGCACGCCCTCGTACTTGTGAGTTGCCGGCTCTAGTTGCCGAAAAGAAATCTCGTAATGATTAAAGTAACAGAAGGAATCTTTGACATTCGAAAAGAAAATTTAGAAATATTCCCTGACCTGCATCATCTAGATGTTTTGTGTAAAACAAGAACTTAGCAGAAAGTGAACAAGGGGTGTCGTTTGTGTCATACGCTACCACTTTTTTGACGAACACCGCTTTCCCGCACATAAAAATATATTCATATTGCAACTAAAATTTTTCCATTTTTTGACAAATGTAAAAGCTAAGAAATGTTTACAGATAAGAGTGATGAGGCTACTCCCATTCACAGAAATAATGCTTATTTGCGAGAGCTCTAAGATTTGCATGTTACTGGCGAATAATTATGTTATCTTTGGTTTCTATTCTAAGCTGTGGAGTGAAATAAACACGTTAGGATTAAAAAATGCTGATCATAGGTCTTGAAACACTGTTTTGTCCAGGCGGAGATAAATTTTGGCTTCTATTAGCCTAAACGTTCAAAACTGTACGTCGTTCAATCTATGAACTGGAAAAACATTTGTGTGTGTGTGTGCATGTACTCCGAAAGTTAAAATTATAGTGCACGACATTAGGTACTACTGGTACCCAATGTCACATCCTCATTTCGCTGTTCCATTCGCAAATCATGCACAGGAAGAATAATTGCTGGGTGATGACCCTTTTTTTTTTTTAGTCATCAGCCTTCTGACTGGTCTGATGCGGCCCGCCACGAATTCCTCTCCTGTGCCAACCTCTTCATCTCACAGTAGCACTTGCAACCTATGTCGTCAATTATTTGCTGGATGTATTCCAAGCTCTGTCTTTCTCTACACTTCTAGCCATCTATAGGTCCCTCTAGTACCGTAGAAGAAACTCCCTGCCGTGTTAACAGATGTACTATCGTCCTATCCCTTCTCCTTATCAGTGTTTTCCATGTAGTCCTTTCCTCTCCTATTCTGCGCAGAACCTCCTAATTCATTACCCTATCAGTCCGCCTAATTTTCAACATTCGTCTGTAGCACCAATCTCAAATGTTTTGCTTCTGTTCTGTTTCGGTTTTCCCACAGTCCATGTTTCACTGCCACGCTATATTGTACTCCAAACGTACATTCTCAGAAATTTCCTTCTCAAATTAAGCCCCATATTTGATACTAGTATACTTCTCTTGAACAGGAATGCTTTTTTTGCCAGTTTTAGTCTGCTTTTGATGTTGTCCTTGCTCCGGTCGTCATTTGCTATTTTGCTCCCTAGGTAGTAGAATTTCTTAACCACCAAACCCGATCTAAAGTTTCTCCCTGTTCTTATTTCTACTACTTCTCATTACTTTCGTCTTTCTTTTGAGTTATTCGCAATCCATATTCTGGACTCATCAGACTGTTCATTCCATTCAGCAGATCGCGTAATTCTTCTTCACTTTCACTAAGAACAGCAGTGTTATCAGCGAATCGTACACACATCAAAAAAGGGTTTGCTCCTGAAGACAGACGTTGATTGTAGATATTGTATGACAGGCACAGTCCCTTTGACTGTTCAGGGATGTCACTAAACCCGCCCAAAGACGTAAACAACCATGCATGAGCAGCGCCTATCAGTCGGAGGGTGTCCGACAGCCGATCAGTTCCAGTCATTCCACCAGGAAGGAGGTACTCAGCTCGAGTTGCCTGTAGTTCAACCATGCCTAGACGGTCAATACTGCGGTTTGATCGGGTCCGCACTGTTACTTTGTGCTAGGAAGGGCTCTCAACAAGGGAAGTGTCCAGGCGTCTCGGAGTGAACCAAAGCGATGTTGTTCAGACGTGGAGGAGATACAGAGAGACAGGAACTGTCGATGACATGCCTCGCTCAGGCCGCCCGAGTGCTACTACTGCAGTGGATGATCGCTACCTACGGATTATGGCTCGGAGTAACCCTGACAGCAACGCCACCATGTTGAATAATGCTTTTCGTGCAGCCACAGGACGTCGTGTTACGACTTAAACCGTAAGCAATAGGGTGCATGATGCGCAACTTCACTCCCGACGTCCATGGTGAGGTCCGTCTTTACAACCACGGCACCATGCAGCACGGTACAGAGGGGTCCAACAACATGCGGAATGGACCGCTCAGGATTGGCATCACGCTCTCTTCACCGATGAGAGTCGCATATGTCTGCAACCAGAGAATCGTTGGAGACATGTTTGGAGGCAACCCGATCAGGCTGAACGCTTTACACATTGTCCAGCGAGTGCAGCAAGGTGGAGGTTCCCTGATGTTTTGGAATGGCATTATGTGGGGCCGACTTACGCCACTGGTGATCATGGAAAGCGCCGTAACGGCTGTACGATACGTGAATGCCATCCTCCGACCGATAGTGCAACCATATCGACGTCATATTGACGAGGCATTCGTCTTCGTGGAGACAATTCGCGCCCTCATCGTTCACATCTTATGAATGACTTCCTTCAGGATTAAGACATGGTTGGACTAGAGTGGCCAGCATGTTCTCCAGACATGAACCCTGTGGAACATGCCTGGAATGGATTTAAAAGGGCTGTTTATGGAACATGTGACCCCCGAACCACTCTGAGGGATCTACACCGAATCCCCGTTGAGGAGTGGGACAATCTGGACCAACAATGCCTTGATGAACTTGTGGATAGTATACCACGACGAATACAGTCATGCATCAGTGCAAGAGGACGTGCTGCTGGGTGTTAGGGGTACTGGTGTGTACAACAATCTGTACCACCACCTCTGAAGCTTTCGCTCTATGGTGATACAACATACAATGTGTAATTTTCGTGATCAATAAAAAGGGCAAAAGTGATGTTGCTCTCTATTCCAGTGTTCTGTACAGGTTCCGGACTTCTCGGAACCGAGGTGACGGAAAACTTTTTTTGATGTGTGTATCATCGATATCCTATCAACTTGAATTTCAATTCCACTACTGAACCTTTCTTTTATTGCAATTATTGCTTCTTCAGTGCACAGATTGAAGAGTAGGGGCGAAAGACTACATCCTTGTCTTACACCCTTTTTAACCCGCGCACTTCGTTCTTGGTCGTCCACTCTTAATATTCCCTCTTGGCTCTTGTACATATTGTACATTACCCGTTTCTCCCTACAGCTTGCCCCTATTTTTCTGAGAATTTCGAACATCTTCAACAATTGTACATTATCGAGCGCTTTTTCAAGATCAACAAATCCTGTGAACGTGTCTTGAGTTTTCGTTAGTCTTGCTTCCGTTATCAACCGCAACCTCAGAATTGTCTCTCTGTTACCTTTACCTTTCCTAAAGCCAAAGTGATCGTCATCTAACCCAGCCTCAGTTTTCTTTTTCAATATTCTGTATATTATTCTTGTTAGTAACTTCGGTTCATGAGCTTTTAAGCTGATTGTGCAGTAATTCTCCCACTTCTCAGCTCTTGTAGTCTTCGGAACTGTGTGAATATTTTTCCGAAAGTCAGATGGTATGTCGCCAGACTCACGCATTCTACACACCTACGCGAATAGCCGTTTTCTTGCAACTTCCTCTAATGATTTTAGAAATTCTAATGGAATATTATCTACCTCTTCTGCCTTACTTGGTTTAAAGTCCTCCAAAGCTCTTTTAAATTCTGATTCTAGTACTGGATCCCCTATCTCTTCCAAATCGACTCCTGTTTCTTCTTCTACCACATCAGACAAATCTTCCCTCTCATAGAGGCCTTCAGTGCATTCTTTCCACCTATCCGCTCTCTCCTCTGCATTTAACAGTGGTATTTCCGTTGCATTCTTAATGTTACCACTCTTGCTTTTAATTTCACCGAAGGTTATTTTGACTTTCCTATATGCTGAATTTCATTTTCGATTTCTTCACATTTTCATGCAACCATTTCGTCTTAGCTTCTCTGCACTTCTTTTTTATTTCTTTCCACAGTGACTTGTAATTCTAATTCCTGAATTTCTCTTAACATTTTTGTACTGCATTCTTTTATCGATCAACTGAAGTATTTCTTCTTTTACGCATTGTTTCTTCGCAGTTGCGATCTTTGTACCTATGTTTTTCTTTCCAGCTTATGTGACTGTCCTTTTTAGAGATGTCCATTCCTCTGCAACTGTACTGCCTATTGATCTATTCCTTTTTGCTGTATCTGTAGCCTTAGAGAGCTTCAAGCGTATCTCGTCATTCCTTAGTACTTCCGTAACTCACTTCTTTGCGTATTGATTCTTCCTGACTAATCTCTTAAACTTCAGCTTACTCTCAAATCTCTATATGAGCTACAATTTGCTTTAGTTTTTAATTTTAGTCGATTTAACGAGACTCTCTTTAGAAGCCAAGCTTTGAGCAGGTCAACAGCAGAATTTTTTTCCATAAATTCGAATTATACGACCGTCAATAGAAAACAAAACAGTGAAACAAGCAACTATCAATAGCGCCTCAATAAACGAAAATAGTGCCGTGAAATTAGTGTCTAAGCCATAGCAACGTAACATGATCCAGAAATCACTAATGAACACGAGAAAATACAGGTAAACGCTGTTGAAGTACACAAAATAATTTTCAATAAAATTTTAACTATGGAGCACAGGTCGTTTTAAATATAAAAAGCACCAAAAAACGTTTTTCAGACAAACAAGAAACAGGCACAGCCCAGGAAAAGACAAGTATAGCAATGGTAAGCTTGAGAAATGACGACATGCTACGATTTTACCGGAACGTGTGTTCTAAACAAAAACTCAGTTCAGACATGGGCTTGTATCACTGTGTTGCAAATGACATGGAACTGACGTACCTATAACTTTTTCATGGGATGTCCAACACCGCCCTTTGGAAAATTGAACTACACTGTGCCCGTAACTTCGTTCACGCCATAAAAAGATATTGCTGCTAAACCCAATAGAATCAGTGTACTGGAAATTGCATAAACCAGTTAGAAACTACGGGATGGTATATCACGCAATTAAAGCTGCAAGCAAACGCTAATTAAATCAAGCAACTTTAAATAAAACATATGTACTTACTATTAAGGTATTTATTTAGGACGAAAATAACAAAGCTATAACAGTAGACTATTATATAGTATCAAATTGTATAATTAATTATATTACATAAGAAAATACTGTAATATTATCCCAATATTGTTTGTGTATACCTAAGATTATAACGCTTCGGTATTTAGCTCTAATTTACGGTCACAAGTAAATGTAATTTAATTAATAACAACAATTACTTTAAATTAGTCTTATATTTAGCCTGCTACAACTTAGTGCTAAGTTACATATATTTCCTTGGAATCTAGTTGTATCGCCAGATTACTGCAAATACTTATTAACGCAAGACCAGTAAGTCGTTCATCGTCCATTTTAATTCTAATGTGAGTTTGAAGCCTCTTTAGGGTGGAGGAATTTCTTTCAGATGTCGCAGTGGGCACTGGGAATGTGGCTAAAGTGACAAGATACTTTCTGTGAATGGAAAACCTGTTCATTGCGCGGATTACTAGCTTCTACTGCAGTTGCGGGTTTTTCTCTACAAATTTCTAGTGATTGTGCTATATTTCGTATTCACTTAGGGCCGGCCGTGGTGGCCGAGTGGTTCTAGGTGCTTTAGTCCGGAACCGCGCGACTTCTACGGTCGCGGGTTGGAATCCTGCCTCGGGCATGAATGTGTGTGATGTCCTTAGGTCAGTTAGGTTTAAATAGTTCTAAGTTCTAGGGGACTGATGACCTGAGATGTTAAGCCCCATAGAGCTCAGAGCCATTTGAACCATTTGAACCACCTAGACATATTGTGCGTACATTTGCACCCATAAATGTTTCTGGTATCTCTGTAAGACTTTCTTTTTCCTGGAATTTACAGGATTTCTCAAGCAAACGCATCTCAATCTCTTAAATCGTTTTTTTATATGGTTTAAGAGAGCATCGAGTACTGTAATCACATGTTCAATGAAGGGGTAAAATATGATTAGACGGTGATATATTTCGGCAGTTTCTCCTGGTACATTGCCGTGCTGGGTTTGATTTCTAGTCATTATTGGAACGTCTATGCCGCTTGAAATCCTCTCCTTTGCCTATTGAAAAAGGATTGAGAACTGGATTTCGTACTGAATATTTTGCGAAGTAGCTTTTGTTGTCTTCGTACGACTGCAAGTGTTGATCATTTTCTCATTGACCTTCTGCATTGGTTTTTTTAGCTTTGCTGTATATGAAAAGAAAAAACTTTCCTTAGCAGAATTAGCGCCACAATAAACAAATGTAGCCGTACTACCAGAACAATTTCTGTACATCTTTCGATAGCCACAATCTTTTCAGTCCACCGCACCTCACACGGTGGGATAAGCGTTGAATGAAATGAATTAATTTGATCCACAATTTTCGTCAAAAGGTCGTCCCGAAGTAGAGATTGTCGAGAAAGGTTACTATACTTTTTGTGCTTCCGATACAGTTCCATATAATGGTATCTCACATGAATGTTCTGGAACTAAAATAAGGATGTGTGACACACAGTGTACGAGTTGCTTTCTCGGGTATTGGTCTGTAATTATTGTTCCCATGCCTCGTAACTTGCCGCTCATCATTGCAGCACTATCAAAGCCTTGTCCAGTCATTCTAACCACATCCAAGTTATACGAGGCAAGATAAGCGATGAGGCATAATCGTTCCATCCAATGCTCTACCTAACACATCTTCTACGTAGATAAGTTCATGAAAACCGATTTTCCAAATGAGCATTCTTCGTATAGTAAACATAACGCTAATTGTTCTCGCCGTCATATGTCTTCTGTTTCGTCAGCCATTACAATAAAAATTTCTGCCTCTTTGACCCTTTTAAATACTTACGCTTGAGTAGCATTACAACATAGTTCAGGAACGTCCCTATTGTGAATAGTTTTATAACTGATTCCGTAAGTGCTTCATCGCCGTATCAAGCGTTAAAACGGTGTTCGTTTTTTCTTCCTAACTTTCCCAGAATCAAAGAATCCTTTTAGGAGAATTTCCTGTCCTCCGGACAGAAGAATTGTTTCCACTACAGACTTTAGTCTTCTTTTGTTCTCTACAGCAATTTTCCTGTTTTCCACGTTGTTGGACGCCTTAACATCAAGTGCTTTGCCTTCTGCGACCTTTGCAAAATTTAGCGAATTTATATTTTTGGTCTATATGGTGATGAGAGCTCTCTAAAGCTTTCTTCCAATTAGTAAATGGCTTACTAACAAAGGCTCCCCTTTCGTTTTTCCAAGTAAAACACATACTTTGCAAAATGCTCTCCTCGCATGACGTTTCGATATACAAGCCATGACTGTCTGGTAGTCCAGTGACGTTGCAAAGGCAGGTTCTTCTTGCCAGTGACTATAAACTTGAAAATATCCGATGAGGTACAAGGCTCTTTTCCTCATCATTAGTTGGAGGGTGACAGACATATCTCCCAATATCATAATCCATGAATGTAGCCAGGAACAAATCCACCCTGACTTATGGTCGTGCGGTTCTAGGCGCTGCAGTCTGGAACCGAGCGACCGCTACGGTCGCAGGTTCGAATCCTGCCTCGGGCATGGATGTGTGTGATGTCCTTAGGTTAGTTAGGTTTAATTAATTCTAAGTTCTAGGCGACTGATGACCTCAGAAGTTAAGTCGCATAGTGCTCAGAGCCATTTGAACCACCATCCCTGATTTAAAAAAAGAACAGAATTAAAATTAAACACTACAGCAACACGCATCCTTTCTCGCTGGTGTACAATTGGCTATAGGGATCGTCGATAAATCACAACCTGCTCTTTATCACAGATGTTTTTCAGTGACAGGTATGTCGGTGACGCACTTCCTAAAATACCTGTGACTCACAAGATAGTGCATAGTTACGGGCTGACCTGTGTCAAAGTTAATGCCTGTGACTGAGCTCTGACAGGGAGTGAATGCGACAGTCGTACTGGTGCTTCATTAATGTCCAGCATTAGTGCAGTTTCTGTTTTATTGAGAAGATCACGAAAATATACCTCCACAAAACTGATAACACAAATAGCTGTCTAGCACTTATTAAATGAATAACGATAGCAGTACAACAATAAATGTAGTATATGACATTTTATATAATATGCATTCATTTTACTAGACAATAATCTAAGAAATTTGTTTAAATCAGTGTTATAAATTGTTCAGAATTTCCTGTTCAACACAGAGTAAGTCTGCTTTCTTTCTTATGTACGAGGATTTCAACAAGATTATGTGAAACGACAATGTTGAACTTTTGGATGATATTGATTTTAAAAATGTTTAATGTATGTCCTTTATGGTGTGCGAAATCAGTCGAAAGGAAACTTTCTTACTGTTTCCATAACAGATATTTCAGTTTTTTCAACATCGTCCTATCAAAGCTATAAATTCCTATACCTCAGACACGCATTTTGGAGGGAAAGTGGTTTTGAGAACCGAGGCAAAATCCGTAAGTTTGCTTTCTATGTTGCTTAAGCTTAACCTGACTTAAACATGGTGGTCTCGTCTACTAGTAATACTGGCCGGCTTGTTGTCTGTCCTACTTTTCTTGAGGCCTGAGCCCCATAGCAACGCTTGGACGTCATCCATGGAATTGTGATGTTTGCAAGACGGTGCTACTGCTTACAATTTATACGAAGTGGCGTTCCAGTAGCCTCTGTGTGGGTAACTGCTTATTATTTGACCTTGTGCTGTGGCTTTAATTTAGTCGCATTTCATACTGACTGAAATAAGTACAATGCGTGAACACCCTGACGCCCTGTCACGAAACCCTGCTACTTCCGTGCATCATTTTCATCGCAGGAAGTGGTCAGCATTGGAGGAGACCTTCTCCTACACCCTCCCCCTCCGTCCGGCCTTCCCCTCCCCCACCGGAATATTCCGTAGTACAGAGCTCCTAAAGTGCTTACTTTCCCCTTCCCTCCCCGTTCACCATGCAGCTCATGCTCAAGAAAAGTTAGATTACTATAAGTTAACTTGCCTGTAACTTTGTCACAGATACTTTAAGCCAATAGCAAGTCAGCATTATGGTGCAGTGTCTCTTGTGCAAGAAACACTACGTTACACACTGTAGAGCCTAAACAATAGTGTCCATATTCATGTTAAAAAATCCGACAGTAGACAGCCAACTGCCTTCTTTCCACAACAACACTACAAACAAGAAAGAAGCGAAACTATTTCGATCCTGCACAATAATCCAAAAATTTGTCATTACAGCTGGGAAAACCTGTAAACTAGAAATCAGATTAAAAAGTAATGGAGAAATAAGTTTTTCTTTTTTAAGAATTTACGGTTCAAAACCGAATAACACTTTTTACAGTGGTAAATAAGAGACTGAACCTTCCACTATTCATCATCAGTTTTTATGGGTGGCCCCGCTCCCACTGCTTCCTCATGGGGGGATTCAGCGTCATGTGGAACCGTGCCTTTGTCTTCTAAAACAAGTTCAAGAGCGTTCGGTCTCTTTCTCTTAGAAAAAATCTGAAAAGATATTTTTCAAACGCGACTGTTTAACAGTTAAACACAAGCAAGCGCAGTTTAAGCTCGCTCGACACAGGATGCCCGAAACTTTCACTGTTAATTGTTGGCTGGTCAAACCGAACCGACAGATGGGACTGACTTGGGTCCGTTGCGCGCCTAGTGAGGATGGGTGGGAAGTCACACTCCACTTCAGGGCACAGCTATCGCGTGTTGCATCGTACCCTCGTGGTTTGTTGCTATGTCAGTGAATTGCTATTATTTTGTGGCTTAAGGTTTCAAAAAGTGGCTGTTGGATTAATGTACATCTCTTTTTTTTTTTTTTTTTTTAAGCTAAGGGGTGTGTCTAGACTCCTAAAACCCTTATATAAGTCCATGTGACATTATTTCTGACGGTAAGTATTTAATTCAAACAACAACCAAATATGATGTAACATATTCCTATCTAGCAAAAAATCTGTATGCATATATTTCAAGAACAATAAATTGGAAAACGGACTGGGGCTGGCACAACAGTGGGAAAACAAATTTCCATATTAAACAAAACAATCACAGTGTTCTTGCAAAAAGGCAGACCCTCATTAATTAATTATCACTGTCATGCTCCTCAAACCACTGTAACTCGATTCTGGCCTTGTGACATGGACGGTTCTCCTGCTGGTGTGCCATCGCTTTCGGGGAAGACAACTAGAATGAAGGGATGTATATGATTTGTAATAATATACATGTAACCCAACGGTTTCATGGTGCCTTTGATTGTTACCACAGACCTCGTGGATGCGCGCGTGAAAGTCTCCCATAGTACGAGGGTCGTTCAATAAGTAATGCCCCACGTTAAAAAAAAGCCATTAATATACATAGAGAAACGTTCTTGTTGGTGCTTCACATTTGATGTTTGCTCCGTGCGCCGGTGAAGTTTCGAACCGTTCTGTCAGATGGCAGAGCCGTAGTACAGCGTCAAAATGGCGTCTACGTACGCCTCACGTTACAAGCAGCGTGCTGTTACTGAATGCTTGTGTGCGCAAAAAGAAACCATGGTGAACATCCGTAAACGTTTGTGTGCAGTGTATGGTGATGCTGCAGTTGATAGGAGTACAGTTGGGCGATAGGTAATAAAAGTTCCAGCCTCAGGAAATGCGGAAACAGGTTTCCATGATCAGCCACGCTCGGGACGTCCTGTCATAGGCACTGCTCCAGACATGCTGAAAAAAGAGAGAGAGAGAGAGAGAGAGAGAGAGAGAGAATTCAAATGGCTCTGAGCACTATGGTACTTAATATCTGAGGTCATCAGTCCCTTAGAACTTAAAACTGCTTAAACCAAACTAACCTAAGGACATCACACACATCCATGCCCGAGGCAGGATTCGAACCTGCGACCGTACCGGTCGCGCGCTTCCAGATTGAAGCGCCTACAACCGCTCGGCCACACCGGCCGGCCATGCTGAATCGTGCGGATGCCATTACTCATGCCGGCCGCCGCATGACAACTCGCCAATTGATTCTACAGTTGTCGGTCAGCATTGGAAGTACTTTTGCAATAGTAGAGACACATCGCCAATTTCGGTTGGACCTCATTGCCTCATCCACCCTAAAGTCCAGACCTGGCACCCTCGGACTTCCATCTCTTTCGGCCGCTTAAACATTCTCTATGGGGAACACACTTTGAAGATGACGAGAGTGTCAGTCATGGAGTGAAAACATGGCTACGCCTACAGGACAAGAGCAGCAGGGAATACGTGCTCTTCTACAACGTGAAGAAGACTACTTATAAAAATAGGACATGGGCAAGACATGTTGATATATACGAGTATTGTCACCAAATTCTCACTCTTAACAATAGATATGTTCTGAGAAAAAAAAATGTGGGACATTACTTATTGAACGACTCTGGTACAATACTAGCCGCAGCAGCCTGCGTCCATAGCGCGATGCATGTTTCGAGAATCCATTTGCCTGGAAAACGGAGTACCCGGACTCTACCATCAACCTTGAGTAACGATAAACGTGATTCATTCAACAAGGCGACACGTTACCGTCATCCACGTTCAAAACTCGATGTTCCCGTGGCTGTCGCAATCGTAATTTCTCGAAGTCGTTGGGTCGACATGAGAGCACGTGGAGGAGTCCCATATTCACCCGTGACAACTGCCACATAGCAGTCGAAACTTGGTGTCCTAGAAGGGAACAGAGTAAGGGGAGAAAAGGGACTGCACACAATAACTAGGCTAATAGTGTGATGTTTTTCATTGGTGATCCGCTGAATGTTCCATCACCTATCGATCCGTGATGGCCATCAGGCAGCAGGCACACACGGCAAGCACAGAGACGGCGGTCCGCCGGCAGTTCATTGCCAGGCAGCTTTATGCTGGTCAAGCCTACCAAGCTGGACTATGAGAGCTACCTGTCGACACCAGTCCGAGAGATTAACTGTTGCTTTTCAGTAGATGGCTGCCTCACAAACTTTTGTAGTGCATCACACAACACCGTTCAGAAATCGTCTGCAATAATTAACGTACATTTTCTCTATTATTTATTTATGTCAAGCGAATTTGAGAAGTTGTGTGTTTGTTGGCTTTAATGAATATGGTTCCTTATTGACGAAATTTTCTTCACGTAAAGAGTTCCTACATCTGTAAAATTGATATTTGTACGTATGCCTTAAAGCGTACAGCAATCACTAAAATAGCTGCTACGGTAGAAGTGTCGCCATCTAATTGTTTGCCAACGAGAAGCCCGCAAAGGAAATCAGCAATTAATTTGAGACCCAGTGCGGGACAGTCGAAATATAACACTAGAAGCAGGCTTGAAGTCACATCACTACCCACACTTCCGCGAGTGTACATCAAACCATTCGCACGTAATTCAGGAATCATAAGATGAAACGTTGATTTGATGAAACTGCACGATGTCTGTGGGGAGCCGCTGGTAAGAAAATCGATGCATATAATCAGACGTAACGTTTCAGTGTAGTTCTGTGGTGGGAGACGATGACAGACGCATCGGAGGCCTCATTTCATGCAATACACACTATCTTATCAAAAGTAAACGGACGCCTGCTAGTGGACCCTCAGCTATGTAATAGCCTCAACTCGGTTGGGGACACTTTCAATTAGCCCAAAACAGAGAAGGTTCCTGGTCTCAGGAAGATGTTCCACTGGCTTCAGTTAGGGACTCTGGGCAGGCCATTTCATTTCAGGAATTTATTGCCCACAAATCATTGCCTCTCAGAGGCTGTTTTTTTGACAGGGAGCATCATCAAACTGTTCCTCTATTTCCTGCAGTACACAACACTGTGAAACGTGTTCTTATCCTTCTGCGTTTAGCGTTTTCTAAAGTGCAGTAAGGGGACCACACTCTAACAGGAGAAACACCCCTAAATCGTAACCCCGCCTGCCCCGTACTTCACGGCTGGCACGACACATGATGGCAGGTAACTGCCATGAACACGCTGTAGCAGACGGTGTTTTACTCTGATGACGGAGGCTTTCTCAAAGCGTAGTACTCACTGTCGTCCTTCGACACGGTGACATATGAAACGTCCAGTAAATGTAGCGCATGTGGGAGAGAGCCTTTCATGCGCCGGGTAGATACAAAAGGACCGCAATTAATTTCGCTGATATCACATTTATAGCCCATTGTGCGGACCACTGATGTCGTTCTGCTGCTCGGCTCCCCCCGTTGGAGGTTCGAGTCTTCCCTGGGGCATGTGTCTGTGTGTGTGTGTGTGTGTGTGTGTGTGTGTGTCTGTTGTCTTTAGCGTAAGATGGTTTAAGTCAGATTAAGTAGTGTGTAAGTCTAGGGACCGATGACCTCAAGAGTTTGGCCCCATAGCAACTTAGACAAATTTCCAAAAATTTCATTCTGCTGACGTATCATACCCAGCTGCTACATTCATCATGGTCATAGAAGCTCCACGCTTACAACACAGCAGCTAGTTAATTCAACTGTTCATTAAACAAATAAAGTATGCGACGTGGCAAATTAGCCGACCAGCCTAGATATCGGAGCGCGTTAATGTATCTTTTCCGTGATTCGGGGAGCTGAGCCAGCCCCAAAGATAATCCACCTCGTGGATTAACGACAAGGACTGGTTAGACGCCCATCCACGTTCCGCCTCAGGTATGATAATGATGAGGTCCCATACTCCGACGAGCGTAGGGGACGATGCGGGAAGCCGCACAGCCGTCCTAGGCAAGGTCCTAGTGGAGGTGCTTTGCCACTGCATTCTTCCGACCGTAATGTGGATGAATAATGATGATGCAGACGACACAACAACACCCAGTCGTCTCGAGGCAGGAAAAATCCCTGACCCCGCCGGGAATCGAACCTGGCACCCCGTGCGTGGGAAGCGCGAACGCTACCGCAAGACCACGAGCTGCGGACCCTCGGTTTAGGAAACGTCGTCACACCTGAACACGAGATTTGCTCAAGACTGAGGAAGATGAGGATGAGGTACACACATTCCGACGCTCGGGAGGCTGTGGTAGAACGGAGGGGGGGGGGGGGGGTGGACAGTCCGCCACCCCACCAATGGCCAGTAACAACGCCAAATCCCGTTTAACAACGCTGAGTCCGTAGAAAAAGTCAAAGAAAAAGACTAAGTCAATTACCAAAACAAGGATGGAGGACAGGGAATCAACCAGTGAGGAACAGTATTGGAACTGAACGGAATAAGAACTGTCTTTCGCTATAAACTAGTTGTGGAGCTGGACCATACACTCAGTAACTTTAAAATCTCAAAAGCACCTTAGAGAACAATACAAATGTACGCACTTAGGTGTAGGAAATTAGAAAACAATGTAAGTACAAGACAGAAGCAGCGTAACCTTAATTGAATGGAGACTTCATAGCAATTAATGTTAAACAATGATGTAACGAATGAAACGCCACGTACTTTATATAGGTATTCTGTTGTCCTTGCAGTCTTGTCCATGTTGTTTTTCGCTTCCTCGACGTGTTGTTCAACATACTACTTAAACAGCTCTATTCTAGCATAAGCTTTTATTTATTGTCTATCAGCAAAGTCTATTTGAGGACATTTTCAACAAAACTCAACAACGCCATTTGAAGGATTTTACGAAAGACGTATTTTTTTTATTTTTACTCTTTGCTGTTGGTTCAAAAAATTTCAGGAATATAATACGGGTCATCCATGTAGATAGGGATTGATGAAGGAATAACTGAAGTTCATAACTAATCTTATTTGCAGAGAAAAAGAGTTGGAAATTGCAAACTTTTACAAAGCTCAACAAAAACCCACGATTTCGTGCGTGTTTCTGCTTCAGAGATTCGAATACCTCCTCATTTTTATTTACATTTTTGCAAAAGGGTAAATGAATTTTAAAATTTAGGAGCTCTTTTTACTCAGAAATTGATGCTCTACCACCTTTATTTACGACACATTTCATTTGGAATAGTATGTTTTGACTTACAGATGTTGGAAGACGAGAACAACTCCCTTTTCCGCAAACTGGTGAAGTAATTGTCTTGAAGCAATAGTCTACAATTGTCAGATATTTGAAATAATGCATCACAAATCACCAACTGCACCAACATAACTTCATTTCTCTAACGGTTTCGGTTTATAAAGCCATCACCACTTAAGGGAAAGCTGGACACTGGTGATTTACACATACATATCGATACAATAGCCCTTCACCATAAATTTGCCTCTGTCTCGGCCGACACCACATTTGATAACTATTACAGCAATTTATGTCTGAAAATCGCTATCACAGACTTGACATATTTCACAAAATTCTACTTGAAATATTTCAAGTTCGTGATCATTATCTTCTGACTTAAGCTGCTGTAGTGATTAAAAACATTTTGTGAGCCAAGACGAAAGCACTGCTGTAATGTTCAGCAAATATTGTGTGAACCAAGGTAAAGATTAGTTTATAGTGAAGTGCCATTATACCGACATGTATATGTAAATCACCGTATCCATCTGTCCCTCCAATGATGATACAGAAATGAGGTTGTGTTGTTACAGCTGGTGGTTTGCAATGCACTATTTCAAATTGGTAAAAATTGGCTATCTTTCACGACCATTGTGCCCAAATGGCTGTAACGGCTTTAACTCTTGAGTTATTCTACGTGAAATTTTATGCTCTTTCATTTTGATCTGTTTGAAATGTTTTGTCGTTTTGTCAGATGTAGCGTTTTAGAGTTATAATCAAAAAATGTTTAAAAACTTCGTGATTTTTCGGCCCTCAATAGTTTAGCGCGATTCAGAAATCGTCGCAAACCAATCTACCACAATAGCTATTACTCTTGTAGTTAAACAGTGGCTGAACATGAAAGAAAATTAAGCTGGAAAATTTGCATTGTTGTTCAACAACTCTTAGAAAACAGCTGGTTCTGCGCGATTGCCTGAAATAAGCAAATACGAGTGCATAGGCTACTAAATTGCACTTCTAAATTTTACGTTGCAAGATACAGTCACTCGGTATAAAAGAAGGATTAGTTGAGTTTTGCTAAATCCTGAAAAATGTAGATTTCGAGTTTTGTGAAAATTTGCCACATTCATCCGCATTTTAAAAAAGCAAATATTCAATTTTGTCTTATTTTCCTTTAGCTGTTGTGTGAGACTCGTATTAAAGTACCACAACGCGTCAAAAACGCATTTTGAAGAAAACGGCGTTTGTTGCGTTTTGTTAAAATGTTCCTCATTTATTCTCCGTTCGTTTCCTGACTGAGCTAGCACACTGTCTCGTGATCCCACTGTCAGCCTGACAAAGACTTTACAAAGCTAAAAAAAAATGGAGTGATAAAAGAGAAAGATACGTGCCTGTCATCTCAAACCACAAGTTCGGGAATGTTATGTAGCAGTCAAAGACAGTCAGAGAATACCAGTGTATTATTTCTAGCGAAAAGCCACGTTTAGGTCAGTGGGGATAACCAGTGCGTCGAGGTCTGTAGAACCCTCGCGAGCACCAGGTGTTACATTTTTCGCCGGGTACCTCAGAATTCCAGGAAAGGATGTCATAGACATGCGTCGTGCTCATTTCGGGTACCTCAACGTCGTACCTCTACATCACGGCGATCCTACTACCAACTGCTGTATCGTCCTTATCCTCCTCGTACTTATCCTCCCATTACGGTACTAATTGAGCAAATAAACTGCCGACCTCATTCAGAAACCACGCTTAGAAACTGTCTGCAAGTTATAGACAGCAAATAAGATCCCGCATCATTGCATTACCTTTCGTGGATATAAAAAGTGTGGAGCAAACTTGCACGTGTCTACGAAAATGTCTTAAGTGCGCTACTTTCTATAAAGGACTGAGACAATTAAAACCATTTGGGATGGATTCAATGTCAGCAAAAACTTGCAGTGAACGTGTAGTTTTTGGTGAAACATAGTTCGTTTACTAACTGACAAAAAGTGGATTACATGAACTGCTTCCTTGTATTTTAGAAATTTTATTTGCCGATATGCATATAGTTCATCGCAAATTTGTCCATTTTTTTCACGACCTATTTCGGTTGAAAAAGTGCGGAAATATTTGTTGTGGGACATCGTGCAATATTCCGCTTCAGCCTCCATAGTTTCATGAAATATAGATGGCGGCGCTATACGTTGCCTTCAAAATGTCATCTTTCTGCTTAAGACTTTTGGTCGTTTATTCACTTACACCATGATTGTAAAAAAATGCTGGTCACTTTGTCTCATTTTTTATAACCGTAATATAAATTCCTAGTGATACATACAAAATTTAGGATGCCTGAAATATAAAAATGGCAAATTTGACATTACGCTCTTGCCGATGTCTCATACGCTGTTGGTTTTCCACGAATTAGTGCAGCTGGTTTACTTGTCAAATGCCGACAAATACAATAGTTAAAATCACTTATGCGTCGCGTGACGCTTGTAGCGAATGTCTGCTTCGTGCAAACACCTTCACAGAAGAACCAGTGCTGCATTTGTGTTAGATGGTATTTGGTAATGACTATAACAATGCTTCGCTGCCATGAGAAACGCGAACACGTGCTTGTACATTTATCACGCGAGGTTCTGTAGGACAGTCACAATTGCATACACCAGCAGTCTCATCAGCAGCCGCACACCGTTATAGCTGGTCTCGCCTATCTTCGAGAGGTACTGCTTTTGCTTACTACCTGTGCACTTTCTCGATCTCGAGTTAATCTTACTAGAACTGAACTGAGGCACTCAGACAGCTCGAACGCCTGTGGCACATGACGCAGGGTAACTTACCTTACCTGTATGTACTACGAGCTGCGTTCAAAAAATAATGTAATTCATTTTTTCACGATCAATTTCGGTTGAAAAAGTTCGGAAATATTTGTTGTGGGACATCGTGGAATCTTCACGCTTCAGCCTCCATAGTTTCATGAAATTTTGATAGATGGCGGCGCTATATGTGGCTTTCAGAATGGCAACTGTAACAGACATGCGTTCCAAGCAGAGAGCTGTCATTGAGTTTCTTTTGGCGAAAAACCAGAGCATCTAGAATAGTCGTAGGCGCTTGCAAAATATCTACGGTGACCTGGCAGTGAACAAAAGCGCAGTGAGTCGTTGGGCGAGGAGTCTGTCATCATCGCAAGGTCGCGCAAAGCTACTCCATCTCCCCTGCACCGAACGGCCGCACACGGCTTTGACTGCTGCAGTGCTCAAGTGTGCGGACACTCTCATTCGAGGTAATTGAAGGAATACAATCAAATACGTCGCTGCACATTTGCACAAGTTTTTGTGGAACATTGTCACAATCGATTAAACATGGGTTCATCACTTCGGACAGGAAACAAAACGGCAATTCACAGAGTTGTGGCACACTACTTCTCCTTCGAAGAAAATTCAAAAGCTGCACCCTCAGCTTGGACCTCTCACTGTTGTGTCCCCCCTACCCTCCATCTCCACACCCTTCATCTCCTTTTCCAAGGTGGCTTCTGCCAACTCCCCATCCCAGATGATGTCCTCTCTCCCTCCATTTATCCCTCCTATCAACTCTGATCCTCACCCCTCCTCTACTTTCCTTTGTCCTTTTCCCAGGCTCCCTCTTCCCCTCCCCCCTCCCCCCTCTTCCCTCCATCCTGTTTTTCCCCGCCTACTCTCTCTATGCCTCCCTCCCCCCCCCCCCCAAGTCCCTTTTGTGTTTTCCTTTCTCTGCCTTTCCCCATTCCCTCTCGCGTCTACCCTGCTCTCCCCGTCTGAGTCCTCTCCCTCCGTCCCCCCCCTTTCGTTTTTTCCTCTCCTCCCCCCTTTTTCTTCCCCCTCCTCTGTCCAGGTCAACCCTCCCATTTGCCCTTGCCTGTGGAGTGTCATCTTCGTGCCGACCTTTTAGTGCAGTGTTCCTAGTGATTGTTAAGTGTTGTGCGTCTTTTCTGAAGTGTTTCAAATGGACCTCATGCTGTCACAGGGTGTGATTTTCTTATATCTCTTGCGAACAGAATCCAGACTGTCGCCGTGTTTTTTTAATTGTCTGTCCACTTTTTCCCTGTCTGCTTCCTGTGTATTTTATTATCATCGCCCACCATTAGTGTTATGTTTTAACTTTCCACAATTTTCCGCCGTTTTACATTTTACGTTACCGTTTTATCGCCTGTTTTTATTGTTTCTTATCTTCTTATGTTTTAAACATTCTGTAGACTGAAGAGCGGCGTGTGAAGCTGCTGCCAGCCTGCCCCCTTTGGGGGAATGTAAATCCAATAAAGGAAAAAAGAAGCTTGGATCTCGCACCTTCCCTCTTCCGTCTGTTTTGCCCAATGAAGAATGCACTCTACGAGAAACAGTACGTGGATAATGGGGAAGTAATTAATGCAGCGACACTTTGGGGTCCGAAGTCGACCATTAGAGTCGCCATGCGAGCATACAGGCTCTCCCAGTGGGGTGATGTCAGGCACTCTCGTTGAACGGTGATTATGTTGATAAATAGAGTTTTAGAGCCAAAAGAGTGGGGAATAATAGGATCTGTTGGAACGCTGAATAAAACCAATCTGCTGTCAGAAAAAAATATGTTGCATTACTTATCGAACTCTCCTCGTATACAAGGGTAGTAGCACACATTACGTAGGACTATCGCGGGTCCAGAGCTACTTAAGTAACTGAGTAACACCGCAACATTCCATTGAGTAGGAAACCGGTGTTTAAAGCGCACAATCCAAAAGTCAGGCTCTGAAATTTTATTCAGAAATTAGATTAATTCCGAGAAGAATAATAGCATCAATTCTGTAAAATATTTTTCATACTACTTTCATTTCGTCTATAGACATAATCTTCTGAAATTCCAACCATTTCTTTCGTTAAATATGAAGTAGCAAATCCACTTCACCACCGGCATGCTGGAGATCAGTAAATTAATATTTTAGACAAACGCAGAGAAATTCAGTGCCTTCAGTATTTTTGTGCTTCCGAATCAAATCTCTTAAGGACTCTGACATGAAACTCAGACAGAGAAATCACAGTTGTCCATATTCTTATCCAAAAAGGCTCATAGTAGTTCGAAGTGTGCTCGTTTGGTTGCAGGAAGGATGCCCAGTGCATATCCAGTTTCCAACCATGAGCGGAATGTCGGTGGTGATGTTATACTCATATGGGCCCAAATGTTTTGCAGTTAAGCACACTATTTTTTGTGACATTCTGAGGTCACATGAAGCCATCAATCATATCAATTTGCCAATCATGATAGCTGTCAGGCACTGTGTAATTTCCTACTAAGAAACTTCAGTCGCGTTACTCCAAGATACGTGGTTTAGTATTCTAAATGGTGCTCCACTGCGTTTGTATGTTCTTCTCGTTGTGTGAATGGAAAGAAGTACATGCAAATGGAAGAGACTATTTTCATATTACAGTTATAACATGCGACACTGAGGACAAAATTCTACTGTACAAGTAACTTGCGCCTGATATATGAAACTGAAATCAACATTGTTTTTTGGATCACTCTGTAAAGGAACGGGGATTAGAAATTACTGTCAAATCACCTGTAACGTAACTGCAGCACAGACTCTTACGTTAAGCGATAAAGAGAAACAACAGACAACCTAAATCACTGAACGATGAATTGAAATTCAGTCCTAACGAAAGCGAATCTCGTGTCTTAATGTCTGTGCCATCTCCTCAGTGACCACGATGTAGTTCAAACTTGGTCTCAAATAATAAGGTGCAAACACCTACAAAGGGAAACCGCACTTAACCCTAATAATCAACGTACGTGCTTCACTGATTGTTGTAAGCCTCCTTCCAGTATATTCAGCTCATTCAGGACAGAATAGTCCATATAAACATAAAAAAATATTCATTAAAAACTGTCTTTCTCAGTGGCTTCCAAAATCAAAATGTGTAACACTTTAACAGGCAAAACAGGCATGTAATTTACGTTTGAACTTAGAAAATGTGTGGAATATATGTGGAATATACAACATGGATACACCAGATGTATATCTTTTTTACCTAACTGATTGGGTTTTGGCGTAGTTAGTGCGTCTGCTGGTTAAACTACACTTACGTAAGCACATACATACCATTTATGAGTTAATAACACATAGTGACAGCACATAACAGATAACGTACAAATAACACAAGCAATGGCATACAACAGTCATAACGATGAGCATTGTTTGTAGTTAATGATAATGGCGGTGAACTACAGTCTAATGTAATACTGTAATCACTCATTTTTATTCTTCTATTTAAAACTGCTCTCAACGACTAGTTGGTTACCCAGTGTTATGTTCATGGATCATTTGCAATGTAACTCGAAACGATGTGGAATGAGCCACTTTATATTCGCATCACGAATCGTTTTGTAAATGTGCATTATGCATGCTGATCATTTTTTTTATTAAAAAAAGAGCTTAAAGATATGAGTTAGTAATTCTTACCCACCACCTTTTACATGTTACAATAATAAAAATTCTTCTGTTGAATATCTTATTTTCCAATAAATTTTACTTTGCTCTCTATCAGACTTTTCAAAACACTGAATAAACGATCAAGGATGATCATGGGTGAATATCATACATTATCTCGCAGCACGTTTCTGGGCAATGAAGATTCTTTCTTAAAGATGAGTTACCCATATCACAATTACTGAATTAAAATATGCAAAATCAATTTACTGATCTGCCTCTTCCAAGATTTTTAAAGAATAGAGTGCAAAAGTGTTTGACTAAGTTTTTCCAGGAGTTCGAAAATGTGCGTTTGTCATCAATATGGGCACCTAAGAATTTTGAAGTTTGCACTCTATTTGCTATTTGCTCACTATTGTTACATTTATCTTTGGTGTAGTTCTCTAGATGCGCAGAACTGGATATATTGCATTTTAAAATTGAGGGTGAGATCATTCGCAGAAAATTAATCAATGACACCGTTACGATCATTGTTTACCATTTGTTCTGTTGTTGTATGTATGCTCAGATTTATTGTAATAGCAGTGTAATCTGCCAAAAGAACTAATTCAGTTTGTTGTACATTAGCCAGTACGCCGTTTACATATATGAGGAACTATAGTGGACCTATGATTGAGGCTTGTGCAACCACATATGTCGTTTCACCCCAGTCGAAATAGTGTCCCCACACTACATTGATTGAATTACTAAGTACAACTTTTAGTTAAATGTGAAATTACCTGTTGGTTGGCTATGCCATCAATCCCAAAAAACCTCTTTATCTGGAGAATACTGTGATTCACACAGTCAAATGCCTTAGATAGGTAGCAGAAAATACCAACCAGTGCTATTTTGTTATTTAATGCCTGTAAAATTTGGTGAGTGAGCGTGTAAATGACACTCTCAGTAGAAAAACTCTTCAGAAATTAAAAACTGTGATTTACTGAGGACATCATTGTTGTTCAGGTGAGATACTGTTCTAGAGTGCGTCACCCTCTCAACAATTTTGAAAATGGCGTCAGGAGTGAAACAGGTCAGTAGTCATTGACTTCTCTCTCATCATCTTCCTTAGTCAGGGTTTTAATAACGCCATATTTCAGTCTCTATGGGAAAATGCCGTTTGTTAGTGATGCATTACATGTTTCAGATAAGACAGGGATTATTATGTTGGATCAAAATCCTTAGTGCTCTTTTGGAAACACTATCAAATCCAGGTGAGCTTTTGCTTTTGAGAGAATATATAATTTTCTTAATTTCAGAAAGAGAGGTTGGTAATAAGTTCATATGAATGAATTTTATGAGAGTTAATGTTTCAACGTACTGCTGCGACTTTTCTCTTGATCTGTTTTCCCCGTATTTTCTATCATGTTTAACAAATGTTTATTAAATTTATTTGCTACTGTGAGTCTTCATTTATAGCCTTTCCATTCAACTCAGTAATGATGTTATCCTGTTATGCGGCTGGATGTCCTGCCTCTCGCTTCTCTACTTTCTGTACAGCCTTGAGTCTGCTTTCTGAATTATTGATTTCTGACGTAATATGCAGGTTCCTTAATTTTTAATAACTCTTCTTCGTAGTTTTCTGTAGTTTTTGTACTGTGCAACTACTGTAGGATATCTACTTACACATACATTTCCATTTTTCTTCCACAAGATATTTTTAATCCCTCTAGTGATCCATGATTTTTTTACGTGTTCTTTCTGATTAGTTTGTGTGAAAGCTATTTTCGAGTAATGATGTGAATTTGCCACGGAATATATTTTATGTCAGCATTTGATTCGTGTAAATTTCATCCTGGATTTTCTCTTGTAAAATATTCATAAAAACATTAGTTCTGGAGTCATTAATTATTCTAACATTTCCGTTGCGCAGTACTGATATTGTAAGGCACTATCTCAATTATCCTAATTAACTGTGCATCACGACCAGAGAGAGTTTTTGTTACGGGGCACATAGTTATTTTCTTCCTTTGTGCTTTTTCAAGGAAAATATTATCAGTTAGTGCCCTACTGTCATTATCCACTAGTGTTAGAAAGTTAATGACTGAGATCAAATAGTAGAATACAAATCAGGCTTCCAGATCATTTTTCCTATCACAGACCTTTAGAAAATCTACAATGAAACCAGACTATTACCTGGTTGCTATCGTCTGGCAGATAGTATAGTAAGGGCTCCAATGCCTGATAAAAAGTTCAAAATTTCCCAATGGGGATCTGTATACAGTACAACCCGTAAATTTTATGGAAGAAGGTCAGTCAACCTACTTTTCCCCTCTTATTAATGTGTAGGCTGTGTCCAGTATATCTCCATCTCCCAACTGCTTCAGCAGACACTGCACTCATATGAGATTTGAGTTCAGTCAACAGCAGCATGCTGAACTTACTGTTCACACGACTCACCGGATTGTTGACCCAGGGTTGGTCATGGCGGTGTAGGACCTCCGCAGAATTCACATTTATGTGTGTAGTCGCTACTCCTATTTCATCGCGGTCACCTTTAATGGTTTAATTTCTGTCTTTTTCATACTATTCCCTGCTCCACCTACTATATAAACCTGATCTGCTCTGTCACAATCTTTGCATAAATTCCCTATGTCCTCTGTCATCTTGCTGAAGCTAGCACTTCACTTCTGAACACTTGTGACCTCGTGCCCCATTCCTAATCTGTCCTGTACGAACTAGCCTACATCCCTGCCATGACTACTACCTAGCAGCAAGACTCACTTCTCCCAACTATTTTTTGCTCTGCTAGAAATCTGCTGCACCCTAATTTGACCTACAGCTAATTGAGTCTCTTTAGCCCCTACTTCAGGTAACAAGTCATATTTATTAAACACAGTAAGCTCAAATGAGGATCAAGAAGTTGTTCCCCTTTCGCCCATTGCTTGTTATTTTTACCCAATTCGCACGATCTCTTTCCCCTTTCAACTTATCTAGTTCAGAATTCGCGTGTTTTAATTCAACCTGCAGAGAAAAAATCATTGCCTTGTATTTAGCGATTCTCTTGTCGTTTTTTAAGAGCCTACGGTTCCAAGCGAAAGCCTCGTTGAGTTCCCAGTTCAATTCTCCATTACAGTCACCCCAGTGAAACTCCAACTCACAATCGACGCATACCATCCTCTCTGACTACCATATGGCAACAAGTAGCCGTAACACTGTTGCCAAGAATTTACATCCATATCTGCTATTGTGGTCTTCAGTTCGAAGAATGACAGGACGGAGCTTTCCATGCTAGTCTATTCTGTGCAAGCTCCTTCATGTCAAAATAGCTACTGCAACATACATCCATTTTATCTTGCTTACTATACTCAATCAATCCTTGGTACCACTCTACAATTTTCGTCCCTCACACTTTCTTTCTGATACATAAGCATGTGTTCCATCAAGCAGTCCTTTCTTTCAGTCAAGTTGTGCCAAAAAAAATTTTTCTGATTTGGTGCTGTACCTCCTTATTAGTTATTCGATCTACCCATCTCACTTCAAACATTCTTCTGTAGCACCATATTCCGAAAGCTATTTTCTTTTTTTTCTTAACTGCTTATCAAGTATGTCTCACTTCTGTATGAGGCTACACTTCATAAAAATACCTTCTGAAAACATTTCCAGAGACTCAGATCTAAACTGTTGGTCATCCAAAATGCAATACCCATAAGGACTGAAGATATCACAACAAGACTGATTTGAGAGGTAACGCGTTGTACAAAGATCTCGCCGTCCGCGGTGGCCGAGCGGTTCTAGGAGCTTCAGTCCGGAACCGCGAGACTGCTACGGTCACAGGTTCGAATCCTGCCTCGAGCATGGATGTATATGATGTCCTTAGGTTAGTTAGGTTTAAGTAGTTCTAAGTTTTAGGGGACGGATGACCTCAGATGTTAAGTCCCATAGTGCTCAGAGCTATTAGAACCATTTGATTTGAATAAAGATCACGTATTTGAAAATACAGTCCCACGTGAAGTGAGGAAGATGAAATTAGCACTGTGTTGCCACCTTTGCTGGCTATGACCGCTCCTACACGCCTCGGCGTTGAATCGAAGAGGCTCTCGATGTGTCGTTGGTGTATAGGAGTCCATGATGCCTGAGAAAATGGATCTGGTGTAGCAGCGGGTGATGTATCCCAGATCAGTCGTTCCGGAATCAAAGACCATACGTTTTCGATAGGCAAGAGACCGGGAGAATAGGGAGGCCAGTAGCAATTCAACTTGATGAGCGACGAAGAAGTCTTGAACTCTGAGTGCCACGTATGGTCGCCCGTTACCCTGTTGCAATGTGGCCATCGGCAAGCTCCGAAGTTATTGGAGAACAACATTCTCCAACACTTCAGACATGTAACGTTGGCTGCTTAGTGTACCGGCAATGCGTTCTTAGTGGTTGCGGGAATGGGATCCAATACCACCCCAAACCATAATACCTGGTTCAGAACCAGCATGGAGATTCATGAGTCAACAGTTCAACAGTCTCTTACCACGATGTCTGCACACTCTAATCCGACCTGCATCGTGGTGCAGCAGAATCAGGATTCGTCGCTAATAATATTGTCTTTCCATTATGTTCTCCATGTCCGTCGTTCATCGCTCCACTGCTGGCTCAAACACCTGTGGCGTTGACGCAGTGATAAACGCTGGAATACAAGCCTTTAGTACTGCCAACTGTGCTGCAAACAACACCGAATGGTACGCGCGGTCACTGCTTGTTGCGCAACAGACCGGACTTAGTGCGATGTTTTTCGTGTTGTTGCAGAGCGATCCATCGGTGCCATGCACTCAATATGCCTATCATCACACGTAGTGGTTGGTGCAACGAGGTGAGTGCAATCCGTCGCATCGGTCCGTCGTTCCCTCCTCCATTCAACTGTTACACATCCGCATCACAGTTTCTTGGTTCCGTCCGACATGATCACCGATTTCTCTGAAGGATAATCCGCAATCTCTATAGGCGACGATTCTTCCTTAGTGGAACTCCTAAATGTGCTCGAACGACGCTCGTTGTCTACGAGGCATACTAAAGCTGCTTATGCATACAACCGCATGGACGAACAATTAACTACGTCCACATGACAGTCTTTTCCCCCTTATATAACGCTTGCAGGTGGCGGTATTGGCGCCCGTGATGTGCGCCTGCGCTGAAACGCTAATGAAGTGCACCTCTCGTTGCCGCAAAGCATGCTGCAGATTTCACCTGATTTGGACGCTTCCTTCAGAATGTTGTATTTTGGATGGCCGGCAGCGTATGCTAGATATCAGAAAATGTGTCTTTCTCTGAAATGCTTTTCTTGCTATTGGCAGTCTGCAGTCCACTCTTTCACTTATTACCACAATCTCGTTGAACGATTCTTCCTGGTACTTGTATTGTATTCTATTTTAACCGGGGACCAAGAAACGACGGAGAGGCTCCGTCTCCGCCGCAGCCACAGTGATCCACAACATCCACAACCTCACGACGACTACCGCAGTCCACTTCACCCCTCCACCACCACACACCGAACCATTCTTTCAGGGTTATTGTGCGGTTCAGCCCCCGGGCCCCCCCTCTGCCCCCCCCCCCTCCCCTCCCCCCAGGGAACGTCTCACACCAGACGAGTGTAACCCCTATGTTTGCGTGGTAGAGTAATGGTTTACGCAGCAATCGCCGACATAGGAGTGTAGCTGAGGCGAAATAAGGAGAACCTGCCCACATTCGCCGAGGCAGATGGAAAACCGCCTAGAAACCATCCACAGACTGACCGGCTCACCCGTCCTCGACTCAAGTACGCCAGGCGGATTCGTGCCGGGGACCAGGCGCTCCTTCCCAATACGGAAAGCCGTGAAACCCGTGCGTTAGACCGCACGGCTAACCGGGCGGGCATTCTTTCAGGTCCTTTGGTGTCTCTGACAGAATTGTAATATCATCAGGACACTTCAAAATCATCATTACTTTGCCCTGAACTTTAATTCCTTTTTCGAATATCTCCTTGGTTTTCTCTACAACTTGCTCACTGTACAGATTGAATAACACCAGGGATGGGCTAAGACTTCGTCTCGCTCCGTTTTCAACTACTGCTTCCCTTTCACGTCCTTCGACTCTTATAACTGGCGTCTGGTCTCTGTACTAGTAGCCTGTCGTTTCTTGCATTTTATCACTGCTACCTTCAGAATATAAAAATGTCTATTCCGGCCACAATGTCAAAAGTTTTCTGTAAGTCAGCAAATGCTATAAACGAAAGTTTGCCTTTCGTTAACCTGTCTTATTCCTAGGATCAGTATTGCATCGCATGTTCCTTCGTTTTTCCGAAATCCAAGTTGATCTTCCTCGATGTTGGTTTAATCATCTTTTACATTCTTTTGTAAATAATTCGTGTCATTATTTTGCACCCATTACTTATTGAGCTGATTGCTCAGAAATATTCACACCTTTGTATACCTGCCTTCTCTGGAATAAGAGTTATTGCATTCTTCTGAAAGTGCTCGAGTTTTTCGCCTTTCTGATATATCTTCAATACGAGGTGGAATAGTGTTGTCGTGTCTGGCTCTCTCGAGGATCTTAGTAATTCCGAGGAAATGTTTACTCAATGAGATTTGCTTCGTTTTATGTCTGTCACAACACTATCAAATTATCTATCTTCTCGCAGTATCATACGCAGTATCATATTCCCCATCTCATCTTCATCTACATTTTCAAGCTTATTTCACTTATGTACGGGTTGTTCAGAGACACTCTGAAAAGCTGCAAGGGTGTTGCAGGTCAGGTAATGCTGCGAAATAATTAAGAAAAAAATCCGATACATTGCGCCGTTCCTGATTTAATTAGCACTCAAGTTAACCAATCAAGTCGTTGCACGAGCAGATTCATGGAGGCGGTCAGAGACGGTGTTACCAGAAGTGTTCTTCGTTTTGTTTACCCAAGAGATCCTCGCTACCGTCCATCGTCCAATTTTTGTATCGCTCTCTTATTTGTTTTGATGACACCAAACATTCTTCATTATAAGCTGCCATTTTTTGCTTAGTACGGGTTTATCATGTGAACTCTGAGTACTCACGAAAGTGCCTCTCTTTCCCCAAATACCTCTTTTTTTCTTTTTTTTTTTTTTTAATGTTCAAAATGTGTGTGAAATCTTATGGGACTTAACTGCTAAGGTCATCAGTCCCTAAGCTTACAAACTACTTAACGTAAGTTATCCTAAGGACAAAAACATACACCCATGCCCGAAGGAGGACTCGTCCCTCCGCCAGGACCAGCCACACAGCCCATGACTGCAGCGACTAAGACCGCTTTTGGGCTGGAGTTCCATGGCTATTGTACTTGGTCTTTCAATACAGGGACGGTTAACGATGATTATGGAGAAAGATGGAGTTGCAGTCCCATACGTGTTCGATTGCAGACAGATCTGGTGATCGAGTAGGTCAAGGCAAAGACCTCTTTACTTTTCCTGCAGGTAATAGCTATCTTCCCCCCAACCTATGTATGCTCCTGCAGCCTTGAATTTGTCCTTTAGACATCCCTGCTTAGCCATTTTGCACTTTATGTTAATGTCGTTTTTTAGACGACTGTATTCACTTTCGTCTGCTTCATTTGCAATGTTTCGTACATTTGCTCCTTTCGTCAATTAGATGCAGTATCTCGTCTATAATCCAAGGATATCTGCTGGATCTTTTGTCTTCTTGCCTATTTGATGTTCTGCTACCATTACTATTTCATCTCTTGTTCTATGGTACTCCTTCTCCTAGTTTTACTTTATTGTTGCCTAATGCTTCCTTTGAAACATACAAAAATCACTGTATATATTTGTTTCCAGCTTATCCAGGTTCCATCTCCTTAATTTCCTGTCTTTCTGCGATTTATTTAACTTTAATGTGTAATTTGTAATTAATAAATTATGATCAGTGGTTACATATGCCCTTGGAAATGGTTTCCAATTCAAAATTTTGTTCATAAATATCTGTCTTATCATTACGTAATCTGCCTTACACCTTTGCGGTGCCTCTAGGTATCTTTCTCCTAAACAACTTTCTTTCATGATCATTAGACTAATTCCTTCATTACCCCTTTTTATATTGTGTTTATAGCTCTGTGCTGAACTGATCATTATCTAATTTTAACCTATCCATTTCCCTTTTTAAATTCCCTACCCTATCTGTCCGATTAAAATGTTAAACTTTCCATCCTCCTACCTTTAGAACGCCCGTTTCATTTCTGCTGATAACTGCAATAATACTCTGACGGAAAGAAATCGCAACACCACAAAATAATTAATGTACAGTAATGAAAGTTCGAAAATACATTTTTCAAGGTAACATTAAGTGATCAACATTTCATGATCACATGTTAATACAAGCGCGAGATAAGCCACTGAAAATGCGATATTCTGGTACATTAATAACCAGCGTAACCACTAGAATGTTGAATGCAAGCATGCAAACGTACATGTAATGTGTCGTACAGCTGACGTATGTCATTTTTTGGGCTGGAGTTCCATGGCTATTCTACTAGGTCTTTCAATACAGGGGCGGTTAACGATGATTATGGAGAAAGATGGAGTTGCAGTCCCATACGTGTTCGATTGCAGACAGATCTGGTGATCGAGTAGGTCAAGGCTATATGTCAACGCTCTGTAGAACGTGTTGGGTTACAATATCGGTATGTGGCCGAGCGTTATACTGTTGGAAAACACCTCCTCGAAGGCTGTTCATGAATGTCAGATGCGCGGAGTGGCCGCGCGGTTAGAGGCGCCATGTTGCGGATTGCGCGGCCCCTCCCCCCGGAGGTTCGAGTCTTCCCTTGGGCATGGGTGTGTATGTTGTTCTTAGCATAAGTTAGTGTAAGTTAGTTTAAGTAGTCTGTAAGTCTACGGACGATGACCTCAGAAGCTTGGTCCCTTAGGAAGTCACACACACACACACACACACACACACACACACACACACACACACACACACGAATGTCAGCACAAGACGGCGAATCATCAGACTGACGTACAAATTGGCAGTCAGGGTGCGTGGGATAACCACGAGAGTGCTTCAGCTGTCGGACGATATCGCACATCAGACCGTAACTCCAGGTCTAGGCCCATCGTGTCTAGCACGCAGACAGGTTGATTGCAGGCTCTCAACTGGCTTTCTTCTGACCAACACATGGTCATCACTGGCACCGAGGCATAACAGGCTTTCATAAGAAAACACAACAGACCTGCACCATGCCCTCCAGTGAGCTTCCGTTTGACACCAAGTAAAAGGCAGTGGTTGGGTGTCAGTGAAATGCATGCCCAATGGAGTTCGTCTGGGAGCTGTCCCTGAAGTAATCGACCCGAACAGATCATTCTGTCACTGTGATGTTAGCTGCTGTCCAAATTGCTGCCCCAAATGCAGTACGATGCAATAGAGCTACAAGCTGGTCGCGATGGTCTTTCCTCTCGGTAGTGCCACGTGGCCGTCCGGAGCCTGGTCTTCTTGCGACCGTACATTCCCGTGACTACCGCTGCTAGCAGTCACGTTCAGTGGCCACATTCCTGCCAAGTCTTTCTGCAGTACCGCAGAAAGAACATCCAGCTTCTCGTAGCTCTATTACTCGACGTCGTTCAAACTCAGTGACGTATTGATAATGACGTCTTTGTCGCGTTAAAGGCATTCTTCACTAGCATAAACTCACCACGCCGAACCTCAAAGGTAACTAGTGCTCACGACCGTTATAGCGTGTATTTAAAAGCAACCCGATTTTCAACTTCATAGTGGCGCTACTAGCGCCAGTCTTATACGACTGGTGCGAAAGTTAAACAGTCATCATCTTTCAGATGTAGAAACTATAACTGCCCACGTCGTGTTGTGCCGACTCCACTGTAGCTTGAATGGATTTTTAAGTTTATTTTATATGCTCGACTTCTAATTTCACCACACAAGTCTCCAGGGTTGAGAAGTTATTGCCCGGTGACGACACGCAATACAGTTTGTTAATTTAATTTTATTACTCGTACAGAGACTAAACGTTCCTTTGTTTAACAGCGCGTCGTCAAAATAAGTATGAAATGCTAATGTCTTTGCAATGCATAATGTCGACTATTGAGTTAAAGTTCGTACCTATTTTGCCATTTTAGAGAAGAGAAACCTTAAGCGCTTCTGTTTCTATAGTCTCAGTATCAAATGTTCACTAATTTCAATTTACTTCCTATCTCGGTTCAGTATTTAACACAAGTTATATGTCAATGTCATTTCAGATATATTACGTCGGTTCCACACTAACAGAATAACACGTAATTGTCATTTAACATCACTTTTATTAGTAATCCTTTTTCTTATGACGTAAATGTTAATGAATGATCACTATCTAGGAGGAAAGAGGGATTGACCCTAATCATGAGATAATAGCTTTTAATTATCCCGCAATCGTTAATTAAATAAAGTCACGTTCAAGGATGATATGCAAACAACTTTCGTTACGTCCGTTTTCACGTATCTGTCAAAACTAATCCTGTCGCCCACAATTCAAATTAACACTGACGTTAACCCCTTTTGTCGGAACATCGAATCGTAACTATTATGTTGTTGTTGTTGTTGTTGTCTTCACTCCTGAGAATGGTTTGATGCAGCTCTCGATGTTACTCGATCCTGTGCAAGCTTCTTCATCTCCCAGTACCTACTGCAACCTACATCCTTCTGAATCTGCTTAGTGTATTCATCTCTTGGTCTACCTCTACGATTTTTACCCTCCACGCTGCCCTCCAATGCTAAATTTGTGATCCCTTGATGCCTCAGAATATGTCCTACCAACCGGTCCCCTCTTCTTGTCAAGTTGTGCCACAAACTCCTCTACTCCCCAATTCTATTCAATACCTCCTCATTAGTTACGTGATCTACCCACCTAATCTTCAACATTCTTCTCTAGCACCACATTTCGAAAGCTTCTATTCTCTTCTTGTCCAAACTGTTTATCGTCCATGTTTCACTTCCATACATGGCTACACTCCATACAAATACTTTCAGAAACGACTTCCTGACACTTAAATCTATACTCGATGTTAACAAATTTCTCTTCTTCAGAAACGCTTTCCTTGCCATTGGCAGTCTACATTTTATATCCTCTCTACTTCGACCATCATTAGTTATTTTGCTCCCCAAATAGCAAAACTCCTTTACTACTTTAAGTGTCTCATTTCCTAATCTAATTCCCTCAGCATCACCCGACTTAATTCGACTACATTCCATTGTCCTCGTTTTGCTTTTGTTGATGTTCATGTTATATCCTCCTTTCAAGACACTGTCCATTCCGTTCAACAACTCTTCCAAGTCCTTTGCTGTCTCTGACGGAATTACAATGTCATCGGCGAACGTCAATGTTTTTATTTCTTCTCCATGGACTTTAATACCTACTCCGAATTTTTCTTTGGTTTCTTTACTGCTTGCTCAATATACAGATTGAATAACATCGGGGACAGGCTACAACCCTGCCTCACTCCCTTCCCAACCGCTGCTTCCCTTTCATGCCCCTCGACCCTTATAACTGCCATCTGGTTTCTGTACAAATTGTAAATAGCCTTTCGCTCCCTGTGAAAGTTCATTATAGTCCTCGAATTAATTCCTTTCAGGTACGCGCACGATCGAGCAGCAGAACGGAACACAAACGACTTGTTTTAACAACCAAACAATGCAATCACGTTACATTACGACAATGTCCGCCCAATGCACATCTCTTTGACTTTATCGTCTCTACTCTGCTTAGTTAAATTATTCCTAATTACAATTTAATCAGCTATTTAACGAAAATATCCAACAAAAAAATGGTTCAAATGGCTCTGAGCACTATGGGACTTAACTTCTATGGTCATCAGTCCCCTAGAACTTAGAACTACTTAAACCTAACTAACCTAAGGACATGACAACACCCAGTCATATCCAACAAAAAATAAAATAAATTTATCCCAACGTAAAAGGTCCGTTACAAAACACACCTACCAACTTTCGTTTATGTCGCAGAACTGCTTCTTGGTGTTGCGGTGTTTTCCCGTCAAGTTGCTGTCCTTCCTGGTGTCGCAATTTTAATGATCAGTATTGGAGTATAAGGAAAATATCAAGTTGCTCAGCTATTTTAAGACGCAGCTTTGTGTCTTCTTTGCTTCGCAGATTTCATGGTTGTGGCGCAACTCCTGCTGCTGGCTTCAGCGATGCTGTGGCGGGAGCAGTCTTCGCCGGAACTAAATAGTCTTCTGGTGGTGCTGATGGAGAGAGGATTCGCGCGGGGTCCTATACTGGTGGTGGACACTGGGACGGCGCCTGGATTGGTGACGGCGCTGCTGCAAGCTTCGCACTTGCCCACCTTGCTGCTGCGCACACGTTTTCCAACCGCTGTCACTGCAGCTGTCATGGCCGAGTCGGCTGCTGGTTACGTGGTTGTTCTGCGCGACGACAAATCAGCTGACTCAACACTGCGGTCGATTCTAGAGGCGCTGCGAGGGCGATCAGCCTACTGGACTGTGCGCACCAAGTTCTTGGTCGTTCTCGTTGCAGACGGTCATGGGCAGCACGAGTCTCAATCCCTGCTACTACAGACGCTTGATGAGATTGGCATATTAGACGCTTCCGTCGTAACTGTAGCTGAGCAGTCCAGTCCGACAACAGTTCCACCATCAACCATTGAAGCGGCGCTGTACACCTGGTTTCGTTATCGGACACACGGAAGCTCTGCAGGAACGTACGGTCACCTATCTGTACTCGGAAAATGGAATCTGGGAGAAAATCAAAGTGTGGAATTACCGACTGTCCTCTTCCCGCGGAAAGTACCACCTACTCTGGAACGATGTCCGTTAACTGCTCTGTTGTACTCATATCCTCCGCTGACTATGGTCCAGACAGATAGAAGTGGCAGGGAAGAGTTTACAGGTTACGAAGTGTCTGTCCTCAAGATCATAGCGAGCGCACACAAATTCGAGCTGAGAATCGTTAACGGAGGACACAGGCCGCAGAAATATGGAGATCAACTAGAGGACGGATCGTGGAGTGGCATGGCAGGTGACCTGTTGTACGGACGTGCCGATGTAGCTCTCGGGGGTCTGGTCTTTGCTCTCACTGAGGGCAAACCTATAGAAACTACTACCAGCTACATTTGGCAAGGCCTGTCGTGGTTCACACCATCCCCACAGAAGTTACCTGGTTGGGATTCCGTACTTGCTGCCATGCCTACAGAGATCGTTCTCCCTACATTCGTCTTGGGTGTGATAGTCAGCTTGGTGCTCAAAGCGTCTTCCTTGCAGCGGGGAACGCAACACTACCAAAGTCTCATGAACTGCTTCCTGGCAGTGTTCGCAGTCAGCCTCTCCATGTCTGCCGTCCAACCGGAGTCCGTCAGTGCCAGGCTCCTCCTCCTCTCTTGGGTCATCTTCTCCATGATCGTGCAGACGGCACTCTTGTCGCTCATAACGAGCTGCCTGTCGAGTCCCGCTTTGAGTCCCGAGATCACCACCCTGGAAGAGCTACTACAGTCAGGCCTTCTGGGAGCCTCTACACGAATCACTACAGAACTGTACATCAGTTTCGTTAATCCTCGCCCTTTAGAGGTCACGGTGCTGTGCCATTCATTCGATGAATGCTCTCGAAGGCTCGCTTACGAGAGAGATGTGGCCGTCCTGGCTCCGGATATGGGATTCAGGTACAACGCAGCGACGACCTACATTGACGAGACGGGCGTGCCGCTCTTTATGGCCCTCACTCAGAGGGTTGTCTCCAGCCCCGTGGCGATGCTTCTCAGCAGAGGCAGCCCGCTGACCCCGTTGATCAGCAACACAATCCAGCGCGTTCTGGAGGGCCGGCTGGTCAGGTTCGAGGACGGCTTGCCAAGGGGTGCAGCTGCTGGTGACACGGCAGACCAGGAGGAAGGAGATGACGTCGCATTCGCCTTCCATTTTATAGTTTATTTGGCTGCTCTGGGAGGCTGTGCCGTCGTTTTCTTGTGCGAAATAGCTATAAATAAACATCAGAGACGGAGTCACGAGAGCAGAAGGATAAGAAGACTGAGAACTAATAAAAATGCTTCGTTTTTGTTTTGAGAGTCAGCTCTCATAACAGTGGACCTTTCGCGACTTTATTGCTCATACAATTACTTAAGACGAACTTTCAGAGCTGTTCTTGTGGTACAGACAATAAGAAATCATTTCCAACATAGACGCTGAATAGTTGTAATGATGTAATTATTCATGCTTTCCCGGCGATCTGTTGACATCTTGGATATTCGGGAATCCAGCCGGATGTTCCGGTCGTCTCGCACGATATTTCAACAGCGTGCCTCGCTGTCTTCTTGACTGGTCCTTGGGTCTCTTTTTTTTTTTTTTTTTTTTTTTTTTTTTTTTTTTTTTTTTTTTTTAGCACTTTACACTCCTTCTCCTTAGGGGGAGAAGGCGGGCTGTTTTAAGGACTATCTCAGTGCCCTTCATCAGCCAGAGGTTTACATCTTTATTTTATTTATTTTACATAACTTATGTTTTTGAATACATGCTATACATAATATTGTTTTTTTAGGTTCATTAACATATAAATAAGTGATTGGTAATATTATAAATTAAAATAATTGAAATATAAATAAAAATAAATAAGTGATTTACCATTAAGTAATGCTTTACATTGTTTAGGGTGCTTATATTAGGGATTAGGGTGGTTGCGATTTTTATCATAGTTTTAGTACTATGAGAGTGGTGCGTGTGTTTTTTTTTTCCTTTTTGTTCTGCTTGCTTGTGAAGGAGTGTTACGTGTTGTGGTGTTCGTAGTTTTGTGTCTTGACTTACTTCTAGGTTACAGGTTCTCCTTTCCTGTTACTACAGTACTCGGAGTTGGATACTACAATATTTTCCTTAGTCTACGATTCTGTGATTGTTCTTGTTCTCTTTTATTGTGTTTTATGTCTGTTGATGTTGTGTTTTTCTGTATGATACTTGTGTGTTTTGTGTGGTGTGGACCCGTTGCGGTGTTTTGGATGTGGATTTTGGTGCGTTATACTTCATGTCTTTCGTCTAGGTGAGGTGGGGTTGTTTCAAGACGATTCAGTTGTGTCATCGTTGGTGCTAGGTCGGGGAACATTCTGGAGGTGTTTTGAGCTACTGTACGCGCTGGGTATATGTATTTGAATTTTGGTTGTCGTGTCGTTGGTGGTTTGTTTGTCAGTATGTCTTCCATGTCTGGTCTTTTGTGGAGGATATGAGATCCATATCTTGCTCTGAGTTTGACGAGTCTTGTCTGGAGCGGTGCCATGTCTGTGATCTCGTATACTTCGTTGCTTGGGGTGCGAGGTGGTAGTTTTGCGATGCTGCGCAATAATCGTCATTCTGTTGCGTATAGTTTTTTCGCTACGGTCTTGGGTATACCAGCTAGTGGCGCTGAGGCGTATTCGTAAATAGGTCTGATGTATGTTTTGTACTTGTGTATGGCTGTTCTGGTGGAACATCCATACAGTCGGCCTTGGACTTGTCTGATGAGGTTTTGTCTTTGTCTTGTTTTGCTTAGTAGGTGCTGAAGAAGAGTCTTATAGTTTATGTGTTTGTCAAGGAATATCCCGAGGTATCTTGCGGAGTCTGTGAGTTATAGGGGTTGGTTCCAGAGTCTGAGGGTGATGTCAGTACGTTTTTGTTGTCGTTTTCGAGTCAGCTTTCGGTGCTGGAATAGCACTGTTTGTGTTTTTGTGGGGTTTGGTCTTATCCTCCATTTTGTCATCCAGTCTTTGAGTTTGGTCAAGTATCTTGTGGCTTTTCGTTGTATGATGTCTGTCCATAGGCCTGTGCACCAGTAGGCGGTATCGTCCACATATAGCGCCAATTTTTCGTTGGCGTCTCTTGTGGTCGGTATGTCATGCGCGTACAGTAGCGGAGTTAGTATAGCTCCTTCTGGGAGGTCCTGCCTCTGGGGTGAATGATTCTGATGCTGCGTCATTTACATGGACACTGGAAATCCTTCCCGTGATCTGGATGCGTATGAGGCGCACTAGTTTGGGTGGGATGCCTAGTTTAATTAGCTTGTAAAGCAAGCCGTTGTGCCATAATCGGTCGAAGGCGCGTTCGATGTCTAAAAATAAGGGAGTAGTTGTTTTCTGTCTATGTATTTTTGTAGTATGTCATTGAGGATGCTTTCATATGTCTTCCCTATAACGTCTAGTTGTGATATTGGTCTGTAGGATAGGGGGTCAGTTGCTGGTTCGTCGGCTTTATGTATCATTATGGTTTTACTTGTCTTCCATGTCTTGGGGATTGCTTCGTTTGTTAGGCAGTAGTTGAATATTAGTGATAGGATTGGGATTATGGTGGGTAAGGGGGAGTTTTGGATATGTATGCGTTTGATGTTGTTCAGGGGCAGAGTTTCGTCCTGTCATTATTGCGTTTATAATTTCTGTGGCCGTGATTGGTTTTGTCAGTTCGGCGGTGTCGCATCGGCCGCCGCACAGCAGCCGTCAACTCGGCGCGGCGTGCTACAACACGCGCAGCACGCAGCGAGTACCGCTGGCGCCGCACACGATGTCAACAACTGGCGCAAGTGAACGCGTCGTAGCGGGGTTAGCGGCAGCGTACACACCACTATCGATACGGATTACCCTGGCGACGCTGCCCTTGCCAAAAGAGTGAGCAACCGCATAAGGGCGCCATCTACCAACACCCTGATTGGCCGGACCTGCGGATTTAAGCGAGCTCCCTGAGCCCATTTAACCAGTTAAATCTTCGACGATGACTGTTACTACCCGGCTGCTGGATTCACGACGACCGAACCGTACTGTGGCCTCCCTGGCTGGAAACTTGCGACGCGTCGGTATCGACTGGTTGGTAGTGGTTTGGACTTGTATTCTCTGCTAGTGACTCTGATTTCTCCTTGGCGCTACAGCCAGCGAAGTGTTGTGTAGTCGAACTTAAGTTTTGTTTTGAGTGACAGAAGGTCAAATAAATTTGGTTATCACGGAATATTTGTTGTGTTATAGTGCGGACATAACAGGCGGTGACTTCTGTTTCTACTGTTGGGCTGTTGGGAAGGTCGGGGAGTTGATCTTCGACGAGTCGGCAGAATTCGTAGTCGAATTTGTCATCGATTCGGAAGGAATGTATGGATTGGAGGATGTTTTGGAAGGGGTCTGTGGTTGGTTCATTATCTATCAGGAGCATGTGGTTGGAGGGTTTCTTTTGGCTTGTTAACGTTTTGAACTTATTCCATAATTTCCGGCCTTCTTTGTAATTTAGGTGTCGACATGTGTCATCCCATTCTTTTTGTTTGTGGCGGGAGACGAGTCGTTTTGCCTGTACGTTGAGGCGGTTCCATTGGGTCCTTGGGTCTATCGAGTCCAGTATGTATGCCTGGGAGGAGCTGGGCGTTCCCTAATCGGTCCGCGCCGGGTCGAGTGTTCCGTCTGTGGTCCGCGCCCGCCAGACTCGGCTTCAACGGACCCCTCCAGTCGCGGATGTTCCGACTGCCGTCCGCGCCTGATATGGCCGTCCCCAACGGTTATGGTCGTCATCTGAGGTGTGTCAGACCCGATCTGAGATGTTGGATACTCTCTCATGACTGTTACTATGATTTCCACTTCTGTTACGTGCTGGGCGCTCCATAATCGGTCCCGCCGCGTCGTGTGTTCCGTCTGCGGTTCGCGCCCGCCAGACGCGGCTACGTTGGTCCTCTCTGGTCGCTGGCGTTCCGACCGCCGTCCGCGCCCGGCCTGGCCGTCTTCTGAAGTCGAGTTCATGATTTGGGGTGCGTAAAAATCTAGTCTCTAATGTTTGACACCTTGTCTCACGGCTGTTCTCTCGGTCTCCACTTCTATTTCTTTTAGAATCCCGGAGTGTCCTGCGTTGAGTTTTCACAACCTCAAGCGCTGGATTCCAGGCAGTGCTGATTTGGTATCCCAAGTCACGGTTGATTAGATTGTCTGTTACCTTAATCTCAATGGCTTCTTTAATGACACTGTCCCAAAATCTTGAGGTCTGTGTCACAATCTTGGTGTCATTGTAATCCATTGAATGGCCAAGTTCCAGACAATGCTCTGCTATGGCTGATTTAGTTGCCTGTCTGAGTCTGGTATGACTCTGGTGTTCCATGTTTCGGACGAGATCCTCCAGTACACATACCGACTATACAATGGCGTTCTTTCCCGACCTGACAGCCATTTTCCTGAAGGGCTCCATTATCCACCTAACGTAGGAGCTCTAAATGACTAACATACTTGCCTTCTGCACTTGGTAGGAAGATCAGCCACTGGCCCAACAGGAAAGGGCTTCCTATGCTGGATCAGAAGCTTCAGAAGCTTTATCGACACTGAGTAACGCCTCAGACCTCTTGCCAAGGCGTATGGAGTCAGCCGTGCCGCCAGTTTTCTGTTTCGCCCTCCACTCACTGGCATGCGAACCCACCACTGTCCGCCACCCATTCTCCAGCGAAGACAGACTGGTCAGACGTTTCTTATTAGAAGTCGCAGCCTCAACCAGATCACCAGGGGATTCAAACGGCACCAAAGGTTTCACAGGTCTCGTCTCCAGTGCTCCGATGCCGTCACAGCTTTAAGCAGTAGCCAGAAGCCTGTTGACTGTGGTCAATAAAGCTTCAAGCTGTTTGCCGACAGAAGTCAACTGCCATTGTGTCCGCACACAACAAGTACAGTGCCTTGCTATATCGTTCTGTCTAAGAAATTGTAGCAGATTTCAAAAAATACAAATCAGCAGTTTGGACTACCTGAGAAGGATCAAGCAGACTACAGCAAAAGAGAAACTTAAACACTATTGCGTTGCTGCAGTTGGGATGTTCGCTTGATGCAAAAGAGAAGAACGAACGACTATTAAAATCTCCTCTGTAAAGGTCTGATCATAGCCTAAGAGAGCAAAAAAAAAAAACACCTAAGGTAAGCTGGTAAACACTAGTGAACACACTAAAATACACAGGCACAATTCTCTTCCCCGCAGAATGACGTGAAAAACGGAAAGTAAGCTATATTACTGTGTATCAGACCAAATACTGCAGAACTTATTTTTCCCGCCTCTGTCTTTTATTGAAGAACTCTTGAGAACATTCTCCAACATAGTACATTTAGTTAAACTACATTTAAAGCTAAGAGAGAATAAAGAACCATCAGCAGTGGTGGTATTTTTATTTTAAATGACATTTTCAGCTTTGCTGGTAAGTTCAGGTTGCTGTGGAACTTCAAGACACGTGCTTGTGGAGACAGAGACTTAGAGATAAAATTTTGCTACCACTCTAGCGCATGTATTTTCCATTTATTACCTGTTGTAGACCACAGAGTGCGAGCGCTTTGGGACCAACAAAGTACACCTATACTGCATAATCTATACACACTGAAGAGCCAAAGAAACTGGTACACTCGCCTAATATCGTGTAGGGCCCTCGCGAGCACGCAGAAGTGCAGCAACACGACGTGACATGGACTTGAGTAACGTCTGAATTAGTGCTGGAGGGAATTGACACCATGAATCCTGCATGGTTGTCCATAAATCCGTAAGAGTACGAGGGAGTGGAGATCTCTTCTGATCAACATGTTGCAAGGCATCCCAATATGCTCAATAATGTTGATGTCTGGGGAATTCGGTGGTCTGCGGAAGTTTTTAAGCTCAGAAGTGATCCTAGAGCCACTCTGTAGCAATTATGGACGTGCGGGGTGTCGCATTGTCTTGCTGGAATTACCCATGTCCGTCGGAATGGACAAAGGACATGACTGGATGCAGGTGTTCAGACAGGATACTTAACGTACGTGTCACCTGTCAGAATCGTTATCTAGACGTATCAGGAGTCCCATATAAGTCCAGCTGCACACGCCCCACACCATTACACAACCTCCACCGGCTTGAACAGTCCCCTGCTGGCATGCTGGGTCCATGGGTTCATGAGGTTGGCTCCATACCCCTACACGTCCATCCGCTCGATACAATCTGAAACGAGACTCATCCGACGAGGCAATATGTTTCCAGTTGTCAACAGTCCAGTGTCGGAGTTGACGTGTCCAGGCGAGACATAAAGCTTTGTGTCGTGCAGTCATCAAGGGTACACGATTGGGCCTTCTGCTCCGAACGCCCAAATCGATGATGTTTCGGTGAATGGTTCGCACTCTGGCACTTGTTGATAGCCCAGCATTGAAATCTGCAGCAATTTACGAAAGAGTTGCACTATCACCACCATTGATCGGTTTCCTTCAGTCGTCAATGGTCCCGTTCTTGCAGGATCTACTTCCGGCCGCAGCGATGTCGGAGATCTTATGTTTTACCCGATTCCTGATATTCACGATACACTCGTGAAATGGTCGTACATGAAAATCCCCACTTCATCGCTACCTCGGAGACGCTGTATCCCATCGCTCGTGCACCGACTATAACACCACGTTTAAACTCACTTAAATCTTGATGACCTGCCATTGTAGCAGCAGTAACCGATCCAACAACTGCGCCAGACACTTGTTTTCTTATATAGGCTTTGCCGACCGCAGCGCCGTATATTGCCTGTTTACATGTCTTTGTATTGTGGGTAGACGTATGAGTTCCGTTGGAAATAATTTGGTTTCTGTGGTATCCCGGCCCAGTGATTCTGAAAGCCTTTCGGGGAGCATGGGGGCAGATCTCGGCCGCAGCGCCTCATCCATTTCGTCGGCAGACAGAGCAAGCGATCGTATTACACAAAGATGTCAAAAGTCATGGTCTACCTCCTAATATCGAGTCGGTCTTCCTTTTTCCTGGTGTAGTTCGGCTACTTGATGTGGCATGGACTCAGCAAATCGTTAGAAGTCCCTTGCAGAGTTGTTGAGCCATGGTGACTCCATAGGTCGTCGGTATTGCGTAAATGTCGCAGGTGCAGAATGTTGTGCATGAACTGACCTCTCGATTATGCCCCACTAATTTTCGATGGGCTTCGTGTAGGGTGATCTGGGTAGCCAAATTGTTGGCTCGGATTGTCCAGGATATACTTTAAAACTATCGCGAACAACTTTGGCCCCGTGAAATGACATCGTTGTTTCGGGACATGAAGTCCTTGAATGGCTGCAATTGATCCCCACATAGCCTAATATAACCATTTCCCATCAGTGACCGGTTCAGCTGGACCAGAGGACCCACTCCATTACACGTAAATGTAGCTCACATTATCATGGAATCACAACTAACTTGCACAGTGTCTTGTTGACAGCTTGGGCCGGCCGCAGTGGCCGAGCGTTTCTAGGTGCTTCGGTCTGGAACAGCGCGACCGCTACGGTTGCAGGTTCGAATCCTGCTTCGGGCATGGATGTGTGTGACGTCCTTAGGTTAGTCAGGTTTAAGTAGTTCTACGTTCTAGGGGACCTCAGAAGTTAAGTCCCATAGTGCTCAGAGCCATTGGAACCATTTGACAACTTGGTTTCAGGGATTCGTGGGCCCTGTGCTACACTCGATTTATGTAAATGGGTAATGTTCCAGAGTGTTAAAACTCGGTTCAAGGTCTCTTAAGAACTCACAGGCTTAAGTGTAAACTAGTGCAATGCTTTCAATACGGCCACCAAAGACAACGTAATAAAGCCCGACTTTGGACATATATATTTTTAGGTGATGCAAACTCTATGATAGACGTCCTGCTGATTTAGTATTCTTGTAAACTAACAAAATGTAGGTCTCATTACGCACTTGATATTTCATTATCCGTCTTCATTATGTTATCTTCCAGGCACTTTCTGCACAGAGATGCACGCCAACCTTAACAAATGTGGCAAACTTCTGGTTACGAAATTCCTAACCCTGTTGCATCGTTTGGTAATGTGATCGTTGTAATTCTTCCGCAGCGAGTACTCACTGAAAATGATGAGGCATATCCACATGCGGCCATTGCCAAGCGTGCATACTGGTCCATTCCGTAGGGTTTTAGTCGTTTTAATGAAACACCACAGCTGCACTAAGACTGATAATAGAGGAAGAAAGTACAACTACACGTATTTTGCAAAATTTCAGTCTGCAAGCGCCTACGTTTCTAACAAATTTTACTAATCAGTGCCTCATTTACGTTTAGTGTGAATCTGTTGATCACAGTCGTCTGTCACACGGTATTGTGTTTTCAGTGATATGTGCTGCCATACTTAGATCCATTAACCTTTAAACCTCGATTTCCCACAAATTAATGCAACTTTACCGATCAGTGTCCTTGATGGGTGTTACAAGAGAGACATTTCTGTATTTTAAAATATTTTTACTCGATTTCATCCATTCGGGCTAGGATACTGCCCGTGTCAGGTTATTAATTTCTGCTGATGGCGTCGCGCGGCGTTCGCTGCTAGCAGTTGTTAGATGCCTCACTTTCCCTCGCTGCTTTTGAAAAGCAGTCACATACATGTTACAACGTAACGTCGTCGGAAGATCGGACAGACTCCCGTATTGACTACATAGTAATAAGCATCCCTGACTTAAAGAAACAATTGAAAGAGTTGAAAGCAAATAATTCGCCAGATCCGGATGGAATGCCCATTCGGTTTTACAAGGAGTATTCTACCGCATTGACCCCTTACTTAGCTTGCATTTCGCAGAAATCTCTCGCCCAGCGCAAAATGCCAAGCTACCGAATAAAAGCGCATGTGACTATCGTATAAAAGATGGGCAAAAGAACGGACCTGTAAAATTACGGACCAACATACTTATCGTCGGTTTGCTGCAGAATTCTTGAACAAATTCTGAGTTCGAGAATAATAAATTTCCTAGAGACGGAAAAGTTTAGGTCCACGACTTTAGAAAACAGAGCCCTTTTGTCACAAGATTTACTGAGAACTATGGCTCAAGAACGAAAGGCAGATTCCATATTTCTAGATATCCGGAGAGCATTTGACACGATGCCCCATTGCAGACTGTTAACGAAGGTACGAGCGTTTGAAATAGGTTCCCAGATACATGAGTAAGACTTCTTAACTAATAAAATCCGGTACGTTGTCCACGGCTGCAACTGTTAATCCCAGACATGGGTATAATCAGGACGAGCATGTGAGGATTAGGGTTTTATTGGGAGAATTTTAGGAAAACCTGGTTGATCTGTAAAGGAGACTGCTTATAGGACGCTGAAGCAACCTATTCTTGAGTACTACTCGAGTGTTTAGGATCCGTACCAGGTCGGATTAAAGAAAGACATCGAAGTAATTCAGAGACGGGCTGCTAGATTTGTTACCGGTAGGTTGGAACAACACGCACGTGTTACAGAACTGCTTCGTGAACTCAAATGGGAATCCCTGGAGGGAAGACGTCGTTCTTTTGGAGAAACGGTATTGGGATAATTGACTGCCGAGCGATTCTATTGCCACCAACATACATTGCACGTAAGGACCACAAAGATACGAGAAATTAGGGCTCATACGGAGGCGTATAGACAGTCTTCTTTCCCTCGCTCTATTTGAGAGTGGAACAGGAAAGGAAATGTTTAGTAGTGGTACAGGGTACCTTCCGCCAAGCACCGTACGGTGGTTTGCGGAGTATCTATGTAGACGTAGATCACGGAAAGAACGCAAGGCTGTGCCTGCTCTCTGTTTTTACTGTCCCGTGTTTCACTAACATACGCAAAGCAAGCAGTCGCGTCACGCAACCGTTAATTCGGCGCCCAGTGCGGTGCGATTATCTCGCGCGGTTATCGCTTTGCGGTCGGCAGTCCCCCAGTAGCTTGCCTTCTACATCGGCCGCTCCTAGCAACACCCGCGGCGGTGACCACTTTACCACGCTCATCTACACTCTCAGGTCTTAGTGTCACTGTCACCGAGGTAAGTTTCGATTTCACTAACAAGGAGTACTGCCTACTATCTGTGTTCCACGCGAGAATACACTATCTGATCACAAGAATCCGGACACCCCTATGTTAGCGGAATTGATCACTAGATGTCACGAGAGGCGCAGCCCCAGTATAAAAGGAGGCAGGGAATACTGTGTTGTCAGTAGAGAAGTAGTGACAGCAGGATGAGGCCGGTCAGCAGAGTTCAGCGACTTTGAACCGTACTAGTTATTGCCCGTCACCTTAGCAGCAAACCCGTTAGGAACATTTCAACCCTTCTAAAGCTACCCAAGTTGACTGCTGGTGACGTGACTGAAGTGGAAACGCGAAACAATAACCACACCTAAACCAAGTCTATAAAATAACTTCAGTAAAATGGAAATGACATCCACATCTCCCAATGAAGTAGCATCCATCATTCCACTGAGTACGATAACATATCAACGAAGTTAATCAAAGAGTGACTTGTAAGTTGAGTTCTATCTTAAGTTACTTGTTTAATCAATCTCTTATCAGCGGACACATTTCCAGACTGGCTAAAATATACTGAAGTTAAGCCTCTTTACAAGAAAGGGGATAAAGAGATACCATCTAACTATTGACCAATTTCACTTTTGTCAGCTTTCTCAAAAATATTTGAAAAGGTTGTGTTCAAGCGTCTCCTTCAGCATCTGACTGCAAAATATATATTGTCCCAGTCACAATTTGACTTTCTTAAGGGTTCTGATACAGACAAATCTATTTGCACTTACAGTGAGAATGTACTTAATTCATTAGATAATAAATTAGAGGCTTCTGGCATTTTCTGTGACCTGCCAAAAGCCTTTGACTGTGGGAACCACAGCATTCTCTTAAGTAAATTAAAATATTATGAGGTCACCGGCAATGCTGCGAAATGGTTTGAGTGTTATCTAACTGACAGGAAACAAAGGATGTCGTTGTGAAATACCTGTGCAGTAAGAAGTCAGTTTTCACCTGACTTGGAATTAATTACATGTGGTGTTCCTCAAGATTCCATCTTGGGTCCATTGCTTTTTCTTGTGTACATTAATAACCACTCGTCCGTTACATTGTCAGGTGCTAACTTTCTTTTGTTTGCAGATTATACTAGCATTGCAACAAGTAGCAAGTCAAGTACAGATTTAGAAGTAGCTGCTAATCAAATTTTCACTGATTTAAAGCTAATTCACTGCCATTAAACTTTGAAAAGACCCACTATATAAAGACATGCAGATCGAAGAGGTTGACAGTGTTAAATTTCTGTGATTACAACTCGATAATAATTTCAGTTGGGAAGGGGATAATGCAGAATTGCTTAAGCGGCTAAACAAGTCTGTATTTGGGGTAGGAATGATGTCAGATGTAGGAGATATAAATAGAAAAAGACTTGCATACTTTGCTTACCTTCATTCTATTATGTCTGCGGTAACTCATCAAACCGAACAAGAGATTTTAGCGTGCAAAAGCGTGTAATAAGAATCATTTGTGGTGAAAATTAAAGAAAATTATGTAGAAACCTCTTCAAGGAACAGTCAAGGTTAGGTATTTTGTGTATAATTAGTTTATTAAAAGTGCGTAACAGTGTTTCATTCTGACAGGGTATTAATTCTGTAAATATTAGCAGTTTTAGTTTACTGTAATGTATTCCCTTATTTTGACAATCTCCTGACAAATGACCAGGGTAGTAAATGTTATATTCATATGTTTTGAGTTTTTTATGTTCTACGTTCTGACATGTTCCGCACCCACGAGAAGCATCTCATTTTTTGGGTCCATGGAGCCAAGTGAGACCCGAGGTGGTTTAAAAGGCGACGCCAGTCGACAGTAGTCGAATGAAAACGAGCGATTTGAGTGATTGGACTCGCTATACCCTGTGACGATCCGACGGGGTGGTTCGAATTTGCTGAAAGTCTTCAGAACGTTATGTGCCATCACGTGCAGTGTCAACAGTGAAGTACGAGGGTACTTTGAACTGTTCTGGGAATGAAATAAAGGAAACCACTTACCTTGGCGAAACTTTTTATTTTTCACTGTCGTCTCCCAGTATATTAATGCACTCGGACCAGCGATGTTCCAATGCCTTGATCCAATCTTGAAGATTAGATTCCTTAAAGCCTGAAAAATTCCCCCCAACTTCGGCTGTTAGTCGTTCGTCTGACGAGAAACTCTGTCCACCAAGGAACATTTTGAGCTTGGTGAAGAGGTGGAAGTGTAATGCAGTCAAATCAGGCGAACAAGGCAGATGTGGCAGCAATTCATATCTTAGCTTCTGTATTCTCTGCTGTGGCAACGACACGTGTGTGGGCGCACATTATCTTGATGTAAGATGCGTTTTCCTTGCCAAACCTGGCCTTATTTCGTGTATTGTACTATATGGAACTGGGGACCTAGAAACGACGGAGAGGCTTCGTCCTCGCCGTAGCCCTCAGTGGTTCACATCCCCACAACAGACTACAGTAGCCCACTCACCGCACAGCCGCCCCTCACCGAACACAGCGTTATTGTGCGGGTCGGCCCCAGTGGACTCCCCCCGCCCCCGGGAATGTCTCACACCAGACAAGTTTATCACCAATGTTTGTGGGGTAGAGTATTTATGGTGTTCGCGTACGTGGAGAATGTGTTTGCGCAGCAATCGCCGACATAGGGTAACTGAGGCGGGATAAGGGGAACCAGCCAGCATTCGCCGAGGCAGATGGAAAACCGCCTTAAAAGCCATCCACAGACTGGCCGGCACACCGGACCTCGACACTAATCTGTCAACCCTCTCGCCCAGAAAGAAGTGCGTTAGACCGCACGGCTAACCGGGCGGCTCAAATGGCTCTATGGGACTTAACATCTGAGGTCATCAGTCCCCTAGACTTAGAACTAAGTAAGCCTAACTAACCTAAGGACATCACACACATCCGTGCCCGAGGCAGGATTTGAACCTGCGACCGTAGCAGCAGCGTGGTTCCGGACTGAAGCGCCTAGAACCGCTCGCCCACTGTGGCCGGCTGCTAACTGGGCGGGCGGAGTATATTGTAGTATTGTTATTGTTTAATTAGCGAGAAGGTAGTCTACCTTCCCTTCCCCTTGGCATCCAAGAAAACTAACGCCATGATTTTTCTAGCGAACCGTATTGATTTTGCGTTCTTTGGTGTTGGTAACTGAACATGTATCCACTGCTTTGACTTGTTTTGTCTATGGGGTGTAGTAGTTGACCCAAGTTTCATCTGTAGACACAAACCGGCGCAAAAAAATTTGTTATTTGCTCCGAAAACGGGACGAATGTTGTTCAGATGGTTCAAATGGTTCAAATGGCTCTGAGCACTATGGGACTCAACTGCTGTGGTCATTAGTCCCCTAGAACTTAGAACTACTTAAACCTAACTAACCTAAGGACATCACACACACCCATGCCCGAGGCAGGCTTCGAACCTGCGACCGTAGCAGCAGCGCGGCTCCGGACTGGAGCGCCTATAACCGCACGGCCACCGCGGCCGGCTGTTGTTCAGACTTTTACATTCTGATGCGTTTCTTATACTGTGTTAAGATTCGCGGCACACATCTAGCAAATAATTTTCTCATGCGGAATTCCACTGTTAAAATGTGATACGTCCGTTCAGAGTACATCACTACAGCTTCAGCACTTTCTCGCACTTTCAATCAGCGATCCTTCGTGACCACTTTATGCACTTTTGCAAAAATGTATAGGGTAATGGCGTATCATGACCGACCACTAAACGGAACATTATCTATGCTGTCGCGATCAAATTTAAAGCCGTTTGTCTACTCAGTAATAGTTGATTATGAAGGAGCACGGTCCCGCAGTCTGTTCTGAAAATCAGCATGAATTTCCTTTGGCTTTCATACCTTTCTTTAGAGACTACTTAAATACTTTTCGTATATCGATTTTTTCATCTTTACAAATCATTACATGGGGACAACACAGAGCTGTCCGCTCAATAGACCTCTACCCGGGCACTGACGTGTCACGTTTTTACTCATAAGGAATGTACTATTATTACACTGGAACATCACCGCGCTAGTATAAATTATTTTATGCATCAACTTACTGCAACCCTGCTTTAAAAATTTAATGAAGTAATGTTACTATCTACTTTATAAATCACCATCCATTAGGTTCCTTTCAGAGCATGTTGATGCAATAGCTCCGTACTTAACAATAATATACAACCGCTCCCTCGACGAAAGATCCGTACCCAAAGACTGGAAATTTGCACAGCTCACACTAATAATCAAGAAAGTTAATAGGAGTAATCCACTAAATTACAGGTGCATATCATTAACGTCGATATGCAGCAGGGTTTTGGAACATATATTGCGTTCGAACATTATGAATTACTTCGAAGAGAATGGTCTACTGACACACAATCAACACGGATTTAGAAATAATGGTTCTTGTGAAACCCAACTAGTTCTGTACACACACGAAGTGTTGAGTGCTATTGACAAGAGATCTAAAGTTGATTTCGTGTTTCTGGGCTTCCGAAGGCCTTTGACACTGTACCTCACAAGCGGTTTGCATCGAAATTGCGAGCTTATGGAATATCGTCTCAGTTATGTGACTGGATTCGTGATTTCCTGTCAGAGCAATCACAGATCGTAGTAACCGACGAAAAGTCATCGAGTAAAACAGAAGCGATTTCTGGCGCTCCCCAAGGTAATGTTATAGGCCCTCTGCTGTTTCTTATCTTATAAACGATTTCGGATTTAATCTGAGCATCTGTCTTAGCGTGTTTGTAGATGATGCTGCCGCTTATCGTCTATTAAACTCATCAGAAGATAAAAAAAAATTGCAAGACGATTTAGAAAGAGTATCTGAATGACGCGAAAATTGGGAATTGACCGTGAATAATGAATAGTTTGAGATCATCCACATGAGTGCTAAAAGGAATCCGTTAAACTTCAGTTACACGACAAATCACTCTAATCTAAAGCCGCGTGGGATTAGCCGAGCGGTCACAGTCTGCCTTCGGCGGTGCTACGGCACGGACGTCTGTTTACGTCCCTGCCGGAGAAGTTCGCGCTCGCGCAGTTGTTTACCTCTTCGGCGTACTCGTGCGTTTAGACGACTCGATATAGAATGGCACATGCATACCGAAAGTCGACTCTCAAGATTAGTTTTTCGAATGAATATGCGAGACCGAAAGCCTACGAAATAGAAAGGTTCCTACGAGACGAAGTTAAACTTGACTACAACGAACTTATCGGAATCCACCTCTCCATAGTGAGCAGTGTCGTTTACGTCAAGCTGATTAACGATGCGGTATGTGACAGAATCATCCGAGATACTAAACATGGACTCAAATTTCGTCACTCTGATGGACATGTTGGAGAAGTAACTATTGATCATGCAGGACTGGGCTTACGAAACATACGTATTTTCGAACTTCCCTTCGAGGTTCCGTCTGACTTGGTCGTTGACGCCTTACGCCAATATGGAAGAGTGCTTAGCCACGTTGAGGAAAAATAGTCCAACTTCACGACTTACCCCGTTCTCAATGGGGTGCGTCAAATCAGAATAGAACTGACACAACATGTACCCTCGTACTTGTTCATCGGCGGATGCAGAGCTATAGTCATATACGATGGACAACCCAAAACATGCTCAGGCTGCGGGAAAGAGGGCCACGTCCGTTCCGAATGTATGCAGCGGAGGATAGTGCAAGTTCCAAACGGCGAACCCGTACCTCCGTCCACGTTGACGCCGCTGCCACTAACGTATGCGGACGCGTTTCGAACGGATCCCATCCCGAAGAATGACCAGCTACAGAATCCTGACAGTTTACGGCAACCGACTGCGGCAGAGACCGCCTCCAGTGACAAAACGACGCACACCTCTGCCGCTCCGGCGCCGACGACGCACTTAACCGAGCGGAAAGGATCGGTAGGAGAAATGGAAATTGATCCTGCTGTTGTGCCGACAGCTGCTTTCGTCCCTGAGCACCGGGAGTCACTTCCGCACTCGGATACGGAGGCGCACACGCGCAAACAACGATCGCCGAAGCGCCACAAGAAACGACGACTAGCGCCGTCGGATACCTGCTTACTGCAGCCCACGGCAGACGAACTTGGGTGTAACGTCGATACAGTGCATCCGGATGAGCAACGGGAGGTTCTACCTCCCACACAGCAGTACGACGCGGATCATGCTACACAGGGGTTAAATACAGACACACCGGACGGAAAGCCGACGGAAGGAGTCCCTCCACCCACCGCAGCAACGCCACAGCCTTCGGTCAGCCCGGCCGGAGAGACACGACGGGAGCTGGACCTCCAGCACAGGAACTGGGCCGACGAATCCGATACTGACCCTCACACCGACGACGCACCCGCCATGGCGAGTGCTGCGTCCACCGGATGTTAACCGCGCAGAAGATGCAGACTGACGCACGGACAGCATGGCACCGGGCAGAAGCACACAAATTAACATAAGCGTTCATGTGCGCTTTACGCACTGAGGACCAGCGGCAGGCATATCGAGCAGCCTCTATTAATATTAATACGATCAGAACGCCTGTCTAATTGCAATTATTACGAGACATGTTGCATGCGTCGGACGTCGACATCGTTCTGCTGCAGGAAGTATGTGTTGAGCGCTTCCCCGACCTCTATGAGTACGATACGTACATTACACCTACTACCGACGGCGGCAGCGGAACAGCGATACTTCTACGTAGCGGCATAGTAGCCGAGGACGTGGTGAACCTGCCGTCAGCGCGAGGACTGGCGCTCACAGTGCTGGGAGTACGGGTAGTTAACATTTACGCACTGTCGGGGTCAGACAGACGGCGCGACCGATCCCGATTTTACGCAGAGGAGATAGCAACACTATTCGTAGGTCGGTATGAACATGTCTTATTTGGAGGCGACTAAAACTGCGTGCTCGCACCCAAAGATCAACACACACGTTATACTTCGTGCCCGGAGCTGCGGCAACTCATACAGGACATGAATCTTATTGATACATGGGAGAAGATACATGGCGACAGACGTGGATACACCTACGTCACGAGTCACTCTGCAAGTCGTCTCGATCGCATTTACGTAACACGTCGTCTCGAACCTGCGATCCTCGATGCGGAATTGTGGCCTGTCGCCTTTTCAGATCACATAGCATATATATGCACGGCCTCTCTGAGTCGTCAACAAGTGTGGAGGAGTCGCAGTGTTTGGAAACTGAATACAGCACACCTTAGGGAACCTGAGTGCAAACGCTTAGTCGAAGACACTTGGCACGTGTGTGAACGACGCCTCCCGACATATCCGATGACGTTTCAGTGGTGGCTGGAATGCGTTAAGCCTGCATTGCGCCGAGCGTTCAATGCATACGGAAGAGAGCAGATGATGTGGAGGCGATACACGACGGAATTTTATTTCACGATGCTCCGCGAAATTTCTGTACAAGCACCTTCACAGGAGCGTCGTGCCGGTATAAAACGAGCACAGGCCCAAATAATTTCCATAACCCGCCGCCGTCTGGAAGGTGTCGCAATCCGTGCAAGGGTCTTTGAACGAGTCCGTGGAGAATCCCCGTCGATGTATCACGTTATCAGAGAAAAACAACGTAGCCGCAGAACCTTAATACAGACGGTCGTACTGCCAGATGGTCGCTGCATGACAACGCAAAAAGACATTGCCAACGCTTTCGTGGAACACTACGGTCATCTCTATCAAGAAGCGGAACACGATCTGGCAGCCTTTCATGAGGTCCGACGAACGCTCTCCGCGTGTCTCGACGAGTCGGCCAACCTGGAGTTAACAGGTGAAATCACAGTTGACGACGTAATGGAAGCGATTGATAAGGGAGCGCCGCACAAATCGCCGGGGCCCGACGGGTTTCCGTTAGAGTTCTATCGTACATTTAAAGATCTCATGATTCCACGATGGACTGCCATGTACTGCGAATTGATGTCTCCCGACGTGACTCTTCCACCCTCCTTCGTGGAAGGAATGATCATCCCCATCCACAAACCATCTGGCGGCACAGGGATACAGGCCTACCGGCCACTGACCCTTCTTAATTGCGACTACAAGATCTACGCCAGGATACTTGCAGCACGCTTTAAACGCATGATACGCCAAGTGATTTCACTCGACCAAACCCAGCTAGGAGGAGCTAGCAATATACAAATGGCACTCAGCGACTACCGCGATGTTACGCACTGGCTTCAACATGTCGTCTCCGGGGTGTATTGGTATCGATAGACTTCGATCGCGCATTTGACAGGCTGAGTCATGCTTATCTCACGGACGTGATGACAAAAATGAAGTTTCCGGAAAGTTTTGACACCGTCGTCATGAGACTACTCCACGGAGCCGCATCCAAAGTGCTCATCAATGGACGCTTGGTGGGGCCCATCACCATCTCACGATCGGTCAGACAAGGGTGCCCGCTGTCAACGATATTGTATGCCATCGCTGTCGAGCCGCTGCTTTGCGGGCTCCGGAATCGACTCCAAGGAATGACGATAAGGCACAACATGTTTATATGCCGAACATACGCAGATGACCTAGTGTTTTTAGCACGGTCAGGCGACGAGGCAAGAGTGGCCTTGCATTGGATTAATTTGTATTGTATGGCTACGGGAAGTCGCCTGAACATGGCAAAGTCAGGAGCGATGAACATCGGGAGACGACTCCCGACAGGAAGTGTAGCACCATTACAGCCGATCAACAAGATGAAATGCCTAGGAATTATCTTCACTACAGACGTTCGACGCACGGCGGCACTGAGTTACAGACATCTTCTGCAAACAATTCGTGCGAGTGTCCGAAGTCACAGGTTAAGGGCACTGGATATGATACAACGGGTCACCTTTGCCAACACTTATCTAGCCTCTCGCATCCCCCACCTGGCACAAGTTCTTCCTATGCCGGTGGTGTTGGCCCGCCGAATCCTGGCGGCACTAGGATATTTTGTGAGCACAGGTCTGCTTTTTAAGGTAGGATACGAAACCCTCACCCTTCCTCGTAGTCGTGGAGGTCTTGGACTCGTCCACGTACGCGACCGAGCAGTGGCTATTTATGTAACCACATTGATAAAGATGTGGACACGACACCAGACAAGTCTGACGGACAGCTTGATACACGAACTCGCTCCACCTTCTCTTTCGGCTCCGGTAGCGGTGGCTCACATTTCACCATCGCTTGCCCATATGCGAACCTTCTTTGTGGAACACAGTTATGTTCATATGGAACTACCGACTACCAGGACGGCGACGGCACGTGATATATATCACATCTTGACTCGACGACGGCCGAATAATGCCTAGAGCGCCGCCAACCAACAGTTACGTGGTCAGTGGTATGGCATACAGTGCATAACCCACACGGGAACGCGCGCACTGTGGTATCAGGTGGTAAATGGGAAATACGTGACTCGTTCCAGGTTGCATAAAATTCATATGGCGGACGAGCCACTGTGTCCGCAGTGCAATATTATAGACACTGAGGAGCATCGCCTGATATGCGGTCCTTCGGCGGACGTATGGTGTTTGGTCAAAAAAAAATGATCGCCTTCCTCCTTCGGGTGGGGCCGCAAACCATAGAACCACGCACACTACTTCTCCCAGATAGGACATATTATCCCCGAACGAAGACAAACGCAGTGACTTGGATTCGAGGTTTGACTGTGCGTTATCTTTTCCGAGACGGCAGTAAGAATGTGCTTGACTTTTGGGCCTTACTACAGGAACATCACTCACAGCTTATGAGACATCCGAGATATCGAACATATTACGCAAATTTTTTAGGGAGTGCCTTGCTTGATCCCCCACCCAGTTGGGGTGTCCCGTGTAGGGGAATGTAATTATTGTCTATAAGTATCAGAACAAGAAAGGACCAGGACAGTGGAGAGGATCCACAAACACACGTGAAGACGTACCCGACACCAACGCGAGGTATGACGGGATTAGTGAGGTACGCGCCTAAAAGAGGAACGTAGAACGTTATTGTTTTGTACTGACAGAAGCAGGATATTTTATTTTATTTTTTTCACTATTATGTAAAAAAAAGTCCACTTATTTACGTTTCCCAGAAAATTTTATTTTATAAAGTTATCGTCTTATATATTTAAAAAAAATGCTAGAAGCAGTTTATGTTTGTTACTGTTACACCGAATAAAAAAAAGGGGGGGAGGTTATAAAAAAAAGTGGTTAGGACATTTAAAAAAAAAAGGAAAAAAAAGCGGTCTAAGGCGCTGCAGTCATGGACTGTGCGGCTGGTCCCCGGCGGAGGTTCGAGTCCTCCCTCGGGCATGGGTGTGTGTGTTTGTCCTTTGGATAATTTAGGTTCAGTAGTGTGTAAGCTTAGGGACTGATGACCTTAGCAGTTAAGTCCCATAAGATTTCACACACATTTGAAAATTTTTTTTTCTAATCTAAAGGCCGAAAATTCACCTAAATACCCAGTAATTACAATTACTAACCATCTAAATGGGATAGAATACATAAAAATGTTGTGGGGAAGGCAAACCAGAGACTGCGTTTTGTTGGAGAACACTTACCAAATGTAACAGATCTGCTAAAGAGAGTCCCTACACTACGATTATCCGTCCTCTTTTGGAGTACTGCTGGCGGTGTGGTATCCTTACCAGATAGGATTAACGGAGTACATCAAGAAAGTTCAAAGAAGAGCAGCACGTTTTATATTATCGAGAAATAGGGGGGAGGGTGTTACGGACATGATACAGGATTTGGGATGGACACCATTAAAACAAAGGCGTTTTTCGTGCGGCGGTATCTTCTCACGAAATTTCAATCACCATCTTTCTCCTTCGAATGCAAAAATGTTTTGTTGACGCCGACCTACCTAATGAGAAACAATCATCACAATAAAATAAGGGAAATACAGAGCTCGCACGGAAAGAATAGGCGTTCGTTTTTTCCGCGCGGTTGTTCAAGAGTGGAATAATAGAGAATTATGGTGAATGTGGTTCGATGAACCCTCTGCCAGGCACTTACCTGTGATTTGGAGAGTAGCCACGTAGACGTCAATGTAGATGTAGTCCATTACTGTGGAACTGGTGGGCGTTTAGATATTTTTACTACTAGCAGAAATACAGAAGTGGTCAGTACGTTATTGAGTGTTTCACAATTCATCAAGTCTTGCATAGGAACCCATGTCCGGAAACGTCATCGAACCACGCTAAAGAGTGACAAAGTTACAAGCGCTGGCGCTTGTAGATGAGGTGCGACAATAAAGTAATGAGACTGATTTTCTTTGCAAGATGTGGCAATCCTGCAGGCTTGCGTAGGCACAATAGCTTTGACATTGGTCTATAAGCTGCTTCTCGTCCAAGCGGCACATCGATGCAACTGCTCAGTCATGAGTTGTGCTGTAATAAGTTAATATGTGTTTGAGTCTCTCGTCAAGGAAATGGAACGGCAAAATATTGCGCAATCGTATGCCATTTCTTTTTGCGTTAAATTGGGTGAAAACGCGACGACAACTAACGCTTTTGGAGAGGAGGTTATGTCACGAGCTCAAGTTTTTCGTTGGCATAAAATGTTTAGTGAAGGCAGAACGAATGTTGGAGATGAATACCGCAGTGGACGACCATCAACCTCACGGACGGATGTCAACTTGGCCAGGGTGCGTGAACTCGTACCATCTGATCGAAGGTTATCCGTGAAAATGATTGCGGAAGAACTGAACATCAATCGAGAAACGGTTCGTCAAAACAAATTTCAGTACTACCACAGCCACCTTATTGCCCACATATCGCTCCGTGCGACTGTTTTCCATTTCCAAGAGCCAAAATGGCAGTCAAGGGACACCATTTTCAAACGTCACAAGATGCCAAAAATCTGTGACGAGGGTCGTGGAGGATATTACAGAAGATGAATTCCAGAAATGTGACCATCAATGGCAGAAGCGCTGGAAAAAGTGTGTGCGATCAGAAGGGAACTACTTTGAAGGAGACAACACTAAACTTGACTAAAACGGCAAGCAACATTTTTTTCACATCAGTCTCATTACTTTATTGTCGCACCTCGTATATATGTATGAACGGGGCGATTTCGTGGTGGTGTAACAAACTTTTAAGGACGATGGACACGAACAAATATATCAATTTCGTGTACGGGTCCCTGGTTCAGAGACGAACGAGTATAAATTTACAAGCGAAAACCATTATGATACCTGTGACAGTGGAATACATGTACAAGTACTGTTTCTGCTAATAATCGAGGCTGCGCAACTTTCAGATGTGGTTCTATGGACCAAGACAAGAACAAACAAAAAATATCTAGTAAACATAGGCTCTGAAATCCGTACCTTTTGAGCTATAAGCATTTTTTCATCTTCGCTAGTGTGGAACACACCTCCTCTACTGAACAATTCCTCATAGCTCTAAAGGTACGCATTTTAGAGCCCAGGTTTACAGGACACTTTTCCTTGTTTCGGTCGTTACTACGACCCATGAAAGGTGCCTACCCTACAGTCTTAGCAACAATAATACAGGTACACGTATCTCTCTGTCAGAGGTATCAGAACGGTATTCGCGTGTAACTTTCGACTCATTGTTTCTGATACAGGACCCTTCGCCAGAATGATACGTTTATTCTTCTCCATCTTCCTCGAAAACTTGTACCATCATCTCGCAATCACCATGTCTATACGTCTATTTACAGACACCGGCGCCTATAATTTTGACGCTCGGTAGCGTCGTTGGATGATGTTACCGGATGTGGGTTCCTACGTAAAACTTGATCTAATGAGTCCCCTCTAAGACCACTAGAAGTGTGTAGCACGAATTGTGAAACACCCCACAGCTAAAATAATTGTGCATAGTTCACGGATCTTTCAAGTAGTAAAATCCAGATATAAAGTGGGTAAAACGGATGAACATATAGCTGACTGAAAGCTCGTGAATTCACTACAGCTGTATTTATTGAAGTCCATGCAGACGTGCACTACTCGTTCCGCAACAATTTAGTTGCATCTTCTGGTGCATCTATTGCAGTTACATGTAGCTACTGTTTGCGATTGAGATGGTGTAATGGTCGACACCGACGAGCAATACCCTGAAGAATTGTGAAAATTAAAATGCGTTACCGTCTTCTGTGTGTGTCGTACCGGCAGCAACCAATTAAAACTCATCCCGTTGAATGTCAGATATGGAGATGCCCTAAGCAAACTAGAGCGTTACTGTTGTAACTTGTAAATGTTACGATTTTACTGCTTGAAAGTTCTTTTTTTAATATCAATACCGCATGCCGCCCACCATTAAAAGGTGCAAAACTCACTCGTGGACCAGATTGAGTGTCACTGCTCTACACCTTTTCACACCTCCCTGAAAATGTCGCCAGCAGAACTCAAGGCAACATAAAGGCGATGGGTGGCTGCATCCCATATTGATAACCACTAATAGGCATTTGGATATTTTGATCAAATAAGTATATTGGTGTACGGTAAACTTCATTGTCAGAGGACCTTGCACATATCTATTTATTAGTCACAGTGCTTTCTTGTATTAGTAACGAAACATAACACTGAGCAGTCCTCGTGGTGTTATCTTCGTACCACCAATAAGAAGGACGTCTGTACCCCGCCGAATGTGAAGCACTACATTATGAATCTTTACTTGAATGACACACTTGACCAATGTCTTGATAATGCCATTGCGCCCCCGTTTCCTGAATACAGTGCAATGAAGTATCTAACATATATTATTATGTTTACTGGTTACTGATCACAATTTAGATTTTTGCTGTACTGCACTTTTATATGCGAATTATGTGATGTTCTTACTAGGAGTTTTACAAACATTTTATGAATGGTATTTACTTGTAGGTTCCGTCCCCTAGACTCCCAAAAGGTGTTACACGCTTTACCACATCGATTTACAACCGTAATACGATCAAACTCAATAGTTTTGCAGATATGCGATTGACTCTATATCTATTTGACTAACTGGACCCAGTATGCAATACTGGCCAGCAAGTGCTCAGCAGAGCAGAGGGTAACATTTAGTAAGCTCCGTGGAAGTCTCGTAGGACGTCTAACGACATAAACGATTTATCATACGACCAGCAGCACTATCAGAATTTTCTCTGACAGTCGTACAAGGCACATTAAAATGTCGTCATTGGAATATTATAAACGAATTTAGAAAGATTTGAACTATATTTCCATTTGTAGTACTTAACAGATCCCTTTAAACGTGGGTAAACGCAAGGTAACACCTATAACAAAGAGAAACAGCACGATCTATCCTATTACAGAATTTAGTGGAGAACATCTGCAGTCGGTCGTATCGTTTAAATATTAATGGTAACCATTGTGACAGTGATCCCATGAGCATTGGGCCATGATCTAAGATTTCTGGATATCCTGCGGGACGAACCGTTATGCGCGATAACATGTATTAGTTGTTGTTGTTGTTATGGTCTTCAGTCCAGAGACTGGTTTCATGCAGCTCTCCATGCTACTCTATCCTGTGCAAGGTTCTTCATCTCCCAGTACCTACTGCAACCTACATCCTTCTGAATCTGTTAAGTGTATTCCTCTCTTGGTCTCCCTCTACGATTTTTACCCTCCACGCTGCCCTCCAATACAAAATTGGTGATCCCTTGATGCCTCAGAATATGCCCTACAAACCGATCCCTTCTTCTAGTCAAGTTGTGCCACAAACTCCTCTTCTCCCCAATTCTATTCAATACCTCCTCATTAGTTATGTGATCTACCCATCTAATCATCAGCATTCTTCTGTAGCACCACATTTCGAAAGCTTCTATTCCTTTCTTGTCCAAACTATTTATCGTCCATGTTTCACTCCCATACATGGCTACACTCCATACAAATACTTTCAGAAAAGACTTTCTGACACTTAAATCTATACTCGATGTTAACAAATTTCTCTTCTTCAGAACGCTTTCTTGCCACTGCCAGTCTACATTTTATATCCTCTCTACTTCGACCATCATCAGTTAATTTGCTCCCCAAACAGCGAAACTCATTTACTACTTTAAGCGTCTCATTTCCTAATCTAATTCCCGCAGCATCGCCCGATTTAAATCGACTACATACCATTAGCCTCGTTTTGCTTTTGTTAATGTTCATCTAATATCCTCCTTTCAAGACACGGTCCATTCAGTTCAGCTGCTCTTCCAGGTCCTTTGCTGTCTCTGACAGAATTACAATGTCATCGGAGAACCTCAAAGTTTTTATTCCTTCTCCCTGGATTTTAATTCCAACTCCGAATTTTTCCTTTTGTTTCCTTTACTGCTTGCTCAATATACAGATTGATAACATCGGGGGTAGGCTACAACCCTGTCTCACTCCCTTCCCAACCACTGCTTCCCTTTCATGCCCCTCGACTCTTATAACTGCCATCTGGTTTCTGTACAAATTGTAAATAGCCTTTCTGCTTCCCACTTTGGGAAGTTGAAAGAGAGTATTCCAGTCAACATTGTCAAAAGATTCCTCTAAGTCTACAACTGCTAGAAACGTAGGTTTGCCTTTCCATAATCTATTTTCTAAGATAGGTCGTAGGGTCAGTATAGCCTCACGTGTTCCGACATTTCTACGGAGTCCAAACTGATCTTCCCCGAGGTCGGCTTCTACCAGTTTTTCCATTCGTCTGTAAAGATTTCGTGTAAGTATTTGGCAGCCATGGCTTATTAAACCGATAGTTCGGTAATTTTCACATCTGTCAACACCTGCTTTCTTTGGGATTTGAAATATTATATTCTTCTTGAAGTCTGAGGGTATTTCGCCTGTCTCATACATCTTGCTCAGTAGATGGTAGAGTTTTGTTAGGCCTGGCTCTCCCAGGGCTGTCAGTAGTTCTAATGGAATGTTGTCTACTCCCGGGGCCTTGTTTCGACTTAGGTCTTTCAGTGTTCTGTCAAAATCTTCACGCAGTATCATATCTCCTATTTCATCGTCATCTACATTCTCTTCCATTTGTATAATATTGTCCTCAAGACCATCGCCCTTGTATAGACCCTCTATATACTCCTTCCACCTTTCTGCTTTCCCTTCTTTGCTTAGAACTGGGTTTCCATCTGAGCTCTTGATATTCATACAAGTGGTTCTCTTTTCTCCAAAGGTCTCTTTAATTTTCCTGTAGGCAGTATCTATCTTACCCCTAGTGAGATAAGCCTCTACATCCTTACATTTGTCCTCTAGCCATCCCTGCTTAGCCATTTTGCGCTTCCTATCGCTCTCATTTTTGAGACTTTTGTATTCCTTTTTGCCTGCTTCATTTACTGCATTTTTACATTTTCTCTTTTCATCAATTAAATTCAATATTTCTTCTGTTACCCAAGGATTTCTATTAGCCCTCGCCCTTTTACCTACCTGATCCTCTGCTACCTTCACAATTTCGTCTCTACCCATTCTTCTTCTGATGTATTTCTTTCCTCCATTCTTGTCCATCGTTCCCTAATGCTCACCCTGAAGCTCTCTACAACTTCTGGTTCTTACAGTTTATCTAAGTCTCATCTGCTCAAATTCCCACCTTTTTGCAGTTTCTTCAGTTTTAATCTACAGTTCATAACTAATAGATTGTGGTCAGAGTCCTCATCTGCCCCTGGAAATGTCTTACAAATTAAAACCTGGTTCCTGAATCTCTGTCTTACCATTATATAATCTATCTGACACCTTCTAGTATCTCCAGGGTTCTTCGATGTATACAACCTTCTTTCATGATTCTTGAACCAAGTGTTAGCTATGATTAAATTATGCACTGTGCAAAATTCTACAGGCGGCTTCCTCTTTCATTTCTTCCCCCCCAATCCATATTCACCTACTACGTTTCCTTCTCTCCCTTTTCCTACTATCGAATTCCAGTCACCCATGACTATTAAATTTTTGCCTCCCTTCAGTATCTGAATAATTTCTTTTATCTCATCATACATTTCATCAGTATCTTCGTCATCTGCGGAGCTAGTTGGCATATAAACATGTACTTCTGTGGTTGGCTACAATAATGCAGTCACTATGCTGTTTGTTGAGCTTACCCACATTCCTATTTTCCTATTCATTATTAAACCTACTCCTGCATTACCCCTATTTGATTTTGTATTTATAACCCTGTAGTCACCTGACCAGAAGTCTTGTTCCTCCTGCCACCGAACTTCACTAATTCCCACTATATCTAACTTTAACCTATCCATTTCCATTTTTAAATTTTCTAACCTACCTGCCCGATTAAGGGATCTGACATTCCACGCTCCGATCCGTAGAACGCCAGTTTTCTTTCTCCTGATAGCAATGTCCTCCTGAGTAATCCCCGCCCGGAGATCCGAATGGGGGACTATTGTACCACCGGAATATTTTACCCAAGAGGACGCCGTCATCATTTAGCCATACAGTAAAGCTGCATGCCCTCTGGAAAAACTACGGCTGTAGTTTCCCCTTGCTTTCAGCTGTTCGCAGTACCAGCACAACAAGGCCGTTTGATGTCACCAGTGACGTTATCGCTTTATTAATGACATCATCATCGTTATCTGTGGGCAATAACATCCCCCCCCCCCCCCACACACACACACATCGCGACCCGCTCCTTATCATCGTAACTCAGTATTTAAAATCCAAGATGGTGGAAACAGACCAACTGTGTTAGTGGGAAGTAGAAATAATGTCCTCCCCTCCCCCTATCTTTAAACAATCACAGCACAGTATTAAATGTGCAAGATGATGAAAACAGATCAGTTGTGTACTTTATACTCTCTCCCTCTTATCTTTCTAACAGTACTAGGAAATAGTCCATTTGTATTAACGGGAAGTTAAAAACTCTTTCTTCCTCTCTCTCTCTCCATATCTCCAACCAATGACAGTGCAGTATCAGAAACCCAGTATTGTGGAAATAGCCCAGCCGTGTTAGTGGAACATTTAAAACTCTTCCCAGCCAGTCAGAGTGTAATATTAAATGACGCGTAAAAATTATGTCATATTACTTTATTCCATCCTTACCTCCAGCCAATTAAAAAAAAAAGCCAAGGTAATTGAAACAGACCTATTTTCTGTCCTATAACTTCTGCCCCTACATGGTCCAAGCAATCAGAGTGTACTATTGAAATGATACGCCTGCTATACAGTAAAATATTTCGTAACCCTCAGCTTAAAGTCAAAGCTATTCACTATTTCCATGACTTAATATTAAAGTGAAGTCAAGATCAAAGTTATACACGCATACAAAGTTATACATACATACATACAAAGTCATAAATGCATACGAAGTTATACGTGCATACGTAACTCTGGCGTAGTATTAAAATAACTCTAAGGTCAAAGATATGCACTATACATGTAAAATGGCATGAACACAGACATATTGTGCTAGCTAATACGTCAATTACTGTGATCTCCAGCAACCTTTTCTCTCTCTCTCTCTCTCTCCAAAACATATACATCTCTGCATTTCATACCGTACTTCTCATAAACATGTGATCGGTTTCTAATTTTTACTTCAAAAGTACTACACACAACTGTGATCAGCCCTCAAGCAAGGTAATTATACTCTCTCTCTCTCTTCTCTACGATGCACACACACACACACACACACACACACACGCACACACACACAATACTAATGGCTAACGTCTAAAGCTTGACATCTAATGGCTAATGCCCAATTCCTAATATGCAAAATTCTGTGCACATACATTGGTAATGTTAAAAAATGACTCCAAGGTCAAATATATGTATTACTGCATTCTATCAGAAAAGTGTTATTTATCCAAAGCTGCAAACATTCTTTATTTAAAACCCACCACACTTCATGAGTTGATAGCTGTGTTACTGTGTTACTCTCGGCTAACGAAATAATTGTATGTCAGCCCTTTGCATTATACAGAGAATGGGTAGAAGGTGTTTCATAGAGAATTCCTGTACTATTTCGTGGAGACGACTGCATATATATGTACTACAATCTGTCTTACCATAGTGACTCTAGAATGATTGTACGGCCTTTCCAAAACAGAATTATGTTCACTCTTATTTTAAATAATTTCAGGGAGACCTTAACTTCACTTCTCTGAATTCATAATCTTTTATAGATACTAATACGACTTTAAGAATTCTAGGAAACCAGGATAAACTTATTTTGCAAAAAATCGTACATAAAAATGCGATCTGTGCTAAAACTGTTATATGCTCCTACAGCAGATAAATATACTGCTAACATTGGAGAGCGTAAGTGCTTTAATTCCATCAGAGAGAGGTAATATCATTAGTTGTTGCGCGGTAATTTCTCTCGAGGTAAAAAGAAAACCGTCTTTCTTCAAGATATGCAGTACAGGGTCAGGTGGTTTGTGTAACGTCCAATCTAAAGTGCACTGAGAATTTTTAATATCATGTCCTGCTGTGGAAAAAACCTCTACCTTGTTCACTCATTACAGCCGTACACCGATATTACAACGTTATTGCCTGATTGAAGTAAATGTTACAGAGAGAGAGAGGCTTATATGAAGGTTAGTGCCATTGCCTTCGGTGCAGAAGGACTCGGGTTTGATTCCCAGTACTCCTCAAATTTTTCTGAGGCTCGGAGATATGCAATGTGCAGTAGAAAAGCAGAAGCGTCTAGAAAGTATCCAAAATCGCCATTCCCACAGTAACTGGTTTCATTAAGTCTTCTCACTTCGATAGCCATGGATTCTGATTAAAAAATAACACCACTCTGAAAATTTGCCTTTGGATATTAATGCAGCCTTCTGTGTATCAACCTTTCAACGACGATTTACAGCTCTGAAGCTCCTGCAGGAATAACGTTTTCCAAGATGAGACTCTGTTTTTCATGTCAAGCAAATTGTGGAACAGATATTTCTGTGCATTTTAATTATACAATGTTACTGTTATAGGGATCAATCGAAAGCCAAAGGCAATAATATCTGTTGAAGAAGACCTTCCATTATTGCCCGAAAGGTTTATGATGGTCCAATGCCCCATAGAAATTCTGGAGATGCGTACGAGACAGGTCAACATCTCCAGATAATTTTCAAGGTCGAGCAGAATTTCTGCACAAAACCAGTTGGGAGTCGGAAAATCTAAAAAAAATTAGGTATTCTTCTTCTTAAAGCATACTATCATTCAAACATTTTCTTCGTCATCTCTATGAGTACATGTTTTTGTCTCTCACAAGGACCTTGATGACTCCACCATCGCTCATAAGACACACACTCTACTACATTGAAAAATTATGTGCATCTTAATGGGAATTCCCTCCTGATAATACAAATAAATATTAATGTTTTAAAACTGGTTCACCATGATTTTTCTTTTTTAATACAGAATGTCTCGTCAGCTTGTAGTAGCTTGCAGCTGGGACAATCTGAGTGCGTAAGCACCGATAAACCTGTTGGAACAAGTCTCAAGTCGCTATTTCTTTACGGGAAACAAGTCTCAGCTTGAATCCAGTCATGAAGAGAAATGATTGATGTTTTTGAGAAGCTGTCATTTCCTGGAAATATGTTTATGCAAGCCCTGGTTCAACACATAAGATAAAAAACCTCTCCTGACCCAACAGGAAGGCGAGGATATAAAAACACAGAATAAGCTCTCGGTAGTCAGTTATTTTCTGTCAGTCCAACGGTCTTTATTGTGGGATCAGTTGTGGGTTGAGACAGCAGAGCCGGAACATCTATAAATACAAGTTTTTTTTTGTCATTGATGTTACAGAATCCTGGTCCAGCACATATGAAATAAGAACTTGCCGTAACAACAGATCCAGGAAAATTCACTCCAAAGTATTCAGAAGTTTTTGGAGGATATAAAAAGCAGAGATTCCAATTTGCTGAAGTCATTTCTGCTTCATATTCAGACCTTCAAACGTCTTTTGAGCTCTTGGAGTGAAATAAGCTCTACGAAAAATCTGCAAGAAGGGCAGAGTTTCTGCACAAAAATAGTTGGGAGTCGAAAATTCGAAAAAATGTAAGTATTATTCTTCTTAAGAACACTCTCATTCAAACATATTGTTTGTCATCTCTATGAATACATGTTTTTGTCTCTTATTTAATGCTACAGAATCTTCTGTCCTCCTGATTGAGCAGGTGGGAAATTTGCAAGAAGTAGCATCAGTAGCAACAGCGAGAACCTGCAGAAAAAGACTAACCTTTAAATGCAAACATTTTAGGTTAGGCTTTACAGTGACTGTTACTGACATTAAATGAAACAAGTTTACTGTTACCAGTCACGGTCACTGCTAAAAGTAAACTTGTTGTTTCATTTAATGAAGACTAACCTAATAATAATAGTAGTAGCAATTTTATAATGGCTGAACCAGCATCAGTACGAGTTATATGATGAACTCGAATGAGTTGATGCTGAGTCTGCATTTAGAAGACAAGTATACAGGGTGTTACAAAAAGGTACGGCCAAACTTTCAGGAAACATTCCTCACACACGAAGAAAGAAAATATGTTATATGGAGATGTGTCCGGAAACGCTTACTTTCCATGTTAGAGCTCATTTTATTACTTCTCTTCAAATCACATTAATCATGGAATGGAAACTCACAGCAACAGAACATACCAGCGTGACTTCAAACACTTTGTTACAAGAAATGTTCAAAATGTCCTCCGTTAGCGAGGATCCATGCATCCACCCTCCGTCGCATGGAATCCTTGATGCGCTGATGCAGCCCTGGAGAATGGCGTATTGTATCACAGCCGTCCACAATACGAGCACGAAGAGTCTCTACATTTGGTACCGAGGTTGCGTAGACAAGAGCTTTCAAATGCCCCCATAAATGAAAGTCAAGAGGGTTGAGGTCAGGGGAGCGTGGAGGCCATGGAATTGGTCCGCCTCTACCAATCCATTGGTCACCGAATGTGTTGTTGAGAAGCGTACGAACACTTCGAGTGAAATGTGCAGTAGCTCCATCGTGCATGAACCACATGTTGTGTCGTACTTGTAAAGGCACGTGTTCGAGAAGCACAGGTACAACATCCCGTATGAAATCATGATAACGTGCTCCATTGAGCGTAGGTGGAAGAACATGGGGCCCAATCAAGACATCACCAACAATTCCTGCCCAAACGTTCACAGAAAATCTGTGTTGATGACGTGATTGCACAATTGCGTGCGGATTCTCGTCAGCCCACACATGTTGACTGTGAAAATTAACAATTTGATCACGTTGGAATGAAGCCTCATCCGTAAAGAGAACATTTGTACTGAAATGAGGATTGACACACTGTTGAATGAACCATTCCCAGAAGTGTACCCGAGGAGGTCAATCATCTGCTGATAGTGCCTCCACACGCTGTACATGGTACGGAAACAACTGGTTCTCCCGTAGCACTCTCCATACAGTGACGTGGTCAACGTTACCTTGTACAGCAGCAACTTCTCTGACGCTGACAGTAGGGTTATCGTGAACTGCACGAAGAATTGCCTCGTCCATTGCAGGTGTCCTCGTCGTTATAGGTCTTCCCCAGTCGCGGGTCATAGGCTGGAATGTTCCGTGCTCCCTAAGACGCCGCTCAATTCTTCGAACGTCTTCCTGTCAGGACACCTTCGTTCTGGAAATCTGTCTCGATACAAACGTACCGCGCCACGGCTATTGCCCCGTGCTAATCCATACATCAAATGGGCATCTGCCAACTCCGCATTTGTAAACATTGCACTGACTGCAAAACCACGTTCGTGATGAATACTAACCTGTTGGTGCTACGTACTGATGTGCTTGATGCTAGTACTGTAGAGCAATGAGTCACATGTCAACACAAGCACCGAAGTCAACATTACCTTCCTTCAATTGGGCCAACTGGCGGTGAATCGAGGAAGTACAGTATATACTGACGAAACTAAAATGAGCTCTAACATGGAAATTAAGCGTTTCCGGACACATGTCCACATAACATCTTTTCTTTATTTGTGTGTGAGGAATGTTTCCTGAAAGTTTGGCCGTACCTTTTTGTAACACCTTGTATACTGGTGTTACAGATAATAGGCTTACATTTAATGATCCTTGATATTTCTTGGGTGCTTGTTTTCTCATTTTCGGGAGCAGTGTTCGTCATGTTAACCAACCTATGAAGATTAATTGTCCGCAACTCTCTCTCGTCCAAGACAGGTGATAAGAAACAGATTTACTTCAGTACAAAGAATTCTCCTGTATCGCTGACTGCTTACATCAGTGAATGATGCTCAACGAATGTCACAGAGCGACTTTTGAAAAATCTAGAAGCTTTCCAAGCTCGTGATTTTGGCTGGGCAGTGAAAGAAATAATTTAATAAGGGATTTTGTGGAGGACTATACATGAAACTGCCTAACGCAGTAGTAAACAAGCATCCAGTTGTAAACGTTCAGTCAGATGACATTGCCTACTACAAGTGGTCGATTCTAATATGATAATATCCAGTAAATAAGCATACACAGACTGAGTCTAAATGTTGGACGCATGCAAAGAAATTAAACTTTGCGAAGATACCATTCCCCACATATTCACGTTTTGGAAAAACAGAACTATGACGTTTCTGTAAACGACTACGGCATCCAGTATTCAGACTATGAGTGAATGACTATAGAAGACAACAGGCAAGTCTAGGAAATTAGATTATGTGAATGGGTCGTGTCTGCACTTTCGGACATGTCTGAAAGAACAGACATCACTCATTCATACATTTAATTCGCTTCGCTGGGCAATGAATCCACCATCTTCAGTGCAGATGCACAATTATGTCAAACCTCCTGTGGGAATATCAAAGTGGCGATCGTGGAGGACACGGATGGTGACCGCGGACAAGTGGCGCCAGGCGTGTGGATCGACCGAGAGGACAGTCCGCGCACTGGCGAGAAATGCTGCGTCCGAATGACGCAGTAGTTGACGCAAGAGACTAGTAAGCAGGAAATCTTGGGTTAGAATCCCGGCCTAACACACATTTTCACTCTTGACCGCTGATCCCCGCAAAAACTCCCGATGCAACTGGCATCAATATTTTCTTTTCTTTCCATTCTTCCCTTCCAACCTTCAGTTCACAGAAAGAGAAATTTGAGTTGTACCACTGCATATTACAATGTTAGGTAATATCTAGCGAGGTTATCACGAATCCCGACTGAGTATTAATATGGGTGAAGTTAAGCATCAGTAATCCGTAAAAATGGCAATCGGATGCTTTTATAGACTTCCTGGGTCAGGACCTATAGCGGTAAAGTGCATTTGAGCGTATTTGCAGAATATCGTTCCTAACTTTCCTGACCGTACGGTTGTAGTAGGGGGTGAGACACGCTATGAAAGCTGGTCTCACAGACCAAGATTCTTGTGACATTATTCGGAATGTTTTGTTCGAAAATAACTTCGAGCGGATAATTATAGGACCAGCTCGTGAACATATTTTCTTAGACGCCCTAGCAACAATCAGGCCTGAATTTATCGTATCAGTTGACGCAGAGAAAGGTACCAGTGACCATAAGGTTGTAATAGCAACTACGACTACGAGTATTTCAAGGAATGTTATGAAAGGTAGCTAGAGTAACAGGATACAAATCACACAGTATCTGTGTAGTCAACATCAAATTTTCGGGGATGAGAAGGAAGATGTGGAGCACAAATGAAAAAGATTCAGAAGCATCGATCAATATTCTTTAGATAGGGATGTGCCGAGCAAGGGATTGAGGGATGGGAAAGAACCTACGTGGTTCAATAGCCGTGTTACAAAACTGCTATGTGAACAAAAAGAAATCTGAAACTGGTTGACAAACAAAAACTGAACTAAGCGAAAATGAGGGTAAGGAGAGCAATGAGAGAAGCGTTCAATGTCTTTCAACTAAAATTTTATGAAACCGTCAGACTAGAAACCCTCAGAAGTCTTGGTCTTGCGTAAAATCAGCAAAAGTTTAGAAATTATCTATTCAGTCTCTCCATGAACATACTAGAAACGAAATGAAAGATAATAGACAGAAGGTCGAAATACAGAATTCGGTCATCGGAAATAACGTTTCACTGCGTCAGATTGTAATGCGGTCCCTCCTTCAGTCTTCGGACGAATGTAGCAATGGCGGATATTGAGATAACCGATCGCTGAACTTAAAAGCAACTACAATCGCTTAGCAGTGGCAAGGCACCAGGCCCAGATGAGACACCTCTAAGATTCTACAAACATTATAGGAAAGACAATTGAAAGAAAACAGCCATCGGTCACTATTTTTAACGAATTAACCGGGTTTCAAAACTGCTAGGAGTGTCTTCCTCAGAATTTAAATCAAAGAATGGCCTATAATATGGTCACAGTATTATGACTAAAAACGTATGATACAGAGTATAAGTACAGAATCATCGTGAAAGACTGGCAGTACTTATATGTCATTTATAAAATAATAAATATGCCAAAATGGCATTAGTCACAAAGATGTTTAAGATAAAAAATTGTGTTGGCTGCTCGTTACTTACGCGGTTACAGGTTGCAGTCTTTCACGATGATTCTGTACTTATACTCTGTATCATACATTTTCAGTCATAATTCTGTGACCATGTTATAGACCATTCTTTGATTTAAATTCTGAGGAAGACTCTCCTAGCAGAGTTGAAACCCGGTTAATTCGTTAAAAATAGTGACCGAGGGCTGTTTTCTTTCAATTGTAACTATTCACGATCTCTGAACGTACAACTATGTACAAAAAATTATGGGAAAGAATTTGTTTCCTTCTAGCAGCAGTTTATCGTTTTGAGGAACGAAGGGTACCTCCCGACTATAATAAAAGCACTGGACATTTCCTTTTTCAAGAAGGTTCGTAGGACAGATGCACGTAATTATAGGCCTATAACGTTGACGCTAATCTGCTGAAGAATTACGGAACATGTTTTATGCTCAAGAATTACGAATTTGTTGAGACCAAAAATATCCTCTAGAACATGGGTTCCGCAAACCGAGATCTTGGGAAACTCAGCTCGCTCTATTTCTCTATGAGAGCCATACCGCTGTAGACAAAGGCCCTCGAGATGATGCTGTGTTCCTTAACTTAAAGAAGGCATTTGATGCCTTCCCGCACTGTCGTTTGGTGAACAAGTACGAGCTTACCGAGTATCGACCGAGATCTGTAACTGGGTTCAGGATCTTCTTGCAGATACAACTCAACATGTCGCTCTTCAAATGGCTCTGAGCACTATGGGACTTAACATCTGAAGTCATCAGTCCCCTAGACTTAGAACCACTTAAATCTAAGTAACCTAAGGACAGCACACAAATCCATTCCCGAGGCAGGATTCAAACCTGCGACCGTAGCAGCAGAACTGCTCCGGACTGAAGCGCGTAGAACCACTCGTCCATAGCGGCCAGCATATCGCTCTTCATAGAACAAAATCGACAGATGTAATTTCCGAAGTACCCCAGGGAAATGTGATAGGACCGTTGCTTTTTACAGTTCATATACATGATACAGTAGAAACCGTTGGAAGCTGAAGGACTGTTCTCATATCATGCGGTTGTCAACAAGAAAGTAGCAACGCCAGAAGAAGGTACTTTGGAAAAAATCCACTACTGTATAACTAGCCTACTGATGACAAACTGCCGGAAACAGTACGTAGTAGTAAGTATCCAGAGCGACCTTACGTGGAATGGCCACGTAAAGCTAATCGTAGGAAAAGCAGTTACCAGACTGTGATTCATAGGAAAAAACCTTAAGGAAAATTCACAAAATAATCTTGAGAATTATTCGCCAATGTGGAATCCTTTCGGGGAGGACTGACTGAAGGGACAGAAAAGATTCAATGAAGAGTGGCGCGCCTCGTCGGATCGAGAGTGTTACGGACAGGCTCAACAAACTCATGTCAGAGACAACACGAGAGGCGTTGTGGATCACAGAGAGGTTTACTGTTGGAATTTCGAGAGGGTACGTTCTGGTAAAAGTCGGACATTGTACTACCTCCTCCTGTGTACATCTCGCGAAATGACCACGTCGAAAAAATCGAAAATTTTGAGCTAATACATAGCCTTGCCGGCAACCATTCTTCCTACGCGCCATTCGTGAGAGGAACAAAAAAAATGCGTGTGAAATCTTATGGGACTTAACTGCTAAGGTCATCAGTCCCCAAGCTTACACACTACTGAACCTAAATTATCTTAAGGACAAACACACACACCCATGCCCGAGGGAGGACTCGAACCTCCGCCGGGACCAGCCGCACAGTCCACGACTGCAGCGCCTAAGACCGCTCGGCTAATCCCGCGCGGCGTGAGAGGAACAGGGAAGGGGTAATCAGTGAGTGGAACAAGAAGTACTCCCGGCCACTTATCGTCAGGTGGCTTGCTGTGTATTGAGTAGGTACAGAAATGTAATTACTTGAAAAAAGTATGATTGTATGTAATACAAATACCAGATTGGCATTTTATGTAAAATTTAATTGCTTTAAAAATGCAAAGTGAATATTATAAAAACGTAAATAACCTAAATATATCTAAAACGCTGAGGAAAGAATATTTTTTTCGTGATAAATTTTATATGTAGCATTTTTTATATATATATTTGGGTTTTACGTACTATTACCTCTATAGTATGTCTCCAATCAGTGTTAGCGTGTTTCTATCTGTCTTTCAGCTGCACTACATCTTATCAGGATAGCTGAGACGTGTGGATATGTGGATAAGCTTGGGAGATAGACGTATTTATGTTCTTTTCCTCAGCATGAGACAGAAATATGAGGTACCTTTCTTCAATGTTGTGAGAGACGGAATTAGATGTGTGTTTAAAGACTGCAGTATTTGATGAATGATATTAAGAGATATGTTTGTGAGAAAGAAGAATGGCTATTGTGCTTGAGAGAGATCATATGTTTGTAAGGAATATTGAATGTGACATATGAAATAAGAGAGTACAGATGTTTGTAAGGAGTACAGAATTTGACATAACGAGACGCCGTTTTTACGTATATAATGCACACCTTTAACCATGGAGTAATTTTAATATTACGCCAGAAGTATGTATGTACCTATAGGTGAATAACTCATAACCTTGATCTTGGTTCACATTAATATTAAGTCGTAGGTACGCAACTTTCGTGAAAGTAATGAATATCTTTGAGTTTAAACTGAGCGTTACATAATTTTTTACTACATATCTGACGCATCAGCTCAATACTACACCGTAATTGGTTGGGAAGAGGAGGCAGAGAGGCTGTAGCGTACAAAACTGGTTTTTCCATCATGTTGTATTTTTAAAACTGGTCTATGATTGGCTTCATTTTGAACTTACACAATTATGCAATTTCCTCAGTCTTCGATTTATCATACTGCAGTAGTATTGGATGGATATGAGGTGTGCTGCACTGTGAATGGTTGGAGAAGAGAGGAGGGGACGGTAGGGTTTTCAATTTTACACTAACTCAATTGGACAATTTCCGCGATGTTGGTATTACTGGCTGGAGATAGGGAGACCGGAAGCTTCGTGGGAGGGACATGGCTTCCTACTCATAAGGATGATAACATCACTGATAAAAGTGATGCCTCTGATGACATCACTTATACGGATCATTACATCACTAGGTCAAATATCTCGGTGAACCAAAATCGCCAATGTAAAAAAAAAAAAAAAAAAAAAAAAGTGGATCAAAGAGTTGTCAGAAAAACTACTTACAAACTTTGGGTGAATTGCTGTTCTCTTGAAGCCATCTTGAATAAATTTGGAGAGCTTTTATTCAAGGAAAGCTACCTGATCCTTCTGCTGCACCATCTTACGTGTCGTGGAGGCATCATGAGAATAAGGCTAGAGTGCGTACAGAGACTTTGACACGTTCTCTTCTCTCGTTCGACAGGTGAATACAGTAGGACATAAATATGCTAACGATAGTACGAGGTTAACCCCACCACACTCTGTGCGGTGATTTCTGAATTATATATGTAGATGGAGGTTTAGATGTAGGAAATTTGTAAAACAAATGATTCCGTGCAACAGTACGGACGTATCGGTTGCTTAATTTGCCATTATCTGAGTGGGCAACACACAACCTAATCAGTAGACTAATCTCATTATGATGTCATAGGGATCGCTCAAGCACCGTAGCTTTAAAGGCCATGTTATTACATAACTGAACCCTTTTAAATAAACAGAAATGTACGATATATATATATATATATATATATATATATATATATATATATATATATATATATATATATATATATATATATATACAGGGTGAATCACCTAAACCTTGACCGAGCGAGGTGGCGCAGTGGTTAGCACACTGGACTCGCATTCGGGAGGACGACGGTTCAATCCCGTCTCCGGCCATCCTGATTTAGGTTTTCCGTGACTTCCCTAAATCGTTTCAGGCGAATGCCGAGATGATTCCTTTGAAAGGGCACGGCCGATTTCCTTCCCAATCTTTCCCTAACCCGAGCTTGCGCTCCGTCTCTAATGACCTCGTTGTCGACGGGACGTTAAACACTAACCACCACCACCACCTAAACCTTGTACCACAAATATTGTGGAAATGGAAAGTACTATTGATGTGCGGTTTCCACAGAATGAATTCGTAGTCAGAGGCTCGTATTGTTAGCCAATCAACAGATTGCAAAAGTACTTAGAAAGTGAATATTTGTGCAAAAATACATTTTTTTTTAAATGGACGTGTACCTATTGATGTAAAAAAACTGAAAGTAGCGTAAATTTTGGAATGTCAGTGGTGTTGGTGCAGGATTCTAGTGCGAGACGTTTGCGAGGTATCGTATTTGAAGAAGTTTCCACATCGACACTTGTTTGTGCCATTCAATCTGCGTAGTCGCTAAGTACGATGTTGTTATGTTCGCTTATAGCGTGCTTGTGTGGTCCTTGAGTGCATTGCGACTTGCCAGTCAGTTACTGTTGACAGTCCAGTGGACGATGAGATTCGCCAATGCAGAAAAAGCCGACAGTCTCATGGTGTACGGAGAGTGTAGGAAGAACACAGTTCGTTCTTCTACGGTGTATGCGGCCAAATAATCAAAAACGTCAAGTATCTCGGCAATTATTTATCAGCCTCTTCAACCAGTTACATGAAAGTTGTAGTGTAACACCTAGACGACGTAACAGAAGGAAACAAGTGACGAAAGTAGAGGGGAAATTAACGTTCTTGCTGCTGTTGCAGCTGATTCGCGCGTTAAATCGTACGAAGAAGTGGCACGAGTCAGGCAAGTGTGCCATGCACCCTCTATCGACATATGTCACATCCCTAACACACGTTTCTACAGCAAGAGCTGCATGGAAATGATTATGAAAATCGTGTTAACCACTGCACTTGGGCATTAAGACAGGATACACCAGATGTGTCACGCATCTCGTTTAGTGACGAAGCCACGTTTACCAATCATGGCCAGGTAAACTGCAGAAACATGCACTTTTGGCCTGTTGAAAATCTACATCTACATCTACATTCATACACCCAACTGTGTGTGGCAGAGGGCACTTTACGTGCCACTGTCATTATCTCCCTTTCCTGTTCCAGCCGCGTATGGTTCGCGGGAAGAACGACTGCCGGAAAGCCTCCGTGCGCGCACGAATCTCTCTAATTTTACATAAGTGATCTCCTCGGGAGGTATAAGTAGGGGGAAGCAATATATTCGATACCTCATCCAGAAACGCACCCTCTCGAAACCTGGACAGCAAGCTACACCGCGATGCAGAGCGCTTCTCTTGCAGAGTCTGCCACTTGAGTTTGCTAAACATCTCAGTAACGCTATCACGCTTACCAAATAACCCTGTGACGAAATGCGCCGTTCTTCTTTGGATCTTCTCTATCTGCTCCGTCAACCCGACCTGGTACGGATCCCACACTGTTGAGCAATACTCAAGTATAGGTCGAACTAATGTTTTGTAAGCCACCTCCTTCGTTGATGGACTACATTTTCTAAGGACTCTCCCAATGAATCTCAACCTAGTACCCGCCTTACCAACAATTAATTTTATATGATCATTCCACTTCACGTTGTTCCGCACGCATACTCCCAGATATTTTACAGAAGTAACTGCTACCAGTGTTTGTTCCGCTATCATACAATAAAGGATCCTTCTTTCTATGTATTCGCAATACATTACATTTGTCTATGTTAAGGGTCAGTTGCCACTCCCTGAACCAAGTACCTATCCGCTGCAGATATTCCTGCAGTTCGCTGCAATTTTCTAATGCTGCATCTTCTCTGTATACTACAGCATCATCCGCGAATAGCCGCATGGAACTTCCGACACTATCTACTAGGTCATTTATATATATTGTGAAAAGCAGTGGTCCCGTAACACTCCCCTGTGGCACGCCAGAGGTTCCGTTAACATCTGTAGACGTCTCTCCATTGAGAACAACATGCTGTGTTCTGTTTGCCAAAAACTCTTCAATCCAGCCACACAGCTGGTCTGATATTCCGTAGGCTCTCACTTTGTTTATCAGGCGACAGTGCGGAACTGTATCGAACGCATTCCGGAAGTCAAGGAAAATAGCATCTACCTGAGAGCCTGTATCTAATATTTTCTCGGTCTCATGAACAAATAAAGCGAGTTGAGTCTCACAGTATCGCTGTTTCCGGAATCCATGTTGATTCCTACAGAGTAGATTCTGGTTTTCCAGAAACGACATGATACGCGAGCAAAAAACATGTTCTAAAATTCTACAACAGATCGACGTCAGAGATATAGGTCTATAGTTTTGCGCATCTGCTCGACGACCCTTCTTGAAGACTGGGACTATCTGTGCTCTTTTCCAATCATTTGGAACCTTTCGTTCCTCTAGAGACTTGCGGTACACGGCTGTTAGAAGGGGGGCAAGTTCTTTCGCGTACTCTGTGTGGAATCGAATTGGTATTCCGTCAGGTCCAGTGGACTTTCCTCTGTTGAGTGATTTCAGTTGCTTTTCTATTCCTTGGACACTTATTTCGATGTCAGCCATTTTTTCGTTTGTGCGAGGATTTAGAGAAGGAACTGCTGTGCGGTCTTCCTCTGTGAAACAGGTTTGAAAAAGGTGTTTAGTATTTCAGCTTTACGCGTGTCATCCTCTGTTTCAATGCCATCATCATGCCGGAGTGTCTGGATATGCTGTTTCGAGCCACTTACTGATTTAACGTAAGACCAGAACTTCCTAGCATTTTCTGTCAAGTCGGTACATAAAATTTTACTTTCGAATTCACTGAACGCTTCACGCATAGCCCTCCTTACGCTAACATTGACATCGTTTAGCTTCTGTTTGTCTGAGAGGTTTTGGCTGCGTTTAAACTTGCAGTGAAGCTATCTTTGCTTTCGCAGTAGTTTCCTAACTTTGTTGTTGAACCACGGTGGGTTTTTCCCGTCCCTCACAGTTTTACTCGGCACGTACCTTTCTAAAACGCATTTTGCGATTACCTTGAACTTTTTCCATAAACACTTAGAATTGTCAGTGTCGGAACATAAATTTTCGTTTTGATCTGTTAGGTAGTCTGAAATCCGCCTTCTATTACTCTTGCTAAACAGATAAACCTTACTCCCTTTTTTATATTCCTAATTACTTCCATATTCAGGGATGCTGCAACGGCCTTATGATCACTGATTCCCTGTTCTGCGCTTACAGAGTCGAAAAGTTCGGGTCTGTTTGTTATCAGTAGGTTCAAGATGTTATCTCCACGAGTTGGTTCTCTGTTTAATTCAAGAAAATGGTTCAAATGGCTCTGAGCACTATGGGACTCAACTGCTGAGGTCATTAGTCCCCTAGAACTTAGAACTAGTTAAACCTAACTAACCTAAGGACATCACAAACATCCATGCCCGAGGCAGGATTCGAACCTGCGACCGTAGCGGTCTTGCGGTTCCAGACTGCAGCGCCTTTAACCGCACGGCCACTTCGGCCGGCTACCTCTGTTTAATTGCTCGAGGTAATTTTCAGATAGTGTACTCAGTATAATGTCACTCGATGCTCTGTCCCTACCACCCGTCCTAAACATCTGAGTGTCCCAGTCTATATCTGGTAAAATTAAATCTCCATCTAAGACTATAATATGCTGAGGAAATTTATGTGAAATGTATTCCAGATTTTCTCTCAGTTGTTCTGCCACTAATGCTGCTGAGTCGGGAGGTCGGTAAATTGAGACAATTATTAACCTAGCTCGGTTGTTGAGTGTAACCTTCACCCATAATAATTCACAGGAACTATTCACTTCTACTTCACTACAGGATAAACTACTACTAACAGCGACAAACACGCCACCACCGGCTGCATGCAATCTATCCTTTCTAAACACCGTCTGTGCCTTTGTAAAAATTTCGGCAGAATTTATCTCTGGCTTCAGCCAGCTTTCCGTACCTATAACGATTTCAGCTTCGGTGCTTTCTATCAGAGCTTGAAGTTTCGGTACTTTACCAATGCAGCTTCGATAGTTTACAATTACAATACTGCTGCTTGGTCCTCGCATGTCCTGACTTTGACCCGCACCCTTTGAGGCTGTTGCCCTTTCTGTACTTGCCCGAGGCCATCTAACCTAAAAAACCGCCCTGTCCACGCCACACAACCCCTGCTACCCGTGTAGACGCCTGCTGCGTGTACTGGACTGCTGACCTATCCAGCGGAACCCGAAACCCCGCCCGCATCTCGTGGTCGTGCGGTAGCGTTCTCGCTTCCCACGGCCGGGTTCCCGGGTTCGATTCCCGGCGGGGTCAGGGATTTTCTCTGCCTCGTGATGGCTGGGTGTTGTGTGATGTCCTTAGGTTAGTTAGGTTTAAGTAGTTCTAAGTCCTAGGGGACTGATGACCATAGATGTTAAGTCCCATAGTGCTCAGAGCCATTTTGAGCCGAAACCCCACCACCCTATGGCGCAAGTCGAGGAATCACTTTGGCTTCTTCAGGCGTAACATCAGCGTTCATGGAGCGTAAACTTGTGGTGTGGGACAGTGAACCTTCAGCTCATTGGCCCGTTTTTCATAGACAGAACACTGAAGGCGTACAGGTATCGCACTCTCCTAACAGAGAGGGTTGCTGCCTATCCCCGATCAGTCCATGTATTGAAGAAGAAAGAGAAAGGAATTGACTTGAGGGCTTGAAAATGGAAAAGGAAAGGAGACGTATGAAACAGAATCACGAAGAAATTCCTACTGTATTGTGCTGACTTCCATACGAGCTAGCTTTCCCTGTTACAGGTAAACGAAACCAAGGGAAAATTCGGAAACGGACTTAAAGTTCTGGTAGAAGGAAACAAATTAAGGTTCGATAATGACACTGTAATTCTGTCAGAGGCAGCAAAGAACATGAAAGACCTGCTGATCGGAATGCGTAGTGTCTTGAAAAGAGGTTATAACATGAACTAAAAACGGGTAACGGAAAGCAGTAAAATTAAATTAGGTGTTTTGAGATTATTAGACGAGGAAACGAGACATTGACAGTAGCAGGCGAGTTGTGATATTTGAGCAGCAAAATAAGTGCTGACGGCCGCAGTAGAGAGGATCCAAAATGCAGACAGGCAACAGTGTTTCTGAAAAAGAGCAATGCGTTGACATGGATTTTAAATTTAAGTGTTAGGAAGTCTTTCCTGAAGGTATTTGTCTGGAGTCTAGCCTTCTACGAAAGTGAGACGTAGACGTTGAACAGCTCAGATGAGAGTACAATAGAAAGCTTTTGGAATATGGTTTTTCCCAAGGCTTTTTTGTAATGCAGCATTTTTTATTGTACCCATCAACGACAGTTGTGCAATGTGTTGAGCCCAGTGCAAAGCACTTTACGAAGATTATTTTTCTGTCGCTGTTCCTCTTCCAGTCGCCTCACTTCCGGCTGCCAGCTATAACAGACAAACGAGAAACTGAAGAAAGAAGTGTAGAACAGAGGTAGCTGTTTCTACAGAAAAATAATTTATTAATGTTAGCTTTGTCATCGTCAAGTTTTAAATGTGTTAACGTAAAAGACTGAACTGCTTTACTGATTCATGAAGCGTTCCGACTGCCTTATACGATGAATAGTTTATCCAAATGCCACCCTTTAGTAAGCTGAAATGCGATGTTTACATCTGCATTCCTACTCCGCGAGGAATTACCAGCGGATGTTCCTCTGCAGACTAGTAGGAACCAGTGGCACGAACATGATGGCTGTCCAGCCCATAGTGCACAAAGTACTATAGCATGTCTTCACGAATTGTATCAAAGTCGTTGGATTGAACGCATGGAACCTGTACCTTGGTGCACCCGTTCCCTGGATTTGACGCCTGCAGGTTTTTTCTCTGTGGAGAAAGCTGAAAGACACTGTCTACAAGGACATGCCAATTACACCCGACGATAGTATTACTTCAGATTGCTCGGACATCTCTGCTGAAATGCTAGCACGTCTGCAATAGTCATTCCATACCAGACTGGAAGCGTGTGTTGCCGCTGCCGGTGGTCGTTTTGAACACAACCAGTTATGGCCAGTTGTCTCGGTACTGGTCAGAATCCACATAATTAGTGTATACACGTGTGTTTTTCGTTAGCATGTGCTACCACAGGTATTCCACAAGTGTCGGTGCGGGACTGCTTCAAAATATATCTCGTAAACGACTCGCTCTAGAATCCTGCAACAAATACCTCTGATATCATAATTTACACTACTTTTAGTTTATGTTGATAAGCATTCTTCCATTTGAGAAAGTGTACGTTCGCACGTAACATACACTTTCTAAGTATTATTGCAATCTATTGCTTGACTAACAATACGAATCCATGACTATCAAAGCAGTCTGTGAAAACCGCACATCAGTAGCATTTATCATTTCCACAATATATGCCATGCAAATTTTAGGTGATTCGCCACACATGCAGGGTGGACCATTTTGATCTGGAATAACACAATATAAAAAAGACATACAGGAAAATGTTTTAGATACATGGTCTTAGTGGTTAAGAGGGTCACGGGATTACTACTAATGACAGTGACCCTGATCTTGATTTTCAAGGCAGTTTGGAGGGTAAAGTGATTTTTTAAAAAGAGAACCCTAATGTTTGATTTAGGGATTTGAAAGTAGCGGAAAATTTTATGTACAAAATGATACGAGTACATTAGTGAAGATCATGGCAAGGTTCTATGAAGGTAAAACAATCAAAAATAATTTTAGTTCTAGTAGAATAGTTGAGGGATACAGCAAAATAGAATGCTAGATACAAAGTGATCATCTCTTCTCAGAGTAGTTTTTCTTTTTTTTGGTGGTTCAGATCCTTCCGCGCCACATCCCTGTCGATCCAACTGCAGTGAAGATCCCTGGAATGCTTCCGCAAGTTCTCTCTCTAGCGCCACTAAATAAGTCATGTATCATTACTAATATCCATGATCTTAAAGGTAATTATCGAAGGTCGTTACAAGGTTGAGTTACGTTTCTTGGAAACACCAGCTTGTCACGTCGTATTTGGATAGAGCGAAGAGAGGTTTTAACCTTTTAAGTTTTGATTAACGTGCTTATTGGAAAAATAAATAAATAACACTATATACGTGTTATTCTAATATTTGCAAGACAGAACAAACGTAAATAAAAGGTATGTTACTGGCTGAATGAGTTCCCTCGCGTCTCATTCCTCATCATGCCCTTTCTGATTTGTGTCTAACATTGTCTTTTGCTGCATCCCTCCTGCGTTCCGAGTTTATCCCTACTAGAACTAAAAACAGATTTGCTGATTTGAGCTTTATTGATCTTTGTCATATCCATAGTGGAAAAGGAGAGAAGCAAAAGACTAAGTGTCATGATGGAATGACGGCTGTGTAGTGATGGAATGAGAACAGGGAAGGGGCTGGATGGGTGATGACAGTTACTAACGAATGTTGAGGCTAGGAGGGTTACAGGAATGTAGGATATATCGCAAGGAAATCCAATTTCACACTTATCAGTTATAGCGAATGGAATCAGTATTCGTAAGGCTTTTTCTGGTAATAATGGGTACTTCTCACCTATCTTTCTCCGAAATGTTACCAGTTCTGTTTTATAGAATGTTATTTTCAGTGTGTTGTCTTCACATGGTTCAAGTAATTATACTTTGGACTGAACTTCACTACCGGAAAACATTCCTTCATTCACCGATAACTGTCTTTAAACTCAGGCACTTACTGGTCGATTCTCCAGTTCAGGAAAATAGTTACTTGCTGACTATTATCGATGATACGTGCTGATTTATTTCACGTGCGAATGAGAATTTTTCACTGTTGGCGTCGAGTATCTCTCAGGGAGCGTTACAATGAACTTCAGCGCTGCGTTGCTAAAGCGCTAACCTGCGAAGTAAACTAGTAATTTTGCCTTGTGCTGCGAAAATGTTCACCATATTTTCTTGAAAGCCGAGATTAAATGAATTCCTACAAACAAATCCGCAAATTACGCCACATTAAATGACCTTATTTTGGCGCTTATTTCTCTTTTCCCGTCGTTCCACTGTCCACGTATAAAGGAGTCTGTTGTCAACCCTCGAGCACTCGCTTCAACACATTGCCACGTGACAGCCATCTTACTTCTGTATGGAGAAAGACCACATCAAATTATTTGGCTCCAACCTCTTTGTACAACTGATATCTGTGTTTATCGCACTACGTCGGATGTGGTTTATTGCCTTTACTACCTGAGAGAGTACATTCGATAAATCAGATGGAACTGTTTTCACTGCCACAGTGTAACCATGTGTAATGTAGATGCTGAACTTTGCATTTGGAGAAATTTCTTTTTAAAATGTCTGGAATCCGGGGGCGAACGCACAACATTTAATGTGCTCCGTCCGTACATACGTCTACGAAATATGACCAATGCGTTTCATTCCCCTCAGTAAAATTCTTCAGTGACCTGAAAACATCTTCGCCACTTATAGTAGATACTGAGAACAAGTATTTTTTTCTCTCAGATGATTGATTACTGGTGTAGTTCCGGGTGTTCAGTAGACTTGCTTTTTTCAATTTTTTAATATTACGACCACCGAATCATTCATCTGCTTCAGGTGCTGCAAAGTTGTGCCCTTACATGTGCTCGCTGCCTGGTATCCTACCAGACTGAACTATTGTTGGTCTCATGCCGCTATTTATAGCTGACTACGAGTTCAACTCCCAACGTCCACTATCTCTTTGATGCTCTTTTGTTTCAGAGCCCACACTGACATTCTGTGATGTGCACATTGTCTCAGTGTGTCCCACTTCTGGTGGATGTGCTGGCTGGCGAGATCTTAATTGAGTGCCAGACCTCAAGCCTTGTTTAAACTGTTGTGTCTAGACAAGACAGCCTAGACACAATGAGAGGAAGCCGAAAGGCACGCGCTAAGCTAAAGCAGGAAGGCGTGAGCTCTGAAACAGGATACGCAATGAATGCTATAAAGAAAAGTACGTAGCTTCTGGAATACTTAACTTTAATCCATCCTTTTGGTACATCGCTCTTGATGAGACAAGTGAGACTCTTTAGATACATGCAATGTTACTAATGGCGCCTTGCTAGGTCGTAGCCATTGACTTAGCTGAAGGCTATTCTAACTATCTGCTCTGCAAATGAGCGAGGCTTCGTCAGTGTGCATCGCTAGCTACGTCGTCCGTAAAACTGGGGCGAGTGCTAGTCCGTATGTCGAGACCTGCCTTGTGGTGGCGCTCGGTCTGCGATCACACAGTGGCGACACGCGGGTCCGACATGTACTAATGGACCGCGTCCGATTTAAAGCTACCACCTAGCAAGTGTGGTGTCTGGCGGTGACACCACATAAACTGAAACCTCTCTCCCTGTTAATTAGCTTTTCCGATATCATTGCTTCAATAGGCTCCTTAATTACGCTGTCTCCGAAACTTGTAACTTGCAACACGATACTGTTCTCTTTTCATAATTATATTCGAGGCAGCGCTCGGCAACAGCTGATTTGATTGGTTGTTTTAGCCGAGTGTGTGGCTGATGTTCCTTATGTATCTCCTCAACTGTGTTTTTAGTCTACACTACGTAAGACATGCCACATTGGTAAGAAGTGACGGAAACAACATACGCTGGGTATCCTTTTTCCATAGAGTTCTACCCATATTTCCGGATATTGGGCCAGCATGGGTAGACAAGCGAATCTTAACTTCTCTTTGACACAGTCTCAACTTTCACATGCGATTTTAATTTGACATCAACGGCTGCTTAATTCGACGATTTGAGTATTCATTCCTTCGGAGGAGTACTCGTGGGTGGTAAGGTATAGGATTGGTAAGCAGGGTACATGGGCTGCTTGAGTGGAATGCTGACCCCATTTGTGGATAGAAAAATTTATTTTCACCACGTTAACTAAAAAATCTCTGGTAACAACAATGATTAATTAGCATTTGCAAATTTCTGTGATCTACACCGATTATTCAATTCTATAAAAGCACTGACAATTTAAAAAAATTAAAAGAAAAGCAGCCTTATGGCCCCAACCTTAAATTAATAAAAAAATACTTCACACAAATATAACCTTAACATAACTGCAGGTCTGAGCTCACTATTTGTGAAATTAAATGAATTATGAAGCCTTGTGAACATGAAAAATAGCAATATGTAAAAGCTTATTAGGTTTCAAAAAATACTCAAATAGCAAGATCTCATAAATACGTGAATTATCGATTTGGAAAACATTCGGCAATATGATGTTACGATAGCCTGAAAGATCTACACAGCCATCAGCGCATTCTCGACGTTTGGCGTTCACATCGGCCGCGAGTCTAAATTCCGTGCTCGAGAGCTCAAGTGGCAACAGGCAGGAGGGCCTGAGCACACCGATAGCGGCTTCTAGAGCACAACAACCCAGTATTAACACACAGTTCAACAGTTCACTAAACTACTAAAGCCAACAGCCGAGCACTGGGTAGCGCCAAATACAGCAAGAGATGGTAAACATTATAGTGTGACAACCGCAGTTGCTATTGAAGCAATAGTTCACTAAACACTCTTCAATGACGTGAAATTTCACTTGATAAATTTATAAAACACAACTAGCTCAAGGTGATAATGACCAGACAATCCGCACACAACCTTAAATACCAAAGCACCGTTTGACGGAGCAAAACTCTTACTATTGTTGTTGCCAACAAGCAAGTTTGCAATTCCAATTTTAATTAGAGGCTGAAGTTTTATACAGAGAATAAACTTTTATTCACAAAATTGACCACTCAATAACAATAATAAAAAAGGAATCATCGAATATCGTCCACACTTGTGATTACAGGTAAATGCAACGAAACCAGGGCACAGCGCTGTTACATTGACTTACAGTAGCAAGTATCCCGGACCCACGACCAAGTGGTTTAAGGAATGACTAGCGAAAATCAATGTTTCTACACGGAGCAATCACATCCAAAAGTTCCACCCACAAAATGGCTCACCATTTAAAGCTAGTCCAGGAGCTCGCTGTTAACATGCCCGCCATGTTAAAACCCCGCGCTCTCCGCAGGATTCGAGATAGACACGACTCTTAAAGAGAGCTTATGTCGACCGGTGACTGTCAACACCGTGCGCCCTCGCAGTACACCAGGCGTCAACTGACTACTCGCGATGCTACGTGCGCTGTCTTCCCCCTGTGACTGTCACCAACCGAGTCTCCGTCGCTGCCCCCGACCGAGTCTCCCCTCGCGAGCTGCGGCCGTCGTAAATAGAGGGCGCTACCCAACTAGGACGCCACAAAGCGCCTAACTTCAACAGAGAAACTATACTGCCAAGAGCTTCGCAGGAAGTCACCGCTCAACCTCCTTCCCTTAACGCGGAACTAGCGGGCAGTGATTTTCATTCTCGTGACTGGAACCCTTATGTGTGGCACCTTCCCCCCCTACCTTAATCTGACTGAGACGTGCCCTGGTTTATTTACCTGATTTTACATTCCTGAGTAGGAAGTTCAGCAGTGATAGCTTCTTCAAAAACAGCTATGGTCCTACGCATCTCTGCAACATCTCTACAATCCCCTGGCAGTCCTGAGCTTGCCTGCGGAGGTTCTTCAAACACTCTATCCCCTACTTCCCTTCATTCCATCCGCCTGCCTTTATTATACGTTCCTCATTCTCGGCGATGCGCTATTCTGCGGTTCCTTTTGGCTGCCTCCCACGACCACTTAATATCCTTAGAACTAAACTGTTCTGGCAACAATTCATTGGGAGTCCACAAATATGCCAACGGTGAGTTCAGGCTGAAAGAAAATTCCGTGAGAGTAGTCCTATGCGCCTCATGATTTGCGGGGTTGAACGCGAAGGACAACCAATTAAGGGAAAAATCCCATCTCCTCTGCGACTCGGAATGATACGCAATCAGGGCCGCCTTAAGATTACGGTTGATACTTTAGGAGAAAAAGGACTGTGGATAATAGGGTGTTGTGGTGACATCTTTTTATGCCCTGAACAAACAAAACTTCCGAAACTCTTTGGAAGTAAAAGCCGGAGCATTATCGCTGACCAATGCCTTGGGTGTTCCAAAACTGGCGAATATCCTCTCCAAATGCTGCATACTTGAGGTTGCTATGGTGCTACTACTAGGGATGAGCCAGACAAACCTGGTTAAATCATCTACAATTAGTAACACGAATCGGTTCCCCCTCTGGGAATGGATTCCAAAACAATATTCTGATTTAAGGCCCGATAGTCAACCACCAGCCGAAAACCTTCACCACAAGTCTTGGGAACTAGGAAAATCTGGGCTGCATACGGCGAGACGGAAGGTCTAATTACGCCGTCCGCTAATAGCTGATCAATTTCCCATAGTTTTTTTTCTGGTCGATTTTATTAGCCACGTCCAACCGATCCGTGAATACTTGAGGAAACTCGTCCAGCAGCTTAATGATCTCAACCGCTTGAGTTTCCGACAGATGGCTTACATCTGCCCTGTTCACCTGAACGCTCACCTTGCAAGCCTACACCCCACCCTTACGAGGACAAATTAAGATTTTCACTTGACCTAAACTTAAAATAAAAAGTGCCACTCGCATAATCCACTATACATTGCGTTAAGAGCAAAAAATTACGTTCCAATAGAACTGCCACCCCGTTAACAACAACGCATTCCAAGGGCCATGTAAGGCCTTGAATGCTTAATTTAAAACGGGCCTGACCTACTAGTTCAAGAGGCCGCCCATACACAGAAAAGAATGATTAACTCGACCCGACACCGATAATCTAGCTATACGTCGGCATCTCCGATACCTGTCAGAATGGATGAGGGAAATTTTACTGCCTGAATCAACTAAAAGCATAAACAGGTTCAGTACCCATCACTGCACGTACGTAAGGGAGGCGGTCACCATTTACAGCACTTATTTTACGATCTCCCGCCGGCAGTTTTCTGCGGAAGGCTGACCGGCCCTTTTTCTTCTGGCGTCAGTTATTTATTACCCTATTCTTCCGGCTCGGGCAATCTAACGAAATGCCCTGTTTCTCCACAACGGTAGCACACTCCTTTAGCTGTCGATCCCTGCCGATAATGCTGAACGTCAATACTAATTACTCTATCCCCACTACAGCCAGCTTCTAATTCTTCGTGTCTGCCATCACTATAACGAACATTTGCAATTTTAGTTAACAGTTCGTCCAATTCGGCAAAGGAAGACGGTTTATCGTAAGAATTCTACTCCTATCGGCGCACTGTATACCTTCCAAAATATTCGCGATCGCTTCAGCCTCAGATTTTAACACCCAAGGCTAAGATAGCAAGACGCACCTGGTTAACGTAATGGGATAGTGTTTCATGCTTTCTTTGTACCAGATAAACATGTTTATCAACAATGTCTTCCTTCTCACGAGTACCAACACATTTATTTGAGAGTGTTTTCCGGAAATCCCGCAATGTTTCCTTGTTCTCTAAGGCCTCAGCAATAATCCTGGCTAAACGTCCCATGGCTAAAAGATAAGTAAGCTGCAATACTACACTATGATCGACGCCCAACACATTGACATGCCCGTGCAACCTACCTAACAACCATAAAAGTTCACATAACTCGATAGTACTTTCCACTGACAACTTTGACAGCCCATTAAGAATTGCCATTATCGGGTTAGGTAATCCCGCGAACGCATTATGATCGCTTGACACTGACCTTTCGTGACTAACATTAACCTCAAAATTTTACTCATCCTCATGCCAACTGAAACAACATTTGTTGCTGCACGACTAAAACATCGCCTTACAACCTTTGAAGCTCGACAAAACAGGAGGATTTTTACTAACAGCACATATATCGCGCATTCTATTAACTGCATGGTCTAGTAGGGCCTGTACCGGCAAATTCGTCTTTGTGGCGGGGAGGCAGCTTCGAAACCTATCACCTCATCCTGAATATCAACTAAAAAATTTCTACAAAAAAGCATGGCTTGACTCACCTCTCTCACCGATTCCTGCCAAATGTATACTGGCAAGGTCAAGGCAGCCCGCAAGCGCTGAGCAAGTTCCAGTACGCATTCTTCCTCACTTTACTTCCGAATCCTTAATTCATATTGCAGACAAGGTTTCCTAAGAATGGCTATACCGATGACTTTCCTTGCACTTGTGGAATCCACGCTGTAACAATAAACAGCATAACAGCCACAAACCAAAGAACAAGCGAAAAAATTCAGTGAATACATGTATTACACTAATTACTATGTCTTGCCAGTGTTCCTGAACCGGCGCTCTCACTGAGAATACATTTCAGATACTTTGGCAGCTGGTATGCAGGTGCGCTAAAATAACTAACTTAGAGTCTTAAAGGAACGCCTTGTGTACCTAAGGTAGGGCATATAGTCATGGTGGCAAAGGTGATAGTGTTCTGAGAGCTACAGTGACGTAATGCGGCAAGCCTGACTGGCCGAGAAGAATTTTCTTCTTCAAGATTTTATTTGCAAGATCGACATCTGTCTGTCTGTATGCACCGCCATTCAAAAGACGGAGAATAATCTTATTGCAGTCCACATGTGACATCGGGGTCTTAGCGTTGCCCTTGTCGGGTAGCAGAATTATAGTCTTCTCCTTTTTATTTTAATGATAATATTGTAACAAAGTACGGCTCATAGATTCCTGTAACGAATCTAATCACTGTACATTTCCTCAACTTCACAAGCTTGCAACAACGCCTACGCCCATTTTTGAGATCAGAGACCAGTATACGTGCATCTTTCATTCTGCATTGAAAATGCTGGCTTGAAGCATATGCAGAATTCAGTTCTGCCCTCACTGTGAAGTAATGTTTAGAATGCTAGTTTACACGTCATTTATGGTGATATTTTCATGATTACTGTTCAGTGGCACCACGTCTACAAATAAGAAACAAACATGCAAACAACTGTTATCATTTCAGCTATTTATGTAAAATAGTAAACGAAAGGCAGTGCTGTAAGTTAACGGTTCCTTACCCAGTGGTTCACACTTAGTAGGAAAAAAATTACTCGCTTGCTGCAGCTTCTTGTCTAATAGTCCGAAATACATTAGCATGGTAGTGGAACAAAAGTCACCAAACAGTGTATCCGTTTCACGTGTAGGTCGAGTTGGTTCGAGCAAACAAGTAACGAAATGACTGACTGCCACTAGAACTGCCGCCACGAAATTAAACACCTCAGATGTGTGTGAATTCCTAAGGGACCAAACTGCTGAGGTCATCGGTCCCTAGACTTACACACTGCTTAAGCTAACTTTAACTAACTTATGCTAATAACAACACACACACCCATGCCCTAGGGAGGACTCGAAACTCCGGCGGGAGGGGCAACGCAATCCGTGACATTTCGCCTCTAACCTCGCGCCCAGGTTAGAGCTGTGATTCGTCCACCTAAATCGTATTACTGTTTTGCTACTTGTAACCTGTTACAGGAGCAGTACGTCAGCGCCAGCTGAATATTCTGTTTCCGTGTGATGTCGTATATTCATGTACTGTTTCAATCTGCCGTGGAACGGTGCATTGAAGTGTGTTTGCCGGCCGGTGTGGCCGAGCGGTTCTAGGCGCTACAGTCTGGAACCGCGCGACCGATACGGTCGCAGGTTCGAATCCTGCCTCGGGCATGGGTGTGTGTGATGTCTTTAGGTTAGTTAGGTTTAAGTAGTTCTAAGTTCTAGGGGACTGATGACCTCAGAAGTTGAGTCCCATAGTGCTCAGAGCCATTTGAACCATTTTTGAAGTGTGTTTGGTACGGAGCGAAATGTACGAGCAAGAATCTATGTGTAATCCTATTTTTGCCAGTGTTCGTAAAGAGCAAAAAGACATTCGAAAACAACCTCAAATTGTCGTGTCGAAAGTACTGAAGATTTTTTTATTGATCTGGTCGACAGTGAAAACGCAAGTAATAATACAAATTTCGCTCTAGTTCATACAATGACAGCAAAATTGTGTGGAATTCTCGAAACGACTGTATTCATATTAACAGTGCAGTAACGTCTCGGGATGTAAGCACGTGTTTTGATTCTCCAAGAAATGGGTGTAAATGAAAACGTAAATTAGGGAATTTCATGATTTTGACAAAAATTTAGTGCATTTAACTATATTTTGATACTACGACAGAGAAGAGTATCGGATGACTAGAAAAAATACGAAAAAAACTTATTATTCTGACTCAGTGACCTTGTCTTCTCCCTTCACTTAGTTTGTGATTCAGAAAATACAATGATGGACAAAAATTTTTAATGGAATAGAGAAAGAAAGCAGCAGCGAGAACGCACTTTTGTGTAAAACGCAATTGATTCAGTCCGAGGACAAAGTCTTGCAGTATGTGCCAGACTACACTGGACTTGCGGTATGTTTTAAAAGACTACAGGCGACTATGAGCGTGCCCTCTGAAAGCAGTCACTTTAATGATAAGCCTTCCACTTGACTATCTGGCCCATGCGTCTGCTAAACCGAATTTCCCTTTGTCTGTGTTGGTTGGTGTTAGCCTGTATTTAAGGTTATCACATTTATGAAACTCTAAATGAGCTTGAGTGCTGAAGTAATATTAATGGAATCGTGACCCCATCATTATTTTAGTCAATTGTTGATGGGTGATTAACATATCCACACGGGATTGAACTTCTATAAAAGCTACGGCACAAGTTTATTGATTAAAATACACTGAAGCGCCAAAGAAACTGGTGTATGCATGCGTATTCAAATACAAAGACATGTAGACAAGCAGAAGACGAAGCTGCGGCCAGCAACGCTTATATAAGACAACAAGGGTCTGGAGCAGTTGTTAGAATGGTTACTGCTGCTACAATGCCAGTTTACCAAGACTTAAGTGAATTTGAACGTGGTGTTACAGTCGGTGCACGAGCAGTGGGTCACAGCATCTCCGGGGTAGCGATGAAGTGGGGATTTTCCCGTGCGACCAGTCCACGAGTGTACCGTGAATATCAGGAATCTAGTAAGACATCAGATCTCCGACATCGCTGCGACCGAAAAAAGAACCTGCAAGAACGGGACCAATGACGACTGAAGAGAATCGTTCCGCCTGATAGAAGTGCAATCCTTCCGCAAATTGCTGCAGATTTCAATGCTGGACCATCAACAAGTGTCAGCGTGCGAACTATTCAACGAAACAATGTCGATATGGGCTTTCGGAGCCGAAGGCCCACTCGTGACTGCACGAGACAAGGCTTTAAGCCTCGCCTGGGCCTGTCAACACCAACATTGGACTGTTGATGATTGGAAACATGTCGCCTGGTCGGAAGAGTCTCGTTTCAAATTGTATCGAGTGGATGGACGTTTACGGGAATGGAGATAAGTTCATGAATCCATGGACCCTGCATGTCAACATGGGACAATTCAAGCTGGTGGAGGCTCTGCAGAGGTGTGGGGCATGTGCCGTTGAAGTGATATGGGACCCCTGATACTGATATGGGACCCTTGATACGTCTAGATACGACTCTGACAGGTGACACGTACATAAACATCCTGTCTGATCACCTGCATCCATTCAAGTCCCTACGAACTTGAGCAATTGCAGCAGGACAATGCGACACTCCACACGTCCAGAATTGGTACAGATTGGCTCCAGGAAAACTTTTCTGAGTTTAAACACTTCCGATGGCCACCAAAGTCCCAAGACATGTGGTTAGACACTGGACTCGCATTCGGGAGGACGACGGTTCAATCCCGCGTCCGGCCATCCTGATTTAGGTTTTCCGTGATTTCCCTAAATCGCTCCAGGCAAATGCCGGGATGGTTCCTCTGAAAGGGCACGGCCGACTTCTTTCCCAATCCTTCCCTAATCCGATGAGACCGATGACCACGCTGTCTGGTCTCCTTCCCCAAACCAACCAACCAACCAATCCCAAGACATGAATGTTATTGAGCATATCTGGGATGCCTTGCAACGTGCTCTTCAGAAGAGATCTCTACCTGCATCGTACTCTTACGGTTTATGGACAGCCCTGCAGGATTCATGGTGTCAATTTCCTCCACCACTACTTCAGACGTTAGTCGAGTCCATGCCACATCGTGATACGGCACTTCTGTGTGCTTGCGGGGGTAAAACATGATATTAGGAAGGTGTACTAGTTTCTTTGGCTCTTCAAAGTAATAAGACAAATAAAACATGACTGTTAGCAACACAAATACACACAACAAACAGTTAACACTCCACTGGGTGGCGACTGCTTGGCAAAGACTTAGGTTTGTCTGACTGAACTACTTACTCGGGCTCAAAAATGTGTGTGAAATCTTATGGGACTTAACTGCTAAGGTCATCAGACCCTAAGCTTACGCACTACTTAACCTAAATTATCCTTAGGACAAACACACACACACACATGCCCGAGGGAGGACTCGAACCTCCGCCGGAACCAGCCGCAGAGTCCATGACCGCCCTCGGGCTCAATACCTGGATAACACAGTCTGAAATTATCCAACACTGGATAGGCCCTGATTGATTTATTCTACACAGAAGTTATACTACACTGGTGCAGCTGAGGAAAAGTCACGAGACAGTGATTCTGCTTGCCCTAACAAGCCAGAGCAGCGGTACTGTACTCCTTTCTCGAAGTGTAGCGCTGTCGCGGGTGACGGTCACGGTTCAAGTGTCTGCAGGTCAGCGACGTGCGGCGTCTGTAATTCTGTATCGCGGGCACGAAATATGCCACGTCGCGGCTGGCGATCTGTTAGACGAATCACAATTACTCTCTAATGGAGCCCTGAAATCTCGACAGATTCCAGCGTCTGACACTCCTGGTCGCTGGTCACAGACTTACTTATACGGCAGTGTGTACAAAGATATCAAACGCCAAAGCAGCAGACCTGTCACAAATATGACTGCCCTCGGCGCAGCGAGTTGTTCGAGATGACTGACGTCTAAATTGTCGGTACACCTAAGTCCTCACCACAGACTCCCCTGTCAAGATCAGTGCTAATGTGAATTGACGCACAGGACAAGTGTCCCAAGTGCAGTCCACTCATAACAATAGTCAAGACTGCAATCCGGTCCAGACCGGAGTCTGAATCAGAAGAGCTCCCCAGACTAGAGTCTGAATCAGAAGACTCAGTTTCTCCTCTCCTTACTTTCCATCAAACCTCAGTAAACTCCACAGAAACACTCCAGCATCTGCCACCATTAGGGTTTCGCGCCAGTCACAAGACTCCACGAGCTCCATGTGTCCCGTCTAATTCATCTGCTCAACCCATCGGCCAATCCTAAGCAAAGTTAACAATATTCTTCTCTTTTCTTGATAAGCAGCGGATCCCCTACTCTCGAATTCCCGCGCGGAGGAGAGGAGACATTTTATTCCTGACTATTTTTTTTTTTCACAGCCTGTTTAGGCAACATATTTTGAGTTTCCGTACAGCTCTAAAACGAGCAACACATTTGTCACAGAGATCATTATCTGGACGGCCCGAATGATAACAGCATGTCCGACCAGGGGCCTCGTCTAAACTAAGAGAAGTGCTTTTGTGTCCCAATGTAGATCATTTCAGAGCCGCCATTACTGTTGTGTTCCTTCTAAGACTGTTTCAAAGGCTTGAGGCTTCCCAAAAAACTCTGCAGGCCGAGGGACACCACCACCTGATGGCTCCCTCGATAGCGTCTGGTACTCAATGAACATGGAAACTCGCAAATTTTTATGGCCGCCATGCCTGTTCGCAAAGGCCATTTACGACACTGTCAAATGCGTTGGCGTGGCGTCCTAGCTCTCTCTCACACCCCTCCTACAGCCGTGGTCAGAAGCGTCTAAAAGTTAGGTTCAGGTAGGCAATTTTACCATCTCTTCGGCTGAACGCATTGTCCACACACCGGTGCGAGAAATTCTTGGGAACAGCGTTCTCTTCCCGGTAAGTGCTTCGAGATATTTCTTTCCCTAATAGCTGCGCTTGGCTTTCAAGCCCCAAACGTCCACTGCAAAATTTACTGTTAAATGACTAAAATGTCTGCTTGTTCTCAACTCCAGAAAATACTGTTAAAAGGACACCCACTTTTGTGACGGCTCCCTAACCCAAGGTCCTCGGCGGTACTTTTGGGGCAGCCACCACAAACTGTATAAAGCGTGGGTAGTGACCAGGATGTAGCTACGTCTGTTGACCGAAAAATAATTAATGACAAGAATTGCGATAGCTAGAATGAAGAGATCTTTATTTCTGACGAAACGTGCACCAGCAATACAAGTCCAAGTACTATCCAAGAGTAATCCGTGTACTGAGCCTAGTCGAATACTATAGCAAATATCACACTGCAATTGCTCCGCTATCATCTCAACGAAAGGCTAGCAATAGACAATCGACAATAGACTGTCCGTCTCGGGGTTTTTTTTTTTTGTCTTTATTGTAATTTTTATCACCTTACACAAGGCGGGCTGTCAGCAGCTGAGTACGCCGCTCTTCAGCCTTGAGATTTACAAAAAGTAATAAATAGAGGGGACACAGAGAATACAATCAAAAATGGCGGGCAAAACAATGTGGACACCAAAAAACAAAAAACACGGAGCCGTTCATGCCTGACGAGAAAACAACACTGACACTAGTCCACAAGGCGCACAAAACAGGGATGAGGGCGATGGTACACGTGAACAGTGGCGGCGTTTCGGCGAACAAACACTAAACACAAACGAAGGCACACACACGAGACACTAATGGCGATGACCTCCGGCGCGCGAATGTTCACTATGCATGTGCGAGTCCGGGGACCTGCCAAGAGAGGAGGAGGAGGAGGAAGGGGAGTGGGAGAGCGAGAGGGGAGAGCAGAGATACCACAGGCAGGGGAGATGGGGGGGGGAGGGAGGAAGAGGGAGGGGAAGCCAGAGGGAAGAAGGGTGGATGGAGGGGATGGGGGAAAAGGAAAGAGAAGGGAAGGGAAGAGAAGGGAGGGAGGGTGCCTAAAGGAAAGGACACCGGAAGTGGAGGATGGGGCAGGGTCAAAGTTGATAGGAGGGGTAGATGGAGGGGAGGAGCACATCATCAGGGAGGGGGAGCTGGCGGAAGCCACCTTGGGAGAGGGTAAGGAGAGTGGAGAGATGGAGACCGGGTGGGACGTGCGAATACAGGCGCGGCAGCAGGCGGGGGTGAGAGAGGATCGGGGAGAAGAGCGGGTGAGGAGGATCGAGTTAACGGGAGGTGTACAGGATCCGTATCCTTTCAAGGAAAAGGAGGAGGTGGGGGAAGGAGATGAAATCGTACAGGATCCGCATAGGGGAGGGGAGACGGATGCGATAGGCGAGGCGGAGAGCATGGCGTTCAAGGATTTGGAGGGATTTATAAAAGGTAGGGGAGGCGGAGATCCAAGCCGGATGGGCATAACAAATGATAGGGCGGATGAGGGATTTATAGGTGTGGAGGACGGTGGAGGGGTCCAGACCCCACGTTCGGCCGGAGAGGAGCTTGAGGAGACTGAGTCGGGAGCGTGCCTTGGCTTGGATTGTCCGGAGGTGAGGAGTCCAGGAGAGGCGACGGTCGAGGGTGACGCCAAGGTACTTAAGGGTGGGAGCGAGGGCGATAGGACGGCCATAGATGGTGATGTAGAAATCAAGGAGGCGGAAGGAAGGGGTGGTTTTGCCTACAATGATCGCCTGGGTTTTGGAGGGTGTCTCGGGGCCAGCGCTCCTCCTTATATGCAAAAGGCAGAGGGCGCTGCGGACCCGAACTCAGCCATGGCGCGACCTCTTCCGTCGGCGGTAACGCCCAGAGACGCCGAGGGCCGCGACAGGAACTGTGGCCAGCGATGTCACGGTCAGGACGCGCGTGCGCGAGTTGGTTGGTTGTTTGGGTCCGTGGATATAACAGCCACTATGAAGATCCCGCATGAATTAAGAATGCACATGCTCCATCAGCGCCTTTTCATGCTGTTCATTTCTTATCGGGTGTAAAATCGACATTAAAGAGTAGCCTTGAATATGGAGAATAGTGAGAGAGTAACTCGTTCTTTCTCGTATGCTTCGATAAAACTTGGTTCTCACAAAAACACAAACAATCAAAGGTTTTCTCGTCTTCAACGGAAGTATTGGCCTCATAAGTGTTGGTAGTTACTTTTGTACAACGTATATTGGCAATTTGGGTGATGGGTACAGTGACGAAGTGTCGGTAAAATAAAATATATTCAGGATGTAGCCAATAACGCCTGCCGTGCCAAGGCCAGCTGTCGAACCTAAAACTACTCAAGCACTGTCGTGCACACTCTCTTGTAAATAAACTGCGTTAATAGGTGACACGATACAATTATGCTGTCTCAGTTCTTACCAAAATTCCCAGAGTTTCCTTAACAAATTTCTCACTGGAAGTTTCCACAACGTCGAACAGAATGCAAATTCATCAGTTACGACATTCTTCGTACACAGGCGGAACATATTCACATCTCTTATGGTACTTTATTTCTTAACTCGTCATATTCTTATGTTTTCGCGATAAAAAGTGTATCATATGCATGTATAAGCCATGAGAATGTTCATATATTACTTTTAGTTGAAATATGTTTGTGATCATGTTTTTTCTGCAGGTTGAAGTAAAACAATTTTTTTTCTTTACGATTTCGTATAACATCAGTTTTTATTTATTTATTTGTAGCAGCAGGCAAGACTTTTCTTTTGGAAAGTTTTCCATCATATTCTTGAATAAAAATTGAGATTTTTAACATATTTTTGGAATTTTTACAAACATTTGAAACTATCACAAATTGGCAATGCTGAGAGATGCATATTTCTGGGACGGCCGCTATAGTTATCATAGTTTGCTGCATGAAGATTCCAAATCATGTCATTAACACATTCGCTGCTTAGTCCGCTGTGTCACAGCACGCGTCAATCCGCATATTTGACAGTTTCAGATTTAGTTATCCACCTAAAAATTGTTATTCTGACGAGATAGCAATACTGACATCTTAAAACAAATTAGTTTAATGACTGTGGTATAATCTAACCCTTCCTTCTTCTCCCCCTTCCACCTTCCTCAGAGAGATTATTGTACCCCTCAGGAGGTAGCTACCACCAATCTGTAAATCTTTGTTTAAACCTGTTGACACTTCATAGCAACCTCGTCTGCTTACTTTTGATGTTATTTACTGACTGTTTTCCACCATCTGTGATTCAGTTCCACATAATAGTATTGGTCAAGCAATAGTCTCACAAAACTTTAATCCACCATGAGTGAAACCAGTTGGGTACTAGATCACCTCATTATAAAACACTGAGACAACTATACGACCCCCAATTCGTCTGTCTAATTGTAAGATACTAAGACAAATAAACAACTAACGTTTCGGCCGTCTCACTGTAAAACACTAAAATTACCATACAACCAACGTTTCGGCCGTCTTTGCTACAATCGAAATAGTTGTATAGTTGTTTCATATTATTTACTTATTCTTTATTTTTCCTGAGCGTGCTAGGGCCTTAACATACGCTCTTACAGCAGAACAAGAACAGCACATACCAAATATATTACAAAACGTTAACACTAATGATAATAAATAACAACAATACCAAAAATAGTAGCAATAGTAATAATAATAATAATAATAGTGTGGAATAATCACGTCTACTGCCGGACGTTTGTGTCGCTCTGGCACAATATTTCGGCCACGTAGCTCGTTGGCTTCTTCAGGTGCTACCTGAGACTGCCTGCCGTATTGGAGGATCTTGTCCAGTATTTATGCCCAGAGGGCGCTCGGCGCTCTGTTTGCCATCCGGGCCCGCCTGGCGCTGCTTGTAAGGTGTTCTCTCTTCCCCAGTGCTCCCTCGAACGTCCGGGCCCGACTTGGTCGCCATCTGTGGCAGCTCTCTGAGGCCCGTCCTGTGTCGGGCGTTCCGTTCGCGGTCCTCGCCCGCCTGAGGTTTTGACCCTTCCCTGGTGCTCCCACGGACGTCCGCGCCCGGCAGTCTCAGGTAGCACCTGAACAAGGCAACGAGTTACGTGGCCGAAATATTGTGTCAGAGCGACACAAACATCCGGCAGTAGACCCAATTATTCCACATGTCAAGATCTCGCCGGGAAAGCCTGAATAGTTTCAATAATAATAGTAATGATAATAATTGGCATTAAAATAGAAATTATTACAATTAATGGCATGAAGTATGATATTGAGTGGCTTAGCACATTTGAAGCCCTGTTTAGTAATATGAGAAGCCGAAGGGATAATGAAGGAGTAGAAGACTGAACTGATGCGGATAATGGCTGTCAAAAGAGAACGAAATCAAAAAGGGAATTCTGCACACAAGAGGAGAGAAAAATTGTCCTTGTGGCGGAGTGAGTGTTTGTGTGAGGAGAGGAGAGGGGAGGTGACGAGAGTGAGCTGAGCAAATATATGGAGAACATAGCTATTATGGTAGAAGTAAATCAGTAGCTGACTTTTGAAGTTTGAAAGGAACTTAATTTCTCCAATACCTTGGGGAAGACTGTTTCAAAGTTGGGTTCCTGATACAGAAAACGATTTAGAGAAGGTGGCAGTTACACGTAGCATTATAGAGAGAATTTTATTTTCTTGAGAACGGGTATTCCTGCTGTGGTGCTCAGACAGTAGTGTAAGTGTTGAAGATAAGTAAATGGGAATACAATGATTTAGAAGATTATACACTAAAAACAGGGTAGTAGTCACAATACTTATGAGCATATAGCATATTTGTTCAAAGAAATGAGTGATATGTTCGAATGAGTGTATGTCACAAGTGTATCATACACACTCATTCACAGCCAGTTCCAGTTGATATGAGTTCTCGTACAAAAATCCTATGAAAATATGATTTCCATAATAAAGTATGTGACGTATTAGTGAGTCTGCATGTTTATTTTTAAGCTTGAGAGCGAATAGCACTTTTCTGTTTCTACGGTGAATGAATTGACCTTGACTCCTTCTTAGAGACTGTAGTTGCGAGTCGAAAGTCTAAGTGATGGTCCAAAGTTATCACCAAGTTCTTCGTGTATTTTTGTGCCATTTAGGGTTAATGGTGGAAATCGTCCTCTGAAGTAAGGTATGATAAGTCTTTTGTGAGTGACTAAGATAGCTTAGCTTTTATGTGAATTAAGTATCAAACCTCTGATCTGCGCCCAGGCAAGTATATCAGCATTTATATGCTAGATTGCTGTGCACAGATTTGTTGGACTTAAACGCAGGGATAACCGAAAGTCGTCAGCACATTAGTGATATATGCAATGGGAGGGAATAACATGTCATTAACATATCATAAAAAAACAATGGACCAAATACAGATGCTTGCTGGACCCCTGACACTACACCACTCCGTTTTGACCATTTTGTTCAGACTGTAGTTTTTTTATAAAAACGTACTTCAACACCCAAAAAGATTTTATTCAAATTTACAGAGGCTTTCGTAGCCTACGAACTTACATTTCATCGCCTATTTTTGATAGTTTTACTTACCATTTCTGCTGATAACTCTAAAAATATTACTCGGACTTAACTCATTCTCTTTGCCTAGAATCCCTTTACTATATTCACATACTAATCAATGTTTTTCTCTTTTCATACTATTTTATTGTCAACAACAATTTTATTTCGAAGACTATTCAGCTAAAACTGAAAATGCGAGATGAAAGTATTTTGTTGAGACTCAATACATTTTCTTTTGTTTTCTCTTAGCTTCTACATCATTTTGTTAGCATGTCTTTTAGAATTTTCGGATGAAAATCTATCTTCGACGTTGTTTAGTATTGGATGGTTTTCTGTTATAGAGCGGATGCTGTGGGCGCAGATGATGTTGGTGGCCTCAGCTGGTCTTTGGCAGTACCAGCCCTCGCCAGTGCTGGAGCGCCTTCTGTTTCTGACGCTGCGAGAGCGCGGCTTCTCTCGAGGCCCCCTGCTGGTGACGGACTACGCGGCGGCGCCTGGTCTCTTGACGTCACTTCTGCGCGTCTTGCACTTTCCAGTCCTGCTATTACGTACGCCTGTTCCCCGTGCCGCCGCAGCAGCCATCGCTGGCGAACCTGTGACAGGTCGCATTGTTATCCTGCGTGACGATGTAGGCTTCAATTTGACGTTGCAGAGTTTCCTAACTACGTCCCAGAAATGGCCGCGTCACTGGACGCTACACACTACGTTTCTGGTCATCCTCATTTCAGCAGACCTACGGGGACGGGACTCTCAGTATTCCTTGCACCAAATCCTCGATAAAAGTCACGTACTCGACGCCTCTGTCTTGGTACTCGATGTTAATCCCCAACCAGCATTTGAGAAGACAAGTATGTCAGCGATACTGTACACTTGGCTTCGTAACTTGTCATACACAAACTGTACAGGCGCTTCCGGGCGTCTGACTCTAATTGGCCACTGGGATTTGAGAAGTAGCCACATCATAAGGTTTCCGACATTAGCCTTACCAAGAAAACTACCGAGAACTGAAGAAGGATGCCCAGTGACTGCTTTGGTCTATCCTTATGTGCCACTAACCATGGTTCAGGAAAATGAAGACGGCAAAAGATATTTTGCGGGCTACGAAGTGTCAATGCTGCAGCTGGTAGCCCAGATTCGCGGTTTCCCTCTGAGACTGACTGATGATGGTACTTGGCTACCAGCGTTTGGTCGGCTGCTGGCCAATGGTACGTGGAGTGGAGTGGCTGGAGAGCTCATTGCTGGCCACGCAGACCTTGCACTTGGTGGTTTGCCTGTGGCCATCTGCAATTCGGATCCTCTCGAATGCACCACCAGCTACATGCAACAAAGCCTCGTGTGGTTCACGCCGCGTCCAGAGAGATTGTCCGGTTTACATTCCGTGTTTTCAGAAGCGCCTGCAGAGGTTATACTCATCATGGCAGCTCTTAATGCAGTTATCAGTCTCGTCATTTGGGCTGCATCGTCCGGTCGAGGAGTACGGGAGTACAGCAGCTATGAGGACAGCTGCTTCGCCACGTTCTCTGTTAGCTTCTCCGTGCCAGTCAAAGAACCCTCTGTTCTTAGCGCCAGGGTGGCTTTCCTCAGTTGGATTTTATTTTCTATGGCAATGGAGGCCTCGCTGTCGTCAGTAATTACAAGTCACTTATCGCATCCCGTATTCACCCGCGTGATTACAGACGACGAGGAACTTGTACAGTCGGGGCTACGAGGAGCCTCTTTACCCTCCATAGCTGAGTTCTATCCCATTTTTCAGAAACCTGGCTCAATCAATATCACCGAAGTATGCACGTCATTCGATGACTGTGCTCGGCGCATTGCGTACGATAGAGACGTAGCTGTGCTCGCACCCGATCTAGGCTTCAAGCATATTGGGAGAACCAAATATCGCGACGAGTTGGGCGCCCCGCTCTTCACTCCTCTAAGAGACAGCGTCGTCTCCAGCCCTATAGCAATGGTGCTGGATAAAGGCAACCCTCTGGCGCCTGTGATCAGCGACACGATCCTCCGCATTGTGGAGGCCGGTTTGCTGCGGTATGACGGTCAACCATCAGCTAGCGGGATGGTCACAGACGCCAACAACGACAAGGAGGTCCTTGTCTTCTACTTTGTAATTTACTTTACGATGGCGGTGAGCTGGGTCGTCGTCTTGTTAGGCGAGATATCTTTCAAGAAGTGGTGCCACTGGCGCAAGAGAATTAAAATCGCTCCTAGTCGTGAGTTTTATCTCCGAGGTAAAGTTCGGATCAGAGGTGGCTTCAACAAGCCTATTACTTTCAGAGTGTAGCTACTTGTTCCTTCTTTGCATCAATCACAGCAGCAAATTACTTCTGAGCAGGCTACAGCAGCTGTGTAGGAAGCCAGCAGGCTGGAAACACTGAGAGAATACCTTCCTCCTTTGGATGATATGAAGGGCTCCTCTGCTATCAGTGAACTGATGAGGTACCACAGTACCTTTTCGTTCTTTCTTCTGTAATGGCGAAATACCGATGATATGGACCTACAGGAAGACTAAATCATAGTTTTTTTAATCAAACTGTTTCGTAATATTTCAGTCAAAGAACGCTGCCACTCATTTCTGTTACGAGTTGGTTTAAGTATAGAATGACCTGTTAATTAATAGTACCGCAGCTTGCGTAAAGAACGAAGACGGAAGGTTGTACTATGGGTTTCAACTACAATGTAGCCCCATCAGGGCTATGACGGAAGTATCCGAGTGGCCTCAATTATTTACCAAAATCACTACACCCACTTGAAAAAAATCATGTGAATCGAGTAAAATGTCGAAAATGTTGTCAGTTATGTTTTCATTACTGACTGCAAAAAATTGTTTATGGACTGGTTCCCCAGTTGTATCAGTAAATTTCATTGGAATATTAGAATGTTAAACCAACATTTGCTTATCCAGTAGAATTAACAAATTAGTAATATGTCGTTGTGGAACATGAGTTTTACTTTAAATGCTGTTCTGTAAAACTTCAAACAGGTGAAATAAAATCAATAACTGCTTTATTCTCCTTTTGCTTGTCTTCGTCGGACAGCTGGCTTCACTATTAAATATTCATTAAGATTGCTCTACCATAGTATAAGACATAGCATAATCTACTTCTTTATCGAATTTAAAGGGTTCTCAAGGATCAAATGTTCTTTCCATTTCTATAATGACTAATAAAATACGTCAGCAACCCAAAAAGTGCAAGGTTTATGTCAAGTATCGTTATTTTATTGTCCTCATACACGCATATCAACCAACATAGAGCCTAAAACACGATTTTGAATTCTAAAGGAAGTGTTCCAATTCTATTTTCATTCCTAAAATCTACAAATAACATGATAAACATGACTGTCGACACTAGGCCTAAGTTAGGCCAAAGAGCTCGAAATCGTGAAACTAACCTGACCAGGCTTACAACTGCAGGAAATCATGTTATCTAAAATACTACGGTAAGCAGACAAGCACACAAAGAGGTTTCCAATTTGCTATAATAATGTAATTGATTAGACCTACTGTTGATGTGAGTCACAACAGACCCACAAAACAAAATATTTCCGCATCTAAATTGTTCTCAGCCACCAGTTTAGGGAGGATAAAGACAATGCATCATATTATACACAAGGAAAATATAACTAATGGTACTGATTGACGATTATTGCTTTTATCACAAATGACTCAGGTCTATTATTGGGTATGTAGAATAGCAAGTTTCAACGAAGTTTCCAATATTTAAAGTCGGAAGTACGGTGCAAAGGCTCTCTAAACGTTTTCAGGTTATATTTCCTGTAATCAACTATTAAACTACACCAATGTATAATATAGATACACGACGTGAAAACACACAATCACACACACAACATGGCCCAAATAAAAACAAACTGAGCGAACAACACATTAGGAAAAAGGTGTTTTGACGATTTAATTGCGACTAAATAATTCAACTGCATAATTTTTTAATAGACGACGACAACTTCTCTTATGTTTAAACTCATATCACACCCAAAGATTATGACAGAGTTGAAGCATCTCCTAAAAAAAGTAGGTGTAACGAGACAGAATCAATATCGCGACAGTAAACTCTTTGATAAAATTATTCATCATTTATCGAGTTCATGAAAACACATTCACACATTGCTTATCAAAAAACAAAACATAATTACAGATCTCTGTGAAAATTTGAACATAGCAGCAAAAAAAGTTATATTATTTAGCATAATGTGTAAGATTTCACTCACTTTTTACCACAATGAGGTTTCAAATTAAATATTTCCACATCTAAATTGTTTTTAAATTAAATATTTGCACAACTGTATTGTCTGTATTAATTATAAAAACACTTGCAGCTTACATGCTTATCGTATTATGAAAGTATAAATACAGTGCTCTACGAAAATTCGAGCAAAATATAATTGTATTATTTCTTGAAATATGTTAAGATTTTATGGACTATAATATTAAATATTTACGCATCTAAATTGCTGTATTAGAAGCTGAAACATACACGGCTCGTTTGTTGACAACATTAAATTCATCTCGAGAACTACTGCAGATCTAACTTACAGCCTATACTTCACCAACAATTAGCAAGGTAAGCAATAAGAACATGGAAAAAAGCAGTTTAGTCAGCAATGTATGAGGACGTGCTGAAAAGTAATGCCTCCGAAATATTTTATTCTATTCATATCTGTAGAGATATTATATGTCATGCACATTCCTGAGTCCACTTTCCCACTTCGCTGAAGCAAATTGCAACGCTGTGCCATTTTAGGGCTCCAAACTGTAGCATGTAACACGGTGGCGTGTAACACAACTGTGTTTGTGTGTGAGAAAAACTGAAATGTAATCGAGAAAATTTAAAGCACGATTTCATCATGACAGTGCCCGACCATATGCGACTGCTGTGACATCTGCAACAATTCGACGCCTTGGGTTCACTGTCACTAAACATGCTCTATCCCTTTCAGACACCCAACCAAACTTGACCAAACTTGAAATGAAAATTTTGTAAATAAATGCATTTTTGTAATAAAAAAAATACAGAATCGTGGACCAATTGCTTAGAACATTTTATTTTTTAATTTTGATACAAATTTTGAACCCACACGTTTGTGTGGGTTGGGATTATCTTACATATTTAAGTCATTTCTTGCAGTGATATTCAGGAAAGCAATTACTGTCTTTTGACAAACATAAATAAGTATTACACTTCAGACGTCTTGTTCTCGTCCTCTTCTTGCAATTTTTTTGCCTGCAGCAACGAGCTGAAGGCAAATCATCAACAGTTGGCCAGTGATGATATCCGTTTAGCCGCTTCTCATCACATGGTGTGTTTACTGGTTTGTACATTTTATTTGGTGGCTCTTCGTCATATTCACTTTCATGTTCCTGTACTGAAGAAGAAGAAATTAGCGCTTCCCCAATCACTTGTCGGAATCCAAGAAGACCTAAAGTGTTTTTCTTTTGTACTTTATTGACTTCGCATTCAACTTTGTATCGTAACCAGGAATTGACGCAAGCCAAATCAAGTAAATGAATCAAAACTTTAAAAGTCCACTTTTTTGTCTTCAAGAAAGTCCTGTAGGTCTCCATCATTTGATCGCAGAGGTCCACTCCTCCCATACACAGGTTGTACTTCACTATGACTGCAGGACATGGCACTAAGATGTACTTCTTTTCGGGTTTACTCCATCTCTCAACATTGCTTACAGGTTCACATCCTGTACAAGTAGAGGCAAGGGTCACAGCTTTTGAATCTTTCCACTGGACAATCACTATTTTACCATCGTCCCTGCAGAATTCTTCCATATCTCCTCTCTTCAGTTTTTTTTTCATCCGTCAGATGAACTGGTTTCACTCTGTTTTTCATTATGATTCCTGTTCCTTCCACCCCTAGGTCAAGTAACTGTTGCAATAATGGCAAAGCTGTAAAATATCTGTCAAAATACAGTCTTGCACCTTGAGGTAATGTTTGAGCAAGGCGAAGTATTACAGATGACCCAAGACCAGGGCCAACATCAGGCAGAGGAGTTGATTTACCCTGATAAAATTCAAAATCAAATACTAAACCTTTCGTTGTTGCCAAAACAAAGTTTTTAATTCCCAAAGGGCGCGGTTTGTTTGGAACATACTGAGACAACGTGCAGCGTCCAGTCAATGGTACCATTTGCTCATCAATGGAATAATCATTTTCAGAGGGGCGTGGAAGTCTCAAACAAGCACTGCACACAACATTAATTGCAGTTTGTACTTTCAACAATCTACTAGTTTCTGATTCACGTGGAATGTTGTTAGTGTCCACAAATGCAGTGCTGTTCTCAGAGTGAAGAACCTGTCTCTAGGCATACAGTCTGCAATAGTTGGCATACGCAATGACTTCTACCAGTACATATGTGTATGAGGATATCTAATGCATCCCATAAGTAAATGCGTGCCATACAGCTTTTTTATCTCTTGAAGATTTGTATGAAGCAACTTCCGTTTCTTCGAAAAGCAGTAACTGTTAGTGCAGTCAGATGCTAACTGAAAAAAATCTTCTGGGTAGTACTCGCTGAAATAGATCACTGGAGGTTTAATTTCCTGTCCTACCTCACTCTCTGAGAGTGAGTCCAAGTTGTATCTAACACTTCGTCATCACTACTGAAGACTTCCACTTCAGAGTCATCTAATATGGCTAGAATTTCCTCGTCAGTAAGCCCTAAAACGAAACAAACAAACTAACTGTGAAAACAATGCGTAAATACAATAGTAAAATGACTTATCTATTCCGTAATCTGTTCCGAATCGTAACCACAAACATCGACCGGAAACGACCATATGTCGGTAAAATAGTCCCAACACGCACATAATTGTGGCGGATATATTTTTATTTACTTCTGTACACCTTTCAGAATCTCAAACACATTTTTCCAAATGTCAAAACGCAATAAATAAAGCACAATAAACATTTACCTCGACAGACATGCTTCCGACCCGCCATCTTGAAAATTACCAAAGATTAAGACACAATACCTCGCGTCTGTAACGAGATATCGATATAAATCGAGTTGTATACGAAACAGCGATTCCTGCACACTCGTGTGACTTGGGACTCAATGCTGCAACGCAAATAAACCGCACCAACACAATTGAGCGTATATGGTCTGAAAGGGCTATAAGTCCTGCCTTGACCCCGTCTGATTATCATCTGTTTGCACAACTTAAAGAACACCTCTGAGGCAATCACTTCGATAGTGATGAAGCATGCAAGAGGAGGTGAGGTTGCGGCTCAAACATTCTACAGTGATGGTATCAATAAACTCTTCTCTTATTGAGAGAAATGTGTTCGTTGACATGGTGACTATGTTGACAAAATGTGGACATGAAGAATAAGGACGTACACTGTTAATAAAGTTTTTTTTATTTATGAAGCTTTAAGAGTTTTTACATTAAAATTTTAAAGTGTTACTTTTCTTCACGGCCTCGTAATCCGATCGTAATGGCTACCTCCAACTCAGTACAGAAAGTTGTCATTTTTCACCGATTCATAATAGAAAAACGTAATCCCTCTCCGCAGTGCCACCAACTGTGGGAGGAGACAGCTCCTGAATCTGTCAGCTTCTGGGAGAGGACTTGATATGTCGAAAGTACACACACACACACACACACACACACACACACACACACACACACATAAAAGGTGTGTGATAAATGTAATGAGAATGACAACACTGCAAGCGATCTGGCAGCGCTATGTTGTTTTGTTCATGTATACCAGGGTGCTCAACCCTTCCAGATGCTCGGTCCTAGATTCAGCTCCGTATACCCTTCACGTGATTTCTGAGAGCGGCGTCAGTAAATTTGTGTTTTTGTTGTTTGTTACGAAAATGGAACAACGGAATATAGAGCAACGTTATGCTATCAAGTTTTGTGTTAAACTTGGGGAATCTCGGAGTGCAGCCTTTGAAAAGCTGAAACAAGGGATCATTCCTTATCGAGCACAAATTTCTCACTGGGATAAATCATTTTTGCAAGGCCGAGAATACGTTGAAAATGAATCTCTCAGGGAGACCTTCAACTTCAAGAACCGAGGAAAACGTCGAACGGCTTCTTGCTCTTGTGAGATAAGACAAATTTTTAACAATAAGGATGGTAGGTGACCTGTTAAACTTCAACATTTCCAGACTAGATCAAATTGTGTACGAAGAGTTGCATATGGAGATGGCTTGTGCCGAAGTGATGCCTTGAAACCTCACAACTGAGCAGGACAGTCGAAGAAACGACTGCGTTGATCTCCTTGAGAGGACTTTCAATGACCACGAATGGTTCAGTCGTGTTATCACATGTGATGAACCCTAAAGTTTTAAGTACGATCCTGGGAGAAAGTGGAAAAGTGAGGAATGACACAGTAACACATCTCCTCACACGAAAAAATCTCAAAAAAGCAAATCAAAGATCAAAACAATGATGAGTTTGTTTTTTTGCGTAAATAAATAATTTGTTCCTCCAGAACAAGCTGTCATCTAAGTGTTTTACAAAGATCACCTTGAAGGTCTCAAGAAAAGGGTGAGTTGAGTGAGCCAGACATTGCAGACAAGTGGGTGCTGCACCTTGACGACACCTCATGTCACACGGCCACTTTCTCCACATACTTTTGATCGCAAAAGGCATTCCTGTTGTTCTACAGCCCCCTTACTCACCTGACCTGAGTCCCTGTGACCTTCTTCTTTCCCTGAAATTGAAAAATTTAGGGCATCATTTTGGGACTCTGGAAAACATTTAAAGGAATGTGACTGACATTTTAAAAGCCCCACTAGTTGAAAACTTTCAGCGCTGCTCTCAAGACTGGGAACAAAGATTCCGCCGGTGCATAGCTGCCAAAGGGAACTGCTTTGAAGAGGACAATATTGTTGTTTGAAAAAAATAAAAACTTTGGAAGATAAAAAATCAGTTTCATTACTTTTCTCGCACACCTCGCACGCAGGTTGCTTATCGAAATATGGAAGTATAATTATATATCTCTACAAAAATTCGAACTTTGCACCAAAATAAAATCAAATTATTTCTTAAAGAATGTAAGATTCTGCACTCTTTGCAAGCACAACAATGCTTCAAGTGAATTATCTCCGCGCCTAAATGGTCTGTATTACTTATCAAAATACAAGCATCCCGCTCATTTACACTACTTAAACAATTACCATAGCCCGGTAAACCATAACCTGTAACCCATAACTAGTAACCTGTAGCCCAAAGCCTTTAACCCATAACTGGTATCTCAAAACCCTATCATGCTTTTGTAATTTCTAACCATCTGAAACATAAAGGAAATAAATAGTATTAGGGCAATGACGGATTGAATACTGTTATCCAGAACTCATGATTTCATTTAACAACTGTGTGATATAAGGTAGGATTTGCCTTAATGCAGTTTATTCAATAGTATGTTAGCAGTAGACTATTGATCGTGATCTGTGCTATGGATATTGCTGAAATCTTCTGCTTTAAGAAGGAAACCAGCCAACTACTGTACGTTGTTACGTCCAGGCTTCTGGGCAGCCACATAAGAGGTACTCCATGTCCATTCAATAACTGCAACTGAAACTAATTGTTCAAACAGTCTTGAACAGGAGTTCGGTAGCGTCCAGGGCATAACAACATCGTTCAGAAGGGCAACTTTGAAGAGTGTTGGTAACAGCCAGTGAGATAACATCTGGATTTGTGATGCCCTTGTTACAGATCTATCGAAGAAATATGGCCCAATGATAAAGTCACTGATAACACCGGTCAATAGCATAACATGATGTGGAGGTGGATTAATTTCTTCGTCATGATGATGCTCGTCGTTTGCCCAGATATAAACTGTTTAATGCTGCCTACTCGTCAAATGTGGGGTGTCTGAGAAACTTGCTTTCTCTGATCGCCGGACAAACAATTCAAACTAATCGTATTAATGAGTTTTATTACGAAAAGTAAGTGACAATACTTAACTTTGAGAAATACATAGATTTGTTGCAAACGAAGGGCAGCATAAACAATAAGCAAGTTCTTTAGTGTATACAATTCCTTAGTTTGAGCTTCATAGAACTACGAGGAAAGTAATGAGCTTTGACCGCTTCTATTCAGGTCGCTGGTCGTGACGTTTCTGGCAGAAATGGGCAGCGGCCAGTCGGGCGTGGAGCTTTTGTTCTCTTCGCATGGAGGTCGCTGCTGTCGCGTTGTCGACCTGGAGAGCGGTTGGTAAGCGTGCGATTGGGTGACTGGTCTCTCGTCCCGACTGGCGTGACAGCTCTTGACTTTACGCCGTAACATAAACATTTTGAGACCAGGAGCTAAGACACACAGCACATTCATCTGTCTTTATAACCCTAAGGTCAGCCACTAATATTGGAAAATCTGCAAGTAAATGATTGCACGAATCACATCATGTGTTCATATCATGATCTCTTAATCCATTGATGCTTCCAGGTCGTAATGAATGCTACCTTTCTTCATCCAATGATGCATGGTGGTTCTAGGCATGTCCATCTCTCCTGACCAGTTCCTTGTCAATTTTGCTGGTGAGCGACACACTGAAGCATTTAAGCGTGCAGTGACTCTTTCATAGTTGTCACATAACTTGGATCTTTCACTATATGGTGCATCGGTCACAGTCTCAGTTTTGAAGGCCTTTCTTTCCATTTCTGAAGATTAGCCACTGTTGGGACTTCTTTAGTGAAACAATTAAAGAAGTTTTCCCTAATTTCCTCATATGTCTGACCCCTTTTCATACACCCATACGTTAAGAAGATGACAATCTTCAGTCATGTATATACTTCTATCCACCTTTACACTACAAATATTCACAAAAGTATCACCTTGATAGCAAAACAGAACATGATCACATGCCATGGCATTTACCACAACCACAAGCAAAATAACACGATCGCATTGAGTGACACATGATTTGTTGTAATTTGAGTGATCTCTACCATAAGAAAGACGTACTACGAGCAGGGAACATCACTTCCAACTTAGAGTACATTTACAGATCCATGTAACCTCGAAACTACATGTTAAATTACTTGAAAACTTTCCAGTCATGACCGCTGGCACACTCTGATGTAAATGTAGAACAACATCGCTGAGTAGACTTCAGCTGATCCAGACCTCTCAGAGAACGTTGCGAACAAAGAGTATATAAGCCTGATACAAAGTTCATTGATCATTATTGACTACTGATCATGATCATTGACTATTGACCAGTTCCGTGATCGTCTTTCACCACTGATAACCCTCATTGATCACTGACCATCGTTGACCAATGTGATGTTGATCGTTGACCACTGTTCATCATTATTGAGCACTGACCATCACTGACTAACCCAGTGATAATCACTAACAAGTGATCATCATCACTAACCACTGACGATTCTTGACCAATCCAGTTATCATTATTGACCACTAATCGCAGAATAAAATTACAATGAAATCCAGACCATTAGCTGTTGATAAATATCAATGGGGACAGTTCCAAATGTGTGCCCCGACCGGTACTCGTACCCGGGATCTCCTGCTTACATGGCAGACTCTCTATCTTTTTTTTTCGTATTTTTATGATCTCAATTTGATCGTAATTGTTCGTTGGATATGTTCGGGGCGGACCTCCCATGAAACCTGTTAAAGTTCACCGTTGATACGTTCCGTTCACTCAGTTTTATATTACAGAGGGCAGCTAACCCTCTGACCGAACACACTGATCTAGCCGTGCCAGCTCTCTAGCCAAATGCGCCTTCGAGCACACAGAGGATAGTTCGACTGCAGGGACTTATCTCTGGTGCGCTCCCTGTGAGACTGACACTTCCAACTTACTGTCCACACATTACATTTGTAGTACCCCTGCCAACTATACTCATTACTCGCTCAAGTCAATCTACCGATTCCCGTAAGAGTTTGAGTAATATGTGTGCATCCACACTGAAGAAGATAATTGGCCGGTAAGCCTTATTTATATGAAGATGGTATCTGTTATTTCGGACATGTCCAAAGGAACAGATACCATCTTCATATAATCGTAGATTAGGTCACAGGTTACCCATTACAGGCTACTAGTTAGCGGTTACAGATAATTGGTTATGGTACTTATTATTTAAGTAGTGTTAATAAGTAAACTATGTGTCTTCTAATCAGTAGTACAGACAAGTTAGGTGTGGAAATAATTAATCTGAACCCTCAATGTGTTTGCAAAGTGTGCTAAACATTACATATTTTGAGATATAACACAATTTTACTTTGGTGCAAAGTTAATTTTCACAGGGATCTGAAATGATACTTGCTTATCTCAACATGCAACCTGTGTGTGTGTGTGTGTGTGTGTGTGTGTGTGTGTGTGTGTGTGTTTATATTACCGCTCATGGGCAGCCTTCTTTTTTTTTGGTTAAATTTCCATCTACGTTTTAAAATTTCGTAGAATTTCAAATTTCCATCCATCTTGTTAATGTCATCGAAAAATCGGTATGGCTTACTGTTTTCTTTTCTTTTTATTTTTCCAGTAGCATGACCGATTTAGCTGTACCATCTCGGTATTCTGATTGGCTGTTTATTTTAATAATACACTATGATTTGTTGGAGAGGGTGTAGTGGTAGGCTGGATGGGAGCTGCTAAGAATGGATGAGGGGCAAGGGGTCGGGAATGGGGGAGCAGTTCAAAGACACAAAGAAAGTATGCATCTTCTGTCATAACGAAGTATACATTCACCTCACAATGGGAATTATCTCCTCAAGATAAACTAAACAAATGAAAATTGTGACTTGCAACAAATATTTTTGTGTTTAAACGGAAATCACTGCTCTTCAGAGAGACAATATTTCAGAAATTGTGCTTGTACCATTTGAAATAAAGTTTCCACCTCCAATGAGCGGCGTTCTAGATCCTGTCCAGAACCTCTCTGTATCGACAACAATGGCGCTTGCTGCTGATACATCTTCCGTATAGATATCGACTCTCATCTGTCATCCAAATCTAATTAAATATTTTGAAAGCACAACACACACATAAAGCCCGAAAATGTTAACTAATAGGGTGAGCTGATGAAGAAATCTTTCCAATTTGGTGTGTGAAAAAATCCATTCCCATCACTAGTATGAATCATTGTACAGTTGCAGTTTCAACTCGCACATTAGCTGCTTTTGTTCTTGTTTCCAGAACAGACAGAATAGATTTTGTTGATAATTACTACACATGTTCTTATACTAAATCATAAAATGACATTTTCTTTGACTTGCCATTTCCAATCGTTTGCTTAGGGCACAAACAGATTATCAGAAAGAGATGCCATTTTGAGCGACCAGTGTCCTACATTAATTAATAAATTAAAGTACCTGTTGCTGAGTATGCACAACGAATAGTCTGTACACTAACTAATTATGAGAAATTCCTCATGCTCTTTTCCAGGAAATTGATGCTAATATCAAAATAATAAGATTTCATACAATCTGAGCTGCCAGCCCATTGCTCGCATTCGCCACAATGCTGTTCTCAAA